>NC_133513.1:14080000-14705000 GCF_049354715.1 Callithrix jacchus | reverse complement strand
TGAGCAGAGACAGCACTGACCTAACAAAATCTCCTGGCTGGGCTTGGAAGGTGTGGAAGAGCTGCCCAGGGCGTGGGGACAGAGGGTTGGCAGAAGATACTCCAGACACGGTAGACCATAACATCAAAGACCTATAGAAGCATCGGCTCAAAAGTGTGGGTACCCAAAGGGGGGCCCTGTGCAAGCCACATCCTGTCTTCGTCTTCCCCGCCTTTGGAAGCTGTTAGGATGTCACCACCCATGGAGCTGAGCATGAGGGGGCTGGCAGCTCACACTGAGCTTCCCAGCATCCTTCTAGCAGTTTCTGGACTGAGGCGCCTGGGCAAGTGACTGCCCTGCTGTGGCCTCAGTTTCCTCATCTGTCAAACAGGGATAAATGACAGTTCCTGCTTTGTAGGGTTGCTTTGATGGTGAGGTGGTATCGGGTGTAGAAGATGATGCCCAGCACAGCATCAGGACATGAACTCCCAGGCTCAAGCAACCCACACACCTCAAGCCTACCAAAGTGTGCTGGGATTACAGGCGGGAGCCACTGTGCCCAGACTGGAATGTGTGTGTGTGTGTGTGTGTCTGTGTGTGTGTGTGTATCTATACACACACATATTCTACAAGGAAAAAATATATGTTTTAATATTTTAATATTTATATATATGTATTATATATAATATATATTATATAATATATATATTTATTACATATATATAATATATATATATATTTTTTTTTTTTTTGGAGACAGAGTCTCACTCTGTTGCCAGGCGCCAGGCTGGAGTGCAGTGGCACAATCTCCGCTCACTGCAACCTCCGCCTCCCGGGTTCAAGTAATTCTCCTGCCTCAGCCTCCCGAGTAGCTGGGACTACAGGCGCATGCCACCACGCCCAGCTAATTTTTGTGTTTTTTAATAGAGACGGGGTTTCACCATGTTGGCCAGGATAGTGAAACCTCATGATCCGCCCGCCTCAGCCTTTCAAAGTGCTGGGATTACAGGCTTGAGCCACTGTGCCTGGCCCTATATGTTTTTTTGAGACTGAGTCTTGATGTGTTGCCCAGGCTGGAGTTCAGTGGTGCCATCTCAGCTCACTGCAACCTCTGCCTCCCGAGTTGAAGCGATTCTCCTGCCTCAGCCTCCCAAGTAGCTGGAATTACAGGCTCCCACCACTACATCCAGCTAATTTTTGTGTTTTTAGTAGAGACGGGATTTCACCATGTTGTCCAGGCTGGTCTCAAACTTCTGACCTCAAGTGATCCACCTGCCTGGGCCTCCCAAGGTGTGTGAGCCATCGCGCCTATGGAATTTTTGTTTGTTTGTTTTTGAGATGGAGTCTCACTCTGTCACCCAGGCTGGAGTGCAGTGACATAATCTCAGCTCACTGCAACCACCGCCTCCTGAGGTGAAGCAATTCTCCTGCCTCAGCCTCCTGAATAACTGGGATTACAGGTGTGTGCCATCACGGCTGGCTAATATTTGCCTTTTTACTAGAGACAGGGTTTCACCGTGTTAGTCAGGCTGGTCTCGAACTTCTGACCTCGTGATCCACCTACCTTGGCCTCCCAAAGTGTTGGGATTACAGGCATGAGCCACCATGCCTGGCCTCTGGAACATTTTTATAAGGCCCTGGATGGCCTTAAGGAAGGGTAGGCTCTCCTCACCTGACATCTCAGCTTCGAAGGCCTGGGCCACAGAAAGTGTGGTTTTACTTCACCACCCTTGATCCAAATTTCTGCCATTCCTTGCAGAGGGGCAGATACCATCGAGGCAGGTGGGCAAGGGCACAGTGAAAGGCCTTCCAGTTGCTCCCTGTCATGGGTCCGAGGTTGGGATGGGTGAAGACACTTCCGGTTTCTAGGTGGCGCTGGATCTAGCTTCTAAGAGACACTTGACTTAAAACCTTGTATTCAGAAAGATTTTTACACTAGATTTTTTTTCAGAGACAAGATATTGCTCTGTCACCCAGGCTGGAGAGCAGTGATGCCATCATAGCTCACTGCAGTCTCCAGCTCCGGGGTTCAGGTGATCCTCCAGCCTCAGCCTCACAAGTAGCTGGACTACAGGTGCCCACCAGCACATCTGGCTTTTTATTTACTTATTTATATTTATTTTTTGAGACAGAATTTTGCTCATGTCATCCAGGCTGGAGTGCAATGACGCAATCTCAGCTCACCACAACCTCTGCCTCCCAGGTTCAAGCAATTCTCCTGCTTCAGCCTCCCAGGTAGCTTGGATTACAGGCATGCACCCACCACCACACCCAGCTAATTTTGTGGTTTTGGTAGAGACGGGGTTTCTCCATGTTGGTCAGGCTGGTCTTGAACTCTGGACCTCAGGTGATCCACCCACCTCAGCCTTTTAAAGTGCTGGGATTACAGGCATGAGCCACTGCACCAGCCTTCTTCTTCTTCTTTTTTTTTTTTTTTTATGTAGAGATAGAGGGTCTCACCATGTTTTTCAGGCTGATCTTGAACTCTTGACCTCAGGTGGCCCTCCATCCACCCTTGCCTGAAGTTCCACCATCATGGGTATTAGCCACTGAGTCAGGCCTAGATTAGATTCTTAACATTCTCTCCAGAAGGTATCACAGGGTGGGTATCACAGCCTCCTTCTGATGGGGTTGAACGAGAAAGTCAGCTATCACACCATTTCAACCTGTGTCCCAAGCTGGGCACAGTGGCTCATACCTGTAATCCCAGCACTTTGGGAGGCTGAGGTGGGCAGATCACTTGAGGTCAGGAGTTTGAGACCAGCCTGGCCAACATGGTAAAACCCCATCTCTACTAAAAATACAAAAAAAAGTTAGCCAGGTGTGGTGGTGCATGCCTGCAATCCCAGCTACTTGGGAGGCTGAGGCAGAATAGCTTGAACCTGGGAGGCAGAGATTGCAGTGAGCTGAGATTGTGCCACTGCACTCTAGCCTGGGCAACAAGAGCGAAACTCTGTCTCAAAAAAAAAAAAAAAAGACAATTAAAAAAAACAAACTTTCCCACAGATCCCTCTGGAAGCGCCTGTATTCCACCATTGTCCCACGGCCACCATCGTCTCCTGGCAATGGCACCTTGTGTGTCCGTGTTTTACAAGCCTACATCCGTTCAACGCAAGTGTGTAACACCGATCGCACAATACGTTTTGAATGTTTGCTTGGGAAGTTTCTCACTGAGGTTATTTTGGGAGGCTCAGGAGGTGGCAGTAACTGGGAGCTAGTGCCTTCCTGTCCCCTGTCCCCAGGCTCCAAGGAAAGCACCCACAGGCAGGCAGAGTGAGGCCTGTGCCCACCCTCTCTCTGCAGGCCTGGGAGCCTGAAGTCCAGGCCTTTCCCAGAGGCTCAGCCCAGCTGCGGCTCCTTCTCCCTGGTGTGGGCTCCAGGGCTCCTTCTCCCTGGTGTGGCCGAGCACTAGTTCTAGCTGGGGCCTTGGCATTGCCCTGGGGCCAGAAACCTGGGTGGGGGTGGGGCTCCTTCCTGGGAGAAGGCCAGGGTGGGCCTCCGGGGTTTCTGGCCTGAGATTGGGTTGTTCTCTAGAGTCTGGCGGTGCTTCCACTGCTGAACTGGATTTCAGGCCGCCACTCACTTGAGTCACGGGAAACCGAGCCAGGCCTGGCAAGGGCAGGCCTCAGAAGAATCCAGGGGCATCTCTGAAGGGGATTTCAATTGCAAGATAAAGGCCGGGCCCTGGCTGCCTTCGGCGGCCTGGTTTTTCCTTCTACACTCATCTAGGTGTCCCAGAGCTCGGGCAGTGCCTGAATTGGAGAGATGAGGTGAGCTTCCAGTATCCTGTGGCTCACGGCACAGATGTGGGTAGGGACAGCACCTGGAGGCCCCCAAGCCAGCACTGCTGAGCTATTTTCATTCCTCAGAGTGGCCGGGCCTTTACACATACTGTGCCTGCTGCCTCGACTCCACCCCTCCCACCAGCCCAGCATTTTCTTATTTTGAGACAGTCTTGCTCTGTCGCCCAGGCTGGAGTGTGATGGTGCAATCGCGGCTCACTGCAACCTCTGCCTTCCGGGTTCAAGCGATTCTCTCACGTCAGCCTCTGGCATAGCTGAGACTACAGGCATGCCATCACACCTGGCTAAGTTTTGCATTTTTAGTAGAGACAGGGTTTCGCTGTGTGGTCAGGCTGG
The DNA here is from genome assembly GCF_049354715.1 of Callithrix jacchus. NCBI lineage: Eukaryota > Metazoa > Chordata > Mammalia > Primates > Cebidae > Callithrix > Callithrix jacchus. The sequence goes on along the minus strand of NC_133513.1, from coordinate 14,700,882 downwards.
TCTCAAACTCCTGACCTCACGTGATTCTTGGCCTCCCAAAGTGCTGGGATCACAGGTGTGAGCCACGGAGCCCAGCCCCAGTGTTTTCCTTCTTGGCAGTTTCAGCTCTCACACCCCCTCCTCCAGGTGATAACATCGAGCTCAAGCAATCCCTGTTGCATGTGCTCCTACAGGGTGTCTGTCTCAAGCAGTCCCCCTAAAAGTCCAATAAGGCAGCCTGGTGTGGTAGCTCATGCCAGTAATCCCAGCCCTTTGGGAGGCCAAGGCGTGCAAATCATGAGGTCAGGAGTTTGAGACCAGCCTGGCCAACATGGTGAAACCGTAACTCTACTACTCTACTAAAGATACAAAACATTAGCTGGGTGTGGTGGCGCACACCTGTAATCCCAGCTACTCAGGAGGCTGAGGCAGGAGAATCATTTGAACCCAGGAGGCAGAGGTTGCAGTGAGCTAAGATTACGCCACTGCACTCCAGCCTGGGCGATAGAGTGAGACTCTGTCTCAAAAAAGAAAACGTCCTATAAGGCAGGCCTTGTGACTCCTACTTTACTGATGAGGAAATGGAGGCCCAGAGAGGTGAAGCGGTGCCCAGGGACCCCAAGCTGGCGACATGCAGCAGGGGGAGACACAGCCTCTCTCTTTCAATGCACCGTGCAAAGCTGGCGAGGATGCCGCAGGCTGGAGAGAGACAACCCCTGCAGGAGGGCCAGGGTAGGACACCCCCAGTCCAGCCTCACTCTGCCACAGTGCCTGAACCATGATGGCAGCTCACCTGTTGACTCAAGGCTCTCCCCTAGACTTCTGGTTCCTCAAGGGCAGGGACCTGTGCTGTTGGACACCGTAGTTCTGGCGGCTCTAGCAGCAGCTCTGTGCCTGGCACACAGAGGGCAAGCAGGTGTTAGTTCCATGAACAACTGACCTCTAAGCCTCAGTCTTTTTTTTAATTATTATTATTTTTGAGATGGGGTCTCACTCTGTTGCCCAGGCTAGAGTGCAGAGGCGCAATCTTGGCTCACTGCAGCCTTCGCCTCCCAAGATCAAGCCATTCTCCTGCCTCGGCTTCCCAAGTACCTGGGACCACCAATGCTCACCACCACGCCCGATTATTTTTTGTATTTTTAGTAGAGATAGGGTTTCACCATGTTGTCCAGGCTGGTCCCAAACTCCTGACCTCAAGTGATCCACCCGCCTCGGCCTCCCAAAGTGCTGGGACTACAGGCATAAGCCCCCATGCCTGGCCTAGCCTCAGTCTTTTCATCTGGAAAATGGATCAGTTCAGTAAGTTAGTAGTCTTCATGTGCTTAGGTCTTCTGGGGCTGGGGGAATGGGTCTGTTATTAACAGTGATCAGCTGTTGCCTTTTTGTTACATTTCGTCTCCAAGTTGCTATTGGAAAAACCATCCTTTGGGGGTCCCTGTGCCCTTGGTCCAGAGTGAACACAGCCGTCCTTGCCTCCCCTAGAACAAGGAAGAAATCTCTCCAGATTACTGGACTTAGGGCCCAATGAGGAAAAGGGGACACCAGCAAGATCTGTGCTGCAAGATAAGAAAGGGGACTGAGAGGGCAGGGACGCCAAGGGCTGGAGGACAGGAGTGCAGCTTACTCCCTCTGGCTGGGGTCCCTAGGACCCCTCTGCGGCATCAGGACCGCCCGCTGGGTTGGGTGGTATGTTTTGTGTGACCCGAGTTGGCCAACAGAGGACAGCAAAATACATTTTTTATGATTCTGCGAGGTTTAGGCCAGTCACGTCTTCGCACGGAGACGCTGGGCGTTGGAGAGGGACAAGTCATGTCTCAGTTATGTGGATTCTCTTTGCGAAAGAGAGGCCACCTCTGTGATAGATTTGGGGGTCCCTGGGCAGGGGTCTGGGTGGAGCAGATTTTAGGAGGGGGATGACCTGCTGGGGTGGGGGTGTGGGCGTCTCCCTTACCGCCGGGAAATGAAAAGTATTACAACTGTGTCTGGTGCGAGTGTCAGCGCCAGAGGCCAGATCTTTGCCAGGTGGCGGGGACACCCTTATGCCCTACCCCCAATTTCCAGCACCTCTCCAAGAGCCCTTAGCCCCGGAAGCAGCAACAGTGACATTGGACTGGGGAGGAGGAAACATAACTTTATTTTCTGGCCCGAAGGTGGGTTGGTATTTGGGGGAGTTCTTGGGAACACGGCATGTCTGTGCAGTTTCAACCCTGGGGATCCAGGGGCTCCAGCCATCCAGAGGAGGTGAGGGACCGCCCAGGGGTGGGTGTAGGAAGCTTGGGGACCCGGCCTGATGCTGCGCCTACTTTTACTGTTTGTTCACGGGGGTTGTGTGTGTAAGGGGGGGTGGTGCTGAAAATTGGGGGAAGGGCCAGAAGCGCCAGCTGGCACTGGCACTGGCACTGGCACTGGGTGTTCCCGAAAGACGGGGGCAGACCGGGTCTGAATCTTCAGTTGATGCGCCCCCAGCTCCGGGATACCTCAAGCGCCTTTGGAAGACTTCCTAACGCCCCTCGGGAGGGAAGCCGGGTCTCGGCTTCGTCTCCGGGCTGCGGTGGTACTGGAAGTGGAGATTCTTTTCCCCTCCTCCGTTCCCCCCGTTTGGAGCACCCCGGGCTGTGTCCCCCGCTCCCAGGTCGAGGCTGACGTCGCCGCCGCCGCATTTCTAGGAATGCCCCTATCCGCTGACTATATTTGGCGAGGGTTTCTAGGAAGGCGCCCCCCCACCCCGGCCCCCGCCCCCGCCCCAGCCCCCACTCGGGCCCGCTCGGCTTCCAAGCTCTCGTCCTCTCTCCCGGGCCGGGGAGGAGCCGCCCCGCCGCCTCCCCAGCGCGGCCAACCCCCGGCTGGCCCAGCCCCCGCCCCGGGCCGGCCATAGGGCGCTGGGGGGGCGGGGGAGACCGGGGGCGCGGCTTTGTGGCGGCAGCGGACCGTGGAGGCCGGGTGCAGCCCCGTCGGCTGCGCGCTCTCTGCAGAAAAGGATTTTCTACGCTCCCCGCCCATCACTTGGATCTCGTCTGGGGAGGGGCGGATTTTTTTTCTGGAAGTACCCAGCTTTCCACAGTGGAGGATTTAAGGCTGGGCTCGAATCGAGGCGGAGGCTGCAGGGCCCGCGGGGCGCCCCCCGCCCGGCGCAAGCCTGCCAGGAGCCTGGGAAGGCGCAGCCCGGGGGGAGGGGGACCCTGCACCCCCGGAGGTGAGTGCTCCCCTTCTTCCCGCCTGGCACCTTCCCCCAGCCAGGGCAGGGATCGCGGCAGGTGGGTGCCCAGGCCCCCAAAGCCGTAGGGGTGTGGGGCGGCTGCCGGCGGGGTGGATGGGAACTGGAGCGGGGTGGTGGCGGCAGGGGAGCGCGCGGCTCTCCCGGGACCCGGCGCGAGACGGTTGTCTGGGCTGCGATCGCCGCCACTGCCGCCACCCCAGGCTCCCCCTCGGCCCCTCTCCCCGGCCCCTCCCCCGCTCCCCAGGAGGGCATGTGAGGCCAGGAGGTGGGAAGGGGGCGAGGCCGCCCCCTGACTCCCTCTTGTCGGGGCTTGGAAATTGACAAGGCGGTGGAGCGCCCGCCTCCCCGCCCCCACCCCGGAAAGCCCGCTCGGGAAACTGACTTGCTGCGTGACCCCGATCTCAATGCCGCGCGCGGAGCAGGCCGGCCGCGCCCGCTGCTCCACGTGCGCCCGGTCCCCGCTGGCATGGGCGGCGGCGACTGCGGGGGCCGGGCCCCGGGGATTCCGGACCAGCCGGGAACCACCGTCCCCGGAGAGTTACCGCCGTCGCCCCCAAATAAAGTTGTCTGCGCCCTCCCCTCGAAGAGCAGGCAGCCATGGCTCGTTGGCTTTAGCTTCTGCAGGACAGGGGCAAAAAAAAAAACCTAGGTTCCGGGGTGCGGAGCGGGGTGTCTGTGCCCGACACGACACCAAGTTAGGAAAAGAAGTTAGAAAACAGAAAAAAAAAAAAAAGGAAAAGGCATTTTGATTTGGGAGTGGGGGGAGTGGCGTTTCTGGTTTCTCTTTGCTTCCAATCCCCACCAAGCGGAGCGTTGGAATGCGCCGCTCATGTCCTCTGAGGACACATCCATATTTATAATTTATTTTTAGGAGAAGTTGTGAAAAAGGAGGGGGTTAAAATGAGGAGAAAAGGTGCGTGGGGGAGTGGCCTTTCCAGAACCCAGAGGCCAATTGAGCTATTAAAATGGAAATCATTTCCCCCAATTTGGACGCGCAGCAAATTTGACTTTAATGAGAGACGATTAAGGACACAAATAACCAAACTTTATTTAGCTGGAGATGGGGGTGGGGGAGACTGTACGAAGCACATGGGACACCCGATTTATGCGCTGCTAAGGGACATTTGGGGCGCCCCTCGTGTTCTCTGGGAAGCTTCCAGGCCTGTTTGCTGGGCGAAATTGGTTATTGATCCGGGAGGGAAGAGACACCCCGGAATAAGCGATTCTCCTGCCCTCAGCCATGGGGTGGGCAAATGCCCCCTTCTCCCACAGCGACCCCCTGGCATTTTGGTGAGATGAACCGGCGTCCCCGAGGGAACACCCGGTATCAGTTCCTTCAATGATCCGAGATTCTCCAAACTCCTGCCTCCAAGGCGGCCTAGCCCGGTGCTATCAACCGTGAAGGGGACTCACTTCTTGAGAAAGAGGTTTTAGAGGCTGTGGTCCCAGAATCGGGGTTTTGAGGGCGAGATGAGTTTATTTTTTATCCAACTGGCCCTCAAAGTCCCGCTTTTGGGGTCATTCTGGACAGCGAGGGATTCAGGCCCCGGCATTCCCGGGAGGGTGAGGGTAGAGAGCTACCATCCCCAGGCAGCGCGTCTAAAACCCGGCTGGGGGGAGAAGGCAGGGAGAGGTTTGCTACTTTCCATGAAACTAAAAGGTCCTTTCGAGGGCAGTATTCTTATGAGTGTGTTTTCTCCTTGGGAGGCCGCAAAACGATGCAAGGAAGGGAAAGTACATCCCCCCTACAACCCCCACAGTGGTTTAAGGGACAGGATTGGATTGGAAAGGAATTCGTAGGATGTCAGTTGTGGGAAAGTGTTTGAAACCCCCAAATAAGGCACTCCTGAAATTATGGATTGTAATGTCATTAGATTTGTCTTTCCATTTGTTGAATTAAGAGCAACCAGCTGTTTGCTTCCACCTGGAATTGCAACACGTCTCTGTGACTCTTTGCTACTTTGCTGTTGAAGGTGTTTTTTGTTTTTGCGTTTTTTTTTTTTGAGATGGAGTCTGCTCTGTTGCCCAGGATGGAGTGCAGTGGCCCGATCTCGGCTCACTGCAACCTCCACCTCCTGGGTTCAGGTGATTCTCCTGTCTCAGCCTCCCAAGAAGCTAGGACTACAGGCGTGTGCCACCATGCCCAGCTAATTTTTTGTATTTTTACTAGAGATGGGGATTCACCCTGATAGCCAGGATGGTCTTGATCTCCTGACCTCATGACCCGCCTGCCTCGGCCTCCCAAAGTGCTGGGATTACAGGTGTGAGCCACTGCGCCCAGCCAGGCATTTTATAAAAGGCTGGGTAATATGTTCAGGGGATGTCTGCAAAGCATGGGTAGTGGGAATAAACGCCCCTTGAGGAACATGAACCTTCAGTGTGTTCACACACACACGCACGCGCGCGCGCGCACACACACACACACACACAGCCTATTTAGTCATAACCTATATAGACATCCACACACCCTAAGCTATTTGCAAGTCTAGATTTAAATTCAGTCTACACTGCAGGGAATAGAAAAGTGAGCTGTACCTGAAGAAAACTTCTGAACACAGCATTCTTGATAGATTTCGTATTTTGAAAGACAGGCCACATGTACACACAGATGACGTTTGTGCTGCCTTGGCAAAAACAGTTACTTCCAGAGTTCTTTCTCTTTAGTATGGGACACGATGAAACAGCACAATTTTCAGGAGTCCACAATTCCAGCAAGGCTCGAGGATAGGAAATTGTCACGTTGTGAATTGTGTTTGTGCTTTGCTGAATTGCCACCCGGAGCTGACTGTCAAATCCTATTTGCTTTGCTAAATAAGGATATCTCATCAAATTAGCCTTTAATGAAACTTCCACAAATAGGGTGTTTTACGTGAATTAACGAGGCTGGAACGCTGACTGTTTCTCCAAGATATTGAACTATAATCGAGGCGACGAAGCTGAGTGTTAAAATTACTGACTTGTTACGTGTGCAAAATCAGACAGAATTTAGTGCTAAATGTGAAACGATTTCTGCTTTAGTGGTGAGCATTCGCAACAGCACAAGCATCACTTATATTCAGCTGTCTGAAACTGTGCATGTAATTATGAATACATTTAGCAAACTTCCCCCCGCCCCGCCCCAAGTCTGGAAACAGTCTAGTATGGTGAAGAGATTATAAATCAGCATTTTGCAGTGAGAAGTCATCATTAATTCAGCAAAGACTCACAGCTTCTTTTCAGATCTTTCCCACCACCCTCCTACACACCCCCCTCAACCAATAAGGGAAAAAAAATTCAACATGGAACTGCTGGATACACTGAATATATTTTGGCTTTTCTCTTTTTGCTTCTGTGTGAGAAACTTCATTAAGCAGTTGTTTCCCCCTCCCCACACACCCCCAAAGAAGTGTGGATTTAAGAAAAAAAGCAACTTTGAATTTCATTCTTAGCAATATTCAAGCCATAGCTGATCTCAGGCAAAAAAGATCTTTCCATAGCAAAGAATAAGGCACGGCAAGGGGTAACATATTTAGAGGTGGTTCTGCGATGAATATCATACTTCCTTAAAAATAAAATATGCATTTGTGACCCAAACCAATGAAAGCTATAAAAGTCCCTCCAAGAGAACAGTCTCTGTTTCTCTTGCTAGCAACTCCCCAGCCTCACGCTACGTGCATAAAGATGGAAATTCTTGCCAGATCAAGGATAGCTTCCTAAAGGTCGATCAGCTCACCCTCCTTTAATTCAGACTGTAGAGTCAATACAGCTATTTTGGCCACGAGGATGAAAATGAGTGCAGTGAAAAGTTAAGGCGAACTTGGTACTTAAAATCACTTGCCAGAAAATGAGTGCGTGTACAAATGAGTGCGTGTACAAATGAGTGCGTGTACACATGAGTGCGTGTACAAATGAGTGCGTGTACAAATGAGTGCGTGTACACATGAGTGCGTGTACAAATGAGTGCGTGTACAAATGAGTGCGTGTACACATGAGTGCGTGTACAAATGAGTGCGTGTACAAATGAGTGCGTGTACACATGAGTGCGTGTACAAATGAGTGCGTGTACAAACGAAACATTGTTGATCAATGACTTTCAGCAGGCATTTTCTGCCTTGCCTGAGCACCTCAAACACAGGAAGTGTAGAGTTCTTTTTGCTTCTTCTATCTGGAACCAGGTGAAAATAAACCCTGAACAGAAACACTGACACTTATAGACATGATATAAACAACTAGACTTTTCAGGCCTAGGAGCCAAGCTGACTTTTCAGGGAAACAGATGGATGCTGAAGAGAGAATTTAGAAGGAGTGGACTTGGGGTTCCCTCCATCACCTCATCCCCTGGCTGACCCTTTCTCCCCTTCTCCTGGTCTCTTTTCAAAGCAGCCAATGTTCAGATGCTGCCTTCCTAGCGTCCCCAGTTGCAGGAGACATATGCACATATTTACCAAGCTTTAAAATAAAGTTTCTGATTTTACATCATCTTCCTTCTATAAAACATCGAGGCTTATGGAACCACAAAGCAAACTTCTTTCTCAGTGTCCCTGAAAGACTGCACCCCTGCAGCAAACGGACCCCCCTGGAAAGTGAAAAACCCAGATTTGGATGTTAGAAGAAAGCCATTTAAAAAATGCTTTGGGAAGATGGAGTGGGGGAGACAGATTTGGGCTTTTCTTGGGGACTTCGCCTGGGCAGGGAGAGGAGTCAGTGGCTGGTTGAGCCTGAGGTTAGCTGTGAGGCGTGGTATGAAAGTTTTCTCAGAGATGTGAAAATTCGAGGCTCTCTTGCTGGAATCACGCATGAGATCGGGACGGGGCCTGTTGGCACTGGTGTCAGTGCCCAAGACAGCCCAGATTGCTGCCAGCCAAGGCCCAGATGTGGCTTTAGAGCCACTACTGGTGCCCAGACAAGTCCAGACAGGTGCCTGGGGGTCTTTCCTCCCGGGATGAAGCCTGCAGCAATTTGGCCAGAAGATGGGGTGTTTGGCTCTTAAAGGGAGCCTCCCCAGAGACTCAGCAGGATTTCATAGCCTGGTGACCCTGTGGGCTCTGGCAAAAGCAGAACCCCACTTTGCTAAACTCAGCCTTGCAAATGCTCAAAGGGGAACAGATGAGGCTGTCCCACAGGCTCAGAGCAAATCTGTCCTGTGTGAGCGCAAACGTGGCTCTAGAAGACTCAGAGGCAAAGCTGTGCTTATGCAGCCCAGCCCCCGGTCCTTGCTCTCTGGCACTCGGGCCACAATCCTTTGACTTGGGGTGGGCCTAGGAGGCGTGGCTCCCAGCCAGCAACACAGCACAACACATGCGAGTTACTGTGCAGGTGTTTGCTGGTCTCTCCTCCAGCTCCGTGAGGCCTCCCACCTGGGAGCTGAGCCCTTTGCTTTGATCAGGCTGAGAGGAAAACCCAGGCCTGGAGGGGCAGGGCTACAGGCTAGAAGCGGAAATAAGTGGGCCAGGTGGACAGAAAAAGGAGCACTAACTAAGCCACCTTGGGGGTCTGCCCAGAGTGAGACCTAGGCTGGTATTCTAGGCTGAAACACAGAAGAAAACAGTCTTCAGCTCTCTGCCCTGGCACCAAAATGTGCCTACTCCAGGAGGTCGCACCCAGCCCTGAGTCAGCCAAACCTAAGGGACTCCCATTTGGCCCCAGTAACTGGACTCCACGCCACCCAAAGGCCTCATGGGTTCCCGATCGTATCTTAGAATGGCATTAAAAGGTCCAGACCCGGTGCTCGTAGGCCATGCTGTATTTAGCCCGAGCTTCACCCAGAGAATATTTTAGGTGCTACCTGAAAGAAGAGATCTGGGCCCCAGTTACCGGCTGTCACATGGCAAGGGTAGAATCGCTCCCTCACAGGCCTGGCTGAGATGGCCGGGTGCTCACTGGTATAGATGCCCAGAGTCCCTGCCAGAGCTTCGGGGCCACTCGACGGGTGCCAGAGAGTCAGCCAGCGACTGGGGAGTCCATTCTGGATGGGGATGCCTTTTCACCCCATTCTCAATCTGAAGGCACTGAGTTTACTCCCATTCATCCACAGAACTCAAAGAGGCTGCTTTCAGGCCCTCTCCTCTCTGAGATGGCCCAGTGTGATATGCCAGCCTCTGGAGTCAGCTCCTCTGGAGTCAGCCATGGGGAGGGGTTAACCCTTTCCCAGCTCTGAGGGTGCTGGCTGGCACAGGAGGCACTCGGCTGCAGGAACCTGAAAGGTCATATACCCTGGGGAAGACACCCTGGATTCCTTACTCCTCAGATCTTGGTGGCTGGACCAAGAGATGGTACCTGGGACCTTAGCAGTAAAACCCGTCCCCTTTTTTCTGAGACAGTGTCTCACTCTGTTGCCCAGGCTGGAGCGCAGTGGTGAGATCACAGCTCACTGCAGCCTGAACTTCCTGGGCTCAAGCGATCCTCCAGTTTCAGCCTTCTGAGTAGCTGGGAGAACAGGCGCACACTACCACACCCAGCTATTTTTGCAGAGACTGGGGAGTCTTGCTGTGTTGCCCAGTCTGTTCTCGAACTCCTGGCCTCAAGCAGTCCTCTCATTTTGGCCTCCCAAAGTGCGGGAATTACAGGCATGAGCGCCCACGCCCGGCCGCTTTGCCCCTTTTGCCCCACCAGTGATAGCCACTCAACTCCCCGACCCAAGCCTTAGCCCTTCCTTCCGTGTTGTGGAAACCAGATATTTTCATCAGCATTTCCAAGGGGACTGACTTTCTCACATTCCAGAGGAGGAGGTGCTGAAGGAGTTCACTTAGATCATTAATGAGGGTCTGGAACAGTAACTCGAGGTTTGGAGGAAACGTCTCACGTCTCCTGTGATGCGCCTGGCTTTAGGGAATAATCCTTGTATCCATTCTGGGAACCTGCTCTGGGATTCCAGATCTGTGGTTTTCTGTATGGAAGCTGCTGCATTGAGACCTATTTGGCCAATTATTGAGAAGACGAGGCCCGTTTCGTGAGCCTGCTCGGAGCCGCCGTACACCATGAAAGCACTCACTTGTTTCAAGTTTGCTCTAATTTTGTACATTTTTTCCCTTTTAGTTTTGGCTCTTGGTGCTCTGAGTGCTACCACGTCGTGCCAGCTGGTTCATTACCGCAGGGAAAATGAGGGACTTTTGGGGGCAGATGTGTTTCCATTCCACTATCATAATGCCCCTAAAAATCCTTATTGCTCTTGCAGTATTCCTCGGGGGTGCCTGGGCCGGGAAGACTTCAGTTCGGAGTTCCTCCGGCAACTAAGAGAGAAAGCTGTTCCCCAAACTCTCCTGCTGTAGTGTCTTCTGGGTCCCCGAGAGATGTCTTCTTGTGCTCAGAACTGGTTCTCACTGTGAAAATTCAAAGACGCCATGCACAGACGCTGATTGCCAAATGTGCTTTTGCCCTCCAGGGGCAGACACTGAGATCCGGCCTGGGAAAGAGTTCAGCTGTGGCTCCCTGTCAGCGTCAGCGTTTGCTCTGGGGGGTTGTAGCGGGAAGTGGGAAAGTGGAAACAAACAAGTGTTACCTGTTTGGCGAGGCCTGGTCCTAGCAGCCAGGGCCTCTAGGATCATCGCTTTGGCAGGGGGCCCTGGGCAGTCCTGGCTCACCTGCTAGCTCCTTGAGACACAACACTTTCCCGCTTGCTGCCTCAGTTTCCCCATACACCAAGGGAGGGGCAACACCCCCTGCTGCAGCTTCAAAGGGTTCTTGGATGTATCTGATGTTATAATGAGCTCTAACAACACATAAGCTCTGAAGGTGCTTTGAAAATGTGGTAGTCCGGCCGGGCGCGGTGGCTCAAGCCTGTAATCCCAGCACTTTGGGAGGCTGAGGCGGGTGGATCACAAGGTCAAGAGATAGAGGCCAGTCTGGCCAACATGGTGAAACCCCGTCTCTACTAAAAATGCAAAAAATTCGCGTGGTGGCAGGCACCTGTAGTCCTAGCTACTTGGGAGGCTGAGGCAGGAGAATGGCTTGAACCCAGGAGGTGGGGGTGGGAGTGAGCTGAGATCGTGCCACTGCACTCTAGCCTGGTAATAGAGTCGGACTCTGTCTCAGAAAAAAAAATGGGGTAGTCCAGGCATTAAACATGAAAGGTGATAATATGGATACTGCAGAGGAAATTCAGATGGTGGGGAAACGGCAGCCCAGCCCTGAGCCTGGGTTCTGGAGTCAGCTAGGCCTGCATTCCAGCCTGAGCTCTGTGGCTGCCTTGCTGTGTCACCATGGACAAGTGAGTCAACCTCTCTGAGACACAAAGCCCTCAGGCATGAAACCCGTAACTCGGAATAGATGCCTCCTAAGTCTGATTTGCCCACCTCTGATTTTAAGGGGTGCCCGGCTAAAGGTGAAAATTATCCTGATAGGTGTTCTTTGCACTGCTGATTTCTATTTCAGGCAATTGGTTGATTTACCATTTAGGGTTGGGAGACAAGGGCCCTTTTCCCATCAATTGTTATCAGTAAAAAAAAAGTGTGGGGTTTTTTTTTTAAAGAAAAATATTAAGCAACACTGGGGGCTTGAGGATGGGGCAGAAATCAAGGAAGTCATTTGTAACTTTCAGAGGTCCACTTTTTGTTTACTTTTTCTTTAAGACTTAGTCTCACTCTTCACCGCCAGGCTGGAGTACAATGGCGCGATCTCGCCTCACTGTAACCTCGGGGTTCAAGTGATTATCCTGCCTCAGCCTCCCAAGTAGCTGGGATCATAGGTGCCCACCACCACACCCAGCTAATTTTTCTATTTTTAGTAGAGACAAGATTTCACCATGTTGGCCAGGATGGTTTCGATCTCTTGACCTCGTGATCTGCCCACCTTGGCCCCCCAAAGTGCTGGGATTACAGACGTGAGCCACGCCCGCCTGGCCCAGAGGTCCACTTTTAAAGAGTTCTTGTTTGTCTTAGGGATTTTCTGCACGCCTGTAGTCTGTGTGGAAAGGGGCAAGGGGAGAGGGGGAAATTGCCAATTCAGATGTATAAAGGGCTCCAGCATGACAGAACTGGTGTCACACAGCTTCCTTTCTGGGGCCGAGAAACCACCCTTCCCTGCTCACTGACACCACTGGGACCCCACACACCCTCTCTCCTGCATCCATCCATACCTCGGAGTTCTCGTTTTAGGGTCACGATGACCCAGCACCCTCCTTTCTGGCCAGGGCACCTCCTTGGCCTCGAGGGGCACTCGCCTGACAGGCCTCCCTGTGCTGGACCTGGGCACAGCTGCCTGCCAGCCCCCCGGGACGGTGGTTTTACAGGGAAACAGTGGGTGATCACTCCCAGCCAGCAGGGGCCAACTCTGGTTTCAGTTTCTGCTGCGTCATGGGGTGGGGGGTGGCAGCGGGGCCCTGCTGGCCAGCTAGGGCAGGCATCGAGAGGCCTGCAGACAGCTGCTGGCCCTGCTGCCAGAACAAACCCCCTAGCCACCCCTTGCAGCCTGCCAGGATGGGGGCTGGTATCTTAAGCGCCCCTTAAATCTCTCCACCTGCAGTGCCAGGGAGCCCCAAGTGAGAAAAGCCTGGGACCAGTTAGATGCTTTCCTGAGTTGTTGGAGATTGCCCCAAAACATTTTTTTTTAACTGAGACAAGGTCTCTCTCTGTCACCCAGGCTGGATTGCAGTGGTGTGGCCATAGCTCACTGCAGCCTCGAATTCCTGAGCTCAAGCCATTGTCCTGCCTTGGCCGCCCAAATCCCAAAGTGCTTGGGCTACAGGCACATGCCACCAAATGCTGCCTAAAACAAGCTTATAAATCATGCAGGCTAAAAACTCAAGGGAACTGTGGCTGTCGCTTCTGGGTTGAGTTGCTGCGGCTGGACCCTGCTTCTGCCCTTCCTTCACTAGGCAGACGTGTGCTGCGCTGGGTGCTGGAGGTACATCAGGGAACCAGTCAGTCCCTGCCCACACGGGGCTTACTTACAGTTGAGTCAGGGGAGGCAGATCAAAGAAGCAAAGAAATAATCCCGTTACGATGTGAATACTTGGTGTCAGGATCGCAGAAGGGAGCGTGCATGGGTGTCTGTCATGAGTCAGCTCCTAGAACATATAGCATAGGAGGCAAGGGAAGGCTGCCCCTTCACCCTCTAAAGCATTGCTGAAAATAACTGACAGGCCAGGCACGGTGGCTGACGCCCATCATCCTAGCGCTTTGGGAGGCTGAGGTGTGGATTACTAGAGCTCAGGAGTTCAAAACCTTCCTGGACAATGTAGTGAGACCTTGTCATTTATTCATTCATTCATTCGAGACAGGGTCTCACTCCAGGCTGTAGTACAGTGGCACAATCTCGGCTCACTGCAACCTCCGCCTCCTGGTTTCAAGTGATTCTCCTGCCTCGGCCTCCCATGTAGCTGCGACTACAGGTGTGCACCACCATGGCCAGCTAATTTTTTATTTTTTGGTATTTGCAGTCAAGATAGGGTTTCACCATGTTGGCCAGGCTGGTCTTGAACCCCTGACTTCAGGTGATCTGCTGCCTCAGCCTCCCAAAGCTGGGATTACAGGCATGAGCCACTGTGCTCGGTTATATTTATTTTAAACATTTTTTTACCAAAAAAAAGAAAAAAAAGACTGGAAGGTGGATTAATAGGAGAAAAAGGCATATAAATTTATTCGCCGTGCATAAATGCCAGGGGAGTGGCAGGAGAATGATTACCCAGTAACCCAGTGAGGTCCAGATATTTACAAACCCTCCATCGCCGGTGCGGCGGCTCACACCTGTAATTCTGGCAGTGTGGGAGGCCGAGGCAAGTGGATTGCTTGAGCCCAGGAGTTTGAGACCAGCCTGGGCAATGTAGCAAAACTCTGTCTCACCAAAAAAAAATTAGCCAGGCGTGGCAGCATGCACGTGTGGTCCCAGCTATTCGGGAGACTGAGGCAGGGGGATTGCTTGAGCCCAGGAGACAGAGGTTGTATTCAGCTGAGATCACACCACTGCACTCCAGCCTGGTCTCAAAAAATATGTAAAAATAAAGACCTCCATCACAGGAGAAGGGAGATGGGGGAAGGGTAGCCACTCTGAGGGGTAGTGAATGATTTTTAGGAGGAATGAGTAGGTCTGATGCTGGTACAATGGTCAGTGAGTAATTCCTTTAGGGATTCGAATGGGACCGGAGTGCTGCACAGAACAGTTTGGGACGAAGTCTGCCTGGGCTCCAGCTGTGGTGTTTCAGTTCATTCTCTTCCTCTGTCATACGAGTTTCCATCTTCTCTGTTTAATGAAATTTCTGGGAAACAGTCGAAGGCAATTGTGTTCCTCTTTGGCGGGTGTGGTTTCCAGGTAGATGAGGGAACTCCAGGCAGCAGCCTCCTCCTGGGCGTTGAGAGGGACAGAGGGTGGAGAAACAGGATGGGCGGGGGTGGGGTTGGAGACACCTTAAAGCTGCTTTCGTTCAGCACATCAAAGAGCCATATTTTGGGGTATCGTTTTCTGAGCCCCAACAATAAGGTGGATGAAGAATAGAGACCCCCGGAGCCAGCTGTCCGGTGTTTGAACGTGGACTCTTGTGCTGAGTGGTCAGGTGACCTCTGCCAAGAATACTTCCTCTCTGTGTGCCTCAGTTCCCCCATCTACAGTTACTAGAATATTAGGGCACAGCATAGGGATGCGGTGAGGGTGAAATACATGAACGTCTGTAAAGAACTAAGCACGGCACCTGACATTGACGATGTGCTATATAAGTCTTAGCTATTATATAATAATAAATGTGAACTATTATTATTATTTGTATATTTTTAAATGTGAACTATTATTGTAAGACGAAATTCGACAGCCACAGCAGGCCAGGATCATCGGTCATGTGGCTGAGCCTGTCCTCTGTGCTAAACGCCTGACAGGCCTCATCCCACCTGATGGCCACAACGAACCACAGGTGCGCCTCATTGACATCTCAGGCTGGGGAAACTGAGGCTTGGGCTGGTGAAGAGACGTATTTGAGGCTAACCAGCAGGCAAGCAGTGTGATCTCGGATGCAGGGCTGGTTTGGGGGGTGGGGACCCACACTTAGTTGACTGCGCTGAGGCCAAGGCATGGGGATCGCTTGAGACCAGGAGTTGGAGACCACCCTGGGCAACATAGCCAGACCCTCTTTTTTTTTTTTTTTTTTTTTTTTTGATATGGAGTCTCCCACTGTCACCCTGTCTGGAGTGCAGTGGCATGATCTTGGCTCACTGCAACCTCCGCCTCCTGGGTCCAAGCGATTCTCCTGCCTCAGCCTCCTGAGTAGCTGGGACTACAGGCATGTGCCATCATACCCAACTAATTTTTTGTATTTTTTTTTTTTTTTTTTTTTTTTTAGTAGAGACAAGGTTTCACTGTGTTGGCCAGACTGGTCTCAAACTCTTGACCTCGTGATTGATCCACCTGCCTGGGCCTCCCAAAGTGCTAGGATTATAGGTATGAGCCACCACGCCTGGCCCCCTCATTTCTTTAAAACAAACAAACAAACAAATTACCCAGGCATGGTGGCACACCCCTGTAGTCCCAGCTACTCAGGAGGCTGAGGAGGGAGGCTGGCTTGAGCCCAGGAGGTCGAGGCAGCAGTGAGCTGTGATAGCGCCACTGCACTCTATCCTTAATAACTTTGGAACAAGGGGACTCAGACTTCCATTTTGCAAATTATGTAGCCAGTTCTGCCCTGACCCAAGGAACTCCAGAGCTGTCACTCTTAACTCCTACCAGCTATGCCTCACACAGCCAGGCCCACAGTCATTTTCCAAGTCATGAGCATGGTGTTTTGTAGTGGGACTGAGATCCTGGGAGAATATGAAGACTTCTTATGGGACTGAATTGCCTCCATTAAAAGGCAGGCAGGACAGTTGCTAAGGGCAGAGGCCATGACCTCTTCATTGCTGTATCCTCAGGGCCTAGTCTGTATTAGATGCTCAGCTAATAGCTGTAACATGAAGTCACAGAATCAGAGACTGCTATATCTCACGGGGCCTAACCTACTTAAATGACACCTTCCAAGGAAGCAAGTCCGTGGTGCAATGTCAGGTGTCAGTTATCCCAATCACCACCACCCCAATCCCCAGCAGGCTTCTGGACAGCCCCTGAGGGTCCCCTAAGATCCTCCCCCTGCCCCAAACCTGTGTGCCCACAACTTGGAGTAGATTCCTGCTTAATGGGCTCTGGGTAGGGGGGTTCAAAGGTAATACAAGTATTTGAAGGCATGTGGGGGCCGGGTGTCGTGACTCCCACCTGTAATCCTAGTATTTTGGGAGACCAAGACGGATGGATGACCTGAGGTCAGGAGTTCGAGACCAGCCTGGCCAACGTGGCAAAACACCATCCCTACTAAAAATACAAAAATCAGCCTGGTGTGGTGGCATTCACCTGTCATTCCAGCTACTCAGGAGGCTGAGGCATGAGAATCGTTTGAACCTGGGGGCAGAGATTGCAGTGAGCTGAAATTGCACTACTACACTCCAGCCTGGGTGACAGAGTGAGCCTCTGTCTCAAAATAAATAAGTATATAAATAAATAAAAATAAAGCCGGGTGTAGTGGCTCATGCCCATAATCCCAGCACTTTGGGAGGCCAAGGCGGGTGGATCACAAGGTCAGGAGATTGAGATCATCCCAGCCAACATGGTGAAACCCTCATCTTTAAATTAAAAAATAAAAATAATAAATAAATAAATAAAAATAAAGGCAAATGGGCTTGGCTTCTGGAGTGCCTACACTGGGGAAGAGGCAGGGTATAGCCCAAATAATAGTTGGATTTTAGTTCTAGGCAGGTTCAAGACCCAGCTGGGGGTCAGGGGTTGTGGTCCCCTGAACTGGTCAGTGAGAGAGTTTGGAGGAAAGATCCCCTTTCCTCTGAAATTGGAAGATCATTGACATTCAAAACTCCAAAATCTAAACCGTACTAAGAAGCAAAGAATGGTCTCAAAAGCCTAGAAGATATTTATAACAATTGTAAACTTTTTTTTTTTTTGAGACGGAGTCTCACTCTGTTACCCAGGCTGGAGTGGTGTGGTGGTATGATCTTAGCTCACTGAAGCCTCCACCTCCAGGGTTCAAGTGATTCTCCTGCCTCAGCCTCAGTAGCTGGGTTTACAGGCCCGCACCACCGCGCCTGGCTAATTTTTTCTTTTTAAGAGACGAGGTCTTGCTGAGTTGCCCAGGCTGGAGTGCAGTGGCTATTCACATGTGTGATCCCACTACTGATCAGCACAGGAGTTCTGACCTGCTCCATTTCCAACCTGGGCAGGTTTACCCCTCCTTAGGCAACCTGGTGGTCCCCCACTCCCAGGAGGTCACCATATTGATGCCGAACTTAGTGCGGACATCCGATTGGCATAGCACACTACAGCCCAGAACTCCTGGGCTCAAGCGTTCCTCCCACCTCAGCCTCTCCCGAGTAGCTGGGACTACAGGCATGCACTAACACGGCTGGCTCATTTTTGTATTTTTAGTAGACATGGGGTTTCACCATGTTGGCCAGGCTGGTCTCGAACTCCTGACCTCAAGTGATCTACACACCTCAGCCTCCCAAAGTGCTGGGATTACAGTCCTGAGTCACTGCACCTGACTTACACATATTTATACTTTTCTTTGCCAGCTGTTTGCACAGGTGTGATCCATTGTTTCAAGTACACTTGTGAAGCAGAAGCTGTCATCTTTATTTTATAAATAACCTCATAACTACTGATGTGCACTAAATATTTTGTATGTACTAGGTGCTACACCTGTATGAAGTCATTTCAGTTGCATGTGCAACATATAAAAGGGACTGTTGGAGATCCAGCTTACTGATGAGGAAGCAGGCTTAGGGAGCTGCACTGACTTGTCCAAGGCTACACGCCCAGCATGTGAAGAGCTGGGGCTCAGGGCTGGACTGTCCATTCCAAGGGTCAGCAGCCCATTTCTGCAAAAGGCCAGATGGTGAAGATTTTAGCCTTTGCAGGCAGTATGGCCTCTGCTGCAGCTGCTCAACTCCGCCATTTTTTTTTTTCTTTTCTTCAGATGGAGTCTTGCTGTTGCCCAGGCAGGAGTGCGATGGTGCCATCTCGGCTCACTGTAACCTCTGCCTTCTGGGTTCAAGCGATTCTCCTGCCTCAGCCTCCCAAGTAGCTGGGATTACAGGCACGTGCCGCCATACCCAGCTAATTTTGGTATTTTTAGTAGAGATGGGGTTTTACCATGTTGGCCAAGATGGTCTCAATCTCCTGACCTTGTGATCCACCTGCCTTAGCCTCCCAAAGTGCTGGGATTTCAGGCATGAGTTACCGCACCCGGCCAACTCTGCCATTTTAACTCAAAAGTAGCCACACACAGTATACAAACTAATGGATATGGGTGTGTGTTGCAATAAAACTTTATTTACAAAAATAAATATTTCCTAACTCCTGTTCCAGAGCAAAACCTGCCCTTCAGTTAGAACATCATGAAGTTGGCCCTGGCAACGTTCTTTTCTTCCCACCTGCGAGGTGACAGAGTTAGGTTTCAGAACAGGTGACCACTGTCTCTGGAGAGGTTAGGTTGGCTCCTTCTGTGAGGGAATTCTGAAGCTCTTGGAAATTAGATCTATGAGGATTTCTTAGTGACAGCCACAATAGAATACCCTGGGGATCTGAACATTGTAATTTTAGTAGCTGACAACTGAGTAACTTCTAAAGAGGAAAAAGTATTGTAGTTTAGAAAAATACCTCCATGGTCCATGTTACCTGTGGAAGCCACTTCTTTGAAGTGAGAATAAAAATACATTTATTTTTAAAGAATCAGGTTCAGCCGGGTGTGGTGGCTCATGCCTGTGATCCCAGTACTTTGGGAGGCTGAGGTGGGTGGATCACCTGAGGTTGGGAGTTCGTAACCAACCTGAGCAACACAGAGAAACCCCGTCTCTAAGAAAAAGAAAAAGAATCAGGGTCTTGCTCTGTTGCCCAGGCTGGAGTACATGGGTGCCATTTTAGCTCAGTGCAGCCTCAAACTCCTGGGTCCGACTGATCCTCCCACTTTGCTTACCTGAGCAGCTGGGACTACAGGTGAACATCACTCGTGGCTAATTTTTTTATTCTTTTGTAGAGATGGGGGTCTCACTACGTTGCCAGGCTGGTGTTGGATTCCTGGCTTCAAGTGAGCCTCCTACATCAGCGTCCCAAAGTGCCGGAATTGCAGGCATAAGCCACCATGCCCGGCTGAAAATAGCTGAAGACAGAATGGCGGCGGAGTGTATGTGTGTGTAGGAAGAGGGTAGAGGAGAGAGAGAGGGGATTTCCCAAAAGGGCAGGGAGCTGGAGCCGGAGGGTTCCTAGCAGGAGGGTCAGAGAGGAAGGGGTGGCCTTTTGTTTAAAGCAGCTTTATTATCCATTTAAGGCATACGATTCAGTGTCTTTGAGTGTATACACAGAGATGTGCAGCCATCTTCATAATCAATGTTAGAACACCATCAACTCAAAAAGAAACCCTGGGCCAGGCACGGTGGCTCAGGCCTGTAATCCCAGCATTTTGAGAGGCTGAGGCAGCTGGATCATCAGAGGTCAGGAGTTTGAGATCAGCCTGGCCAAGATGGCGAAACCCCTTCTCTACGAAAAGTACAAAAATTAGCTGGAAGTGGTGGTGTGCACCTGTAAGCCCAGCTACTCAGAAGGCTGAGGCAGGAGAATGGCTTGAACCTGGGAGGCGGAGGGTGCCGTGAGCCGAGATTGTGCCATTGCACTCCAGCCTGGGTGACAGAGCGAGATCCCATCTCAAAAGAAAAGAAAAGAAACCCAGAACCCTCCTGCGCCCTAATCCTCCAATGCCCCCAACCCCGAGCAATCACGAATCTACTTTCTGCCCCTATGCATTTCTTTATTCTGCACAATTCCTATAAAAAGAACCACACAATTCCGTGGGCCTTTGTGACTGGATCCTTTGACTACAGCGTTCTCAAGGTTCAGCCACGCTGTAGTTTGGCTCAGAACTTCATTCCTTCTTAAGGTGAATCATATTCTGTCTTATGGATAGACCACCATTTTGTTTACCCACTGTCAGTGATGGACGTATGGGCTGCTGACACTTTTTGGCTGCTATGAATAATGCAGCAATGAACGTTCATGTGTAAATCTCTGTTAACACGTGCTTTCATTTCTCTTGGGCATACGGGTCAGAGTAGAATTGCTGGGCCGGAAGACAAACCTAACATTTTGAGGAACTGCCAGGGGCAAGTCTTAATATATTGCCTTTTTATTTATTTATTTATTTTCTTGAAACAGGATCTGGCTCTGTCACTGAGGCTGGAGTGCAGTGGCGCAGCCACAGTTCACCACAACCTTGAACTGCTGGGCTCAAGCCATCTGCCCACCTCAGCCTCCTGAGTAGCTGGGACCACAGGCACACGCCACTTTGCCTGGCCTTAATTACCTTTTTAAAGTTTGTATTACAGAGTTTAAATTGTGAGCGATGGCTCACATCTTTAATCCCAATACTTTGGGAGGCCAAGGCGAGAGGACCACTTGAACCCAGGAGGTTGGGGCTACAGTGAGCTATGATCACATCACTGTACTCCAGCCTGGGCAACAGAACCAAACCCTGTCTCTAAATAAACAAACAAATAAAACCCCACAACTTTGTCCTATGGAAATTTCCCACCATACCTGAAAGTAGTATGTGGTATGTAACAAGCGCCCAGTACCCATCATCCAGTTCTCAGCCTTTTGCCTGTGATGTTTCTAGAGGCGGCTCAAGCATTGCATTTGATGTTGTTTCTTTGGCTGAAAGGTCGATATTTTCTTTTGTCCCAAACCTTGCGGATCTTCTACACCCACATCCTTGTGTGGGATGGGATTTGGGGAGAATGAGGAATTGGGGCAGAATCAATGAGGGATAGGAAGGAATGGTTCCTGAGTGTGGCAGGACCGGCCACCTTATTTGCAGGACCCAGGACAAAATGAAAATGGAAAGCCCTTTGTTCAAATATTATTATAAAGTTGAAGATGGCAACAACGTGGGCAGGTGTCACTGCACAGGTTCCATGCCTTTGATGGCCAGCCTTCTCCTGGGGCTAGCAAAAAGTGCCCAGGCAGAACTGATTCAACGGACGCAGGAATTTAGAGCCTTAAGTGTATGGGTGAGACAGAAGTACCTCCAATCCCTGGAAAGATTCCTAGGACAGTTGGGTCTCCCCTGGCACGTGGGACAAGATTCAAACCCATTTCATTTGAATCTCCAAAAATAAGATGACCCCACCTGACATGTGGGTCATGAGCACTAAAAAAAAAACGAAAACCATTTGTCTTAAGCCTTCTTCCCTAAGAGCCCGCAGTTGTTCTATTTGGCCACACCATTTTTGTCCTGGAGTCTGAGTGTACTCCGATATCCCAGCAGATGGCCGGGCTGGGAGACTACAGGTCTCACACCTGGAATCCCAGCACTTTGGGAGGCCGAGGCTGGTGGATCACCTGAGGTCAGGAGTTCGAGACCAGGCTGGCTAACATGGTGAAACGTCATCTATGCTTAAAATACAAAAAGGGGCGTGGTGGCACACACCTGCAGTCCCAGCTATTCAGGAGACTGAAGCAGGAGAAGAGCTTGAACCCTGAAGGTGGAGGTTGCAGTGAGCTGAGATAGCGCCACTGTACTCCAGCCTGACTGACAGAGTGACACTCCTGAGTAAACAACAACAACAAAACAGAGGTCCCCCTGTTTAGCAAACAACACAGAGCAGGACCAGGGATGCCTAACATGGCAGGTGGCCATGGGAGACACTGCCAACCAGTCATGGTGCCCAGTCCCTCTGAGCTCAGACAGAACTCCATTATCCTTGCCAAAGGATCATCTTTACTCAAACAGCCAGAGATTCGGAACCTCCAGTGTATGTTGGGTTGACATCCAGGGACTTACATGAACAGGATCCAAGTGCACTTACACCAACAGAGCCTTGTCATGTCGTATAGGGTGGCTAGGAAAGGTGTGAGAGGGAGGCGGAAAAGGACTCATGGGGAACAGATGCGGACTCTGCAGCTCTTCCCGTTCTCTGAGGGATGTTCATTCATTTCACGACATGCCTACCTACTGTACACAGGCGCTGGGGACTGAGCATGAGCTAGCGGTATGTATTCAAAAGACAGATGAGGTTCCGACGCTTACGGGCAGAGGCAGTCATAAACCAATGAAAAAAACATTGTGAATCTGATCAAAATCGCGTAATTACAACGACAAAAAAGAACTACAGCGACAAGTCTGGGTAAATCTTGGCTGGTAGCTTTGGGGTTTGTAGACAACCAGAGTGGGATCTTAAAGAAGAGTCTGGCTCAAGAGTGAGACAATTCCCAAAAGAATGAATGTAGCAGTAACACAGTCAGAAGGCCCTCGGGGAGGCAGGTGGCTTTTTGTTCCTGCCAACACACTCTCTCCACTTCTGGTAACAGACCTGCCATGCCATGGGAAGGTGGCCAAATATGGCCGCCCACAGTACTTGTTCCTCTGCTACAGTAATTGGTACATAGTCATGTGACTAAGCACGACCAATCACAGCAGCCCACTTCTGAGCCGGGACACAGTGATTGTTCCAGCTGTGGTCATGTGACCAAGCAGGGCAAATTCAGGATTGTCTGCAGAGCTTGTAGGGAGGGTGTTTCTTTTTCTCTCTCCTCCTCTTTGGCATCCAGGCCTTAAAGAGGTGGACCTGGAACTACCAGTGGCCTCAGACAATAAGGCCAATAAGCAGAGAAAAGGAGAAATGAGAGATGAAGTGAGGGGGAATAAGGCAGGAAGAGAACCCAGAGCTTCCAGTCCCTGGATCCCAGAGAGCAACACACAGCCTCTTCCCTGTCCTCATCGTAGCTACACGGTGAATAAAATACCTCATTCCACCTTATTCAGATCAACTTCAGCATCTGTTGTTTGCAACCCACGGTGTCCCGATTCAGGACTTGGGGACTGTTTTCCTTTCCGTGAATTGCGCAGAAGTGAAAAAGACAGGTCATTCTCAGAACTCTTACTCTCCTCCCGATGTGCCGGCTGTACTTCAAAGAATCCCAGACCCATATCCATGTTCACCACTGGCCCTCCTACTAATTTCCAGCTGAATTGAAACTCAACGGATGTGCTAGGATTTCAAGTCCTGCTCTAATCAATTCACTTCCACCTCCCCCACCTTAACCCCAACCCACGCGCACTTTCCCACTCTAGCCCGCGCGTGCAGCCTGCCCTGGCCTCTGCTGTGACGCCTACATTTTATTTGTAATGATTTGTTTATGACTGTCCCCCAACTAGGGGAGACATCGAGCTTGAGGATGAGGCCTCATTCATCTCTGTACCCCAGGCCCTGGTACACACCAGGCAGGTCGAAAGTATCGGAGGGAGGCAGGGGAGGAAGAAGGAGAAAAGGGGAGTTCTTTGTTATTATTTCTGGTCCAACCAGTGTGTCACTCATAGGCTCAAGTTCTGTATTCGTTCCCTCTGCCTGTTTTCGTTTTTCTTTTTCTTTTTTTTTTTTTTGAGACGGAGTTTCGCTCTTGTCGTCCAGGCTGGAGTACAATGGTGCAATCTCAGCTCACTGCAACCCATCTCCTGGGTTCAAGCAATTCTCCTACCTCAGCATCCCAAGTAGCTGGGATTACAGGCATGCGCCACCACACCCAGCTAACTTCGTACCTTTTTCTTTTCTTTTTTAATAGAGGCGGGTTTCACCATGTTGATCAGTCTGGTCTCGAACTCCTGACTTCAAGTAATCCACCTGCCTTGGCCTCCCAAAAGTGCTGGGATTACAGGCATGAGCCACCATGACCAGCCCCTATTTTCCTTTTTCTACCTGTCTTCGCTCAGATAGACACACCCCTCACCTTCAAGCCTCTATTCCAGTACCCCTTCCTGCAAACCCCCGTCCCTCCTTCCTGGTTTCTCACACTCTCTAGCACCTTCTACCCCCATCTACCCTCCTCTGTGTTCCATCTACGTTGTTTACTTTTATGTCACTGAAATGTCAGCCCCAGGCGGGCAAGCATCTTGTGCTGGCTGTATCCTCAGCACCTAGAACTGTGCCTGTCACCTAACAGATGCTCAATAAATATGTCGAATAGATTCTTTGTGTTTGCCAACAAACACAGGTCTACCAAACTTCTTTTCTCAAGTGCCTGTGCAGTTCATTCTTCTTCTAATAGGTATAAGGAAACTATAGTTGCATCTTTTTCCTGGGGCTGCTATAACAAATTATCACAGACCACAGGGCTTCACACAACAGATTTATTTAAAAGTTCTGGTGGCCAGAAGTTGGAAATCTAGCAGGCTGGACTCCCTCCAGGCACGCTAGGGAATATGTCTTGTCTCTTCCACCTTCTGGTGGCTCTGGCATTCCTTGGCTTGTGGCTGCATCACTCTAGTCTCTGCCTCTGTTTTCTCACCTTCCTCTTCTCTCTGTCCTGGTCTCTGCTTCTCTCTTATAAGGATACATGGATTTCATTTCGTTCCTATCTGGATAATCCAGAACAAATGCCTCCTCTCAAGATCCCTAATCAGTCTTTTCCCAGTGATTCACTTTGGAAGTAGACATACTGATTATCTCCCTGGGGGCCACCATTTAGCCCACTGCAGGTTCTCTGCATAAAGAAATCGGAAAAGCAAAGGTTCTCACCCCCTCCCAGCTCCACTGTCCCAGCAGGCATGCAATAAAGAGAGGATTATGTGGTATGATTACTACTGCAGCTCAGAGGGTGGAAATGATTTTTAAAACACTGTTGTATGTTCTTTACCCCAAATTTTCAAAATGCAACTGTGCCTATAGTAAGAAAAAAATACAAAAGAGAATAAGGTGGAAATAAAGGGGCGATTTGCCTGTCTTAATTATTCATTTTGTTTAGAGACATGGTCTCGCTCTGTCACCCAGGCTGGAGTACAGTGACGTGATCATAGCTCACTGCAGCCATGAACTCCTGCACTCAAGCGATCCTCCCACCTCAGCCTCCAGAGCAGCTGGGACTGCAGGCTCATGCCACCATTTTTATTTAGTTCTTTTTAATTATTAATATCATTTGTAGAGACAGAGCCTCACTATGTTTCCCAGGTAGTCTCGAACTCCTGGCCTCAATCAGTCTTCCCACCTCATCCTCCCAAAGTGCTGGGACTAAAGGCTTGAGCCACCACGTCTGCCCTGCAATTTTTCTTTAACTCTAACCTTACTTTATAAGACGTGACCACTGTGGGCAGTTTGCACGATCTTCATAAATTTTGAAAGCATGCCCTTGTTTTGGCTCAGAGTGGTAGAAAGTTGGGGGTGTTATAATACATCCCGACAGCTCTCAGTCCCACCTCATTCTTCCTAATGACTTCCAGCACCGCATCATACTTAACCTGTCTTCTACTGGCCAACATTTCAGTTAACTCGAGGATTTTGCCCTTATAACATCTATAGTCTTTGGCATGTGGCCAAGAATACTTGTAGGATAAATTCCTAGAAGTGGAATTTCTCGGTCAGAGGAGGTGTGCTTTTTTTTTTTTATTTTTGAGACAATCTCGCTCTATTGCCCAGGCTAGAGTGATCTCGGCTCACTGCAACCTCTGCTTCCTGGGCTCAAGCCATCCTCCTGCCTCAGCCTTCTAAATAGCTGGGTCTACAAGCATACACCACCACATCCGGCTAATTTTTTTGTATTTTTTTAGTAGAGACTGGCTTTCACCATGTTGCTTGGGCTGGTCTTGAACTCCTGGGCTCAAGCCATCCTCCTGCCTCAGCCTCCCAAAGTGCTGGGATTCCAGGTGTGAGCCCCCACTCCCGGCCAAGAGGTGTGCATTTTAAATTTCTACAGCTATTGCCCAGGGCCTTCAAAAGGTTATCATTCACATGCACATCAAGGGTATACCTGTAGAGGCAGGGCTCAGTGGTTCACGCCTATAATCCCAGCACTTTGAGAGGCTGAGGTGGGAAGATGGCTTGAGGTCAGGAGTTCAAGACCAGCCTGAGCAACATGGCAAAACCCTGTCTCTACAAAAAAATACAAAAATTAGCCAGACATCACGACACATGCCTGTAGTCCCAGTTACTTGGGGGGCTGAGGCAGGAGGATTGCTTGAGCCCAGGAGGTCAAGGCTGCAGTGAGCTGTCATTGCACCACTGCACCTCAGCCTGGGTGACAAAGTAAGACCCTATCCTCCCCACAAAAAACAAAAAACCCTATGCCTGTAAGGGTGCTGTTTCTTATACCCTTTTCTACTCCAGCAAGAATTCAGTGTGTCAGGAGAAGCAAATCCCAAATGAGGTAAGTGGATTTTCAATGTGGGCCGGGGCCAAGGTGGACATGGGTTCTGAGGTCGTCCCTGTAGCTGTCTGAGCAGATAAGCTATTTAGAGCTCTTGTTAGTGTGGGTTTTATTAACAAAGGCAGAGTTTGGGGAGGTGAGCCAGAACCGTGCAGCAGCGAGAAGTGTTTTGCAAGTCAGTATTTATTTCTTTAGTGCAGTTAGAACTTAAATATGGCCAAAACATATTCTTCTTTTAATTTACACAAACAAATATGTTCCCAGGCTGACACCTCCCGTGCCAAGTTTCCAGGGGAAACAACATTCTACTGTGAGATTATAAACCACTAGAGAAAAGACGAGAATGGAAAAGCCGCCGAGAATCAGCTCTACATGCCCAGAACTGGGCTGCTAAGAGGTGTCTTTTTTTTTTTTTCATTGCAGATAAACCTGCCAGTAATTTTAGCAAACGAAACGTGGAACGTGTCAAGGCCAGAGGATGGAGAAGGCTCCAGCTTTGATAAAAGGAGGGCTGCTTGGCTTGGAATCCTCTCTCCTGCCAGTTGGGAGATGCAAAGATGTTTCCAGAGCGGGGCTGATGAATTGAGGGGAGAGAAATGAGCCCAGTATGAGTTGCCTTTCAGGGCCGAGCGCGTATAAAACCAAGCAACTTGGAACCGCTCCAAGAGAGGGGATTAAGGCAACATGTTATTCTGAGTGATTGCTTAATTTATTGAGCTGCGGCTGGCTCTGTAATGAAATACAGCCCTTGTAACTGATAACCTCCTGCTGCAATTGAACTTGTACAATTAAGGAGTATTTTCTGAGTTTCTCTGGAATGGCTCCGAGTTTTTAGCCTCTGTGGTAGGGTGCTTCTGAACATTTGTTTTCCAATTTTTTTTTTTTTTTTTAAGTATCAGGCTGATGTTAATAAGCAAGCAGCATTTTATTGAGTGCTTTGTGGGAACCAGGACTTTATATACTTTATGTCTAATCCTGACAATATCCCGTGAAATAACCCTTATTATTCCCTATTTTACAGATGTGAAGCCACGAGACGTTCGGTAATCTTCTACAGCAGTGCTGTCCAAGACAGTAGCTATTATGGCCCCTTGTGACTACTGGTGTGTAAATTAGTTAAAATTAAATAAATTTTAAAGTTTACTCCCTAGGCTGCGCTAGCAATGAGTTCAAGTGCCCGACAGTCCTGTGTGGCTGAAGGTTACCACGCTGGACAGTGCGGATATAGACCATTTGAAGGCTGTACAAGTGCTGCCGATTAGCACTAATTCAGATATCCTTTCTTTGAGATGGAGTCTCGTTCTGTCGTCCAGGCTGGAGTACAATGGCACAATCTCAACTCACTACAACCTCTGCCTCCTGGATTCAAGCGATTCTCCTGCCTCAGCCTCCTGAGTAGCTGGGACTACAGGTGCATGCCACCACGCCCAGCTAATTTTTGTATTTTTAATAGAGATTCACTGGCCAGGCTGGTCTCAAACTCCTGACCTCAGAGGATCTATCTGCTTCAACTTCCCAAAGTGCTGGGATTATAGGCGTGAGCCCACGCCCGTCAGGTTCAGATTTCATAGCTAGAACCTGGCAGTGCCAGAATTCAAGCTTACGTTAATGGGCTTTGAAGACAGAATTCATCTGCTAGGCCAAGAACCAAGGAACAGAGCAGGATTCTAACCCCTACCTACACAGTAGAATTATCTGCAATTCTTTTTTTTTTTTTGGAGACAGAGTCTAGCTCCATTACCCAGGCTGGAGTGCAGTGGCTCGATCTCAGCTCAATGCAACCTCTACCTTCTGGGTTCAAGTGATTCTCCTGTCCCAGCCTCCCAAGTAGCTGGGATTTTAGGTGCCTGCCACCATGCCCAGCTAATTTTTGTATCTTTAGTAGAGACAGTGTTTTGCCAGGTTGGCCAGGCTGGTCTCAAACTCCTTACCCCAGGTGATCTGCCTGCCTTGACCTCCCAAAGTGCTGGAATTACAGGCGTGAGCCACCATGCCTGGCCTACCTGCAATTCTTTAAAAAAAAAGAATGACGGTAGTGTCCCAGGCCCAGAGAATCTGACTTCACTGTGATTAAGGTGGGTGGGGACAGGCATCAGAGAGTTTTTATACTTCCCCATGTGATGCCACTGTGCGGCCAGGATGGTGAGCAGCGAGGTGTGAGGACCCACACAGAGGACACTGGAAGCAGCTGGTTCATCTACTATGAGAACGCAGATACCCATGTAAGATCACAGAAACAAGGTGAAAAACCTGTAGCCCCAAATTGGAATTGGAAACATCAGTACGAATTTGTGCTATATTTTTGTCTTACAAAGTAAAGCAGGTGTTTGCTAGCTCTGTCCACAGCAAAGTTTAGAAGTAATGAGCCATCCAGTAGCAGTGAACACCTAGCAGCCAGGTTATGGTCTCTAAATACCACTTCAAACTAGAGAGGGCATGGAGACATGATCAATTCTAGGTCAGAGGCAAGAAAAAAAGTAAACGGGAGCATGGAACATCTGGTCATTCCTTGCTTCCTTCATAGCAAGAAAGCTGTCAATGATCTTCAGCGTCATATTGAGAAGGATGCAGGAGACAATGTGGAGAGACTCCCAAGGGAAGCATTTGAGCATCATTAAGAATAATGACTGTTGGTCATGTGCGGTGACTCACGCCTGTAATCCCAGCACTTTGGGAAGCCAAGGTGGGCAGATCACTTGAAGTCAGGAGTTCGAGACCAGCCTGACCAATATAGTGAAACCATGTCTCTACCAAAAATACAAAAAATTAGCCATGTGTGGTGGTGTGCACATATAATCCCAGCTACTTGGGAAGCTGAGGCAGGAGAATCGCTTGAACCTGAAAGGCAGAAGTTGCAGTGAGCCAGGATTGTGCTACTTCACTCCAGCCTGAGTGACAGAGTGAGACTCTTTGTCTCAAAAAAAAAAAAAAAAAAGAATAATGACTGTAATGGATTGAAACATGTCCAAATCTAGGAGTTGACAATGATACTTTAAAAGAGCTGGGCATGGTGGCTCAGGCCTGTAATCCCAGCACTTTGGGAGGCCGAGGAGGGAGGATCACAAGATTAAGAGATCAAGACCATCCCGGCCAACATGGTGAAACACCGTTTCTACTACAAATACAAAAATTAGCGGGGCATGGTGGTGCACAGCTGTAGTCTCAGCTACTTGGGAGGCTAAGGCACTAGAATTGCTTGAACCCAGGAGGCAGAGGTTGTAGTGAGCCAAGGACATGCCACTGCACTCCAGCCAGGTGACAGAGTGAGACTCTTTGTCTCAAAAAAAGAAAAGAAAAGAAAAGAAAAATTCATTTGTCACCTTTGGAGGATATTGGAAAACCAACTCATTTTGAAAACTGTCAAAGAAAGGGAAAGAAACATTTATCCTTTCTGGTACAAACCATTCTTTTTGGCAGCCAAATCGTTGAGAAGTTTATATCTTTTATAGACCTATTTCTATTACCAAAGACAGAATCATAGAATCAGTATGCCACCATGTTGTAATCTCTAATGAAATAATGCGCCAGGTGTCGTGGCTCATGCTTGCAATCCCAGCACTTTCAGAGGTCGAGGTGGAGGACTGCTTGAGGCCAGAAGTTCAAGACAGGCCTGGGCAACATAACAAGACCCTGTCTCTGCAAAAAGAAAAAAAAAATTATCCAGATATGGCCATGTACCTGCAGTCCCAGCTAAGGTGGGAGGATCCCTTGAGCCCGGGAGGTCAAGGCCACAGAGAGCTATGATTGTACCACTGCACTCTAACCTAGGTGACAAGAACAAGACCTCAAAAAAAAGAAAGAAACTGCAGAGCTAGACAATGATCATCAACAATAGCTGCTAACATCACAAAGAGGAACAACCAGATATTATGTGCCTTTGAACGGAAGCACATAACCCCCAACAGGAAGTAGTCATACCAAAAAAAAAAAAAAATCAAACATTGATCTAAGTGAGCTTCTACAGACTCACTTCTAGACCTAACTACTAATTTCTAAGAAATATAGCGGGAAGAGGAACACATAACATTTCTATGGAGATGCTATAACCAAGGTTCAGACCACAGGAAACCAACAGAACGACAGTACTGCGTCCACCTACTGCTGGCATCTCTGGGACAAGCCTGAGTAGTAGTAGGCTTGAGATAGATCTTCACACATCCCACCCCCGTCTCCATGGTAACCAGTGGGGAGGAAAAGGCGCATCCACAAAGTTCTGGTCCCCATAAGGGTGAGGCCAGGCCTCCAATGTCCTGTGCCAGGCCCTGTGCTGCTGCTGTCTTGGGAGAACTCCCATAAGAGCTGCCTCCCTCCATCCCTTCCCCATCACCCCGGCCCTCCCTCTGTGCCCCCTGAAGCAGCAGGGCCAGTCAGTGGAGAGAATAGGACCCTGAATCAGATCCAGGTTCAAATTCTGACTTCACCACTTAATTGCAGGATCAGTAACCTCCCTGAGCCTCATTTTTTCATCTATAAAATGGGCATACAGTTTTATTTAATGTTAAAAGAAAGAAAGGGGCTGGGCGTGGTGGCTCAAGCCTGTAATCCCAGCACTTTGGGAGGCCAAGGCGGGTGGATCATGAGATCAAGAGATCGAGACCATCCTGGTCAACATAGTGAAACCCCGTCTCTACTAAAAATACAAAAAAATTAGCTGGGCATGGTGGCGCGTGCCTGTAATCCCAGCTACTCAGGAGGCTGAGGCAGGAGAATTGCCTGAACCCAGGAGGCGGAGGTTGCGGTGAGCCAAGATTGAGCCATTGCACTCCAGCCTGGGTAACAAGAGTGAAACTTTGTCTCAAAAAAAAAAAAAGAAAAAAAGGGCAGGGGGGCTGGGCATGGTGGCTCATTCCTATAATGTCAGCACTTTGGGAGGCTGAAGCAGGAGGATCGCTTGAGCCCAGGAGTTTTAGACCAGCCTGGACAACATAGTGAGACCTCATCTCTACAAAAAATTTTTTAAAAATAGGCCAGGTGCTGTGGCTCATGCCTGTAATCCCAGCTGAGATGGGCAGACTGCTTAAGCTCAGGAGTTCAAGACCGCCTGGGCAACAGGGCAAAGCCTTGTGTCTACTAAAAATACAAAAACTAGTGGGGAATGGGGGTGCATGCCTGTAGTCCCAGCTGCTCGGGAGACTAAGGTAGGAGGATCACCTGAACCCTGGAGGTCGAGGCTGCAGTGAACTGTGATTGCACCACAGCACTCCAGCCTGGAGGACAGATGAGACCCTGTTTCAAAATAAGATAATAAAAAGAATATATAAGGAGGGCGTAATGTGACCTTTGTTCAGTTAGTTGCTCAACAAATCTTTATTATGAATGGACAGTGACAAAAAAGGATCTAATCTCCAACTCATGGAACTCGACTCAGGGGTGAAAAGCAGTCTCCATAGAGCGAAGTGCTGTGACAACATCCATGTATGTCAGGATGCTTACCCATAGCCCACTTTTTAAAACAATTGGCAGTCGAAACTCCCAGTCATACTTTTCATTACCCAGAACATCCATACCTTCCAACTACTGAGTATCTAGCTATGGCAAACACACAGGATCATTTCATTTAGTGTTCACATTGATTGATTGATTGAGATGGAGTCTTTCTGTGCTGCCCAGGCTGGAGTGCAGTGGCATGATCTCAACTCACTGCAACCTCTGTCTCCCATCAAGTGATTCTCCTAACTCGGCCTTCTGAGTAGCTAGGATTAAAGGAACACACCACCATGCCCAGCTAAATTTTGTATTTTTTTTTTTTTTTTTTGAGATGGAGTTTCGCTGTTGTTACCCAGACTGGAGTGCAATGGCACGATCTCGGCTTACCGCAACCTCTGCCTCTTGGGTTCAGGCAATTCTCCTCCCTCAGCCTCCTGAGTAGTTGGGATTACAGGCGCACACCACCATGCCCAGCTAATTTTTGTATTTTTAGTAGAGACGGGGTTTCACCTTGTTGACCAGGATGGTCTCGATCTCTTGACCTCGTGATCCACCTGCCTTGGCCTCCCAAAGTGCTGGGATTATAGGCGTGAGCCACCATGCCCGGCCAACTTTTTTATTTTTAGTAGAGACGAGGTTTCACCATGTTGGCCAGGCTGGTCTCAAACTCCTGGCCTCAAGTGATCCTTCCACCTTGGCCTCTCAAAGTCCTGCGATTACAGGCGTGGGCCACTGCACCTGGACTAGTGCTTACATTTCTATGAGCTAAGTCATGTTATTTCCATCTTGTGGAGGAAGAAGCTTAGACACAAGTGAGATAGGTTGCCCAAGGCCACACTACTGGTATGAGGCCCCTGTCTTCTGTGCTCAGCGCTCTGTGCACTGATGAAGCTTTGAAATGCCAAAGCAGGGCTCAGAAATCAGTGCTGCCAGGAGACTGAAAAGCTCTCCAGACCATTTTCCAGATGAAGAAACAGTGGCCCAGAGAGGCCAAGTAACTTGACTGGGGCCACATCGCAAATTGCTGGCTAAGCCTGTCTGTGCTCATGCTGCTTGGGGAGATGGTGCAGGGAAGCCCTATTCGGGTCCATGTAATGAATACTGTCCCAAAGCAGGGTGGCCAGCCATCCCTTGTGCCTAGGACTAGGAGGTTTTTGGGACTGGAGACATGAGGTGCTAAAACCAGGAAAACCTTGGGCCAACTGGGATTAGCTGGGCATTCCACCCCACAGACAATAAGGTGTCTAAATTGTCATTTCCAGGAAATGAGGCTTTGGGATGAAGCTGGCTGACAACAACCATCAAGACCCCATTGAAGGACTAGGGTTTTGTGTCTCCGATACCCTGGAGGTTCCGCCCACATGTCATCTCAGTGGCCTCTGCAGGGGTCCATGGCTTGGCATCCTATTCTACCCCCAAAGCAACTTAAGTGCTAGAAATCATAAACCTAATTGTCCCATGCCCCAGTATGCAAACCTAAATGGTTTCTCATTTTCCCCCCGTTGCCTTAGGACAAACTATATAAACTTTGCTGGCCCAGGAGACCCTTGGTGCACTTGCCTCTGTACACCTGGTCCAGTCTCTCTCTGCAATCCACCCCACCTCACCCCTACGAAATTCTAAGCAAGGACAAGATAAGATTTCTCACTGCACCCTCCCTTCACCCACGTAACCCTTTTCTTAGCATCCCACCCTTTCTTCTGTGACATCAGTGCAAATGTAATCACACAGCTATTTGTATAATTAGCTGATTATTAATATCTAGCCTCCCCCCCCCCCGGCTAGACTGTCAGCCCACAGGGGCAGGGGTGGGTGTGTGACGTTCACTGTTTTGTAGCCTGTCTCAGTGGAGACACATGAATGACACTCAAAAGTCATTGAATGGACCAGGCATGTGGCTCACACTTGTAATCCCAGCACTTTGGAAGGCCGAGGCAGGTGGATCATCTGAGGTCATGAGTTTGAGACCAGTCTGACCAACATAGCAAAACCCTGTTTCTACTAAAAATACAAAAAATTAGCTGGATGTGGTGGTGCATGCCTGCAGTCCCAGCTACTGGGGAGGCTGAGGCTGCAGTGAGCTCAGATTGTGCTACTGCACTCCAGCTTGGGTGACAGAGCGAATCTCCATCTTAAAAAAAAAAAAATGGGGAGGGTGGGGGGAAGTCACTGAATGGTCCCACAAAAAAACTGCTATCATCTCCGACTGTGCCTCCTTCTGAAATCACAGAAACCCTCTATAGCCATCTGGATCTCCACTTCCCATTTCAGTCAGGCTGCTATCCATGATGTTGCAGGATGGAAGATGACCCCAGAAAAAGACTGGCAAAGAGACAGGCTCCTGAAGGAGGACGTGGCAGGCAGGACTGGTGTGTTTTCAATTATTCTACCTGTTCCGACCACACTTTCCTAGTTCTGCTCACACCCCTGCTTCAGCAGTAGCTGAGGACGACAGAAAAACATCAGCCCCAGAGTCTGAGACAAGATATGTCACTGGTTCCCTCTTTGCTGGTAATTAATGCTGAAAAGTTTCATTACTTACCTTGGCAGCAAAGGTACTAATACAAACGCACAGCCTGATTATTTGGCTGCTAACTCCCTTCTTGGTGTTTTCCTTCTCCTTTCCTTAAATTAATTCCAGAGTTCTTCCAGATTTCTCGTTGCTAAGCTATAAAGTTCCAGGTTTCCGCAGCATGGCTGCTAACTGGCAGGGAGCTCCCAGGCAGCTCCAATCAGAACCAGGTTGTTGAAAGGAGCGTCCACACTACAGCTCGCTCAGAGGTTTTGGAATGTTCTCGCTGACGTTATGAACCGCAAAGGTCTTTGCGTAACTCTGCAGAACCTGTTTTCTTGATTTGGCTGTTGGGGGACACCAGAGGCCTTGGAATTTCCCTAGGAGGCATGGGGAGTCCCTGGGTCTCCTGGTTAGGATCAGTGACAGGGATGCTCAGAGCCCATTCATGCTGGCCACAGACAATGTGATCCCTAAAACTGTTGCAGAAAAGGTCCCTCAAGTCCCCCAGGACTGACCTCTTCCACCCATCTCCCAAGCATGCTGACAGACTATCTGGAGGAGGCTGAGGACATCTCTGAACTTGGGATTTTGGGGTGAAGGCCACATTTGTAAAGGACTTTAAACAACCAAACGGAGGGCCATTTGGTGACCTGATACCTCCAGAATCATAATGAAAACCATCACTATGAATTGAGTTTCTACTGTACGCCACAAACCACATTTCCACATGTTCCCAACTGAAACTCCCATCGGACCGGCTGGGAACCTGTCAGCAGCTGCACTGTTGGTTCTACTTGTCTGCGGCCATCTTCCAGGAGCAGAAAGTCATGTGACCCAGGCCTGGCTACTGTGATTGGCTCTGTGATGAGCACCTGACCAAGCTGAGCCAATCAGAATCTTCTCAAGACTCCTGCTAGATAAGAAAAGACTCCCCAGCCCCACCATTGCTGAGCTGGTGCCCACTGGGAACACACATGGACGGTGCCAGAGAAATATAAGAAGCCCTCCAAGATACGGAGCCCCTGTGACAATGCTTAAGCCTCAGATGCAGCTCTAGGGAAGCCAGATCTACTTCCTGGATTTGACAGTTACCGGAATAGTAAATTCTTTTTTTGCTTAAGCCAGTTTACCTGTGTCTGTTGCTTCCTGCTGACAGAGTGGAAGTAAACGATTACATTGCTTCCCTGCGTGGTGCCTTGACTCTAAGGCAGGCAGTTTGCTTATTATATTCCTGCATAGGGTCTTCACAATTACGGAGTGAGGCACCCCATTTTGCACATGGGGAAACTGAGGCCCAGAAAGGTGAGGGAGGCTTGTCCAGGTAACATGCTCACTATGTGCTCAGGATTTCAAACCTGGGCTAATTCTTCAGTGTCTCTGTGGCTCCTCAAATTCAACTGACCAAAACTGAATTCAAGAGCCTCCCCTGAAACTGATTTCCTTCCGACATCCCTCATCTGCCACTCTAGAGATGCTAACTAGAAACTAGGTATCTGCTGGGGACGGTGGCTCATGCCTGTACTAGCACTTTGGAAGGCTAAGTAAGGCAGGTGGATCATGAAGTCACAAATTCGAGACCAGCCTGGCCAACATAGTGAAACCCTGTCTCTACTAAAAATACAAAAATTAGCTGGGTGTGGTGCATGTGCCTGTAGTCCCAGCCACTCCAGAGGCTGAGGTGGAGGTTGCAGTGAGCTGACACCACACCATTCCATCACTGCACTCCAGCCTGGGCAAGAGAGTGAGACGCTGCCTCATTAAAACAAAAAGAAAAAAGAAAGAAACCAGGTACCACCTCTGACTCCTCCAGGTCCCCTCTCTCCCACATCTCAACCTAAGTCCTGCCCATCGATTCCCTTGGCGGCCCTGGAAGCAGCTTCTTTCCCTGTCTCATCCATGTCCCCACCCATAACCAGGCTGCCCTCACTTCTCCCTGGCCTTCTAGAAATGCCTCTCTCCTAGTTCTCCTGTAGTCACTCTTGCCCCTCTCCAGTCTAGCTCCCCGTCACACTCAGAGGAACTGTCTCAAAATGCAAATCTGATCACACTGCCTTGTTGGGGCAGGTTGGGTTTTATTATTATTATTATTGTTATTATTACTGAGAGGGAGTCTTGATCTTGCTCTGTTGCCCAGGCTGGAGTGCAGTGACGAGATCTCAGCTCACTATAACCTCTGCCTCCTGGCTTTAAGCGATTCTCCTGCCTCAGCCTCCTGAGTAGCTGGCATTACAGGTACCTGCCACCACACCCGGCTAATTTTGTCTGTATTTTAGTAGAAATGGGGTTTCACTATGTAGGTCAAGCTGGTCTCAGAACTCCTGACTTCAAATGATCTGCCCACCTTGGCCTCCCAAAGTGCTGAGATTACAGGCATGAGCCACTGCACCTGGCCTATTGTTATTTTTTGAGACAGAGTCTCACTTTGTCACCTAGGCTGGAATGGAATGGCACAGTTGTGGCTCACTGCGGCCTCAAACTCCTGGGTTCAAGCAGCCCTTCTGCCTCAGCTTCCCGAGTAGCTTGGACCACGCCTGGCTACTTTTTGAATTTTTATTTTTATAGAGATAAGACCTCACTCTGTTGCCCAGGCTGGTCTCAAACTCCTGACCTCAAGAGATCCTCCCACCTTTACTTCTCAAAGTGTTGAGATAACAGATGTGAGCTACTGTGTCCAGCCTGGTTGGGTTTCAGGATGTGAAGGCACACATTTGCCTCTGGGGATGTTTGAGAATCCTGCAGTCAACCCCTTGGTCCCACCCAGGTTTCAGTCACAAAGTCTTCAAGCCCAAGAGCTGGCAGGGACACAGCTCCCTGCATCCTCAGCCACGCCACTGTTTATTCTGAAAATATTCACTAGTGTCTCCCAGGCACTGTTCCCTGTGCTGGAGCTACAGAGGTGGCAAGAGCAGCAGGTACACATGCTCACGGTGTGCTGCAGCAGGACTGTTTCAGGCCAGCCTAGGCAACGCAGTGAGACCCCCATCTCTTAAAAAGAAAATGTTTTAAATTAGTCAAGCATGGTGACATACACCTGTAGTCCCAGCTATTTGGGAGGCTGAGGCAGGAGGCTCCTTGAGCCCAGGAGTTCAAGGCTGCAGTGAGCTGTGATCGCAAGGTGTTGGCAGGACCCTGCCAACACCTTGATCTCAGAGTTCTGGCCTCCAGAACTGTGAAAAGATACATTTCTATTGTTTTGCCTCAAGGGATTGGTGACAGTTGATCATGGCAACCCTAAGTGGATCATGGCAGCCCTAAGATGGCAGTTGATCATAGAGCCAGGCCCTGGGCTCTGTGCCTCGAAACCTCAACTCATCCACTCCCCCAGCTGCCTATAAAGCAGTGACTATTACTGATCCCATTTTACAGATGAGTAAAAAAATGTCCCTGTTCTCATGAAGCTTATATTCCAGTGAGGGAGACCAACACACACACATTGACATGATTCAGAGAGCGATGGGACCAACCGTGAATCTGGACCCTGAGTCCAGAGGCTTCTGGATGCCTCCAGCTTGACTCAGATCTGACGTGCGCAAGGCCCAGGGTAAGGGTAGAAATGGAGGCTCGTGTATGGATGCCTGTGTGCT
This sequence comes from Callithrix jacchus, assembly GCF_049354715.1. Lineage (NCBI taxonomy): Eukaryota > Metazoa > Chordata > Mammalia > Primates > Cebidae > Callithrix > Callithrix jacchus. The sequence continues at coordinate 14,663,039 of NC_133513.1, read as the reverse complement.
GATGAGCTGCAAATCGAGGTAACGCACCATGTGCATAAACATGTCTATCCTCCCTCTTTGACAAACACACCTTCACTACCACCTGGAAGGCTGGGTCTTGTTTTTGTTTGTTTTGAGACAGAGTCTCTCTGTGTTGCCCAGACTGGAGTGCAGTGGCACGATCTTGGTTCACTGCAACCTCTGCCTCCCAGGTTCAAGCAGTTCTCCTGCCTCAACCTACCAAGTAGGTGGGATTACAGGCACCTGCCACCATGCCTGGCTAATTTTTGTATTTTTAGTAGAGATGGGGTTTTGCCATGTTGGCCAGGCTGGTCTCAAACTCTTTACCTCAGGTGGTACACCTGCCTCAGCCTCCCAAAGTGTTGGGACTACAGGCGTGAGTCACCATGTCTGGCCAGCTACCACGCCCAGCTGGAAGGCTGGGTCTGAATTGAAAATTCCTCCAGACTCCTTGGAATTCTGCAGACCACACCTTCTCCATCCTGGACCTCCAGCAGCCCAGTACACAAGGAAGCACTCCCATCTCAGAGTCCAAGTACTTTCTGGAGCCCCGTAATCTGCCATCCTTTAGGCCCACGCTGGTGAGCGTGGACATTCTGAGTAGGGCAGATTCAAGACAAAGCCTTTGGTGTGAGGTTAAGTGCTGCTGAGGCAAAGAATCCCAGGGTCCTGGGTTCCAGTACATGATTCAGAAGTGAGGAGGGTACGGGTATCAGGTGGGCACATCACTCTGGGTCCACAGTTCCTTGCCCTGTGGGGCAGGGCCTGGCTGCAGGAGGATTAGCGTGGATCACCCTCCAGATCACAGGGCCATGCTTGCCCGAGTCTGAAGACAGCACTGCTCATGGCCTTCCGGTTTATGTTGCAGAATTTCTGCGCTCTGCACCCTTGCTTTTCTCCCATGCCCATTCTCTGCCTCTGCCTTACCTTCTGTGCTGGCTGAAATAGTGTCCCTGTAAAATTCAGGCCCACTCAGAACCTCAGAATGTGGCCTTATTGGAAATACAGTCTCTGCAGATGTAATCAAACTAAGATGAGGTCACATTGGATTCAGGTGGGCTCTAAGTCCCTTGAGCAGGGCCCTCATAAGAAGAGAATGCCAGGTACAGAGGCTCACATCTATAATCCCAGCACCTTGGGAGACCAAGGTGGGAGTCTCCCAAGGTGGGAGGACTGTTTGAGGCCAGGAGTTTGAGACCAGCCTGGGCAACGCAGTGAGACTCCGATCTCTAAAAAAAGAAAAACATTTAAATTAGCCGAGGATGGTGACACACACCTGTAATCCCAGCTACTTGGGAGACTGAGGCAGGAGGCTCCTTGAGCCCAGGAGTTCAAGGCTGCAGTGAGCTGTGATCACACCACTGCATTCCAGCCTGGGTGACAGAGACCGACCCTGTCTCAATGAAAAAAGAAAAAGAGCAGAGAATGCTCAGAGATAACACACAGAGAAGCCCATGAGAAGAAAGAAACTAGAGTGATGCAACTACATTCCAAAGAACAGCCAGGATGGCCAACCGCCGGGAGCCAGGAAAAGGCAAGAATGAATTATTCCCTAGAGCCTGCAGTGGAAGCAGGGCCCTGCCAACACCTTGATCTCAGAGTTCTGGCCTCCAGAACTGTGAAAGGATGAATTTCTGTTGTTTTGCCTCAAGGGGTGGTGACAGTTGATTAAAGCAGCCCTAAGAAAAAAATCTACCTTTGCAGCCTCTCCCCACCTCTTCCCTCTCCCCATCTCTTGCACACCCAGTGTCAGGCTGGTGCAGAAAAACATGTCACTAGCAGGTGGCAGTGGTCCCCAAGCCCTCACAACTCACCTGGCCAACCCAGAGCCAAAAGCTCTTCAGTGCCACCTTTTCCGTGATCGCCTCCAGCCTCACCCATGGCAGCCCCAGACACAGGCTCTGGCTCCAGGGAGTATAGCCAGGTGTCTGAAGTAGGACCTGGGAGGAGGTGGGCTCTACTTTGCAGGGGCCAGCAGGGCTGCCCCTCACAGCTGCTCACCCTGGCTGCACCTGGCCCCAGCTTGTAGGGATGTGTACTGGCAAACTTTTGCTGCTGAACTCTGCAGTGGCAAGCTTGGCTGTTTGTCACAGAGTTTGGTGGCATTTAACGAAGGCTGTGGATGGGAGTGCATGTGTGAGTGAGAGGAGGGTGTTGGCACAAGCTTGCATATTTCCCAAACACAAAGCCTGAAGCAGAATTACCTGACACTCACCCCACTACTGCTCTTCCTACACAAACACAGATGACGAAAAAGTAAGCTGAGTGAGAGGTCAGGTCTCTTTAGATATGAAGGGTGTTTGAATTCAACAGCAAAGAGCTACTGTTTATTTTAAACGCCGTGAAATAAGATGACTTATCATCGACAGGTAAGTCAGCAGGCTACATGTTTGAACATCAAAAGCCATTTGTCAGTCCATGCATTCATTTGTCTACCTATCCATCCATCCATCCATTTATCTATCCATTCATCAATCTACCTACCCATCCATCATCCACTCACCTATCCATCCATCTATCCATCCATCCACCTGTCCATCCATCCATTTGCCCACCTACCCATCGATGCATCCACTCATTCATCTATCTACCCATCCACCCACTTACCCATCCATCCGCCTACCCATCCATTCGACCACTCATCCATCCATCCATCTACCCATCCACCCGGCTGTCCATCCATCCACCCACCCACCCACCTATCCATCCATCCATCTACCCATCCACCCACCTATCCATTCATCCATCTATCCACCTACCCACCTATCCATCCATCCACCCACCCACCTATCCATCCATCCATCTACCCATCCATCCATCCATTCCCAAACCCACTCATTCATCCACCCACCTATCCATCCATCCGTCTACCCATCCACCCACCTATCCATTCATCCATCTACCCATCCACCCACCTATCCATCCATCTACCCATCCACCCACCTATCCATCCATCGATCCCCAAACTCACTCATCCATCCACCCACCTACCTACCCATCCATCCATACACCTAACCTGTCCTTCCATCCACCTACCTATCCACCTACCCATCTATCCATGCATCCAATTTGCTAAGTTCCCAATGTAATTATAACAGTAATACTAACAGTGGTTCCTATCCACTAGGGCCTTTCTAAGGGACAGGTACTACACTAAGCACTTCGGATGCATCATCTGTTTAATTTGCACAATGACTCTGAAATAGATCCCAAAAAACCCAGTTTACAGAAGAAAGTAAGGCACCAGGAGGGTAAGTGGCTGGCCCCAGACTTCATGGCCCACTGTGGTGGATTAAATATGGCCAGAAATTCCCTGTGGCTCAGAGGAGGTGAAGTCTCTCTCTCCATTCCCCTAAATACAGGCTGTCCTCTTGACTTACGTCACCTGATAGAATATGCCAGAAGTAGTGTTGTTCAGGTCCTGAGAACAGGCTTCAGCGCCTCCAAGCTTCTGTGTGAACTGACTCGGAATGCTTACCCAAAGCTTCCAGTAAGGAAGCTGGTCTTTCCTGCTGGAAGGTGACAGGTCACATGAAGGAGACCTGAGGCAATGCAGCCAACAGCCAGGGCCAACTGCCACACGTGAGGGAGGTCACCTTGGACCCTCTAGCCCAGTAACCCCAGCCAACTGCAGGCCATGAGTGAAGTCAGAGGAAGCAGCCAGCCTGACAAATAAGTTATTCTTTTAAGTCACTACATTTTGAGGATTGTTTGTTACGCAGCAAAGATGCCAAGCCAGGATTTTATAACTCAGGTCTGCCATCCTAGGATCTGGGCCTCTCAGAGGCAGAGACTGTGGTGGCAGAGATGAAGGGGACAGAGTCCCTGAGTACCAACAAATACCCTGCCAAGTCATCTATGTGAAGAGAGGTATGTCCCGTGGTGGGTTCCCAAGACATTAACGTCAGTGTTTCATTTATACAACAATCCACTGCTGCACACCTACCATGTGACAGTCACCGTACAAGGTGTGAGGCATGTGGCAGCAAGCAGCAGACACGGTCTGTGATCTCATGAAGCTCGACATTTCGGGAATAAGACAGACAAAAGTAAACCAATAACCAAACAATTACAAATACAGAGTATCGCGAAAGAAACCGATAGGTACTGAGGGGAGAACGTGACGAGTAGAATAACTTTAGATCATGTGATCAGGAAAGATTGCTCTAGGAAGATGATGCTCAAACCGGGCCCACAAGAATAAACATACAGAGTTGCAGGAAAGATATCTGGGTAAAAGGAACTGCACAGGCAATGTCCCCAAGAAAGAACAGAGACTGAGCTCTCAAGGTCTGGCTGCCGCAGAGAGAGTGGGGAGGAAAGTGAGTTAAGACAAAGATGGAAGGAAGGGTGGGTCAGACCGCATCCTGCCAGCCTTGGAGGCTACAGGAAAGAGTCGGGAATTTTCTCCTAGTGTGTTGGGAAAGTAATGGGAACTTGTGACCAGAAGAGTAATCTTTTTTCTTCTTCATTTATTTTCTTTATTTTTATTTGTATTTACCTTTTTTTTTTTTTTTTTTTTACTTTTTAAAATTCTTTTTTTTTGGCCAGGCGCCTGTAATCCCAGCACTTTGGGAGGCCGAGGTGGGTGGATCATGAGATCAAGAGATCGAGACCATCCTGGTCAACATGGTGAAACCCCGTCTCTACTAAAAATACAAAAAAGTAGCTGGGCATGGTGGTGCGTGCCTGTAATCCCAGCTACTCGGGAGGCTGAGGCAGGAGAATTGCTTGAACCCAGGAGGCAGAGGTTGCGGTGAGCTGAGATCGCGCCATTGCACTCCAGCCTGGGTAACAAGAGCAAAACTCCGTCTCAAAAAAAAAAAATTCATTTTTGATTGAGTGGGTTCGATTAATTAGATGGAGTTCAGTGGTGCTATCATAGCTCACTGCAGCCTCAAACACCTGAGCTCTAAGGATCTTCCCAGCTGAGCCTTCCAAGTGGCTGGAACTACAAGTGTGAGCCACCAGCCCCAGCTAACTTTTTTAGAGACGGGATCTCACTGTGTTGCTCAGGCTGGTCTTAAATTCCTGGCCTCAAGTGATCCTCTTGCCTTGGTCTCCCAAAGGGCTGGCATTACAGGTGTGAGCCACCAGGCCCATTTTGACAGATACCTTTGCCGTATGGACAACAGATCGAAGTGAGGCAAGAATGGAAGGAGGGGCATTAATAAAGCTCCTATTACAGTTACCTAGGTCAGAGACAGCAGTGGCTTGGGCCAGGGCAGCGGCTGTGGAGTTGAGAAACACATTAATGTGAGATGCATTTTGGAAGAATTGATAGGACTTAGAGACTGGATTGGAGGGTGAAAAGAAGTATTAGAAATTAGCTTCCTCTCTCCCAGAAGTGGACTATAAGATAAGGACTTCAGGAGTAGAAATCACTTATGTAAGAAGGAACTTGAGGGCCGGGTGTAGCAGCTCACACCTGTAATCCCAGCACTGTGGGAGGCCAGGCAGGTGGATCACCTAAGGGCAGGAGTTCAAGACCAGCCTGACCATCATGGTGAAACCCCATCTCTACCAAATACAAAAAAGTAGCCACCTCAGTCCAGAAGCTAAAGTGATCTTTTATGGTAAAACCAGACCACATCACTCTGCTTACAACCCTCAATGAGTGTCCCTTGGAAAACTACAGGAACATCTAAGCTCTCACCCTGGCCCCGGTTCACACATCCCTACCCTGACTGCCTCTCCAAGCCCAGCGCCACCATTTTCCTCCAGCTCACAGAGCCCCCTCACTGGTGCCCCACTGATTCCTCAAAGTCGATAAGCCCCTTCCTGCCCCTGGGCCCTCGCACATGCTATTCCTTCTGCCTGGGACAGCACCTCTCCCAGGTCCCTGCAGGATTCATTGCTTCTGATCATTTCTAACTCAACTCTAAAGCCAACATCCTCATTTATTTGTTCACGTGGTATTTTTTTTCCTACCCCAAACCCCAACCCCAGAACAGAAGCCCTGTGAGCCAGAGACTCTACTCTCCTTCACCTCCACACACCATAGGCAGCACCTCCAACATGCCCGAGGCTTAGCAGCTCACAAAACATCTGTTGAATGAATGACTGCAGTAGCGACAAAACCTTACTTCCCTGTAGGGTTTCTAGTTCTAGCCACATGTTTTCCATCATGCTCAACAGTAGTCAGGTTCCAATGTTGTCCCATCTGGAGGTGAGTGTGTTGGCATGGTTCTCACGCATGATCACACTCCCCTCGGTGCTGGAAACGTTCCATGCCATTTGCTGAGGCTCTGGAGAGAAACTGAACCTGACGGCCATCACTGGAGCTGAGCCCCCTTGCTGCCCTTCCAGAAGCTACACATCTGCAGGTGTGGCCCTCCTTGGATAGACCAGAGGCACTGGGACCGTGTGGCTGGGTTAAGGTGGGGGAAGAGGGAAGCCAGACCATAAGGCTTCCTTTTTTTTTTCCTTTTTGGAGATGGAGTTTCACTCTTGTTGCCCAGGATGGAGTGCGATGGCACGATCTCAACTCACCACAAACTATGCCTCCTGGGGTCAAGTGATTCTCCTACCTCAGCCTCCCAGGTAGCTGGGATTACAGGCATGCGCCACCAACACACCTGGCTCATTTTTTTGTATTATTAGTAGAGACGGGGTTTTCTCCATGTTCATCAGGCTGGTCTTGAACTCCTGATCTCATGTGATCCGCCTGCCTCGGACCCCCAAAGTGCTGGGATTACAGGTATGAGCCACAGTGCCTGGCCTTTTTTTTTTTTTTTTGAGACAGTCTGTCACCTGGGGTGGAGTGCAGTGGCTCAATCACAGCTCACTGCAGCCCTGACCTCCTGTGCTCAAGCAATGCTCCCACCTCAGCCTCCTGAGTAGCTGGGACTGCAGGCACACACCACCACACCCAGCTAATTTTTTTTTTTTTTATTTTATTTTGTAGAGATGGGAGTCTCACTATTTTGCCCAGGCTGGTCTTGAACTCCCAGGCTCAAGCAATCCTACCGCCTCAGCCTCCCAAAGTGCTGGGATTACAGGCATGAGCCACAGTGCCCACTACACTGAAAGGGAAGGCTGGGGAAATTAAGCCCCAATCAAATATGAACAGCTGGCTGTTCCCTTCCCTCTGTGGGTAGGAGCCTCCACACTCACTCAGCAGACATCACAAGTGGAGGCGCTGCCACTCAACCCTCGCTAGCCGAGGCTGCTCCTTTCTCACCAGCCCTGTGTGCTGCCCCCGCCTCAACCTGGAAACTGTGTTGTAAGACTCCACCTTCCCCTTCTCTGTCCCCAGGCACCACTTGTGATGCTTGCCAGCTGTGCTTCCTTAGACAAGTCACTCAACCTCTCTGAGCCTCAGTTTCCCATGCAAAAAATCAGGGTGATGAAGGCAGCCACCCCACGGTGCTCACAGAGGGTCTATGAGAGCTGACAGCTGCTCCAAGCACAGACAGCACACTCTTAGCACAGAGCCTAGCTCAGTACATTTCTAAAAATCCTTTTTATCGGATTTTCCTTTTGAGCTGCAGAAGCAATGTATGTTCCTTGAAACAAGCCACACAGCAGAGAGGTGAACAAAGAAAAAGCCAGGTTTCTTTCTTTCCCTTCCCGCTAACCTCGCAATCTCCAGACCCTTCCCCACCCCCACATTCCGCAGAGGAGGTAACGAGCGCCCATTTTTCCTTTCATACCCTTCTCTCTGCGCAGTCATCCACCGGCATGTATGTGGTTTTGGCATTTTTACAGAAATGGGCAAATTCCGTACACGTCGTCCCAGGCTAATACGGAAAGATCAGTCTCGTTCTCACAGCTTGCTAATATTACCCATTAGCAATGACCCTCGATGCATTTTAAGGCCTTGACCCCTTCCCCAGGGATGGCTGTGTAGGCCGTTTGCAGTCCTTCAATCAACCAGCAATGCTTCTTTGACCTCTCTCCCCATCTGCAGAAGGATGCCCAAAGTGTGGTTATTGGGTCAAGTGCGCGGTTTCCATTTGTGTGTTTGCCTTTTAGAAACAGGGTCTCAGCCAGGCACAGTGGCTCACACCTGTAATCCAAGCACTTTGGGAGGCCAAGGTGGGTGGATCACAAGGTCAAGAGATCGAGACCAGCCCCACCAACATGGTTAAACCCTGTCTCTACTAAAAATACAGAAATTGGCTGGGCGTGGTGGCATGTGCCTGTAGTCTCAGCTATTTGGGAGGCTGAGGCAGGAAAATCGCTTGAACCCAGGAGGCAGGGGTTGCAGTGAGCCGAGATCGTGCCTTGAATCCCTGGGTTCAAGCAATCCTCCCACCTCAGTCTTCCAAGTAACTGGCACTACAGGTTTGCTCTACCACACCCAGCTAATTTTTTATTTGGTATTTTTTGTAGCGACAGGGATCTTGCCATGTTGTCAGGCTGGACTTGAACTCCTGGCCTCAAGCAATCCTCCCACGTTGGTCTCCCAAAATGTCGGGATTACAAGGGTGAGCCACTGCCCCTAGCCCTGTTCTCAGTACCGAGGGCCCTCACTCCCCTGTCTCTTGTCACTGCCCTATCCTCAGATCTAGCACAGTGCCTAGCATGCAGGGTGCCTAGTACACAGTCGGCACTCAGCATTTGCTACAACCAAAAGAAAAACCATCCCAGGGCCAGTCTGAGGACAGAGCCAGGGGCTTAGGGCATGACCGCCAGGTCACTGGGTCACTGCGTCCCCGCTGTGATGACACAACTCCCTTTGTGGCACAGCTCAGTGTGGATTGCAATATCCAGGTTGCTTCACTGCTTCCACCCCCAATCCCCAAAGGCAGAGGAGGTGATGGCATGGGGAGAAAGGGCCATGTGCCCTTGCCCCAGGCAGTCAGGAAATGCTACACCAGCTGGGCGGACTTGGAAAGACCAAGGGGGCACCAAGCCCATGAGTTGGCACCTCTCTGGGCTTCTGTCATCTAAAGTCAGCTTCTCACTGACCACTGCCCACCACCCATAAGTCGAGCTCCATCCCGAAAAGCAACTGTCCAGGCCCTGCCCAAGCCAGTCTCCTGCCTTCCCTGGTCCCCACACCCGGTGCTCCAGCCATACACAATGCCTCAACGCACTCATTCACTTAGCGCACAATTATTTATGGAGCATCTACCATGTGCTAGGCATCATGCCGGGTCAGGAGATGCAGTGGTGAGCAGATGAGGCCCTGCATACCCAGCTATCAAGGTTATGGTTGTAGCTGGCTCAACCATTGTTGAGCCAAAGATGCACACATCCTAATCTTAGGAACCTGTGAATATGTCACCATATGTAGCAAAAGGGACTTGTCAGAGGAGATTAAATAAGAGATTTTGAGATGAGGAGATTATACAATTATCCCAGTACACCCAAAATGATCACAAGAATTCTCACAACAGGGAGGCAAGAGGGTCAGAGTCAGAAGAGGTAGGGATGGAAGCAGAGGTCAGAGAGAAGAGAAGACGTTCATATTACATCAACAACTTTGAAAACAGTAGAAGGGGCCACCAGCCAAGGAGAGCAGGTAGCCTCTGGAAGCTGAAAAGGGCATGGGAGCAGATTCTCCTGAGCCTTCGGAAAGAACGCAGCAGCTGGGCATAGTGGCTCACACCTGTGATCCCAGCTCTTTGGGATGCTGAGGTGGGAGGACTGCCTGAGGTCAGGAGTTCAAGGCCAGGAGTTTGAGACCCTGTTCTTACAAAAAAAATGTTAAATTATTCTGTGTGACAGTGGATACCTGTAGCCTCAGCTACTTGGGAGGCAGAAGTGGGAGGATTGCTTGTGCCCGGAAAGTTGAGGCTGCTGTGAGGGGTGACCATAGCACTGTACTCCAGCCTGGGTGACAGAGTGAGACCCTGTTTCTAAAAACAAACAAACAGAAAGAATGAAGCCTTATGGACCTATTTTAGACTCCTGACCTCCAGAACTGTAAGAAAACAAATAGTTGTTTTAAGCCACTGATTGTGGAAATTCTCCACAGGGCCATAGAAAACTAATGTGATGATGTGGTGGGGGGGTGGGGAGACAGCCCACACATCCCATGGGACTGGCCACAGAATTTGTCAGGAGGCCCACTTGAAAATGAAAACAGTTTCCCCTGCTCAAAAGTTAGCAGCAGCTGGGCATAGTGGCTCACACCTGTAATCCCAGCACTTTGGGAAGCCGAGGTGGGCGGATCGCTTGACTCCAGGAGTGCAAGAACAGCCTGGGCAACATTGCAAGACCCTATCTCTATAAAAAGAGATAGGGTCTTTTCTTTTTTTTTTAAAATGAAGTATTGCTCTGTGGCCCAGGCTGGAGTGCAGTGGCGTGATCTCAGCCCACTGCAACCTTTTCCTCCCAGATTCAAGCAATTCTTCTGCCTTAGCCCCCTGAGTAGCTGGGACTACATGCACCTACCACCATGCCTGGCTAATTTTTGTATTTTTTTTTTTTAAGTAGAGACAGGGTTTTACCATATTGGCCAGGCTGGTCTCATACTCTTGACTTCAAGTGATCTGCCCATCTAGGCCTCCCAAAGTGCTGGGATTACAGGCGTGAGCTACTGCGCCTAGCCAAGAAGAGAAATTTTAGACTCACAGAAGAGTTGCAAAGATGGTACAGAGAGGTCCTGAGTCCCCGCGCCCAGCTTTACCCAATGCTAGCATCTTACCCGACCAAGTCCAAACAGCTGCTCACCTTGGCCGTGACTGTCAACTGCCCTCCGGCGTCGTCAGGTTCCCCTCGGTCCCCACCAGTGCGCTCTTTCCGTTTTAGGGTCTGATCCAGGGCACCACAATGCACTGAGCTCCCTACACCCTAAAACCGAATCCACGGGCGTTAGGATGTGACTGTCCCTGTGCCAGGCGCATCATCTGCTTGATCTCACTGAATTCTCACAGTCATCACCTGCCCCATTTTGCAGGTGAGGAAACTGAGGCCCAGAAATATTAGGTAACTAGAGGGTCATGGAGCATCCCTTCAAAAATACCTGGCTCCGTGGCTGGGCGCGGTGGCTCACGCCTGTAATCTCAACACTTTGGGAGGCTGAGGCAGGCAGATCACAACATCAGGAGTTTGAGACCAGCCTGACCAATACGGGAAACCCCATCTCTATTAAAAAAAAAAAAAAAAATTAGCCGGGCACAGTAGTGTGTGCCTATAGTCCCAGCTACTTGGGAGGCTGAAGCAGAAGAATCTCTTGAACCCAGGAGGCAAAGGTTGCAGTGAGCCAAGATCACGCCACTGCACTCCAGCCTGGGTGACAGAGCAAGACTCCAACACATAAATAAATAAATAAATAAATAAATAAATAAATAAATAAATAAATAAATACGTGGTTCCCATCTCACTGCTCCAAACTCCCCCGTCATGCCCCTGGCTCTCTATCCCAGAACTCCACCCGCCATTCAACCCCAGAGCTTCCCGAGCTTGAGTCAGGATGATTTTTCTTCCTGTCTACTTTCTTTGCTTAATATTTTTCTTGTAACACCACTGGGCTGGGTGCAATGGCTTATGCCTGCAATCCCAGCACTCAGGGAGGCTGAAGCGGAGAATCACTGGAGCCCAAAAGTTCAAAACCAGTCCAGGCAACGTAATGAGATTCTGTCTCTATGGGCTCAATCAACCCTCCTCCATCAGGCTCCTGAGTAGCTGGGACTCCAGGCGTATGCCACCATGCCCAAGATTGATTTTTTTTTTTTGAGACAGTTTCCCTTCTTGCAGCCCAGGCTTGAGTGCAGTGGCATGATCTTGGCTCACTGTAACCTCTGCCTCCTGGATTCAAGTGATTCTCCTGCCTCAGCCTTCCAAGTACAGGGACTACAGGCATGCGCCACCACACCTGGCTAGTTTATTTATTTATTTATTGAGACACAGTCTGGCTCTGTTGCCAGGCTGGAGTGCAGTCTCGTTCTGTTGCACCAGGCTGGAGTGCAGTGGCGCGATCTTGGCTCACTACAACCTCCACCTCCTGGGTTCAAGCAATTTTCCTGCCTCAGTCTCCCAAGTAGCTGGGACTACAGGCACGCATCACCATGCCCAGCTAATTTTTGTATTATTATTATTTTTTTTTAGTACAGATGGGGTTTCACCATGTTGGCCAGGCTGGTCTCAAACTCCTAAACTCAGGTGATCTGCCCACCTCAGCCTCCCAAAGCACTGGGAATTACAGGTGGGCCACCAGGCTGGACTCAAACACCTGGGCACAACAATCCTCCTGCCTCAGCCTCCCCAGCAGCCGGGACTACAGGCACTTGCTACCATGCTGGGCTTTCTTCTAGCCTTTTTATTTTTATTTTTAGATGGAGTCTCGCTCTGTTGCCCAGGCTGGAGTGCAGTGGCACAATCTCAGCTCACTGCCACCTCCGTCTCCCAGGTTCAAGCAATTCTCCTGTCTTACCCTTCTGAGTAGCTGGGATTACAGGCACACGCCACCATGCCCAGCTAATTGTTATATTTTTAGTAGAGATGGGGTTTCACCATGTTGGCCAGACTGGTCTTGAACTCCTGACCTTGTGATCTGCCTGCCTCAGCCTTGCAAAGTGCTGGGATTACAGACGTGTGCTACTGCACCCAGCCTCTTCTACCCTTTAATCATCTCTCTAATCGGTTGCCCCAAGTCTCTCCCCAAGATAATCAGAGTGTAACACTGGGTAGTCAATTTCTGTTTGTTGCATGCCCACGTCTAGTGGGCCCAGTGCTCAGCATCTTACAAAAACACTGTCTCATTTGAGTCTTCTGACAACCTTCAGCACAGGTGATGTGTGTTTTCCTGGGTGTACACAGAAGGCAACTGAGGCACAGAAAGGCAAAATATCCTGCCCAAGGTCACACAGGCAGAAAACGGCAGGTCCAGGACTGCAATCCAGACTAGCTGGACCCCTAAGCAGGAGGCCTTAGCCACATACCTGGGGCGCTCAGATGCAGAGACGTTCAGGTTGGGCACAAAGAGCTTTCAAGAATCTGATGACCCCAGGAGCATTGGATGCAGGTAGCTTTAGGCAAATCAGTGTAGGAAAATATATCTCCCCTCAAAGGTAAATCAGGGAGTGATATTTGACTTACAAAACGATTCACAAACGAGCCAGCGTTTGAGGATGAAAATCTGATTTTTTTTTTTCGATACAGAGGCTCACTCTGTCACCCAGGCTGGAGTGCAGTGGTGCAGTCTCGGCTCACTGCAGCTTCCACCTCCTGGGTTCGAGTGATTCTCCTGCCTCAGCCTCCCAATAGCTGGGACTACAGGCGTGTGCCACCATACCCAGCTAATTGTTTGTATTTTTAGTAGAGACGAGGTTTCACCATGTTAGCCAGGATGGTCTTGATCTCCTGACCTCGTGATCCACCCACCTCAGCCTCCCAGAGTGCTGGGATCACAGGTGTGAGCCACTGCGCCCAGCCTGATTTTTTTTTCTTAATTCTCTAGTCATTTCATCCTTTTCCTTCCTTCCAATCAAAGAGGTTCCTGCTCCTACTCACTGCCTTCAGCGAGAGGGGCAATTCGTGAGTGGCACCAATGCCATTTGTGGCTTTGGTTTCTGAAACCCTAGACAAGGAACTGACACCTATATCCAGGAAGCCAACTCCCATCACTGACTTTTTTTTTTTTTTTTTTTTTTGATGGAGTCTTGCTCTGATGTCCAGGCTGGAGTGCAGTGGTGCAATCTCAGCTCACTGCAACCTCCATCTCCCGGGTTCAAGCGATTCTCCTACCTCAGCCTCCCAAGTAGCTGGGATTATATCACACCCACCCAATTTTTGTATTTTCTGTAGAGACAAAGTTTCACCATGTTGGCTGGGCTGGTCTCAAACGCCTGACTTCAGGTGATCCACCCACCTCAGACTCCCAAAATGCTTGGATTACAGGTGTGAACCACCATGCCCAGCCCCCACCACTGACTTTTATTTTTAAAAATTCTGGTAAGAACAGTTAGCTTGAGGTCTACCCTTTTCACAGATTTCTAAGTGTATAATGCAGTACTGTTAAGTATAGGCACTATGTTATACAGCAGATTTCTAGAACTTCTAATTTTTTTTGAGACGGGGTGTTGCTCTGTCACCCAGGATGGAATGCAATGGTGCAATCATGGCTCACTGCAGTCTCGAACTCCTGGCCTCAAGTGATCCTCTCACCTCAGCCTCCCAAGTTCAGCCTCCCAGGTATTTGGGAGGCTGAGGTGAGAGGATCACTGCAGGCACGTGCCACAGTGCCAGGGATATATATATATATATATATATATATATTTTTTTTTTTTTTTTTTTTTTTTTGAGACAGAGTCTCACTCTGTCACCCAGGCTGCCGTGTACTGGTGTGATCTCGGCTCACTGCCACCTTCGCCTCCTGGATTCAAGCGATTCTTCTGCCTCAGCCTCCCCAGTGGCTGGTACTACAAGGACGCACCACCATGCATGGCTAAGTTTTGTACTTTTTTAGTAGAAACGGGTTTCACCATGTTAGCCAGGATGGTTTCAATCTCCTGACCTCATGATCTGCCCGACTCGGCCTCCTAAAGTGCTAGGACTACAGGCGTGAACCACTGTGCCTGGCCAATTTTTTTAAATTTCTATGTAAAGACCGGATTTCGCTTTGTTCCCCAGGCTGCTCTCAAACTCCTGGCTTCAAGCAATCCTCCCACCTTGGTCTCACAAGGTGCTCAATTTATGGTGTGAGCCACTGCATCCAGCCTTAGAATTTGTTAATCTTGGCTGGGCACAGTGGCTCACGTTTATAATCCCAGCACTTTGGGAGACTAAGATGGGTGAAGTCCTGGGCAACAGAGGGAGACTCTCAATTTAAGAGTTTTCTTCCTTTTTTGAGAACGAGTCTCACTCTGTTGCCCAGGCTGGAGTGCAATGGCGCGATCTTGGCTCACTGCAACCTCTGCCTCCCAGGTTCAAGCAGTTCTTGTGCCTCAGCCTCCCAAGTAGCTGGGATTACAGGTGCACAGCACCACGCCCACCTGATTTTTTGTATTTTAAATAGCAATGGGGTTTTGCCGTGATGGCCAGGCTGGTCTTGAACTCCTGGGCTCAGGTGATTCACCTGCCTTGACCTCCCAAAGTGCTGGGATTACAGGCATGAGCCACTACACCCAGTCTCTCCCCTCTTAAGACTGAGTAATGTTACGCTGCATGACTATACCATGTTTTCTTTGTGCACTCATCATCTGATGGACATTTGAGTCGATTCTGTATCTCGGATATTGTGAATAGCACTGCAGTGAATATGCAAATCTCTTTTTGAGATCCTGATTTTGATTCTTTTGGATGCACACCCAGAAGTGCGACTGCTGGGTCCTGTGGTGGTTCTGTCTCCTTCGAGACGATTCCATGTTATTTTCTATCGTGGCTACACCGTCTTAATCCCACCACAGTGCACGAGGGTTCCTTTTTCTGCACAACGTTGTCAACATTTGTTGCCTTCTGTTTTTTTGAGAACAGCCACCCTGATAGGTGTGAGGCGATAGCCTACTGTGGTTTCATTTGCATTTCTGCTGGTGAGTGGTGTTCAGCACCTTTTTGTCTGCCTCTTGGCCATGCGCTCGTCTTCTCTGGAGAAGAGTCTGCTCAGGTCCTTTGGCCATTTTTGGAGCTATTTGGTTTTGTGCTATTGGTTTGTAGGAGTTCTTTATGCATTTTGGATATTAACCAAAATACATACAGGGGAAGGTGGGGGAGGCAGTGGAAGGGGGATGGAGGGGAAGGGGAGGGAGAAGGCATGTGATATGGGGGGGCAGGAAGGACAGAGGGAAGAGTAGTGTCAGGGGAGGGAGGGAGGAGAAAGAAGGGGGGAAAAGGAGGGAAAGAAAGGAGAGGAGGGGGAGGGATGGAGGCAGGAGGATGAAAGCAGGAAGGGGAAGGAAGGGGAAGAGGGAGGAGAAGGCAGAAAGTGGGGAGTAGAGGAAAACAAATGGTGGGGAGAAGAGTAGGACAGGGGAGGAAGGGGAGGAGACAAGGGGGAAGGAAGAGGGGAGGAGGGCAAGATGGGGAGGGGAGGAAGGGAGAGGAAGGAGGGGGAAGGGAAGGCAGGGAGGGGAGGAGCAGGGAGGAAGGGGAGGGGAAGAAGGGGAGGGGAGGAGCAGGGAGGAAGGGGGAGGGGAAGAAGGGGAGGGGAGGAAGGGGTAGGGGGAGAAGCAGAGGGGAGGAGGGGGTAGGAAGGAGGGGGAGGAGAGGAGGGGGAGGGGAGGTTGAGGGGGGCTAGGCCCCTGCACTGATAATGAGCAACTCCCATCATCTCAGGATCCCCAACGCGTACGTAAGACACAAAGAGCAGCCGGGCAGGAGAATGCTCACAGCTGGCCCCCAGCAAGCTGTCTGAAACTTTCGTGCTTTTAGGAAGCCCACTGTCACCACTAACTCATGCTGCGTGCTGGGCATAGTTTATTTCAGGTTGGAACTGCATTCCATCTATGGGGAAACAGCAGTTGAGTAACTTATCCAAGGTCATACAGCTGAGAGGCTGAAACAAGATCCAGTGTGACGCTCAAACCCCGACTGCTCCCTTCAAAACATGCTGTTTAACCACACTACATTTTTCTAAGCGGAAAAGTTTGAAAACTTGTGCATGTACACGGTCCACCAAAAGCAATCAACAAATCTGCACCCCGCCCCAGCCATGTCCCCTAACTGCTAAGTTTCACCTCCACCTCCATAAGGAACATTTGCCATTCAGTTAGTAGCGACAGTTTATGTAAATGTAAGCTTGCACAAACCTATTTTCACGTCCTCCCCTTCTTACACAAAGAGGTATACTTGCTTTCTGCATACTTGCTTTTCTTACCTAATAAAGCTTGGAAAGGGTTCCTCCCTGGTTTTTCACAGCTGCATTGTATATTCAGTTATACATATTGTGCCATTTATTTATATATTTATTTGAGACAGAGTCTCACTCTGTCGCCATGCTGGAGTGCAATGGCACGATCTCGGCTCACTGCAACCTCCGACTCCCTGGTTGAAGCGATTCTCCTGCCTCACCCTGCTGAGTCACTGGGATTACCATGGTAGGATCACGCTCTACCATGCCCAGCTAGTTTTTGTAATTTTTAGTAGAGACGGGATTTCACCTTGTTGGCCAGGATAGTCTCGCTCTCCTGACCTAGTGATCCTCCTGCCTAAGCCTTCCAAAGTGCTGGGATTACAGGATGCGCCACCAAGCCCCGAGGCATTTATTTTTAACTAGTGCCTTGCTGAAGAGTGTTTAGGTTGTTTCAATCTTTCGCGTTACAATGTTGCAAAAAAATAACCTCTGAGGTAAGTAAGGTCTCACAAGCCCCAGTTTATCTGTAGGATTGCTACTGGGCCCCAGACCCTCTGGGACAGAGGGTTTCCGCATTGGTAATTTGAACAGATACTGCCCAAGGAGACCAGGTTTATACATAATTCAGCCCAAATTCCAAAGCCCTGGCGGGGTTGGGTAGGAGTAGAGACCCAGGAGACAGAAGGACACATGCCCCCTCTCTGTCTGTCGCCCCCATCCTGCCACCATCTCACCGCCATCAGCTTCATCCGAGCTTTCCTGTGATCACGGAACAGTCGTCACAGCACGTTGCCTTAAACGCATAGGATGAAATAGTACAGAACCCTAACAAATGAGGAAGACAGACGGAAAAGGGCACCAACATTCATTAAAAGGTTGGGGCCGGGCGCTGTGGCTCACATCTATAATCCCAGCACTTTGGAAGGCCGAGGTGGGCAGATCACTTAAGGTCAGGAGTTCGAGACTAGCCTCACCAACATGGTAAAATCTCATCTCTACTAAAAATACAAAAAGTAGCCGGTCGTGGTAGTGAGCACCTGCAGTCCCAGCTACTCGGGAAGTTGAGGCAAGAGAATCACTTGAGCCCAGGAGGTGGAGGTTGCAGTGAGCTGAGAATGTACCACGGCACTCCAGCCTTGATGACAGAGCAGGACTCCCTCTCAAATAAATAAATAAATCGGGGGAACAAAACAGGGAACATGCCAGGGAAGGGCTGCCCCCAGCATTCCTGTCCATCCCACAGGGATGATCATGTGGAACAGGGGAGGGTGTCAGACTTCCCCAAACAAGCTGAGCCATGAACCGAGGCCCCTGAGGCGCCTGCCCCGCAGTCTGGGTATTCCTTTATCAGCAGGGTACTTGTGGCAGCTGCTCCCCTGTGCCAGAGCCCTGGGCATGGGATTTCATGTGCATTATCCCAACTAAGCCTCCTGGCCACCCATGAGGTCAGCGCTATTATTACCTTGCCCTCCGGAAGAGGACACAGGTGAGATTCCGGCTGGAGCCACACAAATCACTCCGCAGAAAGACAGTTTGTATAACCAGGACCACAAATCATTAGCAGGACATTTGAAGCGGTGCGTAATGGCGCTAAAAATATGAATTCGGAAAGAATCCTGAGGCAGCCAAATTTCCATTCGAATCTCACCACCTTTTACCGTAGCTTTGGGGACAGGGAGGGATCTGGGAGGGAAGATGCCATGTCCAGCACTTTTTTAAGGGCACACATTTATTTTCTGTTTTTGTGCCACAAAGTGAATGCAGGCTTACTGCCGACAACTCGGAACACTTGGGAGAAAATGAAATTAATCACCAAACCCACCACCAGGGAGGCCTCTGTTGACCCCATGGCACATCGGCTATTTGCAGCACGTGTGTGTTTGAGAATATGTTGACTGAAATACAACATATCTGCAGAAAAATGCATGGATCATAAATGTATAGCTTGATGGATTTTTAGGGCAAAAACCCCCATGTAACGAGCATCTGGATCAAGAAACAGAACGTGATATGAAAGTGTGTGTTCTTTTGTCTTTCAAATTAAAAAATTTTTTAGAGACAGGGTCTCACTCTGTGGCCCAGGCTGGAGTGCAGTGGCACCATCATGGCTCACTGCAGCCTCTACCTCCAGGACTCAAGTGGTCCTCCTCCTTCAGCCTCCCAAGGAGCTGGAACTACAGGTGTATGCCACCACGCCTGGCTAATTTTTTAAACTTTTGTAGAGACAGGGTCTGGCTATGTTGCCCAGGCTGGTATCGAATCCCTGGGCTCAAGAGATCCTCCTGCCTCGGCCTCCCAAAGTGCTGGAATTACAGGTCTGAGTCACTGCACTCAGCCACAAATGTGGTTTTAAACAAAATCAGAACCCTATGGTGCTGTGAGCCCAATTATGTTCCCCAAAAAGATATGTTAAAATTTTCACCCCAGCTGCCTGTGAATATACCCAGTGGCCCTGGTGGATGACTTGATTTCTGTCTTCTGGCCTACAGAGCTCTGAGAAAACCCATTTCTGTGGTTTTAAGCCACCCGGTTTGCAGTAATTTTTTACAACACCCCTAGGAAACTGGTATGCGTGGCTACACACAGCTTAATATATATCTTTTTGTAAAGACAGAGTCTTGCTCTGTTGCCAGGCTGGAGTGCAGTGGTGTGATCTCAGCCCACTGCAATCTCTGCCTCCCAGGTTCAAGCAGTTCTTGAATTGCTCACACAATTCTTGCATCTCAGCTCACTGCCTCCACCTCCCGAATAGCTGGGATTGTGCCTGCAACCATGCCTGGCTAATTTTTTTTTTTTTTTTTTTTTTTTTTTTTTTTAGTAGAGACGGAGTTTTGCCATCTTGGCTAGGCTGGTCTTGAACTCCTGGCCTCATGATCCACCCGCCTCGGCCTCCCAAAGTGCTGGGAGCAGTTTAATGTTTTTTCCTGATTATGACGGTCACACAGGTTCACCTCTCACCAGGACACACTCCAGCTCCTGGAGTGATCTGAGTGTCATCTCGTGCAGGTGGTTGACACTGCAGACACATCGGATGATGTCAGCTCTGTACCATGCCCTTTGGTCTCGGGGGACAACGGAGACCAGGGGTGTTGGGAGGGCAGGCCTGGCGGGGGATCACAGACCCCAATGACAGGAGCAGGGAAGGGGCCCGGCTTCTGCTATTTCCTGGCCAGGCTGACTCCTGCCTCTCATTCTTTGCCCCAGGCCCCTCCTCTGTCCATCACAGGCAGAACCACTGCTCTATCGCCAGCTGGGTCTTCTAGGTCCCAGTGGATGGCCCTGCCTTCCCTGGCACTCTGGTTCTGCAGTGGGGGGCACCCCTACCCAGCCCCATCTGTACCCTGGAGCCCCCTGAACCGGAGGGGTGGTAGGTTGGAATTTTCACATCTTAAGTGAACAGATACAAGCTCAGGTCTTAAGTTCAGGGACATAAGCTCAGGTTGGGGGACATAAGAAGGGCTCCTCAGTAACATTAGTGGAAACTGGCTTTCCCAAGAACTAAAAAGGCTGCCTTGAGGCTCTGGGACTAGCTGAGAATGGTCTAACCAAGAAGATCAATGGAGCTGGGCACTGTGGCTCACGCCTGTAATCCCAACACTTTGGGAGGCCAAAATGAGAGGATTGCTTGCAGCCAGGAGTTCAAGGCCAACCTGACCAACATAGCAAGATCCCATCTTATAAAAAAGAATGTGGTCGAGTACAGTGGCTCATGCCTGTAATCCCAGCACTTTGGGAGGCTGAGGCAGACAGATCACCTGAGGTCGGGAGTGCAAGACCACCTGACCAACGTGGAGAAACCCCATCTCTACTAAACATACAAAATTAGCTGGGCATGGTGGCACGTGCCTGTAATCCCAGCTACTCGGGAGGCTGAGGCAGGAGAATCACTTGGACCCGGGAGGCGGAGGTTGCAGTGAGCCGAGATCACGCCATTGCACTCCATCCTGGGCAACAAGAGCGAAACTCCATCTCAAAAACAAAACCAAAAAAATGCTCAGTGGGCAGCACACATATTTGGCATCTTGTCTGGAAACACAAAGGCCTGGGATGAGGAAGAAAAGCTGAAGAGATCTGCAGCAGTGACCGAGTATGCCCAGAGTTCATCCTTCCCTAAAAGGCAGTGGCGGGGGGGGGGGGGGCAGGGGGGGCGGGTGTTTGAGGCCAGAGCAGGAGGGAGGCAGGTGGCCTGAGGAGAGTGTGGCCTTCAGCGGTCTGGGTGCATTTTCTCACCCTCTGTCTGCAGAGGTGACTGATACAGTTAGGCTTTGTGTCCCCACCCAAATCTCATCTTGAATTGTAATCCCCACATGCCAAGGGAGAGACCAGGTGGAGGTCAATGGACCCATGGGGATGATTTCCCCTGTACTGTTATGATGGTGAGTTATCGCAAGATCTGATGGTTTTATAAGGGCTCTTCCCCACTTTGCTCGGCACTTCGTCCTGCCATCTTGTGAAGAAGGTGCTTGCTTCCCCTTCACCTTCTGTCGTGACTGTAAGTTTCCTGAGGCCTTCCCAGCCATGCTGAACTATGAGTCAACTAAACGTCTTTCCTTTACAAATTACCCTGTCTCAGGCAGTTCTTACAGCAGTATAAAAACAGACGAATGCAGTGATGCTCTCAAGAGCAGGATGCCAGGGACATTTTCCCAAGCCCAGAGGTGAAGGCCGCCTCCTCCTAACAAGACTAGGCAGCCCAGGATGGGGAGGAACCTTAGGGACAAGTCTGCGCCTGTCTTGGGTAGGGCCCTCGCAGGGAGTGAGGCACACCTTGGCCCACATCTGCTCATCACTTGCCCTGCACCTCCCCACCAAGGCTCTGCCCAGCAGATCTTGGCACACTGTCAGCACTCAACAATTATTTGTTGGATGTGTGGCTGGCTGAATAGGTAGATGGAAGGGTGGATGGAATGGTGGATGGATGGACAGATGGATGGACAGAAGGATGGACAGAAGGACGGAAGGAAGGAAGGGTGGATGGACAGGTGAACACAGACATAGAGAAACAGATGATTAGATGGATATACAGGTAGATACATGGATAGATAGATGAATGGATGGATGAATGCTTTATAAATGAACGGCTGGATTATATGGATGGATAAATGACAAATGAAGAGACAGATGAAAACATGCATAGTTAAATCAATTAACGGATGGATGGGTAAATAGATAATGAATAGATGATAGATAGCCAGACAGAGAAAGGGCTGGTTGGGAAAACTTGAGGACAGAGAAGGACACCTCACCCGTCTAAGGTGCAAACTGGGTATGGTAGAAGCATCCCAGCCTTAAGGGGAACCTCATTATCCAGCAGGAGGAGCCCCGTGGCGGGGATTTGGGCAGTTCACATGCCTGCGATTCATGGGGGTTGAGGAGGCTGTGTGACTGCACTCACACCCCCAGCCTTTACTTGCGCTGTTCCTTCTGCTTGGAAGGGTCTCTCTCCACTTCTCTGCCTACCCAGACCCCCTCAATCTCTTACAATTCATCTGGGGTTCCTGTGCCTTCTGGAAGTTCCCTGATCAGCTGTCTTCCACCCCGCCTGGTGTTGGAGGGTGATCAGGTTCCCTCCTGCGACGCCCCTCATTTGCCGTGCCTCCCACCCTGGATCGGATGGGCTACTTACTCCTGATGTCCCAGTAGAACAGGGGTGCCTCTAGGGCCGACACCCTGCCTGGCTTCTTTCTCCATCCCAGCACTGGGCCTGGCACACAACGGATGCTCAGGAAATGTCCAACCAAAGCAGGCCTGGAGCAGGGATCCCGGTCCCCACTCCCCCAGCTGTGCAGCTGTACAGACACTGCGATTTGACCAGAAATACGCTTGCCCAGCTAAACTTTAAAAAACAAAATCAGGCTGGGTGCACTGGCTCCCACTTGTAATCCCAGAACTTTGGGAGGCAGAAGCAGAGGCAGGTGGATCACTTGAGCCCAGGAGTTCCAGACCAGCCTGGGCAACATAGTAAAAATACATCTTTACAGAAAAATTAAATAAACAACAACAACGAAATCAGAGCCACGAAAGAGAAGCAGACTCAGAAATTAAAAATACAGAGTCCCAAGCTTGTGGTCTGACGAACCAGAAAAGCTTCACATGTGTGTAGCACCTCACAGTTCACAAAGAGCCGCCTCCTGGGCTAGCCATGCAAACCTGGCAGAAGGGCCATCTTTGCTGAGTGGGAAAGGAGACCCAGAGAGCTAAAGCCACTTGTTCTGAGTCATACTGCGTGTAGGGACCAGGGCTGGGGCCAGGGGTGCAGGGGCCTTACCCTCCAGGCCCAACAGCCTCCTTCTGACCACTGAGTGTCTTTCAGGTCAGCAGCGTGTCCATGGCTGGGCCTTCCTGAAATGGGAAACACTGATTTCCCCACTTGGAAGAGGTGAGGTGAGGAGGCTCAGAGAGCCTGAGCCACCTGCCTGGGCTCACACAGCTAGGAGGGTTAGCTGTGACGTAAGGGCAGGCCTGTGACCTCAGGCCAGAGTGTAGGCTTCACCTAAGAGCCGTGGGGGAAACAGCAGAAGCATAGGGTTCACACTGAGCCCTCTGGTGGCTCCTGAGCAGAGAGAGGTCCCTGTGGAAAGGCACCTGGACCCCGGAGGACCCACAGCCAGGCAGCTGGGCAACTTGTGCCTGAGTCTACCACATACCACAGAGCCTCAGGCTGCCCCATCCTGGGCATGAAAGACAAGCCCCCTCCAGCAGCATTGACAAGACACCCTTCCAGGACCGGGCACAGGGGCTCATGCCTGTAATCCCAGCACTTTGGGAGGCCGAGGCAGGTGGATCACTTGAGGTCAGGAGTTCAAGAACATCCTGGCCAACATGGTGAAACCCCATCTCTACCAAAAATATAAAAAATTAGCCAGGTGTGGTGGTGAGCACCTATAATCCCAGCTACTCAGGAGGCTGAGGCAGGAGAGTCACTTGAACCCGGGAGGAAGAGGTTGCAGAGATCTGAGATCACACCACTGTATTCCAGCCTGGGCAACAGAGTGAGACTCTGTCTCAAAGAAAAGAAAAGAAAAAAAAGATACCGTTCCTAACTACTTAGCTCAGATTTTGGAGTCAGATGGACATGATTTCGAATCCCAGCTCTGCCACTTGTGGGCTGGATGAGCTTCACCTAGCTGAGCCCCACGCTGTGTGTCTCTGAAGTGGTGGTGATATCACCCGCTGCCTGGCAATCACGCCGGTCATGAGAGATCATATACTCAGGTGCCACCTACAGAGGCCAGCAGAGGGTAAGCATCGCCATCCTCACCACCAATAGCCCCTCACCCGACCAAAGCCCCACAAAGAGGGTGCAGGCTCAGAGCTGGCGGCAGCGTTGGACGAAGAGCGAGTTTTCTGTGTTACCCACTGCTTCCCAAGACAATGGGGCGGCTGGGGGTTCTGGTGAAGATGGGGCTGTGTGAGGATTCTCCCCTGCGGACTGAGGTGCCATGGGAGACAGAAGCACCCATCGAGACCAAGGCGACCCAGGAGCAACAGAGCAACAGCTTCCCCTGTGACGGAGAAAGGAGGGACAGGGCAAAGGTCAGGGGGGAAGGAGCCAGGTGAGTCTGGCCAGGAAAGAGAAGCAGCCAGTCTTTCTCCCCTTCTGTCAGTGGAATCTGTATTCCTCCTGCCACGGCTTCCCCCCAACTCCCCTGGTCTACTCACTGTCCCCTCAAAATATTCAGCACCAATTTCTGCCACTCAACCAGGTTAAATATTAACCCCAATAGGGCTGGATTGGAATTCTTCTTTTTGTTGAGACAGGGTCTGTCATCCAGGCTGGAGTGCAGTGGTGCAATCTCAGCTTGCTGCAGCCTCTGTCTCCCAGGTTCAAGCCATTCTCATGCCTCAGCCTCCTGAGTAGCTGGGGCCTACAGGCTTCCACCACCACGTCTGGCTAATTCTTGTATTTTTAGTAGAGACAGGGCTTCACCATGTGGCCCAGGCTGGTCTCCAACTCCTGATCTCCAGTGATCTACCTGCCTAGGCCTCCCAAAGCACTGGGATTACAGGTGTGAGCCACCGCGCCCAGCCTGGATCTGAATTCTGATGCTACTATTTGCTAACTGGCTTGGGGCCGGTTTGCTCAGCCTGCTAACTTTTGTTTTCTCTTCTGTCAAGTGGGAACTAAACATCCTGTAACAGGGACCTAGCACAGCACCCAGGACACAGTAAGTACTGGGTAGTGGGAGCTGAATGCAGGCTGCTCAGGATCACCAAGGCCAGCTCCTTGGGCCACCAGCAACAGACGCTTCCCTTTCCCCCTCCAACGATCCGCAGCACAGCCGCTCTGGAGAAGAGCTTGTCTGTTTCCTGAAAACGGAATATAAACTTAGACATTTATACAATCATACTCCTGGGCATTTATCCCAGAAAAACGAAAGTTGATGTCCACATGGAAACCTGCAGCAGCTTTATTCATAAGAGCTCCAAATTGTAAACAGCGCAGATGCCTCTTGATGGGCGAATGCTTCACCAAACCATGGTCCGTCCACACCGCGCAATACCACTGGGCGATAAGACGAATGAGCTGCCAATACTTGCCACAGCTTGGATGATCTCAAGGGCGTTTAACCTGCCTGGGGGAAAAAGCCAACCTCAAAAGTCACATCCCGGATGATTCTATTTCTATGGCATTCTCAAATGACAAAGTTACAGAGATGAAGACCAGATGAATGGCTGCTGGGGGGCCAGGGACAGTGGGGGAATGGGGTGAGTGTGACTACCTGGGGATCTTGGTGGCGACAGGGTAGTTCTGTTTTTTGTTGCAGTGGTGGTTGTGTGAGTCTACACATGGAAAAAATGGCATAAAACTATACATGCAGCCTGGCAGGGTAGCTCACGCCTGTAATCACTTTGGGAGGCCAAGGTGGGTGGATCACTTGAGGCCAGGAGTTCAAGGCCAGCCTCGCCAACATGGTGAAACCCTGTCTCTCTTAAAATGCAGGCTGGGCGCGGTGGCTCACATCTGTAATTCCAGCACGTTGGGAGGCCGAGGCAGGCGGATCACGAGGTCAGAAGATTGAGACCATCCTGGACAACATGGTGAAACCCCGTCTCTACTAAAATACAGAAAACCAGCCGGGCATGGCGGTGCACGCCTGCAGTCCCAGCCTCTCGGGATGCTGAGGCAAGGGAATTGCTTGAACTTGGGAGGTGGAGGTTACAGTGAGCCACGATGGCACCACTGCACTCCAGCCTGGTGACAGAGCGAGACTTCATCTCAAAAAAAAAAAAAAAAAAAAAAAAAAGCCCCACAAAAAAACCCCCAAAACACAAAATGAGCTGGTTGTGGTGGTGGGTGCCCGTAATTCCAGCTACTCAGAAGGCTGAGGCATGACAACTGCTTTAATCCAGGAGGCAGAGGCAGTGAGCGAAGATGGCATCATTGTACTCCAGCCTGGGCAACAGAGACAGACTGTCTCAAAGAAATAAAAAACAGAACTATACACACACATTTTATTAATACCAATGTCAATTACCAAGTTTTGATATGACAGATACTATTGGGCGTTGGATATCGTAGCTCATGTGAGATGCACACTGGAGGGAACTAGGTGAAAGATAAACGGGCCACATTGGTATTCTTTGCAATTTCCTGTGGATCTATTATGATATCAAAATGTAAAGTTTTAAAATATGACATGCATGGTATGATGTCAGCAATTCACTTTGAAATACTTCAGCCAAGAGGGAAGAGGCTGCAGAGGGAGTCGGCAAGGAGGTGAAACTAGATTGGCAAAATGCTTCTGCTGCTGAAGCCAGGGTGGGGACGCCGGAATGACAGCTCGGTCTTCTCTACTGCGCATTTTTGAAATTTTCCATAATGGAGATGTAAGTCTACCAACCCGATATGCATGGGTGGGCTCACGTACACCCAGACACCCGCACGCAGGCGTGCACCGGAGCGCTGACTCACATGCTACTCAGCCCGGGAATTCTTGCAGACGGCTGTATGTTCACACATGTGGTAAAGGGAATAAGTAACGATTAAACACCCTTGTGGAATCCGGCCACACCAGGTCACATGTGTGTCAGGACACCTGCAGGGCAGGGCTGAAAGATGTCCAGGGCTGCTGTGAACTTCTTAGAAACTGGGTGGGGTGGAGGAGGGTAAAGATTGCGATGGCTACCAATGGGACAGGGTCGGAGGGAAGGGAAGTCTTCCAAGAAGAGGTGGCATTTGCAGCTTAGGCTCTCTGGGCTGTCCCAGAGTCTGGGGGATGGGGAGGAGTTGGTTCCTGGGCCTGGGAAGGCTGGGAGTGAAGACGTCACTGCAGGGGTCCGAGAGCTCTCAGCATGCGTGGTGGCAGTGGAGGTGCGGGGACAATGTGGGGAGGATGAGCTGTGCTGGTTCACTCCCCTTCCTCAGGTTATTTATTTATTTATTTATTTTTTGAGACAGAGTCTTACACTGTCGCCTGGGCTGGAGTGCAGTGGCACAATCTCGGCTCTGCAACCTGCAACCTCTGCTTCCCAAATTCAAGCCATTATCTGGCCTCAGCCTCCCAAGTAGCTGGGATTACAGGTGCCTGCCACCACACCTGGCTAACTTTTTGTACTTTTAGTAAAGAAGGGGTTTTCACCATGTTGGCTGGGCTGTTCTCAAACTCCTGACCTCAAGTGATCTGTCCGCCTTGGCCTCCCAAAATTCAGGGATTACAGGTGTGAGCCACAATGCCCGGGTGACAGAGTGAGACTCGGTCTCAAACAAACAAAAAAACCCCGGAATAACAGCTTGATGGGCCTCAAGCTACCCCTTTGAGCTGACACCACAGGCTCCCTCGTGCCCCACAACCTTTGCACAGCCAGTTCCCTCCTCCTGGGATACCTCTGCTCTGTCCCAAGACCGACTCCTTTGCAGACATTTCCTCCCTGAAACTTGCCCTGGTCCCTTTCCATGCCTTCTCCCCTAGAACCTGGAGACAATTCTACCATGGCACCTCAAAAGCTGAAACATATTCCGCCATGCACACTTGGCCATGCCCCGATGCTTGCAAGGGGTCAGACTTATCAGCTATCAAGAAGAGATTCTCGCCAGGTGCAGGGTCTCACACCTGTAATCCCAGCACTTTGGGAGGCTGAAGCAGGATCACTTGAGGTCAGGAGTTGGAGACCAGCCTGGCCAACATGGTAAAACCCCATCCCTACTAAAATACAAAAATTAGCCAGGTGTGGGGGTGACCACCGACAGTCCCAGCTACTTAGGAGGCTGAGACACAAGAATCTTTTGAACGCGGCAGGCGGATGTTGCAGGGAGCCAAGATCACACCACTGCACTCATCTGGGCAATAGAGCAGGATCCTATCTCAAAAAAAAAAAAAAAAAAAAAAAGATTCTCACAATGAAAGGATAGCACGTTTTGCAGGGCGCAGGACTTCACATGTCCCAGCCTCTCCCTTTCTCCTGGCCTCTACCTGGGGATCTATCTCCCAGAAGAAGTGCCTCAGAGTGAAGCACTGATAAGAGTGACTCGCATCCCGAAGTCAGGGCTGACTGTCCTTAAGACATGTTTGACCCAAAGGTCTCCATCCCACTTCTTGGGCTCTTGGACACCCCACCCCATCACCCTGTCTGGGCACAGGCCAGAGCTAGGAAGGAGCTGAGGGTGGGTGGAGACACCATCCCTCCACCTGCCTGTGTCCTCTGCAGACAGCGCCCGCTCTCACCACACATCCAAACCCTGACACAACCAGGCACGGGGGCTCATGCCTATAATCCCAGCACTTTGAGAAGTTGAGGCAGAAGAATCGTTTGTGGCCAGGATCATTTGAGACCAGCCTGGCCAACACAGCAAGAGCCCATTTCCACACCATAAATTTAAAAATTAGCTGGGCATGATGGTGCACCTGTAATCCTAGCTACGAGGGAGGCTGAAGTGAGAGAATTGCTTGAGGCCAGGAGTTCGAGGCTGCAGTGAGCTATGATGGTGCTACTGAACTCCAGCCTGGCAGTGGCATGACCCTCTCTCCAAAGAAAAGAGACTTATACCTCAAAGTAGCGATGCTCCCAAAATGCAAGTGACTCAAGAATGAGGAATGATGCTGGCTGAGAGCCCAGAGGCTTAACCGCAGCAGCGGCAGGAATGTGCACTTACATGGCGCTTCCTGAATGCCACGCCCTGCTCCAAGTGCGTTACTATTTCAGCTTGTTCAATCTGCACTAGGCCTCAATGAGGCATGGAGGGCAAGTGGCAGAGCTGGGGTCCCAGTTTTGGCCATCTGAGCTTTGTGCTGCATTAGACATACCAGTTGGCTGGGGGGCATCTATTTAATGGGCGTCCGATTGCACCCCCTCACCCCGTAGAGTCCCGGCAAGAAGGTGCAGTGGAGCAGCCGGGCAGGACTCAAAGGAGATGTGTTGCAGACCTGGCTCTGATGGGGGTGGGGGGTAGGGGGGTTCCTCAGACGTCAGCAGAGAGAGTGAGCCAGAGACAGGGAGCTCCTGGCTGGGAGAGTTCCAGCCCCTGACCCACATGCAGGCTAAGGGGATGGGCCACCATGGCCATGGGAGCTGCTGACCAAGGGGCGTGGTGCATCAGGCAGCAGGCATGGTGCCTGCTCCCGGTCACTCTGACCTCCGAGGCAGGCCAGCCTGGAGTCACTCTTTCCAAGCCCATCAACGGAGCTTGGCTGCGACTGCAGCAGGAAGTTCAGGCTGGAGGAAACTGTGGGCTGTGCCTTCCAGCGGCTTCCACGGAGACTGTATTTGCCAAATTTCACCCCAGGCTCCCAGATCCCTGAGGATTTGCCATCTCCACACATTTGATCTTCACCGCCACTCACCTAATGGCTGTATTACAGCAGAACTGCACAAACGTTCATTCATCATTCACTGGAAGTGAAAGTACTCTATCGCAACCTGGTGAAGGCACAGTTCAAGGGGCTCCTTATATTTTACCCCCTATGGCTTTACAGAAAGTAACTACGAAAGAAAACCTGGCTCCCCTGTGTACCACCTAGAATCATCATGTATTTGGCCAGGAGTACTAGTGGGTCATTCTGTCCACCTTCTGAGAAGAGGGGGGGTCTCAGGCCCTCACTTCTTAACCCCTAGACCCAGGAGGGCCCCTTCCTAGCCTTTCACAAAAGAGGCGGGTGCTGGGCATGACGGCACATGCCTGTAGTTCCAGCTACTCGGGAGACTAAAATGGGAGAATCACTTGATCCCAGGAGTTCAAGATCAGCCTGGGCAACATAGGAAGACCCTGTCTTTAAAAAAAGGTCAGGGCGCAGGCTGGTTCTGGTGTATTCCTTCTTGAGTGTAGTAAGTACAAGGGGTGGGTAGGGTTACAAAGCTGAAAGTCCCCAGGTCTTTCTTGGAAAGAGACCTCGAAAGTCAAGTTCATCTGGGCTGGTATGAGCAGAAACAGCTTCTCTGGGATCAGAAACCAGTAGCCCAAGGTTAGAGCTCAGCCTGCCTCCTAAGTCACCATGTCACCTGGGCCAGTCATTTCTGCAGCCTGGGCCTCTGTGACAGCAGGAGTGACCCTCTCTAATGGGGTTTAACTGCCAGCACACTCTGGGCCACAGATAAAGAATAACAATACCTCACAACGTCCTCCCCAATCTGAGACAGAAGTGATGGGTGACAGTACCTCCTGGTTGGTGGGTGTGACAGCAGTATTCCAGCCCTGTCAAAATCCCAGACATAAAAAGATTAAGAGATGCCAAATAGGCCAGTTGTGGTGGCTCATGCCTGTAATCCGAGCACTTTGGGAGGCCAAGGTGGGGGATTCACCTGAGATCAAGAGTTCGAGACCAGCCTGACCAAAATGGTGCAATCCTATCTCTACTAAAAATACAAAAAATTAGCCAGGCATGGTGGTGCATGCCTGTAATCCCAGCTACTCAGGAGGCTGGGTCAGGAGAATTGCTTGAGGTCGAGAGGCGGAGGTGACAGTGAGCTTACACTGCGCCAATATACTACAGCCTGGGTGACAGAGTGGGACTCCGTCTTAAAAACAAAGAGAGAGAGATGCCGAAGAGGTGCCGCTTTGTGACGAGCTATTCAGTGGCTGGCCAGCTTTGTCCCCAGGATCCCTGCCTCAGTCCCTCTATCTGCAAAATGGGTGAACGGTGGTTCAGTAGCGACGAGGAGGGACCGAGGGTCGATTGTCACCTGGGCCTATGGATTTTGCATTCCAGTCAGTCTTCCAGGTTGGGCAGGAGAAGGACACACAATAGTTGTCTTCTCAGAGATGGTGGGGGAGGAGGGTGGTCTCCCCAGCACCCCTCAGCCCTTCAGCCCAGTGGTTGGGAGGAGGGGTTGACACCCATATTCCACCCCCTCCCACAGGATTAACCTGATGGCTTAGACCAGTCCCAGCCCCTGCATGTAGTGGCTGAGGGCTGTCATTCAGCTCAGGGCTGGCCAATCAGGATGAAGCTTAATGCCAGGGTTGACAGATTTCACAAATAAAAACGTAGGATGCCCAGGTTTCTTTTTAGCAGTGATGGAAATGTGTAAAAATAGTTTGGGGTGATGGTTGCAAAATGACATAGATTTACTAAAACTCATAGGATTAAACACTTCAGATGAGGGAATTTTCTGGTATGTAAAGTACATCTCACTAAAGCTATTTGAATGAAGGCAGCATCCCAGGGCCCAGAGAGGTCTCTAAAGACTCTAGTTTTGCCAGCCATGGTTCCTCACCCCAGTAATCCCAGCACTTTGGGAGGCCAAGACGGGAAGATTGTTTGACTGTAAGAGTTCAAGACCACCCTAGGCAACATAGCAAGATCCTATTTCTTTATAACTTAAAAAAGACAAAAAATAAAGACCCCCTGCTTTGAAATGCATCATAAATTAGAAATAGAAAAAAATTAAAAATAAGGACTCCCAGCCTGGCGTGGTGGCTCACACCTGTAATCCCAGCACTTTAGGAGGCCAAGGCAGGAAGATCACTTGAGGTCATAAGTTCGAGACCATCCTGGCCAACATGGGGAAACCCTGTCTCTACTAAAATACAAAATCAGCTGAGCATGCTGGCACATGCCTGTAGTTCCAGCTACTCGTGAGGCTGAGGCAGGAGAATCGCTTGAACTCAGGAGGCAAATGTTGTAGTGAGCTTTTGCACTCCGGTAGAGCAAGACTTCCTCTAAAAAAAAAAAAAAAAACTTGGCCAGGTGTGGTGGCTCACGCCTGTAATCCCAGAACTTTGGGAGGCAGAGGCAGGTGGATCGCCTGAGGTCAGGAGTTCGAGAGTAGCCTGACCAACATAGTGAAACCCCGTCTCTACTAAAAACACAAAAAAATTAGCCAGGCATGGTAGTGGGCCCATAGTAGTGGGCGCCTGTAATCCCAGCTACTAGGGAGGCTGAGGCAGGAGAATCACTTGAACCTGGGAGGAGGAGGTTGTGATGAGCCAAGATTGCACCATTGCACTCCAGCCTCAGCAATAAGACCAAGACTCTGTCCCAAAAAAAAAAAAAAAAACAAAGACTCTTCTAGACAGACAGGTCATGAGCACATGACCTAGCCTGGGAGCCTTCCTATACAACCTCGTCCTAAAGCAAGCTGTAGGTACCCTCTTCTTGGGGCAGCCATGGGCAGGACTATGCCCAGCTGTTCCTCCCTCCCCACCACACCCTCTAGCTGAGGACAGGTCCCCAGGGGGAGGAAGGCAGGAGCGCCAAGGAGGGGAGGGGCCCTGCTGTTTGAGTAATCAGCTCATTCTGATGCTCCTGGAGTCTCCCGGGGATGGCAGCCATGGTTAATCAGCTAGATGGCTTGGGCAACATGAACTCACATTGGTGCCAGCTGGAGTGAGGGGCACAGGGCAGGGGGCAGATGGCTGGCCACATGGCCCCTTCCTACTTTTTTCTCCCCTGGGATCAGAGAAAGGAGGCCTCTTGTCATCAGCATGGCATCTCCATCCCCAGTTTCTCCAAACAGAGCCAGACCCCTCTACTAATGAAATATCAGAAAGCAGAGAGTGCCCAACCAGCTCAGGAGCAAGAGGCATTGGCAATGCAGATTCATGGTTACAGTCACAAAGCCTGGAGTCAGGCGCCTGGCTTCAAATCCCAGGTGGGTTGCTATGAGGCTGTGTGACATCCAACAAGTCTTTTTGTTGTTGTTGAGACAGAGTCTCTCTCTATAGCCAAGGCTGGAGAGCAGTGGCACGATTTTGGCTCACTGCAGCCTCTGCCTCCCAGGTTCAAGTGATTCTCCTGCCTCAGCCTCCTGAGTAGCTGGGTATACAGGTGTGCACCACCACACTTGGCTAATTTTTGTTCTTTTAGTAGAGATGGGGTTTTGTCATGTTGGTCAGGCTGGTCTCAAACTGCTGCCCTCAAGTGATCTACCTGCCTTGACCCCCCAAACTGCTGGGATTACAGGCGTGAGTCACCAGGCTTGGCCCCAGCAAGTCTTATAATGTCTGAGCCCTCACTTTCTTATCCAAAAAAGTGTCCATAATACTAACAGTATCCTCTTGGCAGGCTACAGCCAGGATGAAAGTAATGGACATGGAACTTTCTGGGATCCTCATCATCCTTCTGGTGGAGGCGCTGGCATGCAGCAGTGTAGGAATTCAGTCAGGGTGCTGACTGAAAATGTGTAGGAAAAGGACGCAAACACTCTTGGAAGGCCAGAGGGTCTTGCCAAAGCCTTGGAATAGGATATAGCTGAAGGCAGCCAGATTCTTTTATTGGTGCCTGAAAGCTTAGGTTAGCTAGCAAGGGATGTAAAGAAACTGAGCTAGATAAGTTAGTCTGCTTAGGCCTCCCAACCTGGCCTTTAATCACCTGTAGGACTGGTGTCCCCAGGGAGGGCGACCATGTTAATTATCCACAAGTGTGTTGACTCAAAGCCTTTGTCAGGAAATCTATACTGAATAAATGCCCACAGTGCCAGCTTGTGAGGGCTGCAGCTGCTGACTCTTTCCAGCAGCCTCCTTAGGGTCTGTGAGTGGCCTGGACCCCTGGCCTGCTCTTTCACTGGATATCTGTGTCTGAGTGCATTTGTCCATCTCTTGCTGGGTCAGGGTCTGCGGGTCGGACTCCACACAGCACACCTCAGAGGGTGGATCTCTTGGGTAAGGGGTCAAGGAGGTCCCGGACAATTCATTAGGCTTGTGGTTGGATGGGCGGCCACTTCTGTTGTTGCAGCTCTTTTTTTTTTTTTTTTTTTTTTTTTTTGCTAAAACCCTGAGATTTCCCCTAACAGGGAAGTAAATATAGAGAATTCAGAATGGACCCTCACGTACAACATGCAGCATCAATGGAAGACAGTCTGGTGGCCCCTCAAACAAACAAACTTAGAGTCATCCTGGGACCCAGCACTTCCACTCCTAAGCATATGCCCAACAGAACTGAAAACATCTGTCTACACAGAAACTTATACATGAGAGTTCACAGGAGCACAATTGATAATAGCCAAAGAGGGGCAACAACCCAGATGTCTGGATGAATAACTGATTTGTCCACACGTGGAATATTATTCAGCCATTAACAAATGAAGCCCTCGGCCCTGTGTGGTGGCTCATGCCTGTAATCCCAGCACTTTGGGAGGCTGAGGTGGGCTGATCACTTGGGGTAGGGAGTTTGAGACCAGCCTGGTCAACATGGTGAAACACTGTCTCTACTAAAAATATAAAAAATTAGCCAGGCATGGTGTCACATGCCTGTAATCCCAGGTACTAGGGGAGGTTGAGGCAGGAGAACAGAGAGGCAGAGGTTGCAGTGAGCTGTGATTGTGCCACTGCACTACAGCCTGGGCAAAAAGAGCGAAACTCCGTCTGAAAAAAAAAAAGTTGACTTCTTATGAATGTGTGCTTCCTTCAGAAAAAAAGTAGTCCTGATACCCCACAGTAAAACAGGAATGAGCTTGGAAAACATCATGCCAAGTGCAAGATGCCAGACACAAATGGTCACATGTTATTTGATCTCATTCATATGAAGAAGAAATAAAAGTGATCCTGGAATTTGGACATGGGAAAGTCTACAGGGTTCAACTCTGGCCTTGGAGATGAGCTTTACCGAGGCTGGAAGGGGAAGGGATTTGCCCATGTCCCTCGGATTTCCTGTTACCTGATCGCCTGAAGGAAGGGTGTGGAGAGAGGAGCTGGGGAAACAGAACAGCCTGTGTCTTGGCTGAGTATCAGGGGAGCTTTATGCAGAAGCCCTGGTCTGCACGCTGATCATTCTAGAAGCCGGAGGTTCTTCATCTTTGCCAAGATGAAGGAGCAGGAGGGAGACACGAGACCATCCGCATCGCTGTGTATTGATGGTGGACTGGGAACCAGGCATATCGTACAATCCTCGCATTTTGCAGTAGAGGAAAGAAATGGGGAGGGGCGCAGGGGCCCTGGCTGAGGCCACAGGGCAGGCAGGACACACTTGGGGTGGAACTGGGTTTACATGGTCCCAGACGATGAGTGACACTTCGAGGGGAAAGGCCGACTCAGAAAGGGCTCCGCACCCATAGGGATTCCTTCACTGAGCTGGTAAGTTGAGAAGCCCAGTGGCAGGACTGTGAGTCACAAGGCTTGGTGAACCTGCACGGAGGTCCCCGCCCTCTCCACCTGCCCCAGGCCCTCTGGGATTTTTCACAACCACCCATGGGATTGGGGGCCCTTTTCCTTTCTGGGCCCAGCTCCTTCCTGGCAGCCAGCCCCATGACACCCCACCTCTCCTGTCCACTCCCCTCCTTGAAGCCCCAAGAGGCCTGGGGACAGTTTCATCTGTGCACTTCCTCTCCCCAAGTCCTGGGCAAGTCCCCAGGCTCAATCTCCATGCCTGCCCAGTGAGCCTCCTGGGGCATCTGAAGGAGCTTTTGAGAAGGTGAAGTGGTCTTGGACAGCTCCCCATCATGCTCCCTCAGCACCGTAAGGGACCAGAATTACCCGGCCCCCACCAGCTTAACATCTCCCTCCCAGGACACACATCAAGGCCACGGCTGAGGAGTGAGAAGAAAGTGTGAGCTCAAAGCAAGTGCGCCTCTTAGAATTGAGCCTGGATTTTTTCTTTTGGTTGGGGGGGATGCTGGAGCACAGTGGTAC
The DNA here is from genome assembly GCF_049354715.1 of Callithrix jacchus. Classification (NCBI taxonomy): domain Eukaryota; kingdom Metazoa; phylum Chordata; class Mammalia; order Primates; family Cebidae; genus Callithrix; species Callithrix jacchus. The sequence goes on along the minus strand of NC_133513.1, from coordinate 14,627,352 downwards.
AATCTCAGCTCACTGCAACATCAGCCTCCCAGGTTCAAGCAATTCTCCTGCCTCAGCCTCCTGAGTAGTTGGGATTACAGGCTCACCACTACACCTGGCTTATTTTTTTGTATTTTTTTTTACAGACAGGGTTTCACCACATTGCCCAGGCGGATCTCAAACTTCTGACCTCAAGTGATCTACCCTCCTGAGCCTTCCAAAGTGCTGGGATTACAAGCAAGCCTGGATCTTTCTGGAGGTCCTGGGAGGGAAGAGGAGAGGGAAGACCTTGGGCCACAGGAAGGACACACCGTGTAACGCATCCCGGGGCCAAGTCAAGGCCAGGAGGAGACAGAGAGGCCTCCAAACATACCAGAGTTACCCTTGGCTCTGAATCTAAGTCCAGAGGGACTTGCACGAGAATGGGGAAGACCTTTCAGACAGACCCTCACTGTCCCTCTAAGCAGCTGCCTCCCCACCCAACCCCCGGCCCATCTTACCAAACCAGAGCCAACCAGGCTACTCTGCTTCTATTAGCATAAAACCTGCAGTGGCTCTCTAGTGACCGGTAATGGGAAAAAGTGCCGGCCCTGCCTCCCTACCCAAGACCAAAGCTGGGACACTCTTTCACTCCTATCCTTGCTCCAGCCATAGGGTGCAGGCCCTGAGCTCTGGTCGTGATATCTCCTGTCCAAGTGGGCTTGGACAGCTCCCCATCATGCTCCCTAAGATCACCACATTCTGTTCCCCCACTGCCTTTCCTCTTCTGCCCTGAAAATTCTATCCAATCTTCAAAACTCAACTTCAACACTGCAGTCGTCACCCTTGAGGGCCTTAGGGACCGAACCTTCATCATCTTTCTATTTATTTATTTATTTTTTGAGACGGAGTTTCCCTCCTTACCTAGGCTGGAGCGCAATGGCGCGATCTCAGCTCACTGCAACCTCCGCCTCCTGGGTTCAGGCAATTCTCCTGCCTCAGCCTCCTGAGTAGCTGGGATTACAGGCACGCGCCACCATGCCCAGCTAATTTTTTGTATTTTTAATAGAGACGGAGTTTCACCATGTTGACCAGGATGGTCTTGATCCTTGTGATCTGCCTTCCTCAGCCTCCCAAAGTGCTGGGATCACAGGCGTGAGTCACCGCGTCCAGCCCCTTCATCATGTTTCTGTTTCTGGCACTGAAAACAGTACCTGAGCAGAAGGTATCACCTGAATGGGCCATCTGAATGTCTGAGCCACGTGATTTGCCTTGAACTAGACCCTTACGAAGGGAGTCAGTCCAACCTCCCCACTCTCTGGTCCAGGGGAATTTTTGGTCCAGATCTACAGCGGACACTGTGCAGTAACTACAACAACGTGAATGGCAGAGGGATGGACTGGAAGAGAGTCCAGAGAGAGACCCGGTCCCTAGCGAGAGCTCAGTCTGCAGTAAAGGCAGCATAGCAAAGCAGGCGGCAAAGGATCTGTCATTCAAAATGGCCAGCGATTTGGAAAATAAGCAGAGTTTGATTCTTACTGCACCTGGAAACAAAGGCAAATGGTTAAATATTTCAATGCAAAGACACCAGAAAAGCAAAAAGAAAATGTACGCAGCACCAGAGAGAAGAAACCATGAAGCTTCCTGATGGTAAAATGGGCCGCATACAGATCTTACATTCCTGTTCTTTTTAAGGCAATGTACAAAAATGAATGGCAAAGGACAAATTCAAAAAAAAATTACAACATCTGATAAAGTGTTATTATTTCTTTTTTTTTTTTGAGACAGTCTTACTCTGTCACCAGGCTGGAGTGCAATGGCGTAATCTCTGCTCATTGCAACCTCCGCCTTCTGGGTTCAAGCGATTCTCCTGCTTCAGCCTCCCGAGTAGCTGGGACTACAGGCGCACAGCACCACGCCCAGCTAATTTTTGTATTTTTAGTGGTGACAGGGTTTCACCATGTTGGCCACAATGATCTCAATCTCTCGACATTATAATCATCCTCCCTGGCCTTCCAAAGCATTGAGATTACAGACATGCGCCACTGCACCCAGCCGAGAACTTACTTCTGTTAATAATAACTGTTGAACACAGTGATCTGACTTGTACCTCCTCAGGGTGATATATATTCAGTGACATATTTTAAGGACAAAAAAAATGACATCAGCATTTTAAATAGCACCCAGGTGTGTGTGTGTATGTGTTTTAATTGAGGTAAAACTCAAATACGAAATTAATAAAAGTTTTAATGTTTACAACTCAGTGGCATTTAGGCCATTCAGGAGATTGTGTGGCCATCACTACTATCTAGCTCTGAAACATTTGTATGGCCTTAAAAGAATGCCTCGTACCCACGCATCAGCCACTCCTGACTTCACCCTTCTCTCAGGCCCTGAAAACTACCAATCTGCTTTCTAGCTCTTGTAGGCTGATTTTTAGAGGTTGCTGTTATTAAAAGTTTTGAACAATTATATACATAGTGTAGGATAAATACCAATGTCATTAGGAACGGAGATTTTCAGTGTGTGAAAAAAGAGACAGAAATACAAAAGTAGTTACCATGAGGCAACTACTCACGGTGGCTCATGCCTTTCATCCCTGCACTTTGGGAGGCTGACGTGGGAGGATCACTTGAGCCCAGGACTTTGAGACCAGCCCAGGCAACACAGCAAAACCTAGTCTCTACAGAAAAGAAAAATTAGCCAGGCATGGTAGTGTGCCCCTGTAGTCCCAGCTACTTGGGAGGCTCAGATGGGAGGATCTCCTGCACCCAGGTAGAGGCTGTGGTGAGCTGTGATTGTGCCACTGCACTCCAGCCTGGCCAACAGAGTGAGATCTTGCCTCAAAAAATAATAAAAATAAATGCACTTAGGATGAGTAGCCATTTTCATACCAATATTCAAAAGAGCATCATTCACAATAATTCAAAAGGTAGAATTAACACCCGTGTCTATTATCAGATGAATGATAAACAAAATATGGTATATAAAGACAATGGAATATTATTTAGCCCTAAAAAAGGAAGGCAATTCTGATATGCTATAATACAGATGATTGTCAAAAATATTATGCTTCGTAAAAGCAGCCAGTTATGGCAGGACAAACACTGTGTGATTCCACATATGAGATTCCTAGAGTAGTGAGATATATAGAAACAGAACTAGAATGGTGTTGCTGAGGGCTGGGAGGAGGATGTGGAGTTTCAACATTCTGGAGGTGGGTGGTACCAAGGGCTGCACAATAACGTGAATGCACTTAATGCCATTGAACTTAAAAAGGTCAGTGGCTCACACCTGTAATTCCAGAACTTTGGGAAGCCAAGATGGGTGAATCACCTGAGGTCAGGAGTTCGAGACCAGCCTGACCAACATAGCAAAACCTTGTCTCTACTAAAAATAGAGCAGCATCTCTTTACAGTATCTTGTACAGGCAAAGGTTGCAGGGAGCCAAGATCACACCACTGTACTCCAGCCTGGATGACAGAGTGAGACTCTGTCTCAAAAAAAAAAAAAAGTTAGGAAGGTCAATTTTATGTTATGCATATTTTAACGCAATAGAATAGTTAAGAAAACACTCTTGATATGTGAAGTTTAAATTGGAAATATCAATTATCCACTGTTGATATTCCCGTTATATTCTGTTTCACTTCCCAAGTTTTCAATTTTATGTGTATACATATAAGATTTATCAGTATTCATGCATGATTTTTTTTTTTTTTGAGAAAATTTCTTGTCTTGCTCTATCACTTAGGGTGGAGTGCAATGGCATGATCTTAGCTCACTGCAGCCTCTGCCTCCCAGGCTCAAGTGATCCTCCCACTTCAGCCTCCAAAGTAACTGAGACCACAGGTGTGCACCACCAAGTCCAACTAATTTTTGTATTTCTTGTAGAGATGGAGTTTTACCATGTTTCCCAGGATGGTCTTGAACTCCAGGGCTCCAGCTATCTGCCTGCCTCAGGCTCTTCAACTGCTGGGATTTACATGCATGAGTCACCATGCCCAACCCATGCCTAATTTTTTAAAAATACATTTTCTATCTCTGTCCACTGAAAGAGTCTAGGAGTAATGACACCCCAGCAGCAATGAGCACATCTAACACCCAGGTCTTGGCTTCTAAACACCATTTCCTCTTAACTAAGAACTGAGGCACTTTGGAGAAATGGCTGATTCCAGCTAAGCTTACAGTATCTTGTACAGAAAATCAAGAAAGCTACCAAAGACAAAAAACCACATCAAAGGGACATAGAAGCCAGATTGAAGGGACTTCCCTTGGCCACACTGGGACTTTTAAACATCTATAAGAATAATGTTGATAATGATAAATAAAAATCCATGTGTCCATATTGATAATCATCCTCACTATTCAAGTATCTGATATTTGCACATATGTCTACTCAGTAGAATTTATTTGTAACCCCCAAGTCAACAGCACTTGCAACACTGTCATTGTCCATCACAGACATAGGCAAAGCAGTGAATAAAATCTTAGTCCCCTGATGCACGTGTTTCCAGAGGAGGTCAAAAAAGGTGACACTCGGCTTCGTTTCAGCTCCCATACTGTAAACAAGAGTCCTTTTTGCAGTCTTTTTAACTAGATGTGCCACAATGTTTGCATTTTTGTTGGTAATTTTATCACTTAAAATGGTCTTAGTGTACTGCTAAGGTGGCGTCCAATGTTTCTTTTTTTTTTTTTGAGATGGAGTTGCCCAAGCTGGGATGCAGTGGTGCGATCTCAGCTCACTGCAACCTCTGCCTCCTGGGTTCAAGCAATCCTCCCGCCACAACCTCCCAAGTAGCTGAGATTGCAGGTAAGTGCCATTACACCCAGCTAATTTTTCTATTTTTAGTAGAGACGGGTTTTACCATGTTGGTCAGGCTAGTCTTGAACTCCTGACCTCAGATAATCCCTCTGCCTCGGCCTCCCAAAGTGCTGGGATTACAGGCATGAGTCCCCATGCCCGGCCTTGGTGTCCAATGTTTCCAAGCAAGGAAGACCGTGATGTGCCTCACAGAGAAAACGTGTATGTCAGACAAGCTTCACTCAAACACAAGTTACAGTGCTGCTGACCTTTAGTTCAATGTTAATGAACCAACCATATACATTAAATAAGGCATCTTCAAAGAAAAACACAGCTAAAACCAGGTTATGTATTCATCGATTGACAACATGACTAGAGACTTACAGGAACCAAACCTATATTTCCCCTGGAGCAATGGTTCAGCATGCCTCAATCCAATGTTTGCTGAGGTAGCTTTAAAAAACACAACTCACTCTAAAAGAATTCACCATACTTTAAAAAACAAAAATAGGGGAAAGCCTCTTTTTTTTTTTTTTTTTTTCGAGACAGGGTCTCACTGTATCGCCCAGGCTGGAGTGTAATGATGCAATCGCAGCTCACTGTAGCCTCCAACTCCTGAGCTCAAGCAATCCTCTTGTCTCAGCCCCCCAAGTAGCCCCTCAAGTGCATGCTACCACGCTCAGCTAATTTTTAAATGTTTTGTAGACACAAGGCCTCACTATGCTGCCTTGGCTGGTCTCAAACTTTTGGGCTCAAGCAATCCTCTTGCCTCGGCTTCCCAAAGTGTTGGGAGTATAGGCATGATCCACCGTGCCCAGCCAGAAAAGCTCTTTTTTTTTTTTTTTTTTTTTTTTTTTTAGATGGAGTCTCACTCTGTCACCCAGGCTGGAGTGCAGTAGCACAATCTTGGCTCACAGCAACCTCTGCCTCCCAGGTTAAGTGATTCTCCTGCCTCAGCCTCCTGAGTAGCTGGGACTACAGGTAAACGCCGTCATGCCCGGCTAATTTTTTTATGTTGAGTAGAGATGGAGTTTCACCATGTTGGCCAGGATGGTCTTGATTTCCTGACCTCATGATCCACCTGCCTCAGCCTTCCAAAGTGAAAAGCTCTTTTCTATAGAGTATTACGGGTAAAAATGTAGCAGTTATAATGGAATTAGAAAAATCACAGTTTTGCAAACCCCCAGTGCAATTGTCGATTCAGGCCAGGGTCATGACGAGACGCCACGGTGCCAGGACAGCACCCCACAGATTACCTATGGCACAGGGACAATGGCTTGACAACGAGGACACTGGGCAGTGAAGAAGTAAATGAAGCAATAAACTCAGCACCCCTGAGTGGTACAGTCTGCTGGCATGTTCCCCTGTGATGTGATACAACATCATGTTACCCGTCGGGTGCCAAAATGTTTCATCTAGGCCTAACTTTCCAGGGCACGGGAAATAAATGGGACAGATGTACAAGTTAAACAGCGTCACGAGATTGGGCATGGGTGGCTCACAGCTGTAATCCCAGCACTTTGGGAGGCCAAGGGGAGTGGATCATGAGGTCAAGAAATCAAGACCATCCTGGCCAACATGGTGAAACCCTGTCTCTACTAAAAATACAAAAAATTAGCTGGGCATGATGGTGCGTGCCTATAGTCCCAGCTACTTGGGAGACTGAGGCAGGAGAATCACTTGAACCCGGGAGATGGAGGTTACAGTGAGCTGAGATAGCGCCATTGCAATCCAGCCTGGCAACAGAGAAAGACTCCATCTCAAAAATAAATACATACAGAAATAAACAGCTTTATGAGGAAAGAATTAGAAAAATACAGAAGTCGAGCACGGTGACTCATGCCTATAATCCCAGCACTTTGGGAGGCCAAGGCAGGCGGATCACTTGAGATCAGGAGTTTGAAGCCAGCCTGGCCAACATGGCAAAACCCCATTTCTACTAAAAACACAAAATTTAGCCTGGTGTGGTGGTGGGCACCTGTAACCCCAGCTACTCGAGAGATTGAGACACAAGAATTGCTTGAACCTGGGACATAGAGGTTGCAGCAGTGAGCCCGGACTGAGCCATTACACTCCATCCTGGGTGACAAAGTGAGATTCAGACTAAAAAAAAAATTAGACAAATATAGTAGTCCCTCCTTATCCTCAGTATCACTTTCCCAGGTTTCAGTTACTCACGGTCAACTGTGGTTGGAAAATAGGTGACTGGTCAGGCACGGTAACTCACACCTGTAATCCCAGCACTTTGGGAGGCCGAGGCGAGTACATCACCTGAGGTCAGGAGTTCAAGACCAGCCTGGCCAACATGGGAAAACCCTGTCTCTACTAAAAATACAAAAAATTAGCCAGGCTTGGAGCCACACACCTGTAATCCCAGCTACTCAGGAGGCTGAGACAGGAGAACTGCTTGAATCCAGGAGCTGGAAGTTGCTGTGAGCTGAGATCACAACATTATATTCCAGCCTGGGTGACAAGGGCAGAATTTCATCTCAAATTAAAAAAAAGAAAATAGGTGACTACGTTATAACAGGATATTGACAGAGAGCCCACATTTGTAAAACTCGTTACAGCATATTGTTATAATTGTGCCATTTTATCATGAGTCCTTGTCACTGATCGCTTACTGTGCCTAATTTTAAAACAACTTTGTCACAGGTATCTATCTACAGGAAGAGACATACTATTAATATACATAGGGCTCGGTACTAGTCACAGTTTTAGGCATCAATGGAGTTATTGGAGGGTATCCCCCTTGGATAAGGTGGGAATGCTGTATAGAATTTAAGATAACCTACAATATAAAAAGAACCTAGACTCTTCTAGAAGTCAGTGTCATGGGTGGGGTGAAATGGCAGGACAATAAAATAGACCCAAAGATTGAAACAATGCAACCAAATGCAACTTGCAATGCATGCGTGATAGGATCCTGGTTTAAAATCTAAAATGTATCTGGGAACAGCGGCTCATGCCTGTAATCCCACTGTTTTTAGGAGCCCGAGGCAGGTGGAACGCTTGAGCTCAGGAGTTTGAGACCAGCCTCAGCAACATGGTGAAACCCCATCTCCACTAAAAATAGAAAAATCAGCTGGGCACAGTGGCATGTCCTTTAGTCACACTTGGGAGGCAACAGGGGGAGGATTGCCCGAGCCCATAATATATTTATGATATATAATAATTATGAATTTATTATTTATAAAATAAAGTATAAAATGTATTATTAACTTATTTGAGAGGAAGTCTCGCTCTGTCACCCAGGCTAGAGTGCAGTGGTGTGATCTCGGCTCACTGCAATGTCCACCTCCCAGGTTCAAGCGATTCTCCTGCCTCAGCCTCCCAAGTAGCTGGGATCACAGGCACCCACCACCACACTTGGCTATAAAACGTTATTTTTTTGAGATGAGATCTTGCTCTGTCACTCAGGTTAGAGTGCAGTGGTGCAGTCACAGCTCAATGCAGCCTCAGCTTGGGAGGCTCAAGTGATCCTCCTACCTCAGCCTCCTGAGTAGCTGGAACTATAGGCACATGCCATATGCATGGCTAGTTTTTGTATTTTTTGTAGAGATGGGGTCTCACCGTGTTGCCCAGTCTGGTCTTGAACTCCTGGGCTCAAGAGATTCTCCCACCTTGGCCTCCCAAAGTGTTGAAATTACAGGTGTGAGCCACTGTGCATAGCAAAATGTATTTTTATATATTAGGACAACTGAGAATATTGGAATGTGGACAGGCCATTAGAATATTCTGAAATTTGTTAATTGTACTTAAGGGTGATGTATCTAAGGTCTAACTTATCTTTAACCTCCACAGAAAATAATAATTACTGAATCTAGGTAGTGGATAGATAGGTAGGTTTATGGTACTTTTTTTCCTCCAAGTTTTCTGCCTGTATAAAAACGTTTACAAGAAAAAGTTGGAGAATGGCCTAAGAAAAATCTAAAATTCTCTTTGCTAATTTTAGATGTAACTTTTATTTAATTTTATTGATCTTTTATTTTAATACAGAAATTATTAGCATTGACTTTGCTTCAGAATCATGGGGGAAGCTTTAAAAAAAAAAAAAAAACAAAGCCTCTGCATGGCATCCACGGGCCTAATTTAATTGGGCTGATGTGGAATCCAGACATATACTTATTATTTTTTTGAGACGAAGTCTCACTCTTATTGCCCAGGCTGGAGTGCAATAGCGTGATCTCCACTCACTGCAACGTCTGCCTCCCTGGTTCAAGCAATTCTCCTGTCTCAGCTTCCTGAGTAGCTGGAATTACAGGCTCATGCCACCATGCCCGGCTAATTTTTGTATTTTTAGTAGAGATGGGGTTTTAACATATTGGTCAGGCTGGCTTTGAACTTCTGACCTCAGCCTCCCAAAGTGCTGGGATTACAGGCATGAGGCTGGCCTTTTCAGACATACACATTTTAAAGCTCCCAGTGACTCAGCCAGTGCTGAGAAACAGCACCTTTAATGATTTGTGGGAATCAGAATCATTCTTTTTTTTTTTTGAGACGAAGTTTCGCTCTTGTGACCCAGGCTGGAGTGCAAGGGCGCAATCTCGGCTCACCACAACCTCCGCCTCCTGGGTTCAGGCAATTCTCCTGCCTCAGCCTCCCGAGTAGCTGGGATTACAGACACGTGCCACCATGCCCAGCTAATTTTTTGTATTTTTAGTAGAGACAAGGTCTCACCATGTTGACCAAGATGGTCTCAATCTCTTGACCTCATGATCCACCCGCCTCGGCCTCCCAAAGTGCTGGGATTACAGGCTTGAGCCACCGCGCCCGGCGCAGAATCATTCTTGATATGACTTCTAGACCCCAGGACATGCTGGCCAAGGGGAAGAGAAAGGAGAAAGCTGATGCTGGCTCCTGCTCCTGGCTGGTAACACTGCTGTTCACTCAAGTGAGGCACCAACTGCTCCAGTTGGGTACCTCACTTTTGTTTTGAGACAGGGTCTTGCTCTGTGACTCTGACTAGAATGCAGTAATGCAATCACAGCTCACCACAGCCTCCAACTCCTGAGCTCAAGCGAGCCTCCTGCCTCAGCCTCCTGAGTAGCTAGGACTATAGGCACAAGACATCACACCTGGCTTATTTTATTTTTTATTTTTGCATATAGGGTCTTACAGTGTTGCCCAGGCTGGTCTCAATCTCCTGGCCTCAAGCGGGCCTCCCACCTTGGCCTCCCAAAGTGCTGGGATTATGGATGTGAGCCACCATGCCTGGCCATAGCATCTATTTGTACTGACCACAGGTGTTTTTCACTCACCCAAGGTCACAGGGCTGAGAGGGGGACATAGGCAAAGAGCCTACACTCTTAGTTTCTGCGCCTGCCTTTGGAAAATTATAAATGTCTTATTCTGGCTGGTCCAAGGGCAAAGGCAGGAGGTATGAAGATGGGCATGGGAGCCAATCGTCAGAAGTGTGCAGAGCTTCAGGCTTTTTCTCTCTTTTTTTTTTTTTGAGACAGAGTTTCACTCTTGTTGCCCAGGCTGGAGTACAATGGCATGATTTCAGCTCACTGCCACCTCTGCCTCCCAGGTTCAAGGGATTCTCCTGCCTCAGCCTCATAAGTAGCTGGGATTATAGGCACCCGCCACCGTGCCTAGCTAATTTTTGTATTTTTAGTAGACGCGAGGTTTCATCATGTTGGTCCGGCTGGTCTCGAATTCCTGACTTCAAGGGATCTGCCCGCCTCAGTCTCCCAAAGTGCTGGGATTACGGGCTTGAGCCACTGCGCCTGGCTGCTTCAGGCTTTTTCTAAAGAGAGGACCAGCTTGTTTTTCTTGAACTGGAGACTTGAACTTGGGGAGGCCCTCTGGGTTTGGTCCTGAGTCTGTCTCCATCTTGTGACTGTGCTCTCTGGGAAGCCAGGGCCCTCCTGGCTCATTTTGTGACCTCAGGGGCTGGCAGGTGGCCTGGCATGACCCAGGCCATCAAGAAAGGGTTCTTGAGTAAATGAATGACTCGACGAGGTGCAGGAAGGAAACAGGAAGGACGGTGCTTACCGAGGGACCAGGCCATGAGGGTGGAGCTGGAGGAAGGCCGGCTTGGCGGGACACTGACACCACATTTGGGAGACTGGGAATCGGGGAAGGGGGGGAAAGGGGGCCTCCCCTCCCCACCACTTGCGCAGCACAAGCCCTCCTGGAACTATTTGTCTGTACTCCTGTGACAGATGCTTTTAATTGACTGGTACACGATATAACAACTAAACATGTTCTAATAATGGAACGAAGGAAGAGAAACGAAAACGCCTTATCACTCGCTGAGCTCTGGGTTAAACATTCTATTTTATTATTATTTTTTTGAGATGGAGTTTCACTTTTGTCATCCAGGCTGAAGGGCAATGGCATGATTTCAGCTCACTGCAACCTCCACTACCCAGGTTCAAGTGATTCTCCTGCCTCAGCCTCCCAAGTAGCCGGGATTACAGGCGTGTACCACCTTGCCCAGCTAATTTTTGCATTTTTATTAGAGATGGGGTTTTACCACGTTGGCCAGGCTTGTCTCAAACTCCCGACCTCAGGTGACCCTCCCACCTCGGCCTCCCCAAGTGCTGGAATTACAGGCATGAGCCATTGCACCTGGCCTGGGTTAAGCACTTTACATTCATGACATCAGTTAACATTAACACGCATACCACCTGGGCAGGGAGATATTGACAGAGTACCCGAGAGGCTGTCCCCTGCCTGCCCAGTAACGAGAATGTGACAGAGCCACAGTTCCAACCCTACTCCATGTGACTCTGAAGCCTGGAACCAACTCTCAGCTGCCCTCCTCGAGTCAGGGGTCCCCACAGGGCAGAGTGTAACCACAGTGAGAGCGAGACTGTTTTCTGTGCTTCATAGACCAGGGCTTTTTCAGTTAGAATAGCTAACTGTTCTCTATTTTTATATATACATATAACATACTGTGCTGGGAGAGAGAGAAAGAGGAGGTGCAGGCAAGGACAGACACACACACCAGGGCTTGCACTTTATTTATTCGTTGGTTTTATTTATTTTTGAGATGGAGTCTCACTCTTGTCACCCAGGCTGGAGTGCAGTGGCACCATCTCAGCTCACTGCAACCTCTGCCTCCTGGGTTCAAGTGATTTTCCTGCCTCAGGCTTCCAAGTAGCTGGGATTACAGGCATGCACCACCACACCTGGCTAATTTTTGAATTTTTAGTAGAGACAGGGTTTTACTATGTTGGCCAGGCTGTTCTTGAACTCCTGACCTCAGGTGATCTACCTGCCTCAGCCTCCCAAAGTGCTGGGATTACAGGTGTGAGCCACCATGCCCAGTCTTTATTAGTTATTATTTCAAGACAGGGTCTTCCTCTGTTGCCCAGACTAGAATGCAATGGTACAATCATAGCTCACTACAGCCTCAAGCTCCCCAGGCTCAAGCCAGCCTCCCACTTCAGCCTCCCAAGTAGCTGGAACTACAGGTGCATACTACCACCCCAGCTAATTAAAAAAAAATCTTTTTATAGAGATGAGGTCTCACGATGTTGCCCAGTTTGGTCTGGAACTCTTGGGCTTAAGCAGTCCTCCTGCCTTGGCCTCCCAAAGTGCTGGGATCACAGGCGTGAGCCACTGTACCCAGCTATTACACTTTATATGTACGTATATATTGTTAAACAAAATACACCAAATCATCTGCTATGATTATAGCTTGAAAATAGTCAGATCATGATTTCATATGGTCCCACCATGGTATTTATTTACATTGCGTATTTCTTTGCATTTACAATGACCTTATTCTTGGTAACAGTGACAACACACCTTTACTGAGCACTTACTAAGAGCTATACATTGTTCTAAGCATTTTCACCAAACACAGCAAAATATTATAAGCCCCATTTCAGAGAGGGGAAAAATGGAACAATGTCCTCACTTCATGGCAAGTGATACTGGTTTGTCACTGATGGTGATGGAAAGTGTCCTTTGTAAACAAGTTTACTGTTAGAGGAATGGGGCCGGGCGGGGGAGGGATGAGCTGAAAAAGAGAGCACGCGGCACCCATGGTGGGGACACGGTGGGAGACACGGTGGTGCAGGAGGCCGGGGAGGGGTTGTGGTTTGGAATATCCATACCTGAGGGACGAGGTGGCGGCATTCATACCTGGAAGCAGAACCCAGCTTAACCAAGGCCCAAGCTTTGGGAACCAGTGAGCAGAGCAGAGCAAATTCTGAAGAGTCAGAAGCTGTGTGATCCTATTCTGTGCCCAGTGAACTCGCCATCTGACAGACCCCAACCACAACAGCTGGCCCCCAGGGCAGCTAAGTCAGGAGTGCATTCAACCACAAGTCACAGGAAATCCACCTGGCAGTGACTTTAAGCTGCAGACAGTGGCTATCCTTGACAAGAAGGTCAGAGGTTAGCACTGCAGTGCTTTGCATCAAGGATCCAAGTTCTGGCTGTGCAGTGGCTCATGCCTGTAACCCCAGCACTTTGGAAGGTGGAGGCAAGAGGCTCACATAAGCCCAGGAGTTCAAGACCAGCCTGGGCAACATAGCAAGATCCTGTCTCAACAAAAATAAAAATTTTTGTAAAAGCACTGAGGTTCCTCCTGTCTTCTCACTCTGCCACCCTTGGCTTTCCACCTCCAGCCTGTCTGCTCACGGCTGCAAAGTGGCTGCCACATCCTTTGTCAACACAGAGACAGAAGAAATGTCCAGGCTGGGTGCCGTAGCTCATGCCTATAATTCCAGCACTTTGGGAGGCAGAGGCAGGTGTATCACAAGGTCAGAAGTTCAAGACCAGCCTGGCCAATATGAGGAAAACCTGTCTCTACTAAAAATACAAAAAATTAGCTGGGTGTGGTGGCACATGCCTGTAGTCCCAGCTGCTCAGGAGGTTGAGGCAGGAGAATTGCTTGAACCCAGAGGCAGAGGTTGCAGTGAGCCAAGAACACGCCACAAAAAGAAAGAAGGAAGGAAGGAAAGAAAGAAAGAAAGAAAGAAAGAAAGAAAGAAAGAAAGAAAGAAAGAAAGAAAGAAAGAAAGAGTGTCTATCCTTTGCATTGGCTAGAATGGCCACTTTTTTTTTTTTTTTTTTTTGAGACGGAGTCTCCCTCTGTCACCCAGGCTGGAGTGCAGTGGTGCAATCTCGGCTCACGGCAACCTCTGCCTCCCGAGTTCAAGCTGTTATATATTAAGTTTTGGTGCCACAAAAGAAGTGGCACTCATATAAATTTCCTCAGCAAGTCAATTTACTTCTATAGAAGGGTGCGTCTCACAGATGGAGCAATGGCAAGTGTGCACCTGGATAAGGGAGGGGGAGGGGTTCTGATTCCTGACGCAGGTTGCCCTTTCTGCTATGTTGCTTGCTCCCCTATTGACTCGGGTTGATCGCACAGTCTAAACTAATTCTGACTGGCTATTTTAAAGAGAGCAGGGGTACGAGCCAGAATGGTGGGGTGGGTAGTTTGGCAGGAAGAACAGTTACAGGACAGGTCAGAGCAGGTCACCAGGGGTGAAAGCAGGTGACCAGAGCAGGTTACCGGAGCAGGTGACCTAGGGATGAGTCAGGATGGAGCAGGACCGGGGGAACAGATGAGAACTACTGATTACAACTGGTAGAAAAGGTTACTTAAACTACAAAAGAGTTAAACTTTAAAACGCAGAGCTGAGCATACGGACATACTGATTCTTCAAAGAGAAACTCAGAGTTCACTATTTCTAACAAAGCGATTATCCCGCCTCAGCCTCCTGAGTAGCTGGGACTATAGGTATGTGCCACCACATCCAGCTGTTTAAAAATTTTTAATAGAGAAGGGGTTTCACCATGTTGGTAAGGCTGGTCTCAAACTCCTGACCTCAAATGATCTGCCCCCGCTCAGCCTCCCAAAGCAGCGGGATTACAGGCGTGAACCACCGCGTCCAGACCACATGGCCTCTTCTAACTACAAGAGTAGCTGAGATACTAATGTCTGGAAAGGGACTGCCACAATGGGCCAGAGCCCTCGCACCTTGGCCCCTGAAGCTGGGCACATGTGCTTCCTCCCTTCTCGGTGGCACTCATCACAGTTGCAACCTGCTTTTTATGTGAATCTGTGGTTGCTGGGGGTTTGTCTCTCATGGACTAGGAGCCCCTTGAGGGCAGGACCTGCATATACATTCTCCTCCATGTTCCTAGTCCTGGATCTGGCACACAGAAGGTACTCAAGTCACAGATTAACTGAATAAATGAAGAAGTGAATGATCTAAATGACCTCCTCATCTAGGTGCAGTGGCTCACACCTGTAATCCCAGAATTTTGGGAGGCCAAGGTGGGAGGATCGCTTGAGGTCAGGAGTTAGAGACCAGAGTGGCCAACATGGGCGTGGTGCTAGGCACCTGTAGTCCCAGCTACTGGGGATGTTGAGACACAAGGATCACTTGAATCCAGGAGGTGGAGGTTGCAGTAAACTGAGATTGTGCCACTGTACTCCAGCTTGGCAAGAGAGTAAAACTGTGTCTCAAAAAAATGAAATAAATAAAAGAAGTCCTCTTCCGTTTTGGGCTGAAGTCTCTTTGAACTCTAACACCCTACATCCTGTTGGCCAGGCTAAAAACACTCTTTATGGAGTGCCTATCATGCACACTAAGAAATGTATGTGCTGGGTGCACTGGCTCATGCCTGTAGTCCCAGCGACTTGGGACGATGGCGTGAGGCCAGGAGTTTAAGACCAGTCTGGGCAACATAGCAAGTCTTCATCTCCACAGAACAGTTTAAAAACTACCTGGGAGCCGGATGTGGTGGCTCACACCCATAACCCCAGAACTTTGGGATGCCATGGTGGGCAGATCATCTGAGGTCAGGAGTTTGAGACCAGCCTGACTGATATGGTGAAACCCCATCTCCATAAATACAAAAATTAGGCCGGGCACAGTGGCACATGCCTGTAATCCAAGCACTTTGGGAGGCTGAGGTGGGTGGATCATGAGGTCAAGAGATCAAGACCATCCTGGCCAACATGGTGAAATCTCATCTCTACTAAAAATACAAAAGTTAGTTGGGTGTGGTGGTATGAGCCTCTAATCTCAGCTACTAAGGAGGCTGAGGAGGGAGAATCACTTGAACCTGAGAGGTGGAGGTTGCTGTGAGCTGCGATTGCACCATGGCCCTCCTGCCTGGCAATGAAGTGAGACTCTGTCTCAAAAAAAAAAAAAAAATTAGCCAGGCGTGGTGGTGGGCACCTGTAATCCCAGCTACTTGGGAGGCTGAGTCAGGATAATTGCTTGAACCTGAGAGACCGAGATTGCAATGAGCTGAGATCGTGCCACTGCACTCCAGCCTGGGCAATAGAGACTCCATTTAAAAAGAAAGAAAGAAAAACTAGCTGGGCATGGTGGTACATGCCTACAATCCCAGTTACCTGGGAGACTGAGATGGGAAGCGTGCTTGAGCCCACATGTTCGAGGCTGCAGTAAGCTAGATCATGCCTCAGCAGTTCAGCCTGGGTAAGAAAGCCTGTCTCAAAAACAAAAACAAAACAAAACTTTACCCAGAGTCATCTTCCCCGGTATGGTGGCCTTTGAACCCAGACAGGCCTGGGTTCCCTCGCTGCTCAGAATACACCGCTGTTAACAACACTAGGCTAGTCCCATAGCAGGGGTGTTGTGTGCATGGTGCCTGGTTGCGCAGGCTTGCGTTTTTCTTGCTGGCTGTGTGATGGTAGGCTGGTTACTTAGCCTCTCTGTGCCTTATCTGTAACACAGGGATAGTAACAGTACCAAATTCACAAGACCCTTGTGAGGATTTAAGTGAGGCCTTGAAAAGCTTAGCTCAGGCAGGCACAAAGCAAGTTCTCAAAGTGGCATAAATTTTTCTTATCTGGCTCACGCCTGTCATCCTAGCACTTTGGGAGACAGTCTTGCTCTGTCGCCTAGGCTGGACGCACCTGTAAACCCAGGAGGCAGGAGGTTGCATGATCTCGGCTCACTGTGACCTCTGCCTCCTGGTTTGAAGCAATTATCATGCCTCAGCCTCCCGAGTAGCTGAGATTACAGGCACGTGCTGCCACTCTCAGCTAATTTTTGTATTTTTAATAGAGAGGAGGTTTCACTGTGTTGGCCAGGCTAGTCTCACACCCCTGAGCTCAAGCCATAGGCCCACCTTGGCCTCCCAAAATGCTGGGATTACGGGCGTGAGCCACAACACCCAGCCATTGTGTTCAATGTTAAAGAATCACTTATATATTAAATAAAGTGTCTACACAGAAACACATAAACCCAGGTTAGGTATTGATCAGTTGATGAAAGTGTGACAGAGGCTTGTAGGAATGTAACCTGTATTTCCCCTAGGAGCAATGGTTCCAGATCTGCCAACTCAGTGTTTGCCAATCCAGGGACTTGATCGCAAATAAGAATCCACTATGTATACGTGCATGTCATGTACCATTCCTATTACACAGATGAGAAGCAGGCTTGGAAGAGTTCCAGCACTTTCCAAGGTCACAAGACTAGCTGTCCTCTGACACAGAACTTGAGCCTGAATCTGAGAATGATAGTTCTGCAGCTTCTGCCCCAGAGTCCAGGCATCTGGAAGCACTGGTGGGAGGTTGCCACTAACGGCTCTGTCAGGCTGCCTGCCCCACTCGCCAAACACCCATGTGGCAGTCAGGAGCCTCATCCATCCCCTGGTCTGGCCACTGAATGGGTACAGGTGGAAGGCAGGGGCATGGGTGGAGGGGCAGGCAGGTATGAGATGAGACTGCCTTATCCAAGACCATCTGCTAGAGATGCAGGGGTGGGAGAGTCCAGTGGGTGGCCATCCTGCTGCCGACTGCAGAGGGTGACCCATGGTCAAGAGAGGCACAGAGAGGCTGGGTCTGAACCCCACCCTGCACCTGCTAGCTATCACCTTAAGCAAGTCCCTGGATGCCCCAGTCTTAACTTACCTGTGAGAGTGGTGCTAAAGAGGTAGAGCCTCTTAGAAGGGCTGAGAGGCACACTTACAGCTGATCTTGAGTTCTGCTGGCTGAGCCGGCGCAGAGATTTACTTGAGCCCATGAGCAATCTATGGGAGAGACATCCCCGTCCACTTCACAGATGAGGAAGCCGGAGTTCAGCGCTGGTGCCCACAATAAGCCAGGCCCTCCCCAATGCCCTGCACCTCCCTCCTGGACTATGGTGTGTGCATGGGGTGGGGGTGACACAGTGGAGTACCTAGACCCCTGGATTACAAGAAGGAAGACCAGAGGGGGCCCTGGTCTCTGTCACAACCCCCTCTATTGCCAGTTTCTCACTAAAGTGAGGATACACAGGACTAGGCGCAGCCTTGGGTCTGTTCATTCTGCAAATTCTACCAGTGTTCATCCATCACCCACCATGGACCAAGCACTAGGTTGAACTAAGGGACACATGGATACTGCCACCCACGAGGTTACAGTACAACATGACCCAGAAAGAGCTATGTCTAGGGTCTTGTGAGGCCAAATGCACACACATCTTCAAGGAACACAGAGTACTATAGCAGTTTCACCTGCAAAAGCAGCACGTTGCCTCAGAGGCCACAGTCCGTGTGGCCATCAAGGGTCCCAAAGTCACACATCAGAGGGCAAATGAGTGGAGTCAGGGTGTGGAGGAAGCCATCTTCTAGAAGAGGGGTCAGAAAATTATGGCCCACAGACCAAATCCAGCTGCTCCTTGATTTTGTCAATCAAGTTTTACTGGCACACAGCCACACCCCTCATTTACATATTGCATATGGCTGCCTTCCTGCTACAACTGCAGCCTTAAGTGTTGTAATGGTCCACAAGGCTTAAAATATTTAATATGTGGCACTTTACGGAGAAAGTGCTCACAGCTGTTCTGGAAGGTCAGTTTCATGCTCTGCCATCTCCTGAGCATCCCTCACAGTGCGCAGCCCAGAGAAGATGTTTGTAAAATGATGGGAGGTGGCTTGTATCACATTCTAATTCTGTGACCATGAGCTAGTTAAGTACTTATTCAAAAATACATCTTCCAATCAAGTGGGAAAGCATCCAGCCCCACCTCCAGCCCTTCACAACACAATGGAGAAGGAGGAGGTGCAGCCCTGCACCCCTTTCTGGCCTCCTGGCCCCCCGGGTAGCTCATCTCCTGCCCTGCCCTTGGTGTCCTGGGGCTGCCCTGCAAACCTAGCCAGGCCTGTGAATCATCGGGACTGACTCACTGTCTAAAAATACATATTGTCTCATGTTGGCGGGTGCTGCTTTGATCACTGTTTGCACTCAATCTAGTCTTTTTCTGCTCGACTTTGAGCTCTTTGTGGGCTAGGTCTGGGTTTTCACCACTCTGAGTCCCCAGGGTCCCAGCAGTTCCTGCTGCAGCCTGGAGCCAGAAAGGAATCTGGGAGGAAGAGGTTTGGTACTGGGGCCAGCGAACTCAGGGGCAGATTCTGCCCTGCCACTCATTTGCTGTGCAACTCTCAGCAAAGCCTCCAACCTCTCTGGGACCTTCCCATCTGTGAGACGGGGATCATAAGGGCCATCCCACAAGGTGGTTTCCCGGGTGAAATTAGAAAAGGTGGCCTGTTCCTACAGCCTGTGTGTCCTGGGAGGGACTGCTAATTGTGATCCTTTTCTGCCTGATTATGGGAAAGGGGAGTGATCTGCTCACTGACCCCCAGCTGGGCTTTTCTCTGCCAGTGAGAAATCATTTGAAATTGTCCAAGGAAATCAGGAACCTGAGCCGACGCCGAGTCACGGAGCTTGGTGCCAAGCACTGGTGGAGCTCTGGTTACAGAAAACAAGTGGAAACCACAGGCCCTGAGCTGAACGTGGAACTAATTTGGGAGGCAATGAGAAAGCACGGAACATAATGCAGAGCCTGGGAGGCAGGTCTGCCCCAAGCCAGGTTGCTGTCCAGGTTGGGTAACTGGGGCCCCTTCAAATTTTCTAGGTCCTGCTTCTGGAGAGGGGAGAGCAGGAAAATGATGGGAACCCACTTCGGAATCTCAGGATGTCTGTGCAGAGACTCAGAGCACTGCCCGGGGTTTGGAGCAACTGCAATCACATCCTGACTTGCCCCTAGGTGCTGTGTGACCCAGGGCCTGTCGCTTCACCTCTCTGTGCCTCAGCTGCCACTTCTGTGAAATGTAGGATCTAGGGATGCCTCCCTCAGAGGGCTGCTTCAGAGAAGGCTCAGTGTCATGCCTGGCACATAAGCAGCTCTCAGGAAATCAGACATGTTGGGACATGACATGGGTGATGGGGGTCAGCATTGGAGACCCAAAGACCAGTAACGTCTCCCTTTCGTTCATCTGTTCATTCAGCAGATACTTATGGAACATGTAACCAGTGCCAGACTGGGAAACAGGAGGGAACAAGACAGACCTGAAAGGCCCTGCCCAAAAGGAAACAAATAGTGTGTATCTAATTGTAATCATCCTATGAAGAATAAGAATAGGGTGCTTGGGGCAAGGCGCAGTGGCTCACTCTTGTAATGCCAGCACTTTGGGAGACCGAGGTGCGTGGATCACCTGAGGTCGAAGTTCAAAATCATCTTGACCAACATGGAGAAACCCCATCTCCACTAAAAAGGCAAAAAATTAGCTGGGCGTGGTGGCTGTAATCCCTGCTACTCCGGAGGCTGAGGCAGGAAAATTGCTTGAACCTGGGAGGCGGAGGTTGCAGTGAGCTGAGATGGTGCCATTGCACTCCAGCCTGGGCAACAAGAATGAAATTCCATTTCAAAAAAAGAACAGGGTGCTTGGATAAAAAGTAACTGATGTGGGCCAGGTGTGGTGGCTCACAACTGTAAACCCAACACTTTGGGAGGCCAAGGCAGGCAGATCTCCTGAGGTCAGAAGCTCAAGACCAGCCGGCCCATCATGACAAAACCCCATCTCTACTAAAAGATACAAAAATTAGCCAGGCATGGTGGTATGCACCTGTAGTCCCAGCTACTGGGGAGGCTGAAGTGGGAAGACTGCTTGAACCTGGGACGTGGAGGTCGCAGTGAGCCACGATAGCAACACTGCACTCCATCCTGGGCAACAGAGTGTGACTCCATCTAAAAAAAAAAAAAAAAAAAAAACAACAAAAAATGTGAAGACAATGCACCCAAAATTTGGATGGATGGAAGGATAGAGGGATGGATATGTGATCACGCAAATTTAGTAAAATGTTAGAGTCATTGCTGTTTCAAAATGTTTGGGGGAAATTAAACCCAAGAAGAAAAAGGTAGAAACAAATTTTTTAACAGCTCCCTTTCCCACAGAACACTGTGCAGGTGCTTAGCCGGGCAGCCACCCCACGTGTCCTTGCCTCTCGCCCCAAACTCACTCTGAGTGTAGCCTGGGGTGAACCATCCAACCTCTCTGAGGTTCCAGCCTGGTTTCATAGGAAGCGAGAGGCCCTCGTCAGGAGAGATGAGGCTGAGATGCACGCAGTAGCCACTCAGGAAATGCTGCCTGTTGTTTCCAGAGCAGCTAGGCCACTTCAGCAGCACCCAGAGCTTAGGGAAGACCTGGTCAGCCAGCCTTTACTGGGGCCTGGGTGACAGCCCACTAACACAAACTCCTTTTTTGTTTGCTGGGGAATGTTCAGTCCCTTGGGTTATTCGTTTGCTGGTCCAAATACATATTTTCCATGTGCCAGACCCTGCATGGAGCACTGCAGTGTGCAGTCCATCAGGTCCTTGCCTTTAAAGAACACCCCCAAGACACAGATGCAACCCATGGAGACAAACACTCCGAGGGAGCCAAGCCCAGCAAAGCACACAGTCTGCACCCTCCAGCCTGAATAGAAACCAAGCCCCATGGCTAGGCCTCAGACGGACGCCTGCCTCGGGCGCCGGAACCTCAGCATAGGAAGGACCCTCACATTGGGATGTCCAGGCCCCTCCTCAGCTCAGTGGCCCCTGCACTTCCGCAATGAGCTAACTCAAGTCCCTGGCCCTTTGGGGACAGAAGGCCCCCAGTGAGTCTGCTGCAGTTACAACAAAAGATAATGGGAGCCAGGTGCGGTGTTTCACAACTGTAGGCCCAGCACTCTGGGAGGCTGAGGCGGGCAGATCACTTGAGGTCAGGAGTTCGAGACCAGCCTGGCCAACATGGTGAAACCCCATCTCTACTAAAAATACAAAAATAAGCCAGCAGTGCTGGCATGCACCTGTAATCCCAGACACTCAGGAGGCAGAGGCAGGAGAATTGCTTGAACCTGGGAGGCGGAGGTTGCAGTGAGCCGTGATTGCACCACTGCACTCCAGCCTGGGTAAGAGAGTGAGACTCCATCTCAAAAAAGCCAGTGGGGTTGCAGTGTCCACTCGGGAAGAGCTGGGAAGGCAAAGCGAATAGGAATCATCTACTCTCCTGCCAGCCAGACTGAAGCTGCGGTCCAACACAGGTGACCCTCATCAGGGCAGCTTAGAGATCACATGCTCCACTTCGGCCAGAATGACACCTGCGTTCTCTGCAAGCAAGGCATGGGCCCAGAAATTATGCTCAAGTTCTCCTTCCAGCTTCCCAACAGCTTCAGGAGGCACATACTGTCATGACCCCCACTTTGTAGGCGGGGAAATTAAAGTTCAGAGAAGTCACATAACTTGTCCAAAGTCACACAAAGCCGGTCTGTGGCCACTGCCTTTACTTAAACAAGAGCAACAACAATCAGAACAGCTGGAATCACTTTACGTGCATTATCTCATTTAAGCTTCTCAATGACCCAAAGTAGGAAAACTTCTTGTTTCCATTTTACAGAGCAGGAAACACAAGTTCAGAGAGACCCGATAACTTGCCTGAAACTGAACGCAGAGATGGCAGAGCCAGCCTTCGACAAACAACGATAATAAGAATGGCGGCTATGTTCATTCTGTATTGCTACTCCTACAAGCTTCCACAAACTTAGTGACTTAAAATAAGATACATTTATTCTCTTACCGTTCTGGAGGTCTGACGTCTAAAATCAGGGTGTCAGCAGAGCTTGGTTCCTCCGGGGCGTTCTAAGGGAGAATCCGAGTCCTTGTCTTTTCCAGATTCTAGAGGCCCCCTGCAAAGCAGGTGCCTCCACCTTCAAAGCACATATTCCAACCTCGGCTTCCAGCCTCACGCCTCACATTTCTTCTCTGTCCTGCCCACCGCCTCTTATAAGGACCCTTGTGGGCCGGGCAGTGATTCATGCCTGTAATCCCAGCACTTTGGGAGGTTGAGACCACCTCAGGTCAGGAGCTCCAGACCAGCCTGGGCAACATGGTGAAATGCCGTATCTACTAAAAATACGAAAATTAGCCGGGCGTGGTGGCGCATACCCATAATTCCAGTTACTTGAGAGGCTGAGGCAGGAGAATCGCTTAATCCCGGGACGCAGATGTTGCAGTGAGCCGAGATCGAGCCTGCACTCCAGCCTGGGCAACAGAGCGAGACTCTGTCTGAAAAAAAAGGATCCTTGTGATTACATCATTGGGCCCCACAGGGATAACCCAGGTGAACTCCCTTATCTGAGGAGCCTTAATTTGATCACACCTGAAAAGCCCCTTTTACCATGTAAACAAGCATGGTCACAGGTTCTGGGGATTAGTAGTCAGACCCTTTTGGGAGACCATGAGTCTATCTACAACATTAGCTAATATTCATGGAGCTCTTGCTAAGTGTCAGGGCCTGCACTCTGCATTTTGCATCATTTTACACATCTCACAGTTTTTAAAATTTTTTATTTACATAAATATATGGGGTACAAATACAATTTCATTATATGCACAGATTGTGAAATGGTTAAGCCAGGGCTTTTAGGATCTCCATCATCCCAATAACATACAATGTACTCATTAAGTGATTTTTTTTTTATTGTTATTTTATAAACAGATTCTCACTTTGTCACCCAGCATGAAGTACAGTGGTGCAATCATGGCTCACTGCAGCCTCTATCGCCCAGGTTCAAACGATCCTCCCACCTCAGCTTCCTCAGTAGCTGGGATTACAGGTGCATGCCACCATGCCCAGCTAATTTTTGGCATTTTATGTAGAGATGGAGTCTTGCCAGGTTGCCCAGGCTGCTTTTGAACTCCTGGGCTCAAGTGATCCTCCTGCTTCAGCCTCCCAAAGTGCTAAGTTTACAGGCATGAGCCACCTCGCCTGGCAGCATTAAATTATTTCTCATAATCCACCACTGTAAATGATGAGAATTCATATTCACCCTTCTGAATCTCCATGGTTTATTATTCCACTCTCTGCTGCCATATGTACACATTTTTTAGTACCCACTTGGGAGTGAGAACATGCAATATTTGTCTTTCTGTGTCTGCCTTGTTTCACTTAAGATAATGACCTCCAGTTCCATGCTTGTTGCTACAAAAAACATCTCACACTTTAATGTACACACAGATCACCTGGTGGTCTTGCTAAAATACAGATTCTAGTTCAGTTGGTCTGGATTTTTAACAAATGTCCAGGTGATATTGAGTTATTGGTCCAGATATTTTATTTTATTTTATTTATATTTTTGAGACGGAGTTTTGCTCTCGTTGCCCAGGCTGGAGTGCAGTGACGCGATCTCTGCTTACTGCAACCTCCACCCCCCAGGTTCAAGTGATTCTCCTCCTCAGCCTCCCAAGTAGTTGGGATTACAGGAGCCCACAACCATGCCAGTTGATTTTTGTATTTTTAGTACATATGGGGTTTCTCCATGTTGGCCATGCTGGTCTTGAACTCCTGACATCAGGTGATCCACCCACCTTGGCCTCCCAAAGTGCTGGGATTAAGACGTGAGCTTCTATGCCTGGCCCAGAGACCACATTTTAAATAACAAGACTATGGAACAGGGGTTGACAAACCTTTTCTGTAAAGGGCTTGGTAGTAAACATTTTCAGCTTTGCAGACCATTTTCAGCTCTGTCACAGCTACTCAACTCTGCCCATATATCACAAAAGTTGGCAGACTATGCACAAACAAGTGGGTATGGCTATGCTCCCCTGAAACCTTATTTATGACACTGAAATATGAATTTCATAGTTTGTACATGTCATAAAATGCTATTATTCTTCTGATTATTTTTCAACCATATAAAAACACAAAAACCAGCCAGGCTCAGTGGCTCATGCCTATAATCCTAGAAATTTGGGAGGCTGAGGCAGGAGAATCACAGGAGGCCAGGAGTTTGTGACCAGTCTGGGAAACACAGCAAACCCCCAGATGGAGTCTGGTTCTGTCATCCAGACTGGAGTCCAGTGGCACCATCTTGGCTCACTGCAACCTCCGACTCTCGGGTTCAAGTGATTCATTCTCCTGACTCAGCCTCCAGAGTAGCTGGGATTACAGGCACCCACCACAATGACCGGCTAATTTTTGTATTTTCAGTAGAGACAGGATTTCACGGTGTTGGGCAGGCTGGTCTTGAACTCCAGAGCTCGAGTGAACCACCTGCCTTGGCCCCCAAAGTGCTGAGATTAAAGGCATG
The DNA here is from genome assembly GCF_049354715.1 of Callithrix jacchus. Lineage (NCBI taxonomy): Eukaryota > Metazoa > Chordata > Mammalia > Primates > Cebidae > Callithrix > Callithrix jacchus. The sequence goes on along the minus strand of NC_133513.1, from coordinate 14,602,252 downwards.
AGCCACCACACCCGGCCAAAAAATTTTTTTTCGTAAAATAAAAATCAAAATGCAAAAATCATTCTTAGTTTATCGTCCATGCAAAAACAGATGGTCAACCAGATCTGGCCTGTGAGCCACAGGGTGCAGAATGTAAGTTCCAGGAGGGCATGTCTGTCTGTCTGACTTTGCTTCCTGAAGTATCACTTGCATCTAAAACAACGCCTGGCACCTAGTAGCTGCTCAAAAAATATTTGCTGAATGAAAGAGCAACTCCTATTGTTTAATTCTTCCAACTGCTTTACCAAGGGGTTACAGATATGACTATTGTTAGAGAGGAAGGCATGATGAAATGATGAGAGTAATGTCTTGGATTTATCGACGGGAAAACAGGCAAAGAGATGGCGTGTTCCAGCCTGTGCAGCGGGCCTCCTAGAGGAAGCAAAAGCACTGTGGTCTCCTCAGCCGTTCGAGACCCTCCTCCCCAACAGATTGCCCCGCCCCTGCAGATCGAGGCCACGCCCCCAGGCAGCCTGAAGACCCTGCTCCTGAGAGGCTCAACGCCCAGTCCCAAGACAGCTTGAGGCCACGCCCACAAACAGCTCCATGCTCTGACCCTGAAGCCTGAGACCCCGCCCCCAAGCAGCAAGAGGCCTTGCCCCCAAAGCATGAGGCCCCTCCACCAGGCGGCTCGAGGCCCCGTCCTCAGACAGCTTGAGGCCCCGCCCACAAACAGCCTGAGACCCCACCCGCAGGCGGCTCGGAGCCCCGCCCCTACAGCCCGAGACCCCGCCCCCAGGCGGCTCTAGGCCCCGCTGGACCAAGCGCCACAGAACTGGGTGCGTTCCCAGTACTGCAGGTCCGGGACCCCTCACACCAGCCACATCTCCCGCCAGGCCTCGAGGAGTTCTCAGATGCAATGAAAAGCATTCTGTCCTTTGTGTGTTGGAAACAGCAAACAGCCCGGCCCAGCCAGCTTGGGCAACCAGGCCTCGCTCAACAAGGCAGGGTGTAGGTCAGGGGACGCTGGCAAGGATGTTTCCAAAGCCTGGCAGGTCAGGGCCTGGCACACAGATCCCCTCGGGGGCCAGTCTGGTAACACAGACACGTGAAACGGGTGGAGCTGAAACCACAGGCACCTAATGGCTGCTACAGCCACGGGCAGTGGCACTGTCCAGTTTCAGGGCTTTTTAAAGCCCTCTGTGGCAGAGACAAGGCCTGAGAGAGACCCACGTGGCTGAAAGCTTGCTGGTTTCACAGAGGGCGCCTCCCACTTCAGGGCCTTTGCCCATGCTGTCCTGTTGGCCTGGGACGCTCTTCCTGCAAAACCATTCTTAGTTCCTAATCCCTGCAAAAACACTGGGCGAATGAGATCTGAGAGTGAGCTGCATGTGCAGACCCCTGTTTGGCCCCATTAGCTAACTCCTTCTCTCACTTAAGTCTCAGAGAATTCTTCCCCAACACAGGCACCCTGTACCTCCCTGTCATAGGGCAATTTGTTTGCTTACTTGATCAGTGTCTGTCTACCCTGCTGTTCCTCTCCCAGGTCTACAGTAACAAATTACCATAAAGCTTAAAACAACAGAATGTATTGTCTCACAGTTGTGGGGAACAGAAGTCCAAAACCAAGGTGTTAGCAGGGCTGGCTCTTTCTGGGGGTTCAAAGGGAGAATCGGATCTATGCCTGTCTCCTGGCTGATGGTGGCTCCTTGGCTGGTGGCAGCATCGCTGCAATCACTGCCTTCCTCATCACACAGTGCTCACCCTGTATGCATCTGTGTGCCAGGGTCCCTCTTCATATAAGGGCCCCAGTCGTACCATATACAGGGCCCATCCTAATACAGTATGACTTCATCTTATCTTGACAACATCTGCAAAGACTCCATTTCCAAATAAGGTCATATTTGCAGGTTCCAGGTGGATGTGAATTTTGGGAGGATACAGTACAACCTAGGAGAGCCCCCTCTCTTGGGGGGGTGTGTGTATGTGGGGTCCACTTGCACTGTGCCTGGAATGTAGGGGGCCCCATTGCTGAAACCCTTCACTCACTTGCCACCAGTCCCCTGGCCTGATCTCTGCTGGGGTGAAAGGATGAATGTGAACAAGACAGGGAGGAGCGATGGGTCCAGGAGTGCACTGGCCAGGGCAGGAGCTGGCGATGAGGGCACAGTGGGTACTTGATGTCTCCATCTGCTTGGCCTCCTTTCCTCCTCTGCTTGATGACAAGGCCTGGAGTTTCCTCTGAAGCTTTGCTCCTCCTCCACTCCTGGTTCTTGGTGTTTGGGTAGAGACGATGCCATTCCTAGGTCTGGAGATGGTCATGTGTCCCAGGCCTGGCCAATCAATCAGTGCTTCTACCTGACACAGTGACCAGTTCAGGACTGGACAGATGACCCAGACATTGCCAATGGAGGCTCACTCTGTTGCCCAGGCTGGAGTGCAGTGGCACCATCGCAGCTCACTGCAACCTCCGCCTCCCAGGTTCAAGTGATTCTACTGCCTCAGCCTTGCAAGTAGCTGGGACTACAGGCAAGTGCCACCACACCCAGCTAAATTTCATGAGGTTTTTTTTTAGTAGAGACAAGGTTTCACTGTGTTGGCCAGGCTGGCCTTGAACTCCTGACCTCAAGTGATCCACCCACCTCAGCCTCCCAAAATGCTAGGATTACAGGGGTGGGCCACCACACTCGGCCCCAACTTGGACTCTGATGGAACTTACTCTTAAGGAGCTGAGACCTTGGATATAAGCTTCATGTCCTGGGCAGCCACCTTGCCACTATAAAGAGGGAACCAGTGCTTGAATGAAACCCCCACAGAGAAAACTGAAACCAACAGCCAGGAGAGGGACTCCCGATGCCATGTGTGAGTGCCTGGATCCAGGCATTCCTGAAGTCACACCTATGCCTACAATTTTCAGTTACATGACCCAGTCAGTACCCTTTTTGCTTAAGCCAGATTGAGTTGGTTTACTCTCGGAGATAACAGAGAGAAGTAACACGTAGTGTGAAAGTCATGTTGGATCCCAGGACTGATATGGAAATTGAGGTTTGGTGTGGCTGGGCCACTCTCCTTGAAGTCACAGCTCTGACTTGGCAGCAGGCACTGAACTACACAAAGCAGGGTTTCTGTTTAATGGGAAATAAGGAACAATTACAGTGTCAAGAGGTAAGGCCAGTCTGAGCATTTCAGTCCCCAAGCATACCCAGGAGTGCTAGACTCAGGAAAAGAAACTTCAGGATGGCTCTAGATGCCGGAGGGAAGGATTTGGGGTGAGGTGGGGAGTTGGAAGTGGATGTGCTGATTTGGGAACTGTCCCCAAGGCTGAGAAAGAGCCTGGGACTTGGCAGAGTCCCGAGAAGAGACAAGTACATGAGGGCCCTCAGTACTAAGAACAGAGCCAGGCATGGTGGCTCATGCCTATCATCCCAGCACTTTGGGAGTCCAAGGCAGAAGAATTGCTTGAGGCCAGGAATTCGAGGCCAGCCTGGGCAACATAGCAAGACCCTGTCTCCACAAAAAATTAAAACTTTAAAAATTTGCCAGGTGTGGTAGTGCATGCCTGTAATCCCAGCTATTCAGGAGGCTGAGGTGGGAGAATTGCTTGTGCCCAGGAGTTTGAGGTTGCAGTGAGCTGAGGTTGCAGCACTGCACACTGGCCTGAGCAATAGAGTCAGACTCTAGAGACTTTTGGCCAGTCTCTAAAAAAATAAAAAATAAAAAGAGCTAAGAATAAGACACTTCCTGGCTGCTGGGAAGGGTCCTGGTCCCCAGGCTTGGCTCATGAGCAGTGAAGCTACACTTCTGAGAGCTCCTAGAGGTTGGAGTCAGGGCACAGAGCAGGCCCAGCAGCCTGGCTTTGAGCCTGGACAGCCTTTCCACACATTCCTGACCCGAGATGATCCTGAGACCTTCTCTCAGCTCTGGGGAGTGAGAGAAATGGCTCGTGCCTGTAATCCTAGCACTTTGGGAGGCTGAAGCAGGTGAATTGCTTGAAGCCAGGAGTTTGAGACCAGCCTAACCAACATCATGAAACCCCATCTCTACTAAAAATACAAAAATTAGCCAGGTGTGGTGGCGCACACCTGTAATCCAAGCTACTGGGGAGACTGAGGCAGGAGAACCGCGTGAACTTGGGAGGCAGAGGTTGCAACGAACCGAGATTGCACCACCACACTCCAGCCTGGGCACCAGGGCAAGACTCCATCTCAAAAATAAATAAATAAAATGATTGTAGCTCGCAACACATTCCATTTAATTTAGAAAAAACAATGGATTGTGGCTTAAAAAAAATAAAAGACAGGGTCTTGTTCTGTTGCTCAGGAGTGCAGTGTGTAATCATAGCTCCCTGCAGCCTAGAACTCCTGGGCTCAAACAATTTCCCTGCCTCAGCCTCCCAAGTAGCTGGGACCATAGGTGCACACCAACATACCCTGACGTGTGTGTGTGTGTGTGTGTGTGTGTTTGGTAGAGATGGGGTCTTGCTATGCTGCCCAGGATGGTCAGGAATTCTTGGCCTTAAGCAATCCTCCTGCCTTGGCCTTCCAAAGTGCTGGTATCATAGGTATGAACCACTGCACCTGGACAGATTATAATGTTTTTACAACCCATGTTTGCGGAGTGAAACTTACGTGTGGGATTAATGCTCAGGGATCTCACCAAGAAGGCTGGGGGCCACTTCCCCTGACAGCCCCTGGAAACACCACCCCCAGACTGTCCTCAGTTATTCCAGTGCATCTCTTTTTTTTTTTTCTTTTTTTTGAGAGAAGGAAAGAAAAAAAATGAGTAAAGGAGAGGAAGAAAGAGGAAGAGAAAGAGGGAGGGTGAATGGAAATATTGCTTTATTCTGAAAAAAAAAAAAAAAAAACGGGTATTAATAATGGCCAATCAATGTTTCATTTAAACCTATGGGTAGGTGTGATGTGGTATTGACAAGAATGTATATTCTGTGTATTTGAAGTGGAGAGCTCTATAAATATTTATTAAGTTTACTTGTTCCGGATCTGAGTTCGAGTCCTTGATATCCTTATTAATTTTCTGTCTCATTGAATCTAAGTCTCTATGTATCTGGGTGTCAGGATTGTTAGCTCTTGTTGTTGTATTGATCCTTTTACCACTATATCTTTGTTGCTTTAAAATCTATTTTATCCAATACGAGAATTGCAACTCCTGCTTTTTATTTATATATTTATTTATTTTTGCTCTCCATTTGGTTGGTAAATCTTTCTCCATCCCTTTGTTTTGAGTCTTTGTGTATTCTTGCATGTGAAACAGGGCTGGATGTAACTTGCCGTTGGGTTTTGGCTGTGTCTTTTGATTGGGGGATTTAGTCGATTTAAATTTAGGGTTACTGCCATTTGATGTTAACTGGCTGTTTTTATCCATTTGTTGATGTAAATTCTTCTTTATCTTGGTGCTCTTTACTTTTTGGTATATTTTCAGAAAGGCTAATACTGGTTGTTTCTTTCTGTGTGTAATGCTTCTTTCAGAAGCTCTTGTAAAGCTGGCCTGGTGGTAATAAAATCTCTGAGTACTTGCTTGTTCATAAAAGATTTTATTTTTCCTTCAGTTGTGAAGCTTAGTTTGGCTGGATATGAAATTCTGGGCTGAAGGTTCTGTTCTTTGAGGATGTTAAATATTGGCCCCCCATTCTCTTCTGGCTTGTAGAGTTTCTGCTGAGAGATCTGCTATAAGTCTGATAGGCTTGCCTTTGTGGGTAACCTGACCTTTCTCTCTGGCTGCCCTTAGTATTTTCTCCTTCATTTCAACCCTGGTGAATCTAACGATTATGTGCCTTGGTGTTGCTCTTCTTGAGGAATATCTTTGTGGTGTTCTCTGTATTACCTGGGGTTGAATATTGTCCTGCTTTGCTAGTTTAGGAAAATTTTCCTGAATAAATATCCTGAAGGGTATTTTCCAGCTTGGATTCATTCTCTCCGTCACATTCAGGTACACCTATCATACATAAATTTGGTCTTTTCACATATTCCCACATTTCTTGGAGACTTTGCTCATTCCTTTTTATCCTTTTATCTCTAATCTTGTCTTCTTGTTTTATTTCATTAAGTTGGACTTCGACCTCTGATATCCTTTCTTCTGCTTGAACAATTCGAGTGTTTAAACCTGTGCATACTTCTCGGAGTTCCTGTACTGTATTCTTCAGTTCCATTAATTCACTCATACTCCGCTCTAAGTTGTTTATTCTCAATAGGATTTCATCAAACCTTTTTTCAAAGTTCTTAGTTTCTTTATGTTGGGCTACAACATGTTCTTTTAACTCACGGAAGTTTCTTATTATCCATTTCCTGAAGTGTGATTCTGTTACTGGGATGCACTCGTTCTCCATCAAGCCTTGTTCCATTGTTGATGTGGAACTGTGATCATCTCTAGAGGGAGAGGCGTTCTGATTTTGAGTATTCTCAGCCTTTTTACGCTGGTTTCTTCCCATCATTGTAAATTCATCCTCCTGTCGTCTTTGAAATTACCAACTTTCAGATTAGGTCTCTTGAGTGGATGTCCAAGTTGTTAGTTCCCAGGGCCAGAGCAGCTGCGTTAAGACTGATGGTGCTTTTCTGCCCAGGATTCTCCCGTCTGTCTTCCTTCTTGTGTCCGTAATAGGCGACTCTGCCTTCCCGGGGCTCCAAACCTTGGTCAGAAGGGGAACCAGTCTTGTTTACTCTGTGCTGAGAGCTGCCACGCCGAGGTGCCGTCACACCCGCTGCACCGGCCTCAGGAGTCGTGCTGGGGACCCGTGTGGGTCCTCCAAATCTCGGTCGGAAGGGGAGCCAGCCCTGTTTACTCTGCTCCGAGAGCTGCTGCACCAAGGTGCCGGTGAAACCACTGCGCCAGCCACAAGAGTGGCGCTGGAAACCCGTGTGACTCCTCCACTGGGGGGTCTTCTGCTCCGTGAGCGACCATAATTTGTCTGAAAGTGTGGCGTCCTCTAGTTCTCTGCGCTTCCACTGAGAGCTGCAATCCCAAGATGTTAGCCTTGGCCATCTTGGCCATCTTGGATCGTTCCCTCCGGTGCATCTTGGATCGTTCCCTCCAGTGCATCTCTTAACCCCAGCACTTAGAGCAGTGCCTGGCACGTAGCAAGGTTGTGTAAGAGCCTGCTGTTACCATTGCTGTTTTCATTCCATCTAGCACTTTACAAGCTTCAGGCAAGAAGTCCTAGATTCGTAAAACACCAGCACGTCCTCCTGGGAAGAAAAAGCTCTTGGAAAGCCAAGCTTATGACAGAAAAGAGACATCAACAAATTCTCCTCCTAATATTTGTTGATTGATTGATTGAGACAGGGTCTCACTCTGTTGCCCAGGCTGGAGTGCAGTGATGGGATCACAGCTCCCTGCAACCTCAACTTCCCAAGCTCAAGCAATCCTTCTAGCCCAACCTCCTGAGTACCTGGAACCACAGGCACCTACCACCATGCCTGGCTAATTTTTGAATTTCTTCTAGAGATGGAGTCTCCATGTGCTGCCCAGGCTGGTCTCAAACTCCTGAGTTCAAGCAGTCTGCGCATCTTAGCCTCCCAAACTGCTGGGACTGACTACAGACGTGAGCCACAGTGCCCGGCTCCTCCTAATGTTTAAAGAGAAAAATATAAAGATGCACAGGACGGTTCCCATCGCTAACCTCTCTCTCCTGGGCCGCTGACTTGCTGTCCAAACAGTGCTCCCTGATCACGACTCGTGCTTTAGCCACATCCGAAGGCTACCTGGCTCCTCCTGCAGGCTCAAAGCCTGGGGACTTCCTTAGGAAGGAAAGGGACCCCTCTTCAGGAGTCTAGATTTTCCCCCCAGCTTCATAGCAAATGCCATGACCCACCCACAAATGAGCGCAAGCCTCCCCTCCCCTCCCCTGCCTGGATTCCCCCATCCAGTGTGAGACACCTGTCGGCCAGACCCCTGCTAGCTTCCCGTTTAGATTGATTCTCATATTTAGAAAGCCTAAGAGAGGAGGATATTGATGACTCTCTGCAAACACGTGATAGCCATGGAGACAGAGTTGGGAATGCAGGGAGAGCAATGGGATCAGGGACCGGCTGAGGGAGGGGAAGCCACCTGAAATGAATCCTGGAGCATGGTGGGACCCTGTGCCGATACACTACGACTGATTGCCTCAGCACATGCAGCTTTAGCTCCAGGGTTACAAAACTACGCCATAAAGTCTGGAAGGGTGAGTGCCGGGTCATTGCCAACCGGTAAATATGGATGCCTGGGTCACAAAACCACATAGTAATGTCTCCTGTGGTGGACACTACCTGGAAGGACCCCATTGTTAGTAAATAGGCAACTCACTGTATCTTCTGAGCATATCAAATTCCTAAAAGAGAATAGAATGGCAGAGTACTATGTTAAAAAAACACAATCTCAGGCCAGGTGTGGTGGCTCACACCTGTAATCGCAGACCTTCAGGAGGCAGAGGTGGGAGAATCGCTTGAAGCCAGGAGTTTGAGACCAGCCTGGGCAACATAGTGAGACCTCCATATCTACAAAAATTTAAAAATTAGTCAGGTGTGATGGTGTGTACCTGTGGTCCCAGCTACTTGGGAGGTGGAGGCAGGAGGATGGCTTGAGCCCAGAAAGTCAAGGCTACAGTAAGCCATGATCATACCACTGTACTCCAGCCTGGGTGACAGAGCAAGACACTGTCTTAAAAAAAGAAAAAATAAAGGGCCGGGTGCAGTGGCTCATGACTGTAATCCCAGCACTTTGGGAGGCTGAGGTGGGTGGATCACAAGGTCAGGAGATTGACTGACCAACAGTTGCCCACCACCTCGGCTTTCAGCTTCTTCACGCCCTCAGCCCTTCAGCCCCCTATAAAACAATCCTGCCCCTCTGAGCAGCGCGGCCATTTTTCCTTTTCGTCCCGGCTGGCCCGCCCGGAGGCTCTTTCCTCTCAATAAAGCCTGAACTTAAGGACTTTCTCCTAGCCTGCGGTCCGGTTTTTTACTAACGAGCTCAGTATTCCCGCAGAGGGTAGGTCGGACAAAGAGGAAGAAGAAGAAGAAGAAGAACAACAACAACATCTAAATATCAATCCTGTAACTATTGCTAAGCTCAATGGTTATCAAATGCTTATCATAAAGATGCAAGCGTGACACATACCCAGCTCCTGGCTGCTCCATCATACATGCTCCTGTTCCTCCTTTTTTTTTTTTTTTTGAGATTGAGTCATGCCCTGCCACCCAGGCTGGAGTACAGTGGCATGCTCTTGGCTCACTGCAACCTCTGCCTCCTGAATTCGAGTGATTCTCCTGCCTCAGCCTCCCAAGTAGCTGGGACTACAGGTGTGTGCCACCATGCCTGGCTAATTTCTTTTTCTTTCTTTCTTTCTTTCTTTCTTTCTTTTTTTTTTTTTTTTTTTGTATATTTAGTAGAGATGGAGTTTCACCACATTGGTCAGGCTGGTCTTGAACTCCTGACCTCAAACGATCCGCCTGCCTCAGCCTCCCAAAGTGCTCGGATTACAGGCATAAGCCACTGTGCCCAGCCACTAGTAAAGATTTTAAATATTGTGGTTGAGACTTCTGTGAATATTTTATTTAGTTCCTGTATAGCTCAGTTCACTAGTGAAAATAAGCAGTAGGGATACTGCACATTTGATCTTCCATTATTAGATTAATAATTTTAAAAGACGTAGGACTTCCATTAATTTTTTTGTCTTCCCAGAACATGTGTTTTCACTGAAAGGCTGTGGTCTCAATCTATTCTGAAAAATTGGGCTTTCATTGTATGTGAGCTGATTTGGGAGTCTGCATTCTTCCAGGTTAACGTAAATCCTGCACCCTTGGGGAAGGGTGATAATACAGACTGTATTCTTGCCTTAGGTAGGTGGACACATTATCCTGGCACCCCAAGGAGCACTTTCTAGACTTTCCTCCCAGTTCCATGAGGGAACAGGCTTGCGACTACAAGGACTTCGGCTCCCTGACAAGAGGAGGGGGCCCTGTTGCTATGTTGGCCATGCTGGTCTCAAACTCCTGACTTCAAGTGATCCACTTGCCTCAGCCTCCCAAAGTGCTTATATAGGAAACTTTATAAAATGCTGTATACGCCAGGCTCTGCCTGAGCATTAGCAGTTTGGAAAGAGGGAGGAACACAGATTTAGGTCGTCTCTCTAGAGGGGCCAGTTCCCATCCCTGTTCGAGTCTTTGTGACCTTGTGTAAGTGTCTGGGTTCACATTGGTGAGTAGGGGGACTGGATTAGAAGGGCTCTAGCCCCTTTCCCTCTGAAACCTTACCATCCTGTGAACTCTCCTGCTGGGCTTGGTATCTTTAGTTTTGCAGAAGTAGGGGTGTGGTGGCTCATGCCTGTAATCCTAGCCTAGGTGGGCGGATCACCTGAGGTCAAGAGTTCAAGATCAGCCTGGCCAACATGGTAAAACCCCATCTCTCCTAAAAATACAAAAATTAGCCAGGCAGGGTGGCAGGTGGCTGTAATCCCAGCTACTCAGGAGGCTGAGGCAGGAGAATCACTTGAAACTGGAGGAAGAGGTTGCAGTGAGCTGAGATCGTGCCATTGCACTCCAGCCGGGGCAACAGAGTGTAGGAGATCAGTCAGGGTGGTGGGAAAAGCTACAAGGAAAGACACAAGCCTTCTCGAAAGGTCAGAAGGTCTTGCAAAAGCCACAGGAGAGAATAAAGCTGAAGGCAGCTAATTCTCTTATCCTCAGGCTATGAGTGAGTAGTAGGTAACAAGGGAGTGTAAAGAAATCTATTTAGATAAGTTTTTTTTGTTTTTTAAAGATGGGGTTTCACCATCTTGAAATCCTGACCTCAGGTGATCCACCCACCTCGGCCTCCCATAGTGCTAGGATTACAGGCGTGAGCCACTGAGGCTGGCTTAGATAAGTTTATTTACTTATGTAATCTGGAGATGACCTTTGATCATCTGCACACAAAACTGCTCCCAGCCAGGGGAATAGTATTTTTAAAAGTCTTGTTTTTTGAGATAAAGTCTTGCTCTGTCGCCCAGGGTACGGTGCAGTGGTGCGATGTTACCTACCCACAAATTGTGCTGGCTCCAGGCCTTTGACATTATATCAGTACTGAATAAATACAAGCAGCTTCAGCTTATTGGGACTGCTCACTCTCCAGCAGTCCCCTAGCTGCTCTCATGGAAAATACCTGTATCTGAGTACTTTCATCCGTCACTGGGCCAGAGTCTGTGGGAAAGATTCAGCAGCTGGTGCTCATGTGAGGAACGGATCATGACAGAACCCTCGAAAACAGAGGTGAAGAGACCATGCAGTCAGTGAGTTATTGGTGCCCGCTCAGGATTTCCAAATTTGGGGGAATTTTCAAGCTAGGGTTTCATCATGGGACAACAGTTATCTGCTCAACAGAAGCAGTATATGAAAGTATTGAAACACTCTAATGGCTGTTTCTTTGGCTGCACAGAAGCTCTGGAGTTTAATTAGATCCCATTTGTCTATGTTGGCTTTTATTGCCATTGCTTTTGGTGTTTTAGTCATGAAGTCCTTGCCCATGCCTATGTCCTGGATGGTTCTGCCTACGTTTTCTTCCAGTGTTTTTATCGGGTTAGGTTTTATGTTGAACTCTTTGATCCATCTGGAGTTAATTTTAGTGTAAGGTGACAGATAGCATTCTCAGCAAACTGACCCAAGAACAGAAAGCCAAGCACCATATGTTCTCACTCATAGGTGGGTGTTGAACAACGAGAACACATGGACTCAGGGAGAGGAGCATCACACACAGGGGACAGTTCGGCGGCGGGGTGGGGAGTAGGGGAGAGACAACGGGGGATGGGGAGGGAGGGATAACATGGGGAGAAATGCCAGATATAGTATGCACCAAAAGTAAAATAAATTTTTAAAAAATATATTGAAACAGCTGCATATAGCTAGCAGAGCCTTGGTTTCACAGGCTCAATTAAAGGACCTAATGCAAACTCTTGTTTCCCATAACCCATGGTTCCTGGAAGAAGGTATGCCAGACCTAGAGCTCTGGGAACAAGTGGGGACAAATCTTAAATGACATCAGGTACATGGGCAATGGGTCTCAGTAACGTGTTTAACGTTCTGGGCCTTAGTTAGGGCTGCTTTGGCCCCGCGCTATACAGAAGCGCCTAAAAAGGGGAGGGAGAAGGAACCATCACCTACCTTACGGCCTCTTCCTCCTCCTTCAGCCCTGTGATAAAGGTTCCACAGAGGAGACAGAGATTTTCCCTGAGCCACACCCCCAATAAGTTGGAAAAAAGACAAGGATACACTACAGCTATGGGACCCTATCTTAGGAAAGCGGCATTAGAAGGGGAGCTCTCGGCCTGGCCGGTAATGCGAGATCAACAAGGCAATCAGGTATATGGACCCATTTCTTTGGACGCTTATAAAGAGACAAGAAAAAGCATTAGAGAAAATGGAGTCGCTAGCCCATTTACAAAAGGATTAATAGCAAACAACTCCCATAGACCTCTTTCTAATAATGGCCGCTGTTATTCTTCCCCTACCCCTGAAGTGGCTCTCGCAAAGTCCTATTTGGGTATAACAGTAGCCTTTAAAAGGAGAGAAATTACAAAGAGCCCACGAAATAGTTGAGGAGCAATTAAAAGCTGGCCGTATAGAACCATCAAACAGCCCTTGGAATTTGCCCATTTTTGTCATTCCCAAAACGTCTGGCAAATGGAGATTTTTGCATGACTTATGGGCTATCAATGCTAATTTGCAACCTACCCGCCCCTTCAGCAGGGTCTCCCTTCCCCTGTGGTAATTCCTCAAGATTGGCCTATAGTCATTATTGACTTAAAAGGCTATTTTTATGGCTGGGTGTGGTGGCTCACACCTGTAATCCCAGCACTTTGGGAGGCTGAGGCTGGTGGATCACGAGGTCAGGAGTTCGAGACCAGCCTGGCCAAGATGGTGAAACCCCGTCTCCACTAAAAATACAAAAATTAGCCTGGCACAGTGTTGGGCACCTGTAATCCCAGCTACTCAGGAGGCTGAGGCAGGAGAATCACTTGAACCCAGGAGGTGGAGGTTGCAGGGAGCCAAGATTGCACCACTGCACCGTACCCTGGGCGACAGAGCAAGACTTTATCTCAAAAAACAAAAGACTTTTTAAAATACTATTCCCCTTGCAAAACAGGACAGAGCAAAATTTGCATTTACAATACCAGCTATCAATAATGAAAGGCCAGCTTGCCAATTTCATTGGAAAGTGCTTCCTCAGGGACTACTGAACAGTCCTACCATGTGTCAGTATCATGTAACTCAGGCTTTGCTCTCCAGTAGAAAAGAATTTCCTAATTGCAAGGTTATTCATTTTATGAATGATATATTACTGACAGCCCCAACAGAGCCAATGCTTTTAAATTTATATGCTCTGTCAAAAGGAATACACAGTTAAGAGGTTTAATACTAGCACCTGAAAGAGTAGAGATGTCCCCTCCTTGGAAATATCTTGGATACATATTAACTTTCCAGTTAGTAAGACCCCAGAAGGTTCAATTAAATGCTAGCAACTTACACACCATAAATGTTTATCAAAAATTACTGGGCAATATTAACTGGCTTTGTCCCACCTTGGGCATAAATATTGATAAATTACAGAACCTATTTTCTATCCTAAAGGGCACTACAGCCCTAGACTCTGCCAGATATTTAACCCCTGCAGCAAAAAGGGAAACTGAGGAAATAGAGCAAGCTATTTCTCAGAGGCAACTAGATCACACAGACCCATGATATTCAGTCCAATTGTTTGTTTTTCCTACTAAACATTTCCCAACAGGATTAAGAGGACAGATGGTCCCAGTGTTGTGCTTCCTAGAACAGGTTTTTTGCTCAAATACTGGGACTAAAACACTCTCTCTCTATGTCCAGCTAGTTAGTAAAGTCATCTATACAGGCCACAGATGATGCAACCAATTGCTAGGTTATGACCCTGATGTCATAAAAATTCCCTTGAGTAAAAAACAATTTGAAGCAGTCTTGCCCTTATCTCTAGACCTGCTGATAGCACTCTCTCATGCAGGCCATATAGAGCATGCCCTTTCTGCTGACAAGCTACTTCAGTTCTTATCTCATACTCCTGTAGTTATGCCTACAAAGGTGGTTCACTCCCCTATACCTCATGCTGTAACACTTCTTACCGATGGCTCTGGTAAAAATGGAAAAGCAGCTATCTGGTGGAAACTGCGTAACTCCCTCACTTGATCTGGATTTACTTGCATTCAGAGAGCAGAGGTTACAGCCCTAATATTGGCCCTAGAAACCTTTTCTGCTCAGCCCATCAATATTGTTAGTGACTCTGCTTACTGTTTACTTATTGCAAAACCTTGAAACGGCCCTCACTGAGTTCACTCCCGAGCCCAGCCTATGTGCACTTTCTTTTCGACTTCAGCAATTGCTGGATCAACATACACATCCTGTTTTTATTACACACATTCAGATTCACCGGTGGCTCACTGCCTGGCCCACTAGTTCATGGCAATGATCAAGCAGACCTGCAGGTTATGACAGCACCACTTGACCAAGCCATCCAATCACATCAATTTTTTCCCATCAAAATTGGAGAAATTTATCTAAACAAGTTCAACTTACCTAAAGACTAGCTAAAGAAATTATCCTGCAATGCCCAGGTTGCCAGCTCATAGGCACATCCCCTCATTCAACAGGTCTTAACCTTAGAGAAATAGAACCTAATCAGTTATGGCAAACAGATGTTACACATGCCCCTGAATTTGGAAAACTAAGAAATGTACATGTATCCATTGATACCAAGTCCCACCTAATTAGTATACAGGCTCCTCCAGGAGAGTCTATCTGATAGGTCATTAAACATCTTCTCTTAACTTTTGCATTTATGGGGTGGCCCACAAAAATTTAAAACTGATAATGGCCCAGCTTATGCCAGCTCACAATTTCAACAATTTTATCACATGTGGAATGTTCAACATTCCACAGGTATCCCTTAATAACCCCCAAGGATAGGCCATAGTAGAATGTGTCTACTTCACCCTTTAAAATATGCTCAAAAAAAGGAGGGGAATATGAGTAGGGACCCTGCAACACTATTGGCACAAACCTTATTTATCCTTAATTTTAAAAATTTACATGATAAATTTCAATCAGCCATAGAAAAGCATTTTTTAAAAGCCCCTCAAAACGTAAAATCTGTGGTTTTATGGAAAGCTGTAAATTGTAACGTATGGTGTGGTCCAAATGATTTCCTAACATGGGGAAGAGGATATTCTTGTGTTCACACTGCTTCAGGCTCTCTGGATTCCAGCACGACACATCATACCTTACCATGGCGTGGCTAGGACCCAACCCGGTACCAGAAATTAAGGAAATGACCCTGCAGGACCCGCAGCTCGAGATGATGCAGCTTCCTCAGACAACACAGGCCCCAGACATTACCCGGGGGATGCTGAAGAAGCAAACTCAGGAGGCTGAGTGAATCCTGCCCTGGACAGGATTCCATTCACACAGATACCATTCACTCCAATGATCTGTTCCTTGCTATGCTTTGTCGTACACTGCAATTCTTACAGGGTATTCACCTTTCTTATTCTCTCTGCCTGCAACTCACACCTGCTACCCTCTATTTGGCCCATTTTCTGGATCTGCCTTTTTTTTTTGCCCTGTTACTTGGGCAGACACCCACTTCCCAGCCTCTAATAATGGTAACTGCTTGGCTAGGAGAGACTGACACACCCCTGGTGGGTCACTCAGTCATGGCACACACTGGACTAAGGTGCCAAGTAACACTATGTGTCACTCCTTGATTGGAAAAGAATATTACTGATTATACTCCTATTTGTCTCATGTTATTTAGTAATTCTAGGATGCAAAGCTGGAAAATGAGCTGTTACTGCTACGCCTGACAAACCTGTTGCTGCACACATCTGTACTCTTCAATCAACAAAACCTCATGCAACAAACAGAAAAAGGGAGATGTAGGAGATTGGTCAGGATGGTGGGAAAAGCTATAAGGAGAGATGCAAGGCTTCTTGAAAGGTTGGAAGATCTTGCAAAGCTTTGAGAGAGAATAAAGCTGAAGGCAGCTAATTCTCTTACCCTCAGGCTAAGGGTGAGGAGTAGCTAACAAGGGAGTGTAAAGAAATCTATCTAGGTAAGTTTATTTACTTATGTCATCCGGGACCAACCTTTGATCCCTGCAAGAGGGGATGACAATATTAATTACTCACAAATTGTGCTGGCTCCAGGCCTTTGACATTAAACCAGTACTGAATAATACGAGCGGCTCTGGCTTATCGGGACTGCTCACTCTCCAGCAGTCCCCTAGTTGCTGTCATGCGAAATACCTGTGTATGAGTACTTTCATCTGCTGCTTGGACAGAGTCTGCATGACAGACTCAGAAACAGAGCAAGACTCCATCTCAAAAAAAAAGAAAAAAAGAAGTAGTAATCATAATAACTGCTTGGAGAGCATGGGGAATCTGAACTGTAAAAGGGGAGAAATCAGAAAAAATAGAATATTAGACATAGCCCACCTTGTCTCTGGAGCAGCTTGGCAAAAAGTCTGGGGAGCAGACACTAGACAGTGGCCCCTTTTTTTTTAATTAAAAAAATTTTTTTTTAAAAAACGGGGTTTCACCATGTTGGTCAGGCTGGTCTTGAACTCCTGACCTCAGGTGATCCACCTGCCTTGGCCTCCAAAGTACTTGGATTACAGGTGTGAGCCACCACACCCAGCCGACAATGGCCCTTGACTACAAACCACATCTCCTTAGTCACTTCCTGGGTGCTGGCAAACTGGATATGGGTACATTACAGATTTACGTCATTCTATCCTCACAACAGTCCTTGGGGTAGGTATGAGTGGTGTTATTGGCCAGGTCCAGGTCTGTCCTGCCTGCATGCAGTAAATCAGTCACTATGACTGTGACATGGGTTTTGCAAAAGAGAAGAGATTTATTTGCAAGGCCACCAAGCAAGGGGTAGAACAGCTCTCACATCCTGCTCTCTGAAGATAAGGCTTAGGGATATTTATGGGTTAGGGAAACAAGGTGGTGTAAGGCATGGGGAAAGGTGATTGGCACTAGGCAAAAATTGATAGGTTTGTTTCACATGAGTGTAGTAGTCAGCATTCATGGCCTTTCAGAAGACGTGGACAGAAAGCGGTAGCATTAGCATGATCTGAGGATGGAATTTTTGGTCCTCTAACCTCAAAAGTCCACCTCTTTGGCATTTGGGCAGGCCCACTGAAGAGCTGGTGGTCCCAACCAGATTGAACTGGACAGGAGCTGGCTCAAGTTCCTGAAAAACAACTGAAGTAAACATTACCATAGTGACCTAAGTAGCTAGTAAAGGGTAAATTTTCAGTGTTTAATGGCATGGTATTCAGCTACCACAGCCTTCAGCTATGGCTGTCTTTAGCTTCATAGGAAAAGGAGAACAAGGCCAGGCATGATGGTTCATGCCTGTAATCCTAGTCTTTTGGGAGGCCAAGGTGGGAGAATTGCTTGAGCCCAGATAGGGAAGGAAAGGAAAGAAAAGGGGAGGGGAAGGGAGGGGATGGGGGGAGGGGAGAGGGGAAGGAGGGGAGGGGAGGGGGAGGAGAGAGAAGGGAAGAGAGAGGCAAGGGAAGATAAGGAGAGAGGGAGGGGAGGGAAGGGGAGAGGGAGGAAAGGGAAGGGGAGGGGAGGGGTGGGGTGGGGATGAGAGGGAAGGGTAGTGGAGGGGAGGGGACAGGAGGGGGAGAAGGGGGAGGGAAGAGGAGAGGGGAGGGGAGCAGAGAGGGGTGGGAATGGAAAGGAGAGGGGAGGGGAGAGGGAGGGGAGGGGAGGGGAGCAGAGAGGGCAGGGAAGTGGGAGGAGAGGGGAGGGGAGACAGAGGGGAGGGGAGAGGAGAGTGGAGAGAGGAGAGGAGGGGAGGGGGAACAGAGGGGAGGGGAGGGGAGAGGGGAGCAGAGAGGGGAGGGGAGGTGGAGGGGAGGGAAGGGGAAAGGGAGAAAAGGGAAGGGGAGAGGGAGGAAAGGGAAGGGAAGGGAAGAGAAGGGAAGAAGAGGGGAGGGGAGGGAAGGGCAGAGGGAGGGAAGGGAAGGGGAGAGGGAGGGGAGAGGAAGGGAAGGGAAGGAGAGGCAAGGGGAGAGGGAGGGAAGAGAAGCAGAGGAAAGGGGAGAGGGAGGGAAGGGAAGGGGAGGGAAGGGGAGAGGGAGGGAAGGGAGGAGAAGGAAGAGAGGAAGGAAGGAGAAAGCAAGCAAGAGAAATAAAGTGAAAGAAAAGAAAAGAAAAAAAAAGAGGCTGGGCATGGTGGCTCATGCCTATAATCCAAGCACTTTGGAGGCCAAGGCAGGCAGATCACCTGAGGTCAGGAGTTCAAGACCAGCCTGACCAACATGGTGAAAACCCATTTTTAAAAATAAATAAGAAAAAAAAAAAGAAAGAAAAAATGAGAAAAAAGAAAAATTAACAAAAAAACAAGTGACCAAAGCAAGCAGGGCAGCCAGACCTGATCAAAATAACCCCTCAGTTTTGGTGACAGTGACTATTCACTGCTTCCCAATCTCATCCTTCCCGTTCTTCCTAGTAACAGAATGTGTCTAGGTGGAAAACTCCTGTATTAGTTAGCTATTGCTGTGTAACAAATGAGGACAACACTTAACAGCTAAAAACAAAATAAAAATGTTTGGCATCTCACATTTTCAGTGGGTTCTCTGACTCAGGTCTCTTGTGAGATTGCACTGAGATTCTTGCAAGGGCTGCTGTCATCTGAAGGTTAATCTGGGAAGGATCTTCTTCCCAAGCTCACTTGCGATAACACTGTTGCACCAAGGGCCTCAGGTCCTCGCTAGCTGTTGACCAGAGGCATCAGTTTCTTTTTCTTCTTTCTTTGAGACAGAGTCTTGCTCTGTTGCCCAGGATGGAGTGCAGTGGCACAATCTCAGCTCACTGCAACCTTCGCCTCCTAGGTTCAAGTGATTCTCCTGCCTCAGCTTCCCAAGTAGCTGGGAGTACAGGCATGAACCACAACACTGGCTAATTTTTGTATTTTCAGTAGAGACAGGGTTTTACCATGTTGGTCAGGCTGGTCTCAAACTACTGACCTCAAATGATCCACTCGCCTCAGCCTCCCAAAGTGCTGGGATTATAGCCCTGAGCCACCATGCCCAGTAGCGGCATCAGCTTCTTGCCATGTGGCCTTTCCAGAGAACACCTCACAACATGGTGGCTGATTTTCCTCAGAGCAAGAAAAGATACCCAGCTCAGAACCACTATCTCTTTGAAACCTAATCTCAGAAGGGACATCCCATCACTTTTACCATGGATGTTGATGTTGGTTGGCTGTGTCCCCACCCAAATCTCAACTTGAATGGTATCTCTCAGAATTCCCCTGTGTTGTGGGAGGGACCCAGGGGGAGGTAACTGAATCATCTTGTGATAGTGAGTAAGTCTCACGAGATCTGATGGGTTCATCAGGGGTTTCCCCTTGTGCTTCTTCCTTGTTTTTCTCTTGCTGCTGCCATGAAAATAGTGCCTTTCACCTCCTGCTATGATTCTGAGCCCTCCCCAGCCATGTGGAACTGTAAGTCCAATTAAATCTCTCTTTCTTCCCAGTCTTGGGTATGTCTTTATCAGCAGCATGAAAATGGACTAATGTAGATATTATTGCAGCTACACATGGTTATGCTACTAAATTCTAACTTTTTTTTTTTTTTTTTTTTTTTTTTTTAGACAGAGTCTCACTCTGTCGCCCAGGCTGGAGTGCAGTGGTGCCATCTCAACTCACTGCAACCTCTGCTTCCCAGGTTCAAGCAGTTCTCCTGCCTCAGCCTCCCAAGGAGCTGGGATTACAGGTGTGTGGCACCACGTCTGGCTAATTTTTCATATTTTAGTAGAGGCAGTGTTTCGTCATGTTTCTCAGGCTGGTCCTGATCTCGTGATCCAACTGCCTCAGCCTCCCAAAGTGCTGGGATTACAGGTGTGACTCACCACACCTAGCCCAAATTCTATTCTTCTAACCATAGTCTATTGGTTACAATAGACTACAAATACAAATTTTCCCCCTTTCTCACAAGGGGGAAGATGCTAGAATAAAGGGATTAATGGGGACTTTTGGGGAGGAGGAAGGGCCTTTTCTTGAGACAGGGTCTCACTCTGTCACCCAGGCTAGAGTACAGTGGCATGATCACAGCTTACTGTAGCCTTGAACTCCTGGACTCAAGTGATCCTCCCGCCTCAGCCTCCCAAGTATCTGAGACACAGGTATATACCACCATGCTCGGCTAATTTTGAAAATTTTTGTAGTGACAGAGTCTCACTATATTGCCCAGGCTCGTCTGGAACTCCTGGGCCCAAGTATTCCTCCCACCTTGGCTTCCCAAAGTGTGAGCCACTGTGTCCAGTGATATTGGGACCATTTTTGAAGCTACCTTCCACAGCTACTTTTCCCAGCTGTTCTTGGCATGACCAAGTGTTTTATTTTTTATTTTATTAATTTTATTATTATGATTTTGAGACAGAATTTTGCTCTTGTTGCCCAGGCTGGAGTGCAATGGCACAATCTCAGCTCACCACAATCTCCCCCTTCTGGGTTCAAGCAATTCTCCTTCCTCAGCCTCCCAAGTAGCTGGGATTACAGGTGTGCACCACCTTGCCTGGCTCATTTTGTATTTTAGTAGAAATGGGGTTTCTCCATGTTGGTCAGGTTGGTCTCAAACTCCTGACTTCAGGTGATCTGCCTGCCTCAGCCTCCCAAAGTGCTGGGATTACAGGCATGAGCTACCATGCACAGCCTATTTTTAATTTTTTTTAGAAACAGGATCTCACTCTGTCACCCAGGCTGGAGTATAGTGGTATAATCGCGGCTCACTGCAGCCTGGAATTACAGGCCTGTACCACCATGCCCGGCTAATTTTTATTTGTTGTAGATAGTATGCCACTAAGTTGCCCAGGCTGGTCTTGAACTCTTGGCCTCTAGTGATCTGCCTACCACATTTCAGCTACCGAATTTAGACCTCTATTACTCTCAGTTGAACCTAACTATAAACATTTCAATATGACTGTCCCCCCCTCTACTGTACAGAAGAAAGTAGAGGTTCCAGCCAAGTGTGGTGGCTTGTGCCTGTAATTCCAACACTTTGGGGGCTGAGGTGGGTAGATCATTTGAGGTCAAGAGTTCGAGACCAGCCTGACTAACATGGCAAAACCCTGTTTCTACTAAAAATACAAAATTTAGCTGGGCACGGTGGTGTATGCCTTTAGTTCCAGCTACTCCAGAGGCTGAGGCATGAGAATCACTTGAACCTGGGAGGCAGAGGTTGCAGTGAGCCGAGATTGCACCACTGCACTCCACCCTGAGCGACACAGTGAGAGTCCATCTCAAAAAAAGAAAAAAAAAAGAAAAGAAAACTGAGGTTCCTAGGTACATAAGACTTACCCAAGGTCAGAAGCAAGTTTGAGGCTGAGCTTAACTTCTAATTTGTAACAAACCGCATCTTTCCTCCAATGCTTCTATTTTTTTTTTTTTTCTTTTTTGAGACGGCCTCTTCCAATGCTTCTAGAGAGAGATCTAGGGAAGGGGTGGGTGGTGCCTTATCTTTTAGATAATTTTTGCCATGTGAAGTCAAACGGGAGACAGCGGTGCTATGTGACAGCACCCTGGCAAAGCAGTCCCTTTGCTAAGGCAGAGAGATTTCATGACTGGTTTTATTTATCAGGCTGCCTGTCTCTCCTGTGGGGACACTCAGCAAGGAACATTGTGGACCGGGAAACTGTTGGTTTGGGAAACGTTCCCAATCTTAGCATAAGTGACAGGGAAGGCTAGAGTGAAAGGGCAACAAGTCAGAATAACAGCATGTCTGGGAAGGATCTGGGCTGTGTCTGAAGTGGGGCAGTGTTGTTGTGGATTGAAGACTTGGCAGGGCAAGGCCATTAGCAATGCTCTTCTAGAAGAGGGACAGGCAGACTAAAAAGTCCCAATGCACGAGGCCATCTCCTTCTCCAGATGATCTTTATCAGATCCCCACGGGAGGATGCTGGAAGTTCTTATTGAGATGGATCATCCCCTAACCAGGAAACTCCAGTTCAGTTCCTAGGAGCTACCAGACAAGCTCACCTTCCATTTGGGGTGAAGTGATGTTTGTCACCTCAACTTCTCTGCAGCCTTTTTCCTGTTTAAAAACCTGCTTCTTTCATTCACTCACCGTAACCTACAGCAGTCCCTTGAGACAGGAACATTAGCCCGGTTATTATACTCAGCTGGATGAAAGAAGAATGTTGGCCGGGCGCGGTGGCTCAAGCCTGTAATCCCAGCACTTTGGGAGGCCGAGGAGGGTGGATCACGAGGTCAAGAGATCGAGACCATCCTGGTCAACATGGTGAAACCCCACCTCTACTAAAAAAAAATACAAAAAATTAGCTGGGCATAGTGGCACGTGCCTGTAATCCCAGCTACTCAGGAGGCTGAGGCAGGAGAATTGCCTGAACCCAGGAGGCAGAGGTTGCGGTGAGCTGAGATCGCGCCATTGCACTCCAGCCTGGGTAACAAGAGTGAAACTCCGCCTCAAAAAAAAAAAAAAAAAAAGAAGAAGAAGAATGTTACCAGCTCATCAGTTATGCTGTAAGTCAAAGAGCACCTCTCAAGGATCCCAAAAGGCTTTTGCAGATGAAGCTGAACGTTTCCATTTCACTCTTTGCACTGGTCTGTGATGACTATGCACCAGGAGACTTTTTTTTCCCAGTCTGCAGGGTCTTTCCTATAGCGAAATATTCCCTATCATCATTTGGGCTTTTATGGTGGCAGGTGTCAGAAATGTAATTCAAACTAGGATAAGCAAAAGCAGGAGAAGATGTATGGATTTCTGGAATGGGAAGGGATGGGGTGGATCTAGCATTGCGCACATATGGAGCATTCTATAGCTGCCTTCCATATGCTCCCTCCTCCTGCAAATGGGTTCCTGGTGTGGACTGGAAGATGGCGGCCAGCAAGCCCAAACCTTGTTCTTCCAGCACGGTGGCCCAATAGACAAGAGGATCTTCCCTGTGATTGAGCCATCTGGGTCACGTGCTCATCCCAGGGCAAGGGAGCTCTCTGATCAGCTGGCCTGTGTCCTGTGCCCCCCTCCTACAGCTGGGGGGAGGGTGCTGTGAATGGCAGGCTCCACCAGAATTCATTATTAGAGAAGGTCAGCTCAAAGAAATGGGTGCTTCCAGAAAACAGTCGCTCACTTCTACTTCAGTCCAACATTGCACTTAGGTGGATGAAGGTTTCTCTGTGCGTTTGCAAAACCAAGTACCCTGCGGTTGTAGATGGAGTTCCCACTGCAGTGCCCTCCTGAGTCTGGTGTGGGAATCCTTCCCACCCTTCTTGCCCATCCCACCTTCTGTCTTCTTGACCCTCTCCAGTCACTTTCCTGTTTTCCTTTCTTCTCTCTTTCTTTCCTTTTCTTTTGTCATTCTTTCTTCCTTCCTTTCCTTTTTCTCTCTTCCCTTCTCTTTCCTTCTTTGCTTCCTTCCCTCCTTCCCTTTCCTTTCCTTCTCTTCCTTCCTTCTTTCTTTCTTCCTTTCTTCCTTTTTTTTTTTTTTTTTAAGTTCAGGATCTTGCTTTGTTACCCAGGCTGGAGTGCAGTGACACAATCATAACTCACTGCAGCCTCAACCTCCTGGGCTCAAATAATCCTCCCTCCTCGGCCTCCCAAGTAGCTGGGACCATAGCCACATACCACCTGGCTAATTCCAACCTGCTTTTCTGTGAATGAGGATCTTAACTGCCAGCTAATAATGTTCCTGGGACAAACCCTGCTATTCTTCCTCCAGAACATACCCAGGGATGAGCTGTCTCTGTCGTGGGAGTTCCCTCTCTGGTCCTCGCCTAAGCCCTCTGACAGCTGCCCTTGCTGCACTCTGAAGACAGAAGAGCTGCTAGTAAGCTGGGCTGCCAATTCCAGATGACATTTGACCTTTCAACCTGAGCAGGCTGAGTGGCAGCTGAGTGCAGAGTCACAGCTGGATGTTGACAGTTCTTGGCCACCAAAAAGGAAAGAGAGAGAAATGCAGATTGGGTTCCTGGGCAGAAGGAGCAGTTGGATCTGGTCAGTTTGACGCCTCCCAGTGCTGGCTGAGGAGACACTGGATGGGTAAGCACCTTATGATTGTGTCTCTAAACTGCCTGAGCCATAAAACAAAGCTCCCCCTTGTCAAGGAGTTTGAGCTGCACATCCATGACCCTGCACATCATGTCTGTTCACAGCAATCTCAGCATGGCTAGGAGTCCAGGGCAGGAAAATGTGCTGGGGCTACCTGATGACCACCAGAGGCCTCCAGGCTTGGCTCCACCATGACAGTAGGAAGTTGATCAATATTTTGATCAATATCTGTGGCTGGGAACTCTTGCTCTCTGCCTGCTGTAGAGACCAGCACGCTGCTCCTAAAACAGTAGAAGTTTGTGCCTTAGAACAGGGGTGCCCAACTCTGGGGGCTGTGGACCAGTAAGCGTTTCATGGCCTAGTGGGAACCAGGTCAGATAGCAGGAGGTGAGTGGCAGGTGAGTGAGCATCTGCCTGAGCTCTGCCTCCTCTCAGATCAGTGGTGGCATTAGATTCCCTTAGGAGCATAAACTCTATTTTGAATTGCACATGTGAGGGATGTAGGTTGTGCACCTCTTATGAGAATCTAACGTCTGATGATCTGAGGTGGAAGAGTTTCATCCCGAAACCATCCCCCTCCCCATGCCCCCATCCCATCCGTGGAAAAATTGTCTTCTACAAAACTGGTCCTTGGTGCCAAAAAGATGGGGACCACTGCCTTAGAGAGGAGCCGAATGAGCCCTCCTAACATGATACAGAGGGCATTGTATCATGTTCCAGAATTAGGATGGCTTCAGGAGTCCATCTTGTCCCATTTCTTTCCACCTTCATCCCTCCTTCCCTCCCTTCTTTCCTTCCTTCCTTCCAAGCCAAGATCTCCCTATGTTGCTCACGCTGGTCTCCAACTCCTGGCCTCAAGCAATCCTACCTCCTCACTCAGCCTCCTAAGTAGCTGGTACTACAGGTACATTCTGCTGTGTTTGGCTAATTTTTTTTTTTTTGAAACAGAGTCTGTCTCTGTCACCCAGGCTGGAGTGCAATGGTGCAATCTCGGCTCACTGCAACTGCCTCCTGGGTTCAAGTAATTCCCCTGCCTCAGACTCCTGAGTAGCTGGGGTTACAGGCACCTGCCACCACGCCCGGCTAAGTTTTCTATTTTTAGTAGAGATGGGGTCTCACCATGTTGGTCAGGCTGGTCTCGAACTCCTGACCTCGTCATCTGCCCACCTTGGCCTCCCAAAGTGCTAGGATTACAGGCGTGAGCCACTGCTCCTGGCCATGCTTGGCTAATTTTTTTATTTTTAGTAGAAGTGGGGCTCTTGCTATGTTGCCCAGTCTGGTCTCAAACTCCTGGGTTCAAACAATCCTCCCACCTTGGCTCCCCAAAGTGCTGGGGTTACAGGCGTGAGCCACTGCACCTGGCTTCTTTCATGGTGGTCTCCCAAACCCTGTTAGGCTATCAGCCTGGTATTCCAAAGATGGGTCCCCAGACCTCCTTAGCCACCTTTCTTAGGGGTTGTCTGTGATGACCATCACAGCCAAGGGCATCATTTTCTGTCTAGCCACCCTCCCTTCTGCTACACATGCTGCCCTATTTTCTTAGTCATCTCACCCAGCTGGAGCCAAAGGGGAGGGTCGTGGAGGGTCCTCAATGCCGCATGTCACCTCCTGGCAGACACAGAAAAGGGCTGCAGGTCCGTTTGTGTGCAGGTGCTTATTTGAAACCTTCCTTTGCCCTGTGTTTTTGCTGGTCCATTTCTGAGTTAAGTCACGGCTACATTAAAAAGTTCTGTGTTTTTTTTTTTTTTTTTGTTGTTGTTGTTGTTGCTTTTAAGAGATGGGGTTCTCACTCTGTCACTCAGTCTGGAGTACACAGCCTCACAGCGATCATAGCTCACTGTAGCCTCGACCTCCCAGTCTCAAGCAATCCTCCTGCCTCAGCCACCCAAATAGCTGAGACTACAGGCATGCACCACCACACCTGGATAATTTTTTGGTAGAGACAAGGTCTTGCCATATTGTCCAGGCTGGTCTCAAACTCCTGGCCTCAAGTGATCCTCCCTTCTCAGCCTCCCAAAGTGTTGGGACTATAGGCATGAGCCACTCCACCTGGCCAAGAGTCCTTTTAAAAAAAAAAAAAATGTTTACCTGTTTTTCTCCTGGTTTTTGCTTCTGGAGAAGCAGAAGAGAGGGGAAGCAGAAGAGAGGGGGCAGATCCTTCTAAGTACCAGTGCAAGATCTCTACCCCAAGGAAGGGAATTGCTCCCAGAATTGAGCTGCTTCTCGGCATATTGGTCTATTTTTGCAGGACAGCTGGCTGCCCCATGCCGAGGTTTCTTACTGCAAATAGAACTTCTGGAAGGGCCCACTGGTTTCCTCTGGGTATTCAGATACCTCTTCACATTTTCTTTGGCTTTCCTGCCCTACCCTGAAAGGAAATATTTGGAAGCTCTTCTGTTGTACAGCCATTGGTACTTTCTGAGGCTCTCCAGGGGGACTCCTCCTGAGTGGCAGTAAGTTGAGCCCCATTCCTCAGCTCTGGCCCCTGGAACACCTCTCTAACATGTCCAGGAGGTTGAGCCAGAAGCCTCTGGGGTAGCCAGAAGGCCTGTCTGAATTCCACATGGTGGGCTCAACCCCCTGAAACAGTAAAACAGACAAACCACCAATGCCGACTGTCGGTGTCCCTGTCCCTTAGACTCCCCGGACTTGTAAGTGCCTCTGGACCTCACCTGCCATTCCGGACAGGATTTGGGAATTGGGCATGTTTCACCCTAAGAGCCATGGGCATAGTGATACACAACCAAGGCCCCTACATCGGGATGTCTACACGTCTCAGTACTCAGGACACAATACCTAAGAGTCAAATTACAACAGGTGGGAAAAAAAAGACAAGACCACCTCACCAGCTTGTTGGGGACTGTCAACCAGGCAAGAGCCACGTGCACCCAAAACTGGCTTTCATGTGTCAGGGTCCAAGGTTAGGAGGGGCAGAGGAAAGCCACTCCTCACAGCGCTCAATACAGAGCTTTGGAAGATTCCAGAACACCACACCCAACTATTTGCAGGGCTCCCGCCTTATGTAAGTGTCTCAACTCTCTCTCTCTCTCTCTCTCTCTCTCAGCCTATGTCTCTCTTAGGCTGGGTGGCAGCTAAAGCTCCGTCTCTAACAGACAGACTGGGTTCGAGTTTCAGTTCTTTCACTTACTAGCTGTGGGACCTTAGGTTGTTTCTAAACTGCTCTAAGGGCCAGGCTTGGTGGCTCACGCCTATATTCCCAGCACTTTGGGAGGCCGAAGCAGGCAGATCACAAGGTCTGGCTAACATGGTGAAGCCCTGTCTCTACTAAAAATACAAAAATTAGCCAGGCGTGGTGGTGAGCTTCTATAATCCCAGCTCCTTAGGGGACTGAGGCAGAAGAATCACTTGAACCTGGGAGGCAGAGGTTGAGCTGAGATCACGCCACTGCACTCCAGCCTGGGCAACAGAGCGAGACTTCGTCTCGAAAAAATAATAAACAAACTGTTCTAAGCCTTCATTTCCCTTCTGGAGGGAACAACAGGGATATTAATAATAACGTGCCCAGGCCTTCATAAGGCTTGTTATGAACAACAAGGTCTATGACGACTAAACCTCTTAACATGAGGGACAGAGGGGCATTTTCCACGTGGTCACATTATCCAAACTAAAGACACTGTAATCTTAACACTCTGGGAGGCTGAGGCAGGAAGATCACTTGGGGCCAGGAGTTCAAGACCAGCCTGGGCAACATGGCATGACCCCATCTCTATGAAAATTTAAAAAATGAGCTGGGTGTGATGGTGCATACCTGTGGTCCCAGCTACTTGAGAGGTTGAGAAGGGAGGATTGCTGGAGTCTGGGAGGTCAAGACTGCAGTAAGCTATGACTGTGCCACTGCACTCCTGCCTGGGCAACAGAGTGAGACCTCATCTCTTAGAAAAAGAGCCCGGCATGGTGGCTCACGCCTGTAATCCCAGCACGTCGGGAGGTTGAGGTGGGTGGATCACCTGAGGTCAGAAGTTTGAGACTAGCCGGGCCAACGTGGTGAAATCCCGTCTCTACTAAAAATACAACAATTAGCTGAGCGTGGTGGCGTGCACCTGTAATCCCAGCTACTCAGGAGGCTGAGGCAGGAGAATCACTTGAGCCCGAGAGGTAGAGGTTGCAGTGACCTGAGGAGATTGTGCCATTGCACTCCAGCCTGGGTGACAAGAGCAAGACTCTGTCTCAAAAAAAAAAAAGAAAGAAAAAATGATTGGCTGGCTTGTGAGGTGGGTGTTTTAAATGCTGTGTTGCAGGATCTGTAGTCCTTTGGCCGGTGAGTAAATTGGAAAACAGTTTGGCCACATGTATAAAAAGCCTTTGAAATGTTTCTGCTTCCTGGTGCTGTAATCCCCCTTCCTGGAAGCTATCTCTTAAGAATAATCTAAGAGATGGACAAAGTGTGATGACTGCCTGTGGCATGCAGAAATAGGAAGTTGCAGGTATGTGTATAACAGAGTGGGAAGAGGGGAGATTCTGGCCCCAAGCAGGCACATTGACTCCAGACGGATCCACGCTCTGCACAGCTGAGCTGGGTTTATAAAGGGATCCTGGCGACCCTCAGTTGCTGGGCACCCCACCTCCTTCCATCTTTATCTCCCTTCCCCGTGATGTCCTTCGTCTGGTGACAGTATCAAATCATGGTTACACGGATGGGTGTTGCAGTCAGACATCCTGGGGCTTGAATTCCAGGTCTGCCACTGATCCTGACCTCCAGTGCACATCACTGAACCCACCTTAACCTCAGTTCATCTTCATATGGGGATAACAGTGCCTAAATGTCAAAAGCGTACAAAATGCTTCCCACAGAGTGAGTTCCAATACACAGTTCCTACCTACTGTTATCGGACAAAAACACCACAGCGGTGTGGAGAAGAAAACTCACTTTCAGAAAGCTGGGTGACATACCAGAAGGCGAGTTTGTTTGAAAATGGAAAGTTCTTGAGAGCAGGTGTGTGTGTTTTCCAGGAGGAGGCTGTGGGTGCTTCCCAGTGTAAGTCAACAATGGCAGGAATCCGGGAAAATGCCTTGGGGAGCACTTACTACCCATGGGTGCTTTCTGTTCTCCCCCTGGTTTAGTGGTTTAGTCCCGTCTAGTCTGACAGATGAGGAAACTGAGGCTGGGAGCCGGGACAGCATCCTTGGGCTCACACAGTCGGTGAGCAGCAGAGCAAGCTCCCATCTCAGATCTGAGCAATCGCCCAGTCCAGATGCTGATCAGCATAGCGTGCTGCCTCTAATGTGTGGTTTCCTCAACACTGTTACTAATGGAAACTCTTTCAGGATGCCACTGGCCAAAGTAGGAATGAGCAAATGGAAAAGGGAGACAATGAGGCCTCTTAGGTTCTGCGAGGTGGGTGCTCCCATCACACCACCCAATCAGGATGCAAAGGACTTGCTGATTCACACACACACGGACAATGGGGAATTATGAAGCCTTGTAAAAACAGCAGAAACACCCAACAGACCCTCCATTTTTTTCTTAGTTAGACCCAGCCTCCAAAACTAGGGCAAAAGCCTAAGCTTTGCTGAGTCACAATCATTTATCAAGGTAATTTGTAGGCACAGCATTCAAGATGCTATGTAATTTTACCCCATTCAACAAATGCAGGACAACCTGGCGGAGTAGCTTAGTCCTTCCTAAGAAACAGGAAGGACTCCAAATTCTCAGATTCTGGGTTATTAGGAATAAGAGGCTGTGCAAACTAGACCACGGTGCGCAGAGAGGAGATGTGTAAAGAGACTTAACCGTCCTCCCTATCCACAGCCACAACCAGGGAACCGCATTCAATCTAATTGGGTGTTTTTGGCAGTCTGGCTGTTGCCTGCTTACCAAGGCCTGCCAGGAACCAATACTCCACTGCCCAGGCTTAGACACAGGCAAGGACACCTGAGTGGAAGAATTCTGTCCCCCCACCCTTCCTCCCGCAGGAAGAGGACAGCATCAAAAGGCGGGTAACTGGTTCTCCGATTGGTATAGGAAATATGGCAAGACGTTTCCACAGAGAAGTTGCACGGGCCTGGCACAGGTGCCTACAGCTTCCCTCTGCTCAAGTCCACACTTGCACACACAGGCAAAGTTCCTTGGCTGCAGGCTTTCTGGTTTAGCATTTTCCTATGTTCTCAAGCTTAAAAAAATCACCATGGATTCATTCTTTTCTTATTTTCTCTTTTTTTTTTACTTAGAGGTGCTTTCATGTAAAAGAGGATTCATTCTTTTCTTATGAAATGCATATTTAAGTTCCCCGCCCAAAAAAGAAAAAAAAGGTGCTTACTTGTTGTCCTTTGTTGACAAGAATTATCTTGTCTAAAACATTTTTTTTTTTGAGATGGAGTCTCTGTTGCCCAGGCTGGAATGCAGTGGTGGGATCTCAGCTCACTGCAACCTCCGCCTCCCGGGTTCAAGTGATTCTTCTGCCTCAGCCTCCTTAGTAGCTGGGACCACGGGCACACACCACCAAGCCTAGTTAATGTCTTTTTAATTTTTTTAGAAACGAGATTTCTCCCTGTTGGCCAGGCTGGTCTCGAACTCCTGACCTCAAGTGATTCACCCGCTTTAGCTTCACAAAGTGATGAGATTACAGGTGTGAGCCAGTCTGAAACATTTCCATTTAAAAAGACCCTCAGCTTGAATGTGCAGTGTTTTCACCAGGCCCAGTCAGCATCAAGAGCTTTCTCAAGTTCAAGTTCACAGCACGACTAGAAAAAGCAGGCAGCTGAATACAAATAGAACTGCTGTTTGCAAGGATCAGGCAACTTGGAGGAGAGGATGGCGCACAACCAGGAGAAACACAAACTGGCCTCCAGGTGTCCTATTTCCCCTCCTCGGCAAAATCAGACACATTGATTTACTCCATGAATCATTTGGGGGAAAAAGATTTCAGCTGAACTCATGAGATATTTTAAAAAGTAGCCAAAAAGATTGAACTATTTTTAATACTCACTGGTTTCCCAGGTCTGGAAAGGGTGGTTTGGCCTCGCCTCAGCAGTAACCAAGTGTCATAGCATTTTCTTTTCAACGTCAAGAGGAGTGTTGCAAAACAGTCCAAGTGGGAATACACAGGAACGATGAGACTCTCTTGGTGCTGCTGTTCAGTAATAATGATGCACACATTAAAAACACATACACTCGGCCGGGCGCAGTGGCTCACGCCTGGAATCCCAGCTCTTTGGGAGGCCAAGGCAGGTGTATCACCTCAGCCCAGGAGTTCAAGACCAGCCTGGGCAACATAGCAAAACCCTGGCTATACTTTTTTTTTTTTTTGAGACAGAGTCTCACTCTGTCTCCCAGGGGTAGGGTTAGAGTTGGGGTAGGGCTCACTGCAACCTCCGCCTCTCGGGTTCAAACGATTCTCCTGCCTCAGCCTTCTGAGTAGCTGGGATTCCAGGCATGCACCACCATGCCCAGTTAATTTTTGTATTTTTAGTAAAGAAGGGGTTTCACCATGTTGATCAGGCTGGTCTTGAACTCCTGACCTTGTGATCCACCCGCCTCAGTCTCCCAAAGTGCTGGGATTACAGGCATGAGCCACCATGCCCAGCCTCCAACTTTACTAAAAAGTATTAGCTGGGGGTGGTGGTGGATGCCTGTATTCCCAGCTACTTGTGAGGCTGAGGCAGGAGAATTGCTTGAACCTGAGAGGCAGAGGTGGCAGTGAGCTGACATCATGTCACTGCACTCCAGCCTGGATGACAGAGCAAGGCTGCATCTCAAAAAACAAAACAAAACAAAAATTAGCCGAGTGCAGTGGCATGTGACTGTAACTCCAGCTACTCCGGAGGCTGAAGCAGGAGGATCACTTGAGCCAGGGAGGCACAGGCTGCAGTGAGTTGAGATTGTGCCACTGCACTCCAGCCTGGGTGAACCATTGATGCAATATTTGCATATATATAATGTATAATGATTACATCAGGGTAATTAGCATATCCATCACCTCATTATATTACACATGTAATTACAATATGACTCTGTCCCAAAACAAACAAACAAATAAATAAAAACATACATTCAGGAATATAAACTAGCATAGCTGCTATGGAGAACAGCTTCGAGACTCCTCAAAACACGACAAATAGCACATCATATGATCTGGGCCAGGCATGGTGGCTCACACCTGTAATCCCAGCACTTTGGGAGGCCGAGGCAGGAGGATCACTGGAGCACAGGAGTTCAAGACCTGGCCAACATGGTGAAACTGCATGTCCACTGAAAAAAAATACAAAAAAATTAGCTGGACATGGTGGCATGTGCCTGTAATCCCAGCTACTCGGGAGGCTGTGGCAGGAGAATCACTTGAACCCAGGAGGCAGGGGTTGCTGTCAGCCGAGATCAGACCACTACTCCAGCCTGGGTGACAGAGCAAGACTCCGTCTTGAAAGAAAAAAAAAGTCTGGGCATGGTGGTTCATGCCTGTAATCCCAGCACTCTGGGAGGCTGAGGCAGGCAGATCATTTGAACCCAGGAGTTTAAGACCAGCCTGGCCAATATGGTGAAACCCTGTCTCTACTAAAAATACAAAAAACTAGCTGGATATGGGGGTGTATGCCTGTAATCTCAGCTACTCAGGAGGCTGAGGCAGAAGAATTGCTTGAACCTAGGAGAAGGATGTTGCAGTGAGCTAAGATTTGGCACTGTACTCTAGCCTTGGCAACAGAGCAAGACTCTCTCACCACCAAAAAAAGAAAAGAAAAAAACATTACTATGTACTCCATGAGCATGTGCAATTATTATCTGTCAATGAAAATAAATAAAATGAAACACACACACTCCCTCAAGATCCATGTTTATAATTAGGTAAACAGAATTTTGACCAAAGCACCAAAACAATTAAACAGAAAGGTCTTCTCCACAGATGGTGCTGGAATAACTAGACATCTATATGGGATGAAGGAATCTCAACTCTAGTCATACCATCCATAAAAAGTTAATTTAAGGCCGGGCGTGGTGGCTCACGCCTGTAATCCCAGCACTTTGGGAGGCTGAGTCGGGCGGATCAAGAGGTTAAGAGATCGAGCCCATCCTGGCCAACATGGTGAAACGCTGTCTCTACTAAAAATACAAAAATTAGCCAGGCGTGGTGGCGTGCGCCGGTAATCCCAGCTACTCGGGAGGCTGAGAATTGCTTGAACCCGGAGGCAGAGGTTATAGTGAGCCGAGATCACACCACTGCACTCCAGCCTGGTGACAGAGCAAGACTCCGTCTCAAAAAAAAAAGTTAATTCAAGATGGATCATAGATTTAAACATAAATGCTAAAATTAGGAAGCTCGAAGGAAACATGGATGAATATAACTGGGGAATTTTTTAGGCAGGACATAGAAAAAAAATTATAAAATAGACATCATCATAATTTAAAACTTCTGCCCAGTAAAAGATACTGTTAAGAAAATAAGCAAGCCAAACACTGGGACTAAATATTTGCAAAACAACTATCTGACAAAGGACTGATGTCCAGGATATGTATTCAACTTCTATAACTTTTTTTTTTTTTGAGATGGAGTCTTGCTCTGTCACTCAGGCTGGAGTGCAGTGGCGTGATCTCAGCTCACTGCAACCTCCGCCTCCCAGGTTCAAGTGATTCTCTTGCCTCAGCCTCCCAAATAGCTGGGATTACAGGCACAGGTGCCTACCAACATGCCCAGCTAACTTTTGCACTTTTAGTAGAGACAGTGTTTCACCATGTTGACCAGGTTAGTCTCCAACTCCTGACCTCAAGTGATCCACCCACCTCTGCCTCCCAAAGTGCTGGGATTACAGGCACAAGCCACCATGCCAGGCCAACCTATACAACTTAATAAAGAGACCAATGGGCCGGGCGCGGTGGCTCAAGCCTGTAATCCCAGCACTTTGGGAGGCCGAGGCGGGTGGATCACGAGGTCAACAGATCGAGACCATCCTGGTCAACATGGTGAAACCCCGTCTCTACTAAAATTACAAAAAATTAGCTGGGCACGGTGGTGCGTGCCTGTAATCCCAGCTACTCAGGAGGCTGAGGCAGGAGAATTGCCTGAACCCAGGAGGCGGAGGTTGCAGTGAGCCGAGATCGCGCCATTGCACTCCAGCCTGGGTAACAAGAGCGAAACTCCGTCTCAAAAAAAAAAAAAAAGAGACCAATGACCTGATAAAATAAGGGCAAGATAATTGAACAGATAACTCACAAAGGAAGATATACCTCTGGCCAGTAAGTACATCATTATGAGTCATCAGATAAATGACAATGAAAACTGCAACGAGATATACTATACACCCATCAAAATAGCTCAATTAAAGGCTGATACCACCAAATGCTGCTAAGGAAGGGAGACACTAGAACTCTTATACATTGTTGGTGACAGTACAAATGATGTGATCACTTTGGAAAAAGATCTGGCAATTTCTAAATAGACCACGTATCCCATGACCCAACAGTTCCACTCCTTGGCATTTACTTCCCTAAATTAAAGATTTTGTTCTCAAAGACTTGTACAAGACTGTTCATAGCAGCTTTATTCATAATAGTCCCAAACTGGAAACAGTGCAGGTGTTCATTGAATAAATAAGCAGTGGTAGAGCCATTCTCCGAAATAAAGGGGAAGGAAATTCTGATATACACACAACATGGATGAATCTCAAAAACATTGTGTAGGCTGGGTGCTGTGACTCATACCTGTCATTCCAGCACTTTGGGAGGCCGAGGTGGGAGGATTGCTTGAGATCAGGAGTTCGAGGCTGCAGTGAGCTATGATCACGCCACTGCACTCCAGCCTGGGCAAGAGTGAGACTGTCTCTAAACAACAACAACAAAAAAAAAAAAAAAAAGGAAGAAAGAAAGAAACAAAAGATAAATTGATGAATGGAAGAATATATAATAAAGCAAATATAGTCATGTGTCATTTAATGATGGGAATACATTCTGAGAAACGCATCATTAGGTGATTTAAAAAAAATTAATATTCCCAACATAAACACAAGGATTTTTTAAATTTTATTTTTATTTTTAGAGAGAGGATCTTGCTCTGTCCCCCAGGCTGGACATAATCATAGCTCACTGCAGACTTGAACTCCTGAGTTCAAGCAGTCCTCCTGCCTTGGCCTCCCAAAACACTGGGATTACAGGTGTGAGCCACCATGCCCAGCCTGTAGTGTTTTCATTGTATGAACATCATAGAGTGTTCTTTGCTCCTGGGCTGCAACTCTTTTCAACAGGTTACTGTACGGAATACTGTCGGCAACTGTAACACAATGGTATTTTTTATCTAAACACAGAAAAACTATAGTAAAAATACAGTTTAAAAAATACAAATGGTATACCTGTTAGGGCACTTACCATGAATGGAGCTTGCAGTGCTGGAAGGTGTTCTGGTGAGTGAGTAGAGAGTGAATGTGAAGGCCTGGGACTCACTGTTACCCTGAATGGATAAAAAATGTTCCTTTCCAGAATAAAATGACCTTAGCTTACTGTAACTTTTTTACTTAATAAACTTCTAAATTTTTGTTCAACTATTTGACCGCTTTGTAACAACACTTAGCTTAAAACACAGATACGCTGGAAGTGACAGGGATTTCCCAGCTCTAAGATCAGCTTCCAGGCCCTCCATTGTTGATGGCAAGGCATGACTGTATAGCAACATGGTAACAATGACCTAGGTGGTGAGGCAAAAGGTGTTCTACCAACTTCTCTGTGTGCTTGAAAATCTTCATGATACAATCTGAGGGGGAAAACTGGACAAATAGAAAGCTATGGAAATGGACAGAGCTACAGTGCTTGGTCTCCAGCCCAGCTCCAAAATCAAAGGACAAGAGAACAATTTGCAGGGAAACACAGAAGTTCGCACTCTGACACCTCCTCCAGATCTGGCTACCATATTCAAGAAGCCCCCAAACCATACCCTTGTTGTCATAATATGCCCCTGGGCCTCAGTATCAAAAGGCCAGCAGTACCATCCTAGGCTTTTAAGCCCAAAAGGTATGTCAAGAAAGCCTGGTATGTGTGTGTGAAGGGGGAAGTGAGCTAGCCCAGCTCACCTGTTTTGTTTTTGAGACAGGGTCTTGCTCTGTCACCCAGGCTGGAGCGTAGTGGTGCAATCACAACTCACTGCAGCTTCAACCTCCTGGGCTCCAACATTTCTCCTGCTTCAGCCTCCTGAGTTGCTAGGACAAAAGACAAACACCACCATACCCGGCCAATTTTTAAATTTTCTGTAGACACGGGATTGTCATGTTGCCCAAGCTGGTCCTGAACTCCTGGCTCTAGTGACCCACCTGCCTCTGCTTCCCAAGTGGCAGATTGCAGGCGTGAGCTGCAACTCACCTGTTGTAAGTCATTTGATGCAGCAGAGAAAATAATGGTCTGGGCCTGTATGAAAGCTCCCCTGAGTGTTTAATTCTAAGTCAAATTCCAGTGACTATGTCTGCTCCTATTGAGAGAAGCAAATGCAATAAATGTTTCAGATCAAAAGCATAATCTTTATGTATAACTGCAATTTACTGTGTACTTGTGCATGCTAGGCATTTTATGTAATTTCATTTAACCCTCACAACTACCCTGTGAAGTCGTTTATTTTCCTGCCTTTTTTTTTTTTGAGACCGAGTTTCGCTGTTGTTACCCAGACTGGAGTGCAATGGCACGATCTCGGCTCACCACAACCTCTGCCTCCTGGGTTCAAGCAATTCTTCTGACTCAGCCTCCCGAGTAGCTGGGACTACAGGTGCGCACCACCATGCCCAGCTAATTTTTGTATTTTTAGTAGAGACGGGGTTTCATCTTGTTGACCAGGATGGTCTCCATCTCTTGACCTCATGATCCACCCGCCTCGGCCTCCCAAAGTGCTGGGATTACAGGCGTGAGCCACCGCGCCCGGCCTCCTGATTTGATTTTTGAGACAGATTCTTGCTCTGTTGCCCAGGCTGCAGTACAGAAGCACAATCTCGGCTCACTGCAACCACTACCTCCGGAGTTCAAGAGATTCTCTTGCCTCAGGCTCCCAAGTGCCTGGGACCACAGGCATGCGCCGCCAAGCCCAGCTAATTTTTGGGTTTTTAGTAAAGACAGGGTTTCACCATACTGGCCAGGCTGGTCTCCAGTTCCTGACCTCAAGTGATCTGCCTGCCTCGGCCTCCCAAAGTGCTGGGATTACAGGCGTGAGCCACTGCGCCTGGTCTATTTTCCTGATTTTATGATGGAGGAAACTGAGGCTCAGATGGCATAAAACATGTCCAAGAATGCAGTGTGGGAACTGGATGCCTGCACACTCCAAGGAGGCTTGGAAACACACACCCTTTCTAGAAGTCTCTCCTCCCTAAGCGCCTCTAGTGGCAGGGGCACAACCTGTGTTTGTAAAGCTTTCTGAGCAGAGAATACCATGTTTATTCCTCAGTTGGTCTCAGGATACAATTAAGATTTTGTTATCTTAGGGCAGGGGGCTTCCATCTCCCACGTAAGACACATGCAGGGCACAAGAGGTCTGTCGGCCCCACCACAGGCTCTGCGTTACCATATAGGGTGTGCTCATCGGGCCTTATGCACTTCTCTCCTATGTGTGCAACCTACAGTCTTTGGTTTTCCCTCTTATTCTTTTACTTAATAAGAGATGGGGTTTCACTCTGTTGCCACAGCCAGGGTGCAGTGGTGTGATCACAGCTTGCTGCAGCCTCTACCTCCCAGGCTCAAGTAATCCTCCCACTTTAGCCTCCTGAGCAGTTGGGATTACAGGTGTGTGCCACTACGCCTAGCTAATTTTTGTAGAGATGGGGTCTCCCTATGTTGCTCAGGCTGATCTTGAACTCCTGGGTTCATGTGATCCTCCTGCCTTGGCCTCCCGATGTGTTGAGATTATAAGCATGAGACACTGCACTGGGCCCTCTTTTTCTTTCAAAAATTAGGGCCACTCATTTCTGCCTATGAGTGCTGCTGACTCAGCAATCCAGCAGCCGTCCTGCAAACACTCCTGCGTATACCGTTCTTTACTGCCTGTCTCCATCCCACCTCCACTTTCCGCTGAGCTGTGGGCACTAAGTGCTCTAGGAGGGGTGGGCAGTCCCTCCTGCTGAGCCTAGGTTACTCACTTTGTGGCTACAAGACTCCTGGGGAAGGGAGAGGAGCAGGAAGGGGAAGAGAAGTTGTTAAGATGCTTTAAAAAAAAGTTTTGTGTGTGTGTGTTTTTTAAGAGACAGGGTCTCACTGTATTGCCCACACTGGTCTTGAACACCTGGGCTCAAGTGATCCTCCCGTCTTGGTCTCTCATAGTGCAAGGATTACAGGTGTGAGCCACTGCATCCCGCCAAGAGGCTCTTGATGGGGGAAACTGTCTTACAAATCGGCATCTGCATAACGCCCTGGGATTCCAGCATAAGCATTAAGGGTCCTCATTTCTCCTGCCCTCCTGAGAGGCTACTCACCACCAGGGCTCAGCTCGGCACTGAGCAGCTGACCCATCACAGCAGGTATAGCAATTAGGGGTAAAATGTAAAAAAAAAAAGAAAAAAAAATCCATCAACATCAGCCTTAGTGGCTTAGCAGATTTTTTTTAGGGGTGAGAAATTTAAGTATTACTAGAGAGCGAAAACATCATTCACTTATAAAATAAGAGAGAGGAGAAAACCAGAGTCATATGAAAATGTCTTTAATTGTCATCTTTTGGAAATACATTTTTCATTTTTATTTTTGCCATACAAAAATGTTAAATATCTAACAATGGTCTATCTAAAGCGGGTATAGCGAAGCAGCTCCATGAGCATTTGTCATTGCTGTGATCTGTTTCAAGAGAACGACCTGGGACATGTTGTAGATTTGCATGATTTCACACACACACGCACATGTAGGCACACACACCGCTGTATCCCCAGACCACCACCCAAGCAAATGAACAGAGACTCTGGAAAGTGAACACAGCGCCACGTGTAAGAACAGAAGTTAACCTTTTTACTCATACATCCCCCATGAGAAACTCATGTCTTGGGAGAAAGGAACTCTACATAAATATGCCCAAAGGCCAGGGCATAGGGCAAGCCCCCTCATGGGTAGGTGTGAGTAGATGACAAGCATGAGAGCGTCGTATTTTCAGGCAGCTATGGTGGGAAGCAGCGAGGCACAACCCATTTCTCCACTGGGAGACTAGCCGAGGGCTGCAACCGCCTCAAAATCTGAGCGCAAGAATACACACAAGCAGGAGGACACCCCCAAATTCATGATCATGGCAGCAGCTCTTTCTGCAGATTTCACAGCCAACACTCCCCATCAGGTGGGTTCTTAAGCACACTGGGTCATAACGGGAAAGGCCTCACAGGAGCAACACGGAATTCACTGGTTAAGCACGTACACATTCATGACAGCCTACAACCATGATGAATGTCAATGTCAACAGGCAGTTAGATTAAAAAAAAAAAACCACAGCCACAAAAATACAACCTGTTTTTTGTCTTTTCCAGGAGACAATCTGGTTTCCAACCCCTCCCATACCACATTTTATTAGGTTAAATATAGTATGGCTTCCAAATGTGCCAGCCAGCTCTTGCTCACAGCGACAGCACCAGTGGTTTGCTGCCCTCAGGTCTTGGTTACCATGTGTCAGGAACTTCAAAGAGCGTGGCAGGGCTGTTCGTGGAGATGCTTCCTAGTGGGAAAGAATGAAACAATATGAACATCAGGATGGCACCTTGAGGAGAACGTGACATGACCAGCAGAGAGAGAGAGCCTGTGACAGCTGCAGAGATGGCTTCAGACAGGGTGGGGTCTGGCTGCACAGCTGCGCTGGAAAGAGTCCACAGACAGGTCTTGTCTAGGGAGGGCGGTGCTCAGCAAGGGAGGGTGAGACCACAGAAACATCACAGGGGGGCAGAGGAAGTACCTCCCCACCTCCTGCATCCATCTATCGATTTCACAGGAGTTACTGTAGCCATGCATAGTATCCTTCCCTGAGCACCGTGCTGGATTCTTTGCTGGCACCACAGTGGGCACTTAATTCATATAATCTTCATTAAAGCTGACCAATGTGGTATCACTATCCCCGTTTTACAGATGCAGGAACAGACTGAGAAGTGGGGTAAGAAGACCAGATGCAAAGAGTTAGCAAGTGGCTGAGATGGCATTTGAATCCTCCCAAAGCATCTAGATCCCTGGATCCCAAAGTCCCTGGAAACTGAGTTTCTGTGTGCTGTGCTGTGGCTGTGCCTAGGTGAGAAATCTCAGGTGGGCAGCTATAGGGCAGAGAGAAGTTAACTAGTGGAGGTTCCAAGATCTCAGAAGGGGCAAAAGAAGATTGCAGCTTTTTCCAACTTTAGCGAAGCTGTCTGGGTCCTCTTCTTGGATTGAAAAGATCTCTTCAGTGACAAAGTTTGACTCCAAGGTTAGAAGCCCTTCTTCTTCATTCACGCCACTTTCTACAATAGCAGTAGCTGTGGCCAGCAACTGAGTTGGGATCTGAACTTCAGTGAATGTGAGGGAAGTCAGGAAAGAGCATGTTCATAATGGAAAGGTGGCTGACCAGGTGTCAGCTGCACAAGTGGTGCCATGCATGACATCATAAAGTAGGGCTGGCAGGGAAAACTGGCAGTTTGTCTTCTAGCTGCTAACACCAAGATTTCAAAAAGGGAGAGAAGTCTTTGATGATACCTTCAATGGGAAATAACTTTTAAAGATGAAGGGGATGTAGTGTCTTACAAACTAGGTAATCATATAACTCAGTTTGGAGTGGTTATCATCAATAACAGGGATACCTAAAGATAACAAGGTCTAAAGACAAGAAAAACACGAAGAGAATTTCAGCTAACATGAGAATTCCCACTTCTGATCCTTTATTGTGATAAGATCCAGGGAGTCAGGATGAGATCAGGAAAGGGTAACCGGAATTTTTCTGCCCTGAGTCTCATCGCTGTGGACAGGCTCATCTTGGGACTCCCAGTAAAGATGGTGAGACCACTCCCGAGAGTGAGGATGGGCAGGAGATGATCCACTGAAAAGGACTCACAGGGCCCAGTGAAGTACTGCAAAGGGCCCATGAAAACCTGCAACTAGCCTGGCCTTCCCGGTCACAACCTGACACAACACCTAATTATGTAAAAATAAACATCCATTAACGGTACTTTTATAATTCACATATGAAAAAAATATTGCAGTAGCCAATCAGCCATTCTAAAGGTAAAAGCTACAATGCCCAGTGTGGGGAACTGAAGTGAATTAAATCCAGCTCAGAGGAAAAAGGAAGATAAACTGCTAAAGGCAACCGCACTGCAATACTTGTAATCTGCACCTGCCATTAGCTGCAGTGTGTGTGAGTGCACAATGAGCCATCAGACACACAGAAAGTGGCTCCATGAAGAGCTAACAGAAAATAATGGAATAAGCAAAAGTTCAGGAGGGAGGCAAGTCAGGTTGGACGATTTTACTAGCTCAATGACCTTGAACAGGTCTCACTGCCTACTCTAAAAGATGGACCTAGTACTATTTTATGCTGTATAGGACTTCTGTGATACCGCAAAGTTTCTGGGTAAGTTTTTAATGAATGCTAGGTCTCTTCCGCTTATCAGTAAGCTGACCCAACAGGGAACAAGGCTGTCCCTGGGAAGCCAACAGTCTACAGTCAACAAGATGCTAGTTTTCAGGGCCTACCTGTGCAGCTGCTGAGCAACAATGAT
This sequence comes from Callithrix jacchus, assembly GCF_049354715.1. NCBI lineage: Eukaryota > Metazoa > Chordata > Mammalia > Primates > Cebidae > Callithrix > Callithrix jacchus. The sequence goes on along the minus strand of NC_133513.1, from coordinate 14,560,588 downwards.
GTGGACAGAGGGGCCAGAACTGTAGGAGTCGTCTCCAGGAGACCCGGACCAGAGGGGAAATGAAGGCCACTAACAGTGCTTTTTCCACCACCTCCAGAAAGGGAGAGCTGTAGACCAACAAAGGGCCAGTCTAAAAACTGGTGGGTAAGAAGCTATGGTTTTTAAAAAGCAGCAGCTAGGCCAGGCACAGTGGCTCATGCCTGTAATCCCAGCACTTTGGGAGGCTGAGGTAGGCGGATCATGAGGTCAGGAGTTTGGGATCAGCCTGACCAATGTGGAGAAACCTCGTCTTTACTAAAAATGCAAAAATTAGTTGGGTGTGATGGCGGGCGCCTGTAATCTCAGCTACTCAGGAGGCTGAGGCAGGAGAATCACTTCAACCTGGGAGGCCAAGGGTGCAGTGAGCCGAGATCGCACCACTGTACTACAGCCTGGGTGACACATGGAGACCCCACCTCTACAAAAAATTTAAAAATTAGCCAGGTGTGGTGGGACACACCTATGGTCCCAGCTACCCAGGAGGCTGAGGTGGGAGGATCACCTGAGGCCAGGATATCAAGGCTGCAACGAGCTGAGATAGTGCCACTGCATTCCAGTCTGGGTGGGTGACAGTGAAACTGGAAGGGAGGAAGGGAAGGAGGGAACAGATACCTAAGAACATCTGCCTCCTGCCACAGTGGACCTTAATCTAAGATTAACTTGAATTGCATATTTAATTGTAAAACCTAAAACTATAAAACTTCTGGAAGAAATCATAGGAGAAATCATTCGCAACTGAGAGTTATACAAAGATTTCTTAGATATGACATTAAAGGCATAATCCAAGGGGAAAAACCAGATAAACCAGACTTCATCAAAATTTAAACCTTCCACTCTTCAAAAAAGACACTGTTAAAAGAATGAAAAGCCAATCTAGAAGAATATATTTGTAAAACACTTAAAAGAACTTGTATCCAAAATCTATACAGAACTCTAAAAATGCAGTCAGAAAATAAACCCTATGAAAAAGGTGAAAAAAGCTCTGAGAAGGTTTTTCACCAAATAAGAAATCCGGATGGCAAATCATCACATGAAAAGATGCTTATTAGTCATTAGGGAAATAAAAACCAAAGCCACAATGAGATACCACTACATACCATTAAAATGCTGAACAAACAAGCAAAAGGGGTGTGCATACAATACCAAGTACTGGTGAAGGTGCAGAGAGAGCAGAAATCCTGTATCCTGCTGGAGGAAATCCAAAATGGTAAAGCTACTTTGGAAATGAGTGTATCAGTTTCTTATATAGTTAAATATACAGTTACCATATGAGCCAGCAATTCCACTCCTAGATATTTACCCAAAGGAAATGAAAAGTTAATTCATACAAAGACCCGAACACAAATATTCATAGCAACTTGATTCCTGGTTGCCAAAAACTAGCAACAACCTGAACAGTGATAGCCACATACGGTGGAATACTACTCAGCAGTAAAAAGGAGTGAACTGAGGATAAAAGCAACACCACAAATCTCAAACGCATCATGCTAAATGAAAGACTTACAAGGCCAACCAGCACATGATTCCAGGAATATGACATTCTGGAAAAGGCAAAATTGCAGGGACAGAAAGATCACTGGCTGCTGGGATCTGTCTGGGGTTTGGGGGAAGGATCGACTCCAGAGGGGCATGAGGGAAATTTCTGGGGCGATGGAGTTCTGTATCTTGATCATAGTGGTGGTTATATGACTATACACAAGATGTCAAAACTCATCAAATTGTATACCTGAAAATGATGACTTTTATTGGGTGCAAACTATATCTTTTTGAAGCTGACCTGGCAAGAGATACTAAGAACAATGTTTTTTTAAAAAAACAAAATTTTAATAGGAAATACTACGCTTCTAGTTAAGACTATTTGACCAAGAGTTTCTACAGTGGGAAAACGCAGGATACAGGCTGCACACAGGGTACGAGGTCGACTGCACAGAGCAAGAATGCTTGTTACTATGGCATCAAGTGGCGGGCTGGGAGGCTTAATTTTCTCCTATTTTTATGCATTTTCCAAATTCTCATGCTGAGTACATTATTTTTATTAATCAAAACAACAAAAAATTAAAAGGTGGGGAACACAAAAGGTGAATGTTCCTTCTTTTCTACCCCTTTACCTAACTGGAGTTGAAATGGAGAAACTCAAAGGGTAGACAGACATTGCTTTTTCCAGGTGAATCCCAAACAGAATCTAAGAAACTGCACAGGAAACTGGAAGCTTCCCATCATATCATCTTCCACAGAGTGGTCCTTTGGGAAGCCACACACAAGTTTCTAACTAGGAAACTCTCAAGGGGGCATGCCCTGGGGCTGGTTTCCCACACTAAGGTGACCCCTGCTCCCTGCAAGGCTGATGACACCCTGGAGTTGCCAGGAGGAAAAGGACGGCACGAATGCGCCTGGAGCGCCCTGCCTCTGCCTCACTGCAGAGCGGCACACACCTCCTTCACCACATTCACTGCAAACCACACTTGAACACAGTAATTAAAAGGTTCCTTGGGAGGTCGCTGAGCTGCCTCAGCCTGGTCTCTCAGGTGACCGACAGCAGCAGCTATAGATCTTGTTTCTAACTTTAATGAGACCTGTAACAGCATGAGGAGACTGCTGCTCTAAGTAGGTTCTAAATTTTTATACTGTAACCTTCAGGGTTTAAGCTTGAAAAGTACGGTAGGTTAGTCCGAGTTTTAAACTCCAATAAAACTCACGGTTCTTTGGCAAACAAACACTTAAAAGATCTAATGTGTTGCTTTAAATATTAGGGGAAAAAAGGCTTTGAACAATGTCTCTATTTACAGGACAAAAAATAACCATGACTAGTTAATGTATCTACTTTGGGCATGCCTCTGTAAACACAGTCTGACTAAGGTGCTAATGGAAGCTGCTGCTAGGGACCAGCCAGCAGCATTTTCAGAATGGTCAGCCTGGGCAGCAACAGACCGTCCATGTGGCTCCAAGATTTTTCAGGGAAGTGAGGGGGTGAGCTGGGTTTCTCCAGTCCCCAGGAACACATCAACAAGAACAAGTAGGTTACAGAAATCCTTCAATTAAACATGACCTGGGAAAACAGCCACATTTCCTAAAGACACTTTATTCCAGCATTAATGGCATGCAGAATAGTTTTCCTTTGCACACCGAGTACGTACCTAGAACCACTTAGATGGAAAGTGGCTGGCACTGCCAATCAACACCATCGTATAAACAGAAAAGGAGGGGACTTACACATACATTTACCTCCTGAAAACAGGATCCAAACAACCACTTAGCAGAAAAATAATTGCTGAGTACATAATATATACATAAACTAGAAGCCTTGAAGGAGAGTAGGAGAGTGGTCACTTGGATTTTTTTCCCTTCTTTTTTTCTTTTTCTTTTGAGATGGAGTCTTGCTCTTGTTGCCTAGGCTGCAGTGCAGGGTGCAATCTCAGCTCACTGCAACCTCTGCCTCCTGGGCTCAAGCGATTCTCCTGTCTCAGCCTCCTGTGTAGCTGGGGGCACCACCATTCCTGGCTAATCTTTGTATTTTTAGTAGAGACGCGGTTTTGCCATGTTGGCCAGGCTGGTCTCGAACTCCTGACCCAAGGTGCTGGGATTACAGGTGTGAGCCACCACACCCAACCCACTTGGATTTCTATCAAGTCTAGATTGGTAATTTTTTCTGACCTAGAACAGCTACAAGAAACACCTTTGTAAAGGATCCTTCATTTCCTCTTAAGTTTGGATGAGTTTCCCCAGCCTCCCACATGCCAGTTAGATACTTTAAGTCTGCAACTCTGAGCCTCAGTTTCTCTGTACAACTGGGAAATAGTATCTATGCCTTACTGCATGTTTCAAAGGTCTAGATAAGACAATAAAAGATGTTTCTAGCACACTGTCTCATAGTATAAACCTAATGAATAGTCATTTATTACACTATGTTGTTTTGTTATCTGGGATTAGGTCTAGTACTTAATTTTTAATGTATCTTCGATATCAAAATGTATACTATTAAGTTCATGTGCTTGGGTCAAGAAAAAAATTAAAAGAAAAAGAACAGATACAGATATTAATTTTGTTTTTTTTGAGACAGAGTTTTGCTCTTGTCACCCAGGCTAGAGTACAATGGCACAACATGATCTTGGCTCAGAGTAATGTCCACCTGATGGGTTCAAGCGATTCTCCTGCCTCAGCCTCCAAGTAGCTGGGATTACAGGCATGCACCACCATGCCTGCCTGGCTAATTTTTGTATTTTAGTAGAGACGGGGTTTCACCATGTTAGCCAGGCTGACTTTGAACTCCCGATCTCAGGTGATCTGCCTCGCCTGCCTTGGCCTCCCAAAGTGCTGGGATTGCAGGCGTGAGCCAATGCGCCCGGCAAGATTAAATTTTTAAACATTCATTTTGTGTGGTATCTGTTGAGCACCAATTATTCTGGAATTGCTATAACACAGGATATTCCAGCATCCTAATTTTTGCTACTTCTTCCTTGGAGAACAGAAAATACCCTTGTCTTTTATACCTTTCATGCCCTCATTGCCAGTGTACCTGAGGATGTGCTGCGTACCTGCTGAGAAGCCCTTCTGAGTACCAGAGCTCAGACCTAACTCCTCAGCACTGTTTAGGTTTGGACAGACTTTCACGCCATGCCTAGCACTCTAATACAGTTCCTGCCACCACCTGAACCAGGCCTTCGAGGCTCCTGGCACACTCTAAATACCTCTGAGAGTTAAATGAGGGTTTGAACTTTGTACTCTCACTCATTACAGGCCCTTATTAAAGTAAATGAGCAAGCCAAATTGGTTGATTCCACAGGTTCTGCCTCTGATATCCTGACCTACACCCTGCTGATACTAATAGGATTAAACACTGAAAACAAACCAGGTGGAAAGGATCCATTAAGTTTCCACCTGGCACCGTCAGGGGTCGTGCTCCATGAATGGTGCTCCAGAAGAAAGCCTGATTCACTCAAGTTCTCTGATTCAATTAAAAGTTGTCAAGGTGTCTCTTCCTCGCTGTCTCTCTGCTTCTCTCTCTCTCTCTTTTTGGCAGCGCTGACAAAGAAGTACAAAATCTACAATTTTTTTTTTTAGCTCAAATCTTGTGGCAGTGACAGCTTTACTGTCAATGGGAGGGAAAAAAATCCCCTATTTTAATTACAGTATTATAAATTCAAAACCCTAAATAACTTATAGAAAGTTTTCACTTAAAATGATGAAAGCTATAAAAGGACTAATCTATTAAAGCAGTCTATTATTAGTTATTTTAATATTTTTAGATTATGCTGATATAGAAGGGAAAAACGAAAAGCTTGTCCCTAAGAAGTAATACACTAAAAAAATCCAGAAGAGACAGATATGAAGGACAGGAATACAACAGGAGAACCTCCTCACCCCTCTAAATCCTATTGAGTATGATCTCTAGAAATCATGCTGACATTTATTATTTGTTGAGCACATAAAACACGACAGTGGTAATAAAGGTATCAAATTTGAAGAATTAGGATGCTGCAGATTAAAAACTTCTCCAATACTTTTTCTTTCTTTTTTTTTTCTTGAGACAAGGTCTTGCTGTGTCCCCCAGGCTGGAGTGCAGTAATGTGATCATAGCTCATTGACATCAAAAATCCTGTGCTTAAATAATCCTCCCGATTCAGCCTCCTGAGTAGCTGGGACTACAGGCCCATGCAACTAATATTAAAAATTTTTTTTTGTAGAGACAAGGTCTCACTATATTGCCCAGGCTGGTCTGAAACTCCTGGGCTCCCCATCCTCCTGCCTCATTTTCCCAGAGCAGTGGGTTTTTAGGTGTGAGCCACCATCCCTGGCTCCTCTCCAATAGTTAATTTAGGGATAGGAGAGGAAATAAGTAAAGGGAGACACCCAGAGTCAAGGAGACAGTTAAAATAGACAATCCAGGCTTCAAACATGTTTAAGTTTTCTGTTGAAATTCAGCTTCAGCATAATGTATAAAAAGCATATGTGACATTTTTGCTACTTGTCTGATTTCGTTAATATCAATGAGATTCAGAAAACTCCCCACAGTCAGATCAGTCCACATGCGAAAGGGGATTAATTAAAACAGTGAATTCACAGGTTGTGTATGAATCAAGTTCCACTGCTTGACTACTACTTTCCTTTGATTTGATTGTTAGTTCTGCTAACCCTGACAACTGTCACGATACGAGACAAAGGAGAATGATTATAATTGTGTTTGGGTCAGTGTCTCTCAACATATAACCTTGGTTAAAGGCACTGGCTTTCTTTTTTTTGTGTGTATGTGAGACAGGGTCTCACTTTGTTTCCCTGGCTGGAGTGTAGTGGCACGATCTTGGCTTACTGCAGCCTTGACCTCTCTGGGATTAGGTGGTCCCCCTACCTCAGCTTCCTGAGCAGCTGGGACTACGGGAATGCACCACCATACCTGGTTAATTTTTATATTATATATATATGTGTGTGTGTGTGTGTGTGTGTGTGTGTGTAAATAGATATGTGTGTGTGTATATATATATTTTTATTATACTTTAAGTTCTGGGGTACATGTGCAGATCTTACAGGACTGTTACATAGGTATACACATGCCATGATGGTTTGCTGCCTCCATCCCCCCTTCACTTACATTAGGTATTTCTCCTAATGCTATCCCTCTCCAACCTCCCTACCCCTTGCTATGGCTCCCCTAGCCTCCCACCCCACAACAGACCCCAGAGTGTGATGTTCCCCTCCCCGTGTCCATGTGTTTTCAATGGTCATACTGACATATTGAATTAAATCAGATTATGTGTCCTGATTTTTCCTTAAGAAAATATTCTTATGAGTGAGAACATGCGGTGTTTGGTTTTCTGTTCTTGTGTCAGTATGCTGAGAATGATGTTTTCCAGATTCATCCATGTCCCTGCAAAGGACATGAACTCATCCTTTAAACAGCTGCATAGTATTCCATGGTGTATATGTGCCACATTTTCTTTATCCAGTCTATCCTTGATGGGCATTTGAATTGGTTCCAATTCTTTGCTATTGTGAACAGTGCTGCAATAAACATATGTCTGAATGTGTCTTTATAACAGAATAATTTTTGTATTTCTAGTAAAGACATAGTTTTGCTATGTTGGCCATGCTGGTCTTGAACTCCTGACCTCAAGTGATCCAGCAGTCTTGGCCTCCCAAAGTGCTGGGGTTACAGGCATGAGCCACTAAGCCCAGCCTCACCGGCTTTCTTATAAGACAGACTAACTGGCTCTAGAACCTTGGGCAGCTCACATAACCCCAAGGACTCTCTTTTCTTCATTGTAAAAAGGATAATGATGACAGTCTCCAGGATTACATGAAAGAATTTCTGTTACACATTAAGCATTGTCCTGGCCCCTTAGTAAGCACTCAGTCAACAGTGGCTACGATTACTGTCACTGTGACTGCTGCCTTGCTGGATGGCCCCCAGCAGCAGAGAACAGCCTTTTTTCATGTGCTGACTGACAAGACACCCTTCTGGCCTCTTGCTCCGGCCCTGCGTGGCATGCGAGCACGAAGGGCTGAGTTAGGCATGTCTGTGGGGTGGAGAGGACATGGGATTCAGCTCATGTGGGCCTGGGTCTGCCTTTTGGCTGTGCTTCCTATGAGCAGCATGGCCCTGCACACTTAGCCTCCCTCAGCCCAGGCATCTGCTTCACTCAAATAAGGATGACGATTCCCACCTCAGGACTATGGTGAAAATTAAATAAAATAAGGAGAGAAATGGCTTCTACTACAGCGTCTAGCATGTAGTAGGCTCTCAACAGGTGCTAATTTCCTGTCTCCTTTGCTTCTTATATAATTCTGCTTAGGAGAGAAATCCAGGTTGCCTGGGGGTTTTGCTGGAAACAGTGAAAACTCTGCTACTGAAAATAGCATGTAGGAGGGGCCTCTGCGCACATTTAAATGTACATTTTAAATATTGAGGCTGCTTTAAACACATCAGCAAAACGTCTACACCATGGAGGAGAGATTACCAAAATAGACTAGCCATCTTTACAAGGAGACCCCCCCAGGCCTTATGCTACCTGAGCCAGAGCTTTTTAGGATTCCTCAAATTAAATTAAATTGATCCTAAAAATATCTTCTCTTGTGGAAGACTACATGGGCTTTGCCACCAAGTGAAGCCTTGCTATAATTTCTCCCCCAAAATAGGAGATTCTAGAGCATTTAAAGAGTCCACAGCTCCAGAACTTCGGCAAGATCCAATACAAACCTGCTGGAGAAAGCTCCTTCTTCATTCTTTTTAATTTCTTGGCCTTTTTCCTTCCCTCTGAGAGGGGCTCTGCACAGGAATTGGTCTGCTCAAGCTCAGCGTCAGAAATCTCTCCCGACACTCCATCCTCCAGGCCAGCTTCCTCTTGACTAGGACTCAAATTTCTCTTTCCTACTGTGCTGGGAGCTGTAAAACTGAAATGCAAAAAGTAGAACATGAAAGGTGCGAGAGTTACAGGAAGACTAGTCTACAAAAATATTTTAATACTCTTAACTCTACTAACACTTAGCCAGCCATCAACAACATGGACAGCTGCTGCCTGTGCGTAAAAACCAAAGACCTTATTATGAACTGAAGTCTCAAAGTTTACCTATAACACACTTATTCCGAAAAAAAGTCCTAAATTATGCTTGTAAATACATATAAATCTAAGCTGTTTCGAGTGCTCAAGAACACATTTGTAAAGTCCCTAGTCTCTATTGTGATAAAATTATTGCAACAGAATAGAACAGCAGAGACACTATAACAAAATAACGGTTTTGATTACATTAAGTCAGAAGATAGCATTATTCCCTTCAATGACTGCCTAATGGACAAACAGCAGAAATGCAGAATTCTTGAATCAGTCTGCTATCCCACGGCTTAAAACTTGGATATAGTTACAAAGCATACCCGACCTTCGTGTAATCCTCTTCCTTTCCAAAAAGATGACTTGTTAAATGTATAATTAAATCTGGTTTCATTTTGAAAGCTTTATAGGATTTGACATATTGAATTAAATCAGATTGTGTCCTGATTTTTCCTTAAGAAAATATTCTCTGAAATATAACTAGATAAAAATAGTGTCCACATAAACACTGAGTCCTTTCTCCACTAAATGGATCTTAGAGATTTTTTTCATTATAGCCCCCAAGTTATGAAAAGCCTAAAATAAATTCAAGGCATTCTATTTAGGAGCACGTGCATTCAAGCACGTGGGGAGGGTGGGGAGTGAGAGCGATGAACTGATCCTACCAGCCTTTCCTAGGAGGTGGGTACTTTTTAATTTAATTTATTTATTTTCGAGACAGGGTCTTGCTCTGTCACCTAGGCTGTAGAGCAGTGGTGCAATCTTGGCTCACTATAGCCTCTGCCTCCTGGGTTCAAGCAATTCTCCTGCCTCAGCCTCCCAAGTAGCTGGGATTACAAGCACCTGCCACCATACCCAGCTAATTTTTGTATTTTTAGTAGAGGTGAGGTTTCACCATGTTGGCCAAGCTAGTCTTGAATGCTGGACCTCAAGTGATCCACCAGCCTCAGCTTCCCAAAGTGCTGGGATTGCAGGTGTGAGCCACCATGCCCAGCTAGGACATGAATACTTTAAAATGTTCTATATAAAAAATGCTGGATACCCAAATATTCAAGTTCCTCCACATCACTCCTGCACTGAACATCTTCCCTGAATCTGTCAACTGCACTGGACAGTACACTCAGGCTGGAGGAGGAGAACACACTGCCTTTCTGGTGCATCTCTAAAGCATGGGAAGCAGAAGAGGCTGGATCACGCTTCCTCTTACTACTGAGCTAGCCAGCCTTTCATTTGTCCTCTTTTTCATGTCTATTATAGAGAGCTTTCTGAAATATCTCTTTTAATTGAGGGACTCTGAAAAAAAAAAAAGGGACAATATCAATGGTAATGTTTTGGGGGGGGGACAGTTAAAAATTTATGCTAATGTTTACTGTTTAAAAACTGATAATACCTTTAAGAAGATTTTTTAAAGACTAAAAAAATTTTGCTGATTTCAGAAAATTTAGAAAATTCAGAAAGTGTAAGATAGTAAGGGATCTTCCATCACGAAAAGGGAAGAGGCCTAAAAATTCCTTTGCACTGTAAATTCAGGAATCTGGTAGCCTCTGAGATATAAATATTTAATGAAAACTCAGCTTGAACCACAGGCATTAAAAATACTTTGTGAAGGGGATCCTGCAGCGGGTCCTTTCGGGGTGTGACATTCACCTGGCCTTCCAGGGTGACGGACTTTCCACCCAAGAACCATGGCCTAACTTATCCATAACCTTGTGGAGAAGACCCTGGCGCAGGTGAACACTGTTGTGACTTATTTGAAGCCTCAACTGGCCACATTTTGGTACTACACCAAGGTTGAACTGATTCCTCTTACCCCTGCTGAGACCCATAGAGCTTTTCAGAGTCTGAAAAACATAGTCGTTAATGCTCAGACTGGTAGCTTCAAAAAACTCACAGTTAAGGAAGCTGTGCTGGATGGTTTGGTGAGGTGCTGATGTGGTTTTATGTCATAGGAGATCATAGGCAAGTGTGGCATCATTGGCTATAATGTTTGAAGAGTATCTTTAACATCTGATTATATTCGATTTATTATTTGAGCATTGTTGGACCATGTGTGATCAGACTGCTATCTCAGTAAAATAAGACTTGTAAAAAAAAATACTTTGTGAAATACAAAGTCTAGAAATAGCCCCAACTGTATGTAGAAACCTACTGTATGATAATGGTGGTGTCTCTAAATACTGGGGCAAAGATGGACTTTAAAAAAATAGTGTTGGGACAAGCAGAAAAGGATAAAATTAGAACCAGTCCTCATACCATATAAAAGAATAAATACCTAAGGCATTAGCTCTCTAAATGCAAAAAAAGGCAACTTCAAGGGTACTAAAAGAAAACACGAGTGAATGCCTCCAAATCTAGGTGTAGAAAAAGGTTTTCTTGCCATGTCTTACAATCCAGACATAATAAAGAATTTGTAAATGTGACTTCATAAATGTAAACATGTTTTACAGGGCAATAAATAATGTGAGCAGAGACAAATGACAAACCAGGAAGAAGTATCTGCAACATGTATCACAGATAAAGGGTTAATGCCCCTAACAAATTATAACTCAAACATGAACAGAAAAAGAAAGACCAGAAGTCCTATAGAAAACTGAAAAAGCTATGAATAAACAGCTCATTACACACACTCCTTAAACACATGAAAAAATGTTCAACTCCATCCATAATGCAAAGTAAAACAACATTGAAATATCACTTCTCACCCACTAGGTTTTTAGACTGGCAAAAACCTTCAAAAGCTTGATAATATACTCCATGAGTAGACTGGGGAAAAGAGTCCTTTCATACATTGCTGGTAAGAATGCAAAATGGTACAACTTACTCTTATGGAGGGAGTGTGGCAATATCTAACAAAACTACATACATTTCCAGGAAACTAGAAGATATACCTCCTACAAGGCAAATATATATATGTACAAGTTATTCAATATAGCATTATTTAGAATTGCAAAATACTGCAAAGTACCTAAATGTCTAAGCATAGAAAACGGGCTGAATACACAACAGTACGTACAATCAATGAACTACTAAGCAATTACAAAAAAGAATGAAGATCTCAAGTAACTGAAAATAATTATGGAATGATTTCCAGTAAAATATGTGCAAAAAGCCAAGTGCAAAAGAACAACTTATGAACCCGGTACTCCCATTCTTGAGTAGGGTGTGGGAGAGAATGGCAAACAAATCCTGAATCCTTTAGTAGGTTTGCTTCTGCAGTAGAATGAGTGAAGCAATTCTGAAAACACTTAGCTGCATGATGGCACTGAGTAAATCAGTAAATATGCGGATGTTTCTGGAAGGCAGACATAAAAATATTGGAATAAGGGAAGATAAAGAACCCTGGGGGATGACTGAAATTGGAGATAAGGATTTGGACTTGTGATTTCTAAAATACATATGTGTATATGTGTTCATACTTATGTATACACACACATATGCACATATATTTATGCAGGGATAGGTAATCCTATCTATCCAGGCACAAAATTCCCAGCTCTGTCTACAGAAAGGACCTAGAAGTAGAGACACCCTGGTAACAATGAGCATATCTGCTTTCCAGATCTTAGTTTCTAAATACCTCACTAAAAGGAACCAGGGCTCCTGAATAAGTGGTTAATTCCAGGGTCAAGGGAGATAAATTATAAAATGAGTCTAAATTATTTTGCAATGCCAAAAAGTAAAAAATGTTTAGCCATGTCACAGGGAACTAGGAACTAGCTTGGAAAGGACTGACTCCCACTGGCCAAATCTGGACAATGTGTGCCCTCTAATTTATTAGAGAACAGTAATAAATTCTGCATCATTGAAAAAAAAATAGGAATCCATGATTCTACGTCAATACGTAAGGCAAGGAAAGGGAAGGGAAAGAAAAACTGCAACTCTCCACTATAAACCTAAATTTAAACTGCTTGGCACAGCATCTAGGATACTCTGTCATCTGGGGCCCAATCTGCTTTCCTGGCCTATCTTTCACTAGGCGGCCAAGCAGCAGAGACTATCTAGGTTTACCTAACAAAGCCCATCATCCGTACTCTCCTACATGCCTGACATCCCACCGGAAGCTTATCAACCCAAATATATCCCAGGCTTCCCATTTCAATGTCACCATTAGTGCTAAGACCCTACTGCTCATCTTTTCCTGCTCAACATGACTCTCCTCTGGGAATGTTCTCAAGCCCTATTTAGTGTTCTTTCATTTCCATGCTTCCCAAAACATCCTGCTTGGCTATCTCAAGAGGACTTTAACTCATTCACCTTGTTTTTTATAATAAACTGAAACTAGGAGCAGTGCATCAACAGGAGAATGGATAAACAAACTGGGCTATATTCATACAATGAAATGTAATTCAGCAATAAAAAATACATTACTATTACCTCCAACGACATGGATGAATCTCAAACACTCTAAGTGAATGAAGCCGTCAAAGGAAAGAGTGGGTATTTTATAAACACATTTATATAAAATTCCAGAAAAGTCTAAACTAATCTTCGGGGAAAAATATTCAGAAGAATGGTGGGTGTGGGAAGGTAGGCAGGGATTGACTGATGGAATGTGAGGGAACTTTCTGGGGTGGTATTAATGCCCTGTGTCTTTACAGGAGTATGGTCTCATCAAAACTCTTATCTTCGCTGGGTATGGTGGCTCAAACCGGTAATCCTAACACTTAGGGAGGCCACGGCAGGAGGAATGCTTGAGCCCAGGAGTTCAAGACTAGCCTGGGCAATGTGCCAAAATTCTGTCTCAAAACAAAAACAAAAACAAAAACAAAATTAGCTGGGCACAGTGATAGCATGCCTGTATTCCTAACTATTTGGGAGGCTAACGTAGGATTGCTTGAGTCTGGGAGGTGAAGGTGGCAGTGAGCTGTGATCATCCCAATACACTCCAGCCTGGGTGACAGAGTGAGACCTTGTCTCAAACAACAACAACAATAACAATCACTAACTCAAATCATAGCATCACGTGGTTATTCCACAGACATGGAGAATAATTAACTTTATCATTAACTGCAAGCAATGATTTTGAAGGCATTTACTAGAATACATTGGTTTGTATCCTAACCACAAGTTACTACGGCCAACAAGGCCGATGCATCTGTAATGCTCCTCTCCATAAACATCTGATGTCTACTATGCAACAGGGACTATGACAGATGTGCTTCTGCAGGGCTCTTGTTTCTATACAACTTTTAAGTTTACAAAGCATTTTCCTGAACAGTTTCTCAATTACTTTACAACATATTTTCTTTATCTTTTTGAGATGGAGTCTCACTCCATTGCCCAGGCTGGAGTGCAGCGGCACAATCTTGGCTCACTATAACCACTGCCTTCCAGGTTCAAGTGATTGCCATGCCTCAACCTACCGGTAGCTAGGATTACAGGTGTGTGCCACCAGGCCTGGCTAATTTTTGTATTTTTAGTAGAGATGGGGTTTGACCATGTTAGCCAGGCTGGTCTCAAACTCCTGACCTTAAGAGATCAGCTTGCTTCAGCCTCCCAAAGTGCTGGGATTATAGGTGTGAGTCACAACGCCCAGCCTACAACTGATTTCTTAATTGCTTATCTGTAGTTTCTGCCCTCAAGTAAGTCTTTTGCTTCCTAGGAGAAGCTAATGGTTCTTGGGCATCCTGCCTGAGAAAGCTCTCAGATGTATGTGGAATTAGTTTATTTCCTATAATGTTTCTGTATCTATATTTATGTAAGACCTGCTATCCTTTAATGAAAATAAAAGCTATGATTATATCCCATATAACTTAACTGTGGCAGTTTTAAATCAAAGAGTTTTAATTATACATTAAAAACCAGATATATGTAATATCACCATTACGAATGTGATTCTTGATATATTTGGAAGGTACTGCTGTGCATGCATGTATGTGCACATGCGTATGTAGCACTCTCAATACATGCATGTTGAGGAGGCATTCTTTATTAACTGATTTTAAATGTCAAAAGGTAAAATGAGAGGCAAAACAATCTCCCATTCATATGACCTTGTTTTGCATACAGATTTATAATGTACAAAGTGAGCTAGTTTATAATGAATATGAAGTGGACATTTAAATCCACTGTAAGAAGTGGTAATTAATTAAAATGTCACACACACAGCTTAGTATGTTAAAACTGAACATTAAACTTTGACTAGTATTTTGCTAAAAGTTAAGTTACTGTCAACTATCCATCAAATTCTACAAGGGTGAACATCTTCATTAGCTTTTTCCTTTTAGTAGAAAAAATGTTTGCTTATAGAAAGGCTGTATTTTCAAACCTCTACAAATACCTTTTTCCATAAAGCAATTAACAAAAATCTGGCTGCCATAGAAACATTTTCGCCTATTTTAAATTAGGGTATTATTTACATGCAATGGAATTCACTTGTTTTAAAAGTAGTTTGGTTAACTTTGGGAATTGCATATAACCATGTAACTATTACTACAATCGAGATACAGAACAATGCCCTTTTCCTAAAAAGATTCCTCATGTCACTTTGCACTTAATACACATTGCCGCAGCAACCACTAATCTGCTTATAGTCCTATTTATGTAGTTTTGCCTTTTCTGGAAGTTCATATGAATGAAATCAAGCAGTATTTAGTCTTTTGACTGTTTTCACTTAGCATAATACTACTTTGAGAGTCAGCCACATTGGCTGTCAGTATTAGTACTTTATTTCAGAGTATGGCTGTATCACAATTTATTCATTTACTAGCTGATGGACCTTTGGGCTGCTTCCAACTTTTTGTCATTATAAATAATGCTGCCAGGAACATCTGGGTAAAAGCTAGCTTTTATTATTAAAAACATTAAGTTTTTATTTTTCCAAAGATAAATATCTAGAAGAATTTCTGGGTGATATACAGAAATGCATTTGCAATTTAACTTTACAAGAAATTGCCAAACCATTTATTGGCTATTTGTATATCTTCTTTGAAGAATCTTTGAAATCTTTTGACCTCATCCACCTTTTCAAGAAACTGGGTTGTTTTCTGAATTGCCGAGTATATATTGTAAGAGTATATATGATTATGATACAAGTATTTTGTATGTAGATACAACTGTTTTATTAGATACTCAGTTTACAAATTTTTGGCCGGGTGTGGTAGCTCATGCCTGTAATCCTAGCACTTTGGGAGGCTGAAGTGGGTGAAATGTTTGATTGAGCTCAGGAGTTCAAGACCAGCCTGGGCAACAAGGTGAATCTCCATCTCTATTTTAAAAGGAAAAAAAGGAAAAGAACCTTTTTTCCAGTGTGTGCCTTCTCTTCACAGTTTCTTAATAGTATCTTTTGAAGAAAAGAAGATTTAATTCTAAGTCCAATTTATCGATATTTTTCTTTTACGCTTTTGTTGTCACATCTAAGAAATCTTTGCCTAATGCAAGACACTAAGGTTTCCTTTCGTTTTTTTCTTCTAACAGTGGTATCACTTTAGTTCTTCCAAAACCTTCCTTCGCCTACTGGATTACTGGTACCTCTGTCAGGAAATTTTGGTTTTTCCAAATCCTCAAGATGCAGGAAGGAGAAATTCAGAATTCCCAAATCATAAAATATTCTGCATTTTTAATAGCACTGTGTTATATGTTTTTAAATAATGAGTTATAAATAGCAAGTCACTTTTATGTGATACAGTTATACTAAAAGTTTCAGGGGTCAGTTCTATAAAGTAAGATATAATAATATATGCACAGGTTACTATTATGAACCAGCACACTGTGAGAAAAGTATATATTTCAATAACACATTAAAAATAACCTCTACCTGATATAGACATTTGGTAACAGAAAACATTACAAACACAGTAGCACCAAATGAATGCCAAATAAATATTTAAAAATTGAAAGATGCCACAAATATTTAGTATTTAAAAGTTATTCTTAAATGATACTTAAAAACACACAAGCAGTAATTGTTAATATCTGTTTCATGAAAAATATTCCAAATGTAGAAAAGCTTCTTTCATGTTATGTTAATGATGGTCAAACCCTTCAGAGTGTGTCCAAAGCAAATTGCAGTTGGGCTTTAGACTACATACGGCTTCATATAAGCCCATTTCCTTTCCTAGTTTTGAAAATATTTTGTCTGCTTACCCTGATTTTGCTCTTAAAATTGATCCTGCTTTTCCTAATTCAAACTTTATATCAGCTGATTTCACATTAAGAGTATTCCACAATCATACTCACACATCTTCTCTTTACATCTCTCCTGTAAAAGTATTTAAAAAGAACTGTAGCCTTCATTAAATATTCAAACACGGAAAAACACCAGTGAATATGACTGGATTCTATCAGCTAATGTAATGTAATGTTTGGCTATCCTAGCAAGGTTAACAGCACAACACAGGAATCACGCTTCAAAGCTACCAACTTAAAGCCTGCTATCTTCAAACAAGAGTTGCAGGATTTTGTAACATGTACTCATGTGCATAAACTCAGTAGATTTTTATTGAGAAGAATGACTCACTGTTAATAGCAGGCAGAGCCATAAATACACACTTGCAATATGGTGACAGTGACAACGAAGAATGACTTGACTGGACTGTGATTCCTTCTCTCCTACATGTTGCTGAAAATGATGACCTTAATCTCTGACTCCAAGTGTTGCTGACTGTGCTCTTGCCCTTCACCTGAGGCTGGGGAATTCCTTTAAACTAGTGATACCCATGTTGGCTGCTAAAACTTTAATTCTTGCAGGATTTTTCCTTTTTCCTTATTTCTTGACTGATTTTTCTCACAATCTGGAATAAGAGACAAATGTCTATAAATGCCAAGAAGGAATTATTTCATGGAAAAACTATTGGAAATCAACTGATCACACATGTGTAGCTGTATTTTTGGACTCTCTATTCTGTTCCACTATCTGTCTTTCCTTACCCAGACCCACACTGTATTACTGCAGTTTTACAGCAAGTTTTTTCTTTTTTTAAAGAGATGGGGTCTGGCTTTGTTACCTGGACTGGAGTGCAATGGTGTAATCATAGCTCACCATAGCCTCAACCTCCCAGGCTCAAGTGATCCTCCCACCTCCACCTCCTGAGTAGCTGGGACTACAGGCATGCACCACCATGCCTAACTTAAATTTCTTTTTTTTGTAGAGATGGGGGTCTTGCCATGTTGCTCAGGCTGGTTCAGAACTCCTGGGTTCATGTGATCCTCCCTCCTTGGCCTCTCCAAGTGCTGGTATTACAGGCATGAACCACCATGCCTGGCCTATAGTAAGTCTTAAAGATAGGTATACCAAGTCCTTTAGTTGGCTGGAACATTCATGCTGCTGTATAAAATACCAGTCCCCTTTCATTTTAAAGGGCTTCTGTTTATATCATTCTCTCATTTGGTAACTGTATATGACCCTTTGAAGTTGGACACATGTACACTCCCATTTTGCAGAGAAGAAGCCTCATCTTCAGGGTAAATGACCTCCCCCAGGTACTGCAGCTGGGCAGGTGGGTCTCAGACTGCATTCCAAGGTCAACGTTCTTGCCACTGCTTTACAACCTCTAGGGCCAGCTCTCCTCACTGTGCTGGTCTCAGCTGAAAAGAGACCCCCTAACCCCCACGGAGGAGCCCAAACAGCCATTTACCCTGTCACATTCATTTCCCTGCCCTGTTTTATTTTCCTCCTCCTACTCGCCTCTGCCTTGCTTCTTATTTATGTCCTTACTTATCTATTCTCTCTCTTTGCCTCTAGAATGTATGGTCCCTGAGAGTGGGCTCTTACACTGCTTGTGTTCCCCATAACTGGCACAGGGCCTGGCACAGAGCAAGTTCTTAGCTAAGGTTTGCTGAATGGATGAAATAAATAAGTGAAAGCTCCCTGTCCAAAAGCAATAATGCAAGTGACAAACAACAAACTGCTTATTTTATCCTGAATTAGAAACAGTATTAATATAGTTTACATTCCCGTGTACAGTCAGCTTCTCCTGCTAGGCTGAATGAAAACACATTCCCTACTAGATGTAGCTAAGGGATTGAAGGAATGTCCCACTGTGCAAACTACCTCACACAGCAAAATGAGCTAGAGAGAGCCGGTAAGTCGGAGCTAGAAATGCGTTTTTACTGCATCCACAAACTCTCATGGTGAATTTGAATTTCACGAGCATGACTGTTTCTGTGTTTTGGGGCTCAATCTAGGTGGGAGAGGTGAGGATGCTGGACAAACTAAGCTCAGCTTGGAAGCCAGACCTTCAGAGATCACTGACAAACCAAGATTCTTATTTCTAATAAAGTATTTGAGTCTTGGGGCTGAGCACAGTGGCTCATGCCTGTAATCTCACAACTTTGAGAGGCTGAGATGGGCAAATCACTTAAGGTCAGGAGTTCAAGACCAGCCTGGCCAACATGGTGAAACCTTGTCTCTACTAAACATACAAAAAATAGCTGGGCATTGTGGTACGTGCCTGTAATCCTAGCTACTTGGGAGGCTGAGGCAGGAGAACTGCTTGAACCCGGGAGGCAGAGGGTGCGTCGAGCCAAGATCTTATCACTGTACTCCAGCTTAGGTGATAGAGTGAGACTCCGTGTCAGAAAAAAAAAATTAATTGAGTCTGAAAACAAAATTAACATTAAATAAGGTCTGACTGGTAGCTGTCTGGTAATAAAGGACATCTCTTGTGCAATGGATCAGGTGGGGGGGAAAGAGAGAGAGAGAGAGAGAGTGTGTGTGTGTGAAAACACGAATGCATTGTGTATGTACTCTATCCTAGACATAAAGCTTACTTGTGAATATGAGGCTTAAAAGAACAACTGGTTCAACATTACAAAGAAGCAATGGCATTCAATAAGAAATACTTTACAAGAACCTGTTTTGACTATTTCAAACAATCCCCTATTTTCAACTCACTTTAACATAGAAAAAATTAATTGATGCAAACATGAAAGATATTATGTTAACAGTAATTTCTAAATGTAAAACATATACTCAACATACAATTAGTTGGACCTGAATTTAGAACATCTGAAATTTTCAGAGGCTAGGATCAAATTTACTTTTGTACTAAAATTTACCTTTTGACTTTGATGAAAGGACTTACTAATCCAAGCAGTAACATAATCAAGACTATAAGAGGAAAAACAAAATATCATCCCTGCATACCAAAAAGCCAACTATTTCAGAAAATAAACTACTTTTTAAAAATTTCCAGGAAGTTACACATGACCGATGAACACAATATTTATCTGCAGAGAGAAGATAACACCTACAGAGGAAAAGAGAACAGGAGAGTATGCATCAGAGAATGGGGTATCAGCTCACCTTGCAGGCACTCTCTTTGCAGAGGAAATTAGGGGAAAAGTGGCAAAGAGCTCTGCTCTGCATAGAGGCAGAAACAGAAATCTGAGTGTTCTACAAGAGGCGGATTCACCCAATAGAGCCCTGCAAAATCTCAGCACAAGCAGGCTCTAGATTCCTAAACCGAGCAGGTGATAAGGACTGGAGCCATGTCAGTAGGGAGCAAGGCTGTAATAGAATCTCCCACCCCAGAGAAGCCAGGGGACTGGTATCACCCCAGGCCAGTAGGAGCTAGATAGGAGAAAGTGATCCTCTGCAGGCTCAGCAGCACCAGGAACAATGGCAAAGAGTGGGAGTGAGGCGATATGAGCGGACAAAAGGGAGCAAGTAGCCATCCCCCACATACTGAGGAGTAAGGGCTCCAGCTCCTTTCTGCCAATCTGTATCGGGAGCGCAGAAGTCAGGCTTCTTACAGGTTTGTATCCCCCAAGCTGCAAATCAGAGAATCAATCTCTAAAAAAAACTGAATGCTTACAGCTAATACCACACTAATGTTGGAAGACTGAAAGCTTTCCTCCTAAGATCAGGAATAACACAAAGATGTTGGCTCTCA
Organism: Callithrix jacchus; assembly: GCF_049354715.1. Classification (NCBI taxonomy): domain Eukaryota; kingdom Metazoa; phylum Chordata; class Mammalia; order Primates; family Cebidae; genus Callithrix; species Callithrix jacchus. Next base: position 14,540,178 of record NC_133513.1, on the reverse strand, counting down.
TAACTACTATTCAACAATGTACTAGAGGCCCTAGCCAGAGCAATAAAGGCAAGAGGAAGAAAAATCTGCATGGGGAAATTTGTACTGGGGAGAGAAATGAAAATGTCTTTATTTGTAGATATGATTGTTTAAACAAAAAATACCCAATACTCTACAATAAATTATTAGAACTAGTAAGTGAATAAGTAAGGAAGGTGTAAGAATACAAGGTCAAAACAAAAAACCTATTATATTTCTTTATAATAGCAATAAATGACTAGAAATGGAACTTTAAAAATACATGAGTTACAATAGATCAAAAGGCAAAATATGCAGGGACAACTCCAGTATAGCACATGCAAAATTTGTATGCTGAAAACTATAATACACTGATGAGAGAAATCAAAGAAAGCCTAAGTGAAAAGATATACTATGTTCATAGGTTGGAAGACTCATCGTAGTTAAGATGTTAATTCTCCTCAAAATGGTCTATAGTTTCAACACAATTCCAATCAAAGAGCTAGCAGGCTTTTTGTAGAAACTGACAGACTGACTAAAATTTTTGTGGAACATGAAGGACTTAGAATAAATTCTTTTATAAAAAAAAGTCCACAAGATTAAATAGTACAGTATTTGATTTCAAGGCTCACTATAAAGTTACAGTAATCAAGACAAGATGGTATTGGTAAAAGAACAGACATATAGATCAATGAAATAAAAGAGTCTAGAAATAGACCTATATGTATATGACCAAATGATTTTTGACTAAGGAGTTGAGGTAATTCAGTAGGGAAAGGATATTCTTTTCATAAATTAGTAACTGGAGTAACTGGGTATCTGTATGTAAAATATAAACTCATATCCATGCCTCATAGATCATATACCTAACATAAAACTGAGAATAAAAACTGCTAAAAAATATGAGAAAATCTTTTTTAGGCAGAGAGTTCTTTTATAGCTATAAGTGATCTTATTTAGGCAGAGAGTTCTTATATAGCTATAAGAAGTGTAAACCATAAAGGAACTGAATCAGCCTCAGAGAAAAGACATATTAATTATAAAGCCAACTTTTCACCTCATCATCCTACATAGAAAGACCATCAATGAGATTTGCCCCACACCCAGAGCTTCTCATCAATTTTTAGTTCATTCTTAAAAAATAATGGGTGGACCAGGTGCGGTGGCTCACGCCTGTAATCCCAACACTTTGGGAGGCCGAGGAGGGTGGATCACGAGGTCAAGAGATCGAGACCATCCTGGTCAACATGGTGAAACCCCGTTTCTACTAAAAATACAAAAAAATTAGCTGGGCACGGTGGCGCGTACCTGTAATCCCAGCTACTCAGGAGGCTGAGGCAGGAGAATTGCCTGAACCCAGGAGGCAGAGGTTGCGGTGAGTCGAGATCACGCCATTGCACTCCAGCCTGGGTAACAAGAGCGAAACTCCGTCTCAAAAAAAAAAAAAAAAAAATGGATGGCCAAGAACAGTCAAATATTTGAAGAAAGCTTCTAACATGAGAGACAAAAACCAAAATACACAGATAGAAAAAAGGAACTCTGAGGAAACAAGCACAGACAGAATAGGGAGCTGAAGGAAACTCTACAAACTATAGCCAGTCCTCGCTTTGCATGTAGTACAGAATCATAAAAACGTCTGGACAACTGAAAAGGTGCAAAGCAATCTTAATGATCCACAGGAAAAATGGATTTTTCTGTGACCTTTAGAAATTTTTGTCACAACATTACTAAGTCTCTGTGAGTTAAGAATAGAGAAATGAAAAAAAGTAAAACCATAACATTTGGCACACTGCAATTTAAAGGATCAGAAAGCACTGGGAATTAAAGTGTTTTATTACTTTGTATAAAACTTAGGTCCACATAACAATATAGATCAAATACTGAATAATAAATAAGAGACAAATCTCTTGTTCAGAAAAATTCCAGACACTCCTCCCCCAAGAAGGTGGAACATAACACCCACCACTTAGACTTGGGCTGTGTACAGTGACTTCCTTTCAAAGAGCACAGTGTGGAAAGAGGGAGAACAGTAACTACACATGGAGAGACCTGACAAACACCATTTCAACCCAGGTGATGAAGTTAACATCACAAGTGAGAAATCACATTGACAGCATGTTCCCTCAATATGAAAGTGATGAGGATGGCACTTCATCACGGGTCTTCCATCCAAAACCCATAACCTTAGTCTAACCATTAGAAAAATACCAGACAAACTCAAGTTGGAGGACATTCCATATATTAGCTGAAATTCATCCTGAAACTGTCAAGGTAATCAAAAACAAAGAGAGTCAGAGAAACCATCACGGTCTAAATGAGCCTATGGAGACACGATGGCCAAATGTAATGTGGTATCCTCGATGAGATCCTGAAACTGAAATAGAAAAAGGACATTAGGTAAAAACTGAGGAAATGTGAATAAAGTATAAGCTTTTGTTAAAAACAAACAAAAAAACCTTTATTCAGAGTAGTTTAAACAGTGTGTGCCTTCTTGTCATATAACTTATGATATGGAGTGTTTCTTCTATGCCTGGGTGAACTGTCGTACTCCTCTGTAAATCTGAATTAGCTTCCAATGGGTTATCCTTGGCACTTCCAACGACGTATCTCTGAGAGCTCCTTTAATGTGAAATCTCATGCTGGTGTGACTTCCTCTGGGAAGTCTTCATCCTTTTGTCACAACGACTTTCCTCATTCATGCTGATAAGTTGCCTTCCTTAAGTTCCTCGGGCTGCAGATTTACAGCAACTCAAATGGCAGCAGTGTCAACATTCCCATGGTCAGCCAATTCTTCTTTACAACTCTACTTGTTTTGATTTGAATTTCACTTTCGACATTATCATTTATTGGTTCCTTGTGACACTTTCATCTTGGTGGATCAATTCCCTCTTTTGATTATCCATTTGAAAAGAATGCTGCCTGGGTTTATCACTGAGAAACAAGGAGACAACACAATGACATGTTTTGCTGTCTGAGTGAATAGAATAATGAATGTGCAGTGACCAGTCACATAGACTCTGAAAGAAGTGCCCTGATTGGTGACCGATCAGGATATGTATCTGTTTTCTACACAGGGTTGAGTGGACTGAAGAGCTAGTATGAAGTGTGCACTTCATTCAATTAACTCAGAGTTAATACATCGTAGTCACTGAAATTGGAATCATATTATTGGGGGACTGCTGTTACTTAACTAACCTGGCGACTAAAATCCACGCCTATCAGAACCACGCACAGAGAACTACTTAAAAAATTAATGTCCTTATAGACATAAAAGATAATTCTACATCCAAGAAAGAAGAGCTGTATGCATTCTTTCAAAGGAGTGTTGTGAAGACAAGAATTCTTAGAAATTAAAATAGGAGTTGAAAGAAAAAAAATCAATGAAAGTGATGAAGGGGGAAAGTCAGGGAAATATCTAAGAAATTGAACAAAAAGATGAAAGACAATAGAATAGAACAGACAAAGACAAAAACATTAGTGGATAAATCAAGGAAACCTGACATTTAACCACAGGAGTTCCCAAAAGAAAGGAGAGAGAAATGAAAGAAAAAAAAACTTTTAAGGAAATAAAACAATACATTTCCCTGTAAGTCACAAGTCTCCAGCCTGTAACAGCCCATAGGGAGTATTACTCAGCATAACACTTCCAAGGTTCATTACTGTGGAATTTCCAAATACTGGGAGAGAAAAAAGAATATTCTCAAAAATTCCATAAAGGCCCAAACAGAGAGAGAGAGAGAGAGAGAGAGAGAGAGAGAGAGAGAGACAGAGGGGAGAGAGATGGGAGGAGAGAGAAAAGAAGAAGAAGAGGAGGAGAAATAAAGAGGCTATATACAAAGGATCTTGAATAAAACTGGTATCAGATTTTTGAACAGTATGTTTGTATGCAAAGACACAAAGACAATGGAGCAACTTCCATTCCAGCCAAGATGCAGTAACAGGGACTGGATTTACCCACCCACCTAAAAGAACCAAAAGAATCAGACAAAATACATGAAACAATGGTTCTGAAAGGACTGGACATTGGGCAGGGAAGCATAGTGACCCCTGAGAGACAGGAAACAAATGAGGTGAACCCAACGACTGCTCTAGTTTACTTGTTAGAAAACCCTGAAGAGCTGCACAGGGATTCTTTGATGATTCAGCAGAGGACTGACCAGCACATAATGGGTGAGCAATCCCCAGGGCTGGGGAAAGAACCATCCAAAAGAATTCAAGGGAACAATATGTAGTGCTCATAAAGAGCTGAGAACCATGCCTGTTCCCACCAGCTAACTTGGGAAAACACAAACATCACAGCACTGGGAAGAGTATTTTGGAAGGTCTTAGGGGAACACTGCTCCAGACCCACCAAACTACAAAAGACCTGAAAGAATCAAATTGATTCCAAGCATTTCAACCACATTTTAGAACACAGCTCAAGAACATTTATAGTAATACAAAAATATCTAGCACACCACAAGGTAAAACTTATAATATATGGCATCTTATTAGAGACTACCAGGTTTCCTTCCTGTAGGAGACAGCTTTAAAAAAAAAGAAAAAATAACAAAGACTATCAGGTATGCAAAAAGGCAGAAAAACTCAACCTACAATAACAGTATTCAATGAACTGAAAGTGATCTGGAACTGACAGAGATGTTAGAATTAACAGAGCAAGACACTGAAAGGTATTATAACTGCATTCTATATGTATAAAACAATAAGCTACAAACTGAACAGAACTTCTAGAAATGAAAAGTACAATGTCTGCAATGAAGGCGCAGTGATGGTAACTATCCAAAATGAAACACAGAGAAAAAGAACTTTAAATAATTAAAAAGAGCATCTGTGACCTAGGGGACAACTTGGAGCACCTCAATATACATGAATAATTAAAGTCCCTAAAAGAGAAAATGAGAGCAGAAAAAGGAAAAAAACCCTTTCAAAGCAATGGTTGAAAAATGTCGAAACTTTTCTTTTTTTTGAGACAAGATCTTACTCTGTCACCCAGGCTGGAGTGACCTGACACAATCATAGTTTACTGCAGCCTTTACCTCCCCAGTCTCAAGTGATCCTCCCACTTCAGCCTCCCTAGTAGCTAGGACTACTGGCATGGGCTACCATGTCCAGCTAATTTTGTGTGTGTGTGTGTATTTTTTTTTTTTTTTGAGACGGAGTTTCACTCTTGTTATCCAGGCGCTGGAGTGCAATGGCATGATCTTGGCTCACCGCAACCTCCACCTCCTGGGTTCAGGCAATTCTCCTGCCTCAGCCTCCTGAGTAGCTGGGATTACAGGCACACGCCACCGTGCCCAGCTAATTTTTTGTATTTTTAGTAGAGACGGGTTTCACCATGTTGACCAGGATGGTCTCGATCTCTTGACCTTGTGATCCACCCGCCTCAGCTTCCCAAAGTGCTGGGATTACAGGCGTGAGCCACCGCGCCCGGCCCGTGTGTGTATTTTTTTTTTTTGCAGTGACAGGGTTTTGCCATATTGCCCAGGCTGGTCATGAACTCTTGGGTTCAAGACATCCACCCACCTCGGCCTCCCAAAGTGCTGGGATTACAGGCATGAGCCACTGCACCCAGCCTGAAATGTCTAAACTTGATTAAAGCTATAAACACAGAAATCCAAGAAGCTCAACAAATCCCAAGCAGATTAGAAACTTGAAGAAAACATTACCAGGGCACATCATAAGCAAATTACTCAAAACTCATGATAAAGAAAAAAACTGTAAAAAAGTAGCCACAAAAAAGTTATGCTACATAGAAGAGAAACAAAAATAGAGATGACAACAGATTTCTGTTGAGAAACAATGCAAGTGAGAAGAAAGTGGAGCAGTATCTTCAAAGAATGAAAGAAAAAAAAAAAAAAAAAACCCTGTCCATTTAGAATTCTATACCCAGCAAAAACAGTTTTCAAAAATGAATGTGGGCTGAGTGTGCTGGTTCATGCCTATAATCCCAAAACTTTGGGAGGCTAAGGCAGGTGGATCATGAAGTCAGGAGTTCAAGACCAGCCGGGCCAACATGGTGAGACCTAACCTCTACTGAAAAAAAAATACAAAAAAATTAGCTGAGCATGGTGGCATGTACCTGTAATCCCATCTACTCCTGAGGCTAAGGCAGGAGAATTGCTTGAAATAGCACCCAGAGGACGGAGGTTGCTGTCCCCGATTCCAAAAAAAAAAGAATGTGAGGCTGAGTGTGGTGGCTCACTCCCAGCCCTTTGGGAGGCCAAAGTGGGCAGATTGTCTGAGGTCAGGAGTTTAAGACCAGGCTGGCCAACATGGCAAAACACTGTTTCTACTAAAAACACAAAAATTAGCCAGGTGTGGTGGTACACTCAGAGGCTGAAGCATGGGAACTTCTTGAACCAAGGAGGCAGAGGGTGCAGTGAGCCGCGCTTGCACCACTGCACTCCAGCCTGGGCAATGAAGGGAGACCGTGTCTCAAAAAAAAAAAAAGAAGGTGAAATAAAGACATTTTTATACACACAAAAGAACTTGGGAGGCTGAGGCAGGATCACTTGAGCCCAGGAATTGGAGACTAGTATGGACAACATAATGAAACCTCATTAAGCTGAAAGACTTCATCACCAGCAGGTCCTTGCCATAAGACACAGTTGACTCCTTCAGGCAAAAGGAAAATGACAACAGATGGAAATATGGAACTACAGGAAGGCATGAGGAAATGTTTACATGGATAAATACAGATTTCTTTTCCACTTATTTCTTTTTTATGAGATAGGATTTCACTCTGTCATGTAGGCTGGAGTGCAGTGGTGTGAACACAGCTCACCGCAGCCTCAACCTCCTAGGCTCAAGAGATCCTCCTGCCTTGGCCTCCCAAGTAGCTGGGAATATAGGTGTGGGCCACCAAGCTCGGGTGCCACCAAGCTTGGCTAATTTTTTGGCTTTTTGTAAAGATAGAGTCTTACCATGTAGCCCAGGCTGGTCTCAAACTCTGGGCTCAAGGGATCCTCCCACTGTGGCCTCCCAGAGTGCTGGGATAACAGGTGTGAGCCACCGTGCCCAGTGCAAAATTTCTTACTACTTAATTCTTTTTAGAAAATTACTGACTAAATAAGAAATATAACAACGTGGCATGCTATTAATAACACAAATGTAAATGACACTAACAGCAAAGAGATTGGGAACTGGGAAATTTAAGTATATTACTGTAAGGTTCTTACACTATATGTGAACTGATATAACTTGAAGGAAGACTTTGACGGGTTAAAAGAGTATATTATATATCCTAATTCAATCTCAACCAAAAATTTAGCAGATGCTTTTATATAAATATATAAGCTGATACTAAAGTACATAGGAAGCTACAAAGGATCTAGTACAGCCAAAACAATTATGAAAAAGAAGACCAAAGAGAACAAAGTTGGAGGAAAGCTGAAGGTGGGGAAAGGAAAGCAACCTGGAGTGGGTGAGAGCTACAGAGCTGAATCCTTACCTATTTGCAGGTCAAAAGATAAACAGAAAAATCAAGAAGTATAGATGGAGGTGGAGACCATTATCCTTAGCAAACTCACACAGGAACAGAAAACCATACACTGCATGTTCTCACTTATAAGCAGGTGCTTTGCTCCCATAAAATGGACACAAAGAGGGGAATGACAGGCACCTAGGGCCTACTTGAGGGTGGAGGGTGGGAGGAGGGTCAGAAAAAAATAACTCTTGGGTACTAGGCTTAGTACCTGGCTGATGAAATAATCTGTACAACAAACTTTTTTGACATGAGTTTACCTATAGCAAATCTGCACATGTACCCCCAGAAGCTAAAATAGAAGTTTTAAAAAATGAAGAAGTAGCAGTAAATACAGTATTTGAGAAAATAAATATCAAAAGAAAGAACTGAAAATGGTTGTCTCTCAGGGACAGGATGGGGGTAGCAGAGGATTGCTGCTTTTTATTATACACTTTTTTGTACTATTTGGCTTTTAAAGACAATGTTCTTATCTTTCATTGAAAATACTCTTTAAATGTCAAGGACTTCACCAAGATTCACTCAATACGTGAAAAACCTCTACAGCAATAAATCATTACTTGTCTTTATAGAGTATACAGAACTCAGCTCTGTTATGAATTGGCTTTACAACCTTGAACAAGACAGCTACTTTGAGCCTGCAGCCCTCTTCTGTAACATGACAGAGGATGGACCAGATCACCTCCAACTTCCTTCTGGCTCTCCAAATCCATGTTTATCAGATAACATTTTTGCTCACAGTTATAGACACCACCTACCCATTCTTTAAAAGAATAGATTACATTTCTTCAAAAATGTCCTCTCATCTGAGTTACTGTGGTATTGCTATATTCCACAATTATTAACATTTGCAAATAGAAATGACACAAAAGAAAATATTCAAAGCCGTTACCTAAACAACAAAGTTTATATCTCAATCCTGTGTGTTTCTGAAGACGTGATAGCTCTTTGAAAACTGACATCTTTGGTTCCTTCTGGTTTTCCTATAAACCCACTAACTTTAACTTGAGAAGAAATGAAAACCCCCTAAATACCATCTAGGCAGGGTCAAATTTGGAAGTAAACTACTGCTTCACAAATAATGACCAAAAAAAAAGGTATGTGCCTAGAAGGATCCAACCACTCCTCTCTCCCCCTCCCTGTTTTCTGATGCCCCCTGCAGCTAAATGACCAGAAATAATAGAAATGTGGGTTAATTTGCAACTAGAGCAAACTAGAAACTAATCTGCCAAGAATTTAGAGTCATTAATTTATGATGATGAACCAATGTACCACATTGTCATTCACAAGAATTCCCCAATTCTCTTTATCAAATATGACACCTAATGCAATACTCAGAAAACAGTGGTCTGAATACTGATTTCTGTGGCATTGCATGATATTGATTTCCTTTTATTTTCCCTTAAAAAAAAATGGCTTGAAAAGTCTTCAGACCTAATATTCCAAGGCATGTTCATACTCCCACCTTCAGGTGGCTCTTTTAGTCTGAACAACAGGTAAGGCAATAAAAATAAGGTAGATTATGGTACAATTATGAAAAGAATGTCATTCTTCTCTGCCTTATTGTAAGCAAAGCAAGTGAAAGCATTCTTAGCATTGACTTCATACTGTTATAAGCCAAAAAGCAGTGTGCATGCCCTTCCTGAGTAGGACAGTGGGTAGCAAGACATGTTCCAAGTGTGGCACAGGAGCTCCTGTTCGTTCACTTATTTAAACGTTTTTCCAAGTGACCATAAGGCAGTAGTTGTTAGATGCGGGAACACTAAGAAGAAAGAATAAGTGACAATCCCCAACTCTATCTTTTCACTTCTTAAAAGAGTCCCGAAAGCAAAGAATTCCCAAGGACTCTGGGTGGCACGGAAGGCATCTCAGAAGGCATTTCTAGTGTCAGGGAAGGATCATAAATGAATATTGAGGAGGGAGGAGGCACTTTAGAAAGAGCACGAATGGGATTTCGGAAAAGAGAGATGAGGGCTTGAATTTATTTATTGATTTTGTGACCCTGAGCAAGTTCCTCAATTAAAAAATGAGTTACTGTGAAGATTAAATAAGAAACAAAACATAACAGGAAAGCTCATGTTATGGTGGCTGGCGCATCAGAGACTCAGTAAATGCCAGTGCCTTCTCTGTCAGCTCTCTTTCTCATGGTTGGAAAGGGAGACGGTTGGTCCATGGTTTTTGAGAAGACACTGATCTGGGTCTTCAGGGAGAAGACCAATGAAAAACATCCAGAAAAGAGGAGGGGGAAAAAGAGAAGGAAGAGCAGTAAGGAGCCACAAGGAGCAAGAACAGCTTGTACAGCACAGTCCTCAACATTCGGCAGCAAGGAGGAAGTGCCCCGGCAGCCTTGCTGATGGGCAGGTAAGCAGGCATCTGTTTGGAACCTGTGGATCACCAAGAACCACCCCAACTGTCCTACTCTATTGGAAATGTACACAGGTTTTTAGTTTCACAGTGTGACTTCTCCCCAACATTTTATTATGAAAACTTCAAACATATAGAAAAGTTTAAAGAACTGTACAGTACAGGCAGGGATGTGTGCCTGCAATCCTAGCTACTCGGGAGGCTGAGGTGGGAGGACTACTTGAGGCCAGGAGTAGGAGACCAGCTGGGGCAACACAGCAAGACCCCATCACTAAATAAATGAATAAAACTAAAAATAAAACATTAAAAAAAAAAAAAGAGCCAGGCACAGTGTAATCCCAGCACTTTGGGAGGCCAAGGCGGGTGGATCATCTGAGGTCAGGAATTCATGACCAGTCTGGCCAACATGGTGAAACCCTGTCTCTACTAAAAATACAAAATTAGCCAGGTGTGGTGGCACATGCCTGTAATCCTAGCTACTTGGGAGGCTGAGGCAAGAGAACTGCTTGAACCTGGGAGGCAGAGGTTATAGTGAGCCAAGATCACACCATTGCATTCCAGCATGGGCAACAAAAGTGAAACTCTATCAAAAAACAAAAGCCAAACTGTACAGTAAACACCCATGCACCCACCACAGATTTGAGTCCTTTTGCCTTTGGGAAAAGGGGGCACAAAAGGGAGGTTCTAGAATATTCGCATTTTGCAAACACTTGGCTTCTGCATTATCAGCAAGCTGAATGAATGAAAAATCTTTGCTTCAGAGATTTTTGAATGGTGAAAAAGGAGGCCCCTCAAATCTGGAGAGAGTATTTAAACATGGAACCACCTACCAGCACAAGGACAAACTTGGTTTTGGACCACAGCAGTCGTTTTTCATTCTTCCACCAATCTCCCCAAAATAAACACAAACATGCTGCAGTTTCTGCTGGCTTATGATGTACTAGCAGAATTTTTAATAAGCATAGAGTGTCAAAAAAAGAGAACTACAAGGAAAATGTTAAAGATGTCTACATCTTGCAACTAAAATACAGGATTTATACATTTAATGCTTTATTTCCACTAACACTACTATAAATTATACAGGACTAATCCTAAATGCACATGATTTGAGCAACTCAAAAAGGAAATGTGTTTTGCATTTAGTTAACAGACATGGAAAAAACAATATTTCAATCCCCTAAAATCTAAGTGTGCTGAGTGAGGGCAATTTGTTTCAATTATTAGCACCTTATACTATCACAAAAAATTATACTATTATATGAAGATAAATAATAATATAACGCATTGTTAGAAACACAGATGACAATGAGTTTTAAAAATGGTTAATCAAATACATAACATGAAGGTATGGAAAGAAAACACTGATTTTCAAATATTACTGCTATTATGAAACATGAAAGCATTCTAACAAAACAAAGGTCATATAAGTGTAAGGTGGTGTTAAACTTACCTTCCTGTTATTTAAAATAAAATCCTGAGATGACATACTGCTTTAATGTGTGAGGTGAAAGCAGGTTTTCAGTGCTGAATTCCAAATTTCTGCATACGGGAGTTTTTAAATGGAAATGCTGAATTTTATTGGAGACAGTGACAAACCTGTCTATGTTTTCAAATTTAAAGAAAGCTAAGTTATGGCTAAAATCTCCTAAACTTTAATAAAATAATTACAAAGTTAAAAAAAAAACAACTACTACAGAAATTTTGGAGTTTGAATTATTATTATTATTTTTTGAGACAGGGTCTCACTCAGTCACCCTTGGCCGGAGTATAGTAGTACAACCTCGGCTCACTGCAGCCTCGACTTCCTAAGCTCAAATAATCCTCCCACCTCAGCCTCCCATGCAGCTGTGACTACAGGAGCACATCAGAACGCCCAGCTAACTTCTGTATTTTTTGTAGACATAGGGTTTTGCCATGTTGCCCAGGCTGGTCTTGAACTCCTGAGCTTAAGCAATCTGCCCACCTCGGACTTCCAAAGGGTTGGGATTACAGGCATGAGCCATCTGGCCTGGCTGAGTTTGAATTACTTTTTAAAAATACAAATATATAATTTTTTTTTGAGATGGGGTGTTGCTCTGTTCCCCAGGGTCTTGCTCTGTTGCCATGGTATGATCACAGCTCAACAGTACCTCAAACTCCTCAGCACAAGCAACCCTCCCACCTCAGCCTCCTGAGTAGCTGGGACTATAGGCATGCATGCCTGGCTAATTTTTTTATTTTTATTTTTTGTGGAGATGGCATCTTGCTGTGTTGCCCAGGCTGGTCTTTAAGCTGTCCTTCAGCAATCCTCCTATCTTGTCTTCCCCAAGTGCTAGGACTACAAGGATGAGCTACCATGCCCAGCCAATATAGGTAATTTTTAATAAATACAATTGTTCTGCTTCCAAAGCTGCACTTTTGTCAAAGTCTATATGCTCCAGCTCTATTAAAGCAGAACTTCATCTAAAAATCCGCCCATCCAGTTGCCAGATGTGTTACAGCCCATACAACAGGCAAAAGGAGAAAGGCCATATCTAAAAACCATTTTAATAAAGCACAAAATAGAAAAGCAGTAACAGAAAATTATGGACTCAAATATATTTCATATTATCATATGATAATTCACTCATATGAATTACTAATAATTCATAAATCTGTTTACATTTTTTTTAAGTATTCTAGGTCTCTCATCAACATTCTCTCCATTCCCAACCATCAAAGAAAAGGTTTCATGGCAAATTCTACTACAAAAATAGTATTCCAAGTTGTCCAAATCTCTTAAAAAATTTTTTTTAAGTTGTGGCAAAGTACACATAAAATTTAGCATCTTAACTATTTTAAGCGTACAGTTCTGCAGTGTTAAGTCCATTCACAATGCTGGGCAACCAATCTCCAGAACTGAAACTCATTAGACAACTCCCCATATTCCCATCTCTCCTTAGCCATGGCAATCACCACTCTATTTCTATGAATCTGACTTACTCTAGGAATCTCCTAAGTAGAATCATTTGGTGTTTTGTCTTTTTGTGATGGGCTTATTTCATTTTGCTTAATGTCCTCAAGGTGCTTCTACAGCTAAGGAGCAGAATTTACATCTGTATCTTTATCTTAACCAAATGACGTTTTTACAATTTGCTTGAAGCAAACTGAAGCATGTATTAGAATCTCCTTCCTTTTTAAGGCTGTTTAATATTCCACCATAAGCATATGACACATTTTGCTTATCCAAGTGGCCTGTACCTCTTTTATGTGATGCTATTCTCAGGAATCCTGTTGAACTATCTCCTCTCAAATAAAGCAATGGTGTCCTGATCTATGTCCAAAAGATGTCAAATGAAGGAGACAAACTACATTCGTTCATCTTTTCTGGATACCCAACCAGAGAGATATGCCAGAGAGGGCATCTGTTAAGAGTTATACCACATCTTTATTAAAAATCAGGTTTTATGTCTTTATGTACATACCATGGTAAAATCAATTTTCCTGGTTAATCATTCTATTTTATTACTAACTATACACTTTAAAATTCTGCATTTTACATTAACTAGACTAGTTTTATGCTGAATATTTACTTGAATTTCTTAAAATAATCCTTTGAGAACAGACTGATCCTTTCTTTCAACTGTGCAGCTGGTAAGGTGCAAAGTAGCTGAATTTAAGAGGAGGGCTGAGTGGGGGTGGTGGAAATTCTTCCTTACTTATTAAGAAAAAAAAATTTAGAACAGGTGTTAAAGGTCTCTACCACTTTTCCAGTCTGAAATTAGCATAGCTCTTTAAAAGACAACTAGACCTAGCCAAAACCAGCAAAGAGGAGGGAAAGGTGGTGGCAGGTCAGCAGGAAGAACTCTCGATTTGGTGCTAGAACATGAAGGCACAGAAAACACAGCACCTGTCCAAAGCAAATCAATGAATCTAGTAATAAAAGCAATATATTTAAAATTCTGAGAGGATACACTTTTTGGATCTAGAATTCTATATCCAGCAACACTATACATGCAAAATAATGTAACATTTAAGAAAAAGAAAATTACTCCCCTCAAAAAAGTCCACACAAAAACCACTGGGAGGTCTAAAAGATTCTTCTGGGCAGCAAAGTTTAAATGACACAGGAATACATTTTCTCCTCTCTGTACCATTTATGCAAATTTTTTTCTCTACAGAGGATAACATTTTTACAGCCATAATATTATACAAGCTGTATCCTGGCTGTCATCTCTTGGGATCAACTTCTAAAGAAGGCACAAAAGTATAGATACAAAAAAAGTAGTAAATATCATAAATAATAACTAACCAAAGTGAGAAGAGGGCAGAAAGAGACAGGAGGTGGAATATACATACTAAATTCCAAATATTTTATAGCAGTAATAAAAATATATTGTTCAAAGTTGGTAAGTCAAGACATGGAGGTATTATTTGGAGATACTATTTAAAGGCATAATAGAAACCATGGAAAGAAAAGAACAGAAGCTGCCACTGGAAAAAAGAACTAAGAGTGAGGAGTGAAGATCCTCCTCCATTTTACACTCTACTGTACTACATGAATTTTAAAAAAATTATGTGCATTTATCATTTCAGTGGCTTCAAAGGTGTCATGGGAAATATTTTCTCTGCTAAAATGTACTTAACTTAAAAGATCTACATCAAATCTGCCAACATTTACTCTGCCCAAATACAAGAGAGATTTTACTGAGGCAGCTAGACTAGGTAAATCTATAGTCCTTTCCAGAAGCTAAGGCTCTATCCCAAGAGATAAGCAAATTCTGAAAATGTAATTTGGTTAAGATAAAAATAGAGATATAAATTCTGTTCCTTAGTTATAGAATATATAAGCAAACGAGAGCTAAACAACAGGAAATTTCCCAGAAAAACACAGGACTAGGGACAGAAGAGCAGAATGGAGGTATCTTAAGAGGGCCAGGGCAAGAGAGAAGCATCAAGGAAGAGCCAACACAGTTTCCTGATGCAGTGAGAGAGCCAGCTGCCGCCAGGGTCAAAGGGGCCACTGCTTGCACTGTAGGCATATATATATATATGTATTTTTTTTTTTTGGTAGACATATATTTTGAGACAGCAGTCAGTCTCAAGGTGAGAGGCACCCACTCAAAGTGATGCACATCTAAGCAAGGGGTCAAGACACAGAGGGCAAATGGGTTGAGTACACATTCTTCTGCCACAGTGCTAGTGGTTTCCAACCATTTTGTTGAAACCATGAGAAGGACTTTCTAAAATCTTCTAGTATACAGATGTTAGATGGAAATTCAGAGGGTGATCCTCACTAAAAGGGACAATGATTCCTTTCCTTTCCTTTCTTTCCCTTTCCTTTCCTGAGTCTCACTCTATCACCCCAGGCTGGAGGGCAGTGGTGGGATCATGGCTCACTGTAGCCTCAACTTCCTGAGCTCAAGCCATTGTCCCACTTCAACCTCCAGAGTAGCTGGGACTACAGGCATTGGCCACCATGCTGGGCTAATTTTTGTATTGTTTTGTTTTTTTAGAGATGGGGTCTTGTCATGTTGTTCAGGCTGGTCTCGAGCTTCTGAACTCAAGCAATCCCCCAGCCGCAGCCTCCCAAAGTGCTGGGATTACAGGCATTGGCCACTGTGCTTACCCAAGGATCTTTTATTTGATGTGCCTTTATTATTGTAGTGTCATAAACAGCTTTCATAGGTTCACCTGTGACAGTGATTTGCTATATGCTCCTCAACTAAAAGTTCCACTATGAGGATTTTCAAAACTCTAATCCTCAGGTTGAGAAGAGACTGCTGTTTGCTATTTGAGAGAATCAAAGGGTCTCACGAGTTTTTATCAATTTCCACATCATGCCCTACATATATACACAGTATAAAAGCATTTGAAATTTCAGAGCCAGAAGGGACTTCAGCATTCTTTCCCCCAAAATGCCTCATTTAAGATGAGAAAACAGAGGCACATGCTGGGCTCTTGATGGTTATTTACTGAAGGGAAGAAAGAATGAAGAGTCTTCCAAGGTGCTAGGTGGTGGCAGAGCCTAAGCTGGACCCCCTGGCTCCTGGCTGTCTGATAAGTCAGTTTCCTGCCCACTTGGTCCCATAGCTTCTGTTGTCTCTAAGGCATTTTTCAGTAGGAAAAGAGAAAAGACTTACTCCACAGGCCCATTTATGAATAAACCTGTAAGCACTTGGGTCCTGGAATATGGTCTAGTCAATCAGAATTCTCCTTTGTCTCTAGAGGGCTTTCCCCCCACCTTCTAATGTAATACATATATTCAGTTACTTTCAGAAATCCCGAGCTCCAGAAGAAAACAAGGTGGAATCCAAAAACCATAGCTTCGATATGTGCATTAGCATTTCCTACCTAGGAGGAATTCCAAGAGCTACTCAATTTTCAAGGAAGGCTGAAATATAGTCTCACAGAAAGGAAAGACTTAGAAGGAAGAGGCTGGCCAATGGGATTGTCCCATCAGTTGAGATAAACCAGAGAGCAAGTAACCAAAGGGCATGACTAACTAAAATCTATATCAGCGCCAAATGGCTTTAGAAAATCATTCCCTTTAATTAGAGAACATTACAGTATCAATAAAATGGGAATAGTAATAGTAACTATATTTCAGGAATGTTGCGAGCGTTGGTGCTGGCTTATGGGGACTGAGTACCTGCTAGTGAGATCTTACATGTTTCAGCATCCACTGTAGAGGAGTATTCTCCAAACACTATACCACCCTGCATTTCTTTAGATTCCACATCACCAAACCAAATCTTCTTCCCTCTCAAAGCAAACTGACGTTCAGTCCAGTTTCTGCAGAACCCAAGCCCTCTCTTTTTTCCAGTTGTTAACTATAGAGTGTTTGAATATTCTGGACACTGAATCTATTACAGAAAAGAAAGCAGCACACTGCTACAACACCAGTGCAAACAGCAAAAGAAACGGATGCCCATCTCTAGCAGCACTGCTAAGAACCACACGTAGAAGTTCGACTGCTGTGACCAGCTCTGCCAAGGGCTCAGAGTCAATTCTCTAAAGCAAATAGAAGTGAGTCACAGAGCCTGTCTTCCTTTCAACAAGAGTGCTGCCCTCTGAATCTCAACTGTACCTTTCTAATTATGGATGCCTGAATTTTTACATTTATATCTGCCATCTCCCCATACTTTAATCCTTTATTTTATTTAAGAGACTATTAACTGTTACTAGAAAAAAAAGAAAATAAATAAAAACATTAACGTATCCACGGGGCTTATACAATATGTAGAGGTAAAATATAACACAAAAGATCACAAAGGATTGAGGAAGGGAGTAATTGGAAAAATACTGTTAAGAGTCTCACACTGTTGATAAAGTAGTACAATTTTTACTTAAAGACAGACTGTCAAAAACAAAAAAAGAAAAAGAAAAGAAAAAGGCAGACTGTGATACTTGAAAGATGCATATTATAAACTTAGAGCAGTGCTTGGCCAATAGAAATATAATGTGAACCAGGTATACAATTAAAAATGTTTAAACAACCACCATTTAAAAACAAAAAAGAACTCAATTTAATATTTTTAACCTCATATATTAAAAATATTATCATTTCAATATGTAATCTGCATGTAAACAATGATTAATGTAATTTACATTCTTTAAAATCTGGTGCGTGGTTATATTCACAACCCATCTCATTTTAGACTAGCAACATTTCAGGTACTCAATAGCCACATGCAGTTAATGGGTACCATCTTGGACAGCATAATTTCAGAGCAAGGGTCAACTTTTCTCTAAAGGGCCACATAGTAAACATTTTGAGTTCTGGGGGCCATAAAGTCTCTGTCATAACTACCCAACTTTGCCACTGTACCTCAAAAGCAGCCAAGGGGACTATGTAAATGAATGAGTGCCTGTAAGCCCAGCACTTGAAAAGCTGAGGTGGGAGGATCACCTGAACCAAGGAGTTCAAGACAGGCCGGGTAACACAGTGAGACCCCATCTCTATTTAAAAAATTATTTAAATAAAATAAAATAAAAATAAATGAGCTGGGCGTGGTGGCTCAAGCCTGTAATCCCAGAACTTTGGGAGGCCAAGGCGGGTGGATCACGAGGTCAAGAGATCGAGACCATCCTGGCCAACATGGTGAAACCCCGTCTCTACTAAAAATACAAAAAATTAGCTGGGCATGGTGGCGCGTGCCTGTAATCCCAGCTACTCAGGAGTCTGAGGCAGGAGAACTGCCTGAACCCAGGAGGCGGAGGTTGCAGTGAGCCGAGATCGCGCCATTGCATTCCAGCCTTGGTAACAAGAGCGAAACTCCGTCTCAAAAAAAAAAAAATAAATGAATGGACAGGGCTGCGTTCCAACAGAACTTTATAAAAACATGTGAGCCACGTGCGCCAGATTTGGCTTGAGAGCTGTAGTTTACCAATCACCAGTTCAGAACAGTAAGTTTAAAAAAACAACACAAAGAAGTATAGCAAAAAGTCAATAGCGAAGATAAAATGAGATGATAAAATATCAGCAGATACTAAATAATGTACAGTTCAACCAAAAGGCAGTAGAATAAGAGAAACAGAGGGACACAGAACAAACAGGAAACAAACCACAAGATGGGAGGCAGAACTGCCCTCAACATTAATTAAATATAAAAGGCCGATACTGCCAGAATGTATTAAAAAAGCAAGACCCATATGCTCTTTATAAGAAACACACTTAATTATTAAGACAAACCAGTTACCAGTAAAAGACTGAATAAAAAGATACTATGCAAACACTAAGTATAAGAAAACAGGCAAAGTGTAGTAGCTCATACCCCAGCACTTTGGGAGGCCAAGGCAGGTGGAGATCAGGAGTTCCAGCCTGGCCAACATAACGAAACCCGGTCTCTACTAAAAATATAAAAAATTAGCCAAGGGTGATGGCACATGCCTGTAATCCCAGCTACTGGGAAGACTGAGGCAGGAGAGTCCCTTGAACCTGGGAGACAGAGGTTGCAGTGAGCTGAGTTGTGCCACTGTACTCCAGCCTGAGAGAACAAAATGCTGTCTCAAAAAGGAAAGAAATAAAGAAAGAAAATAGAAGTTGTTATATTAATATCAGACAAAATTAACATCAAAAAGATTATTAAGGCTGGGTGTGGTGGCTCACGCCTGTAATCCAAGCATTTTGGAGACCAAGGTGGGCAGATCACTTGAGATGGGGAGTTCAAGACCAGCCTGACTAATATGGTGAAACCCTGTCTTTAAAAAGAAAAAAAAAAGTAGAAACAAAGAGGAATATTCTATAATGATAAAAGGGTCAATTCATTAAGAAGACGTTAACAGGCTGGGTGCGGTGGCTCACGCCTGTAATCCCAGCACTTTGTGAGGCCAAGGCAGGTGGATCACCTGAGGTCAGATGTTCAAGACCAGCCTGCCAATAGGGTAAAACCCTATCTCCACAAAAATACAAAAATTAGCTGGGCATGGTAATGCACACCTGTAATCCCAGTTACCTGGGAGGCTGAGGTGGGAGAATCACTTGAACCCGGGAGAAGAAGGTTGCAGTGAGCTGAGATCATGCCACTGCGTGTGCATGTGCGCGCGCACACACACACACACACAAAGACGTAACAACTCTAAATAGGAATACACATATGAAGAGCTTCAAAATACATGAAAGAAAAAACAAACACAATTAAGTGGAGAAAAAAACAAATGTCGAACCATATTGGAGATTTCAACACCGCTTTCAGTATTTAAAAAAATAAGTAGACCAAAAAAAAAATCAATAAGGATATACATTTGAGTGACACCATGAGCCACCTTAACCTTGCAATGATATTCTTAAAACATTCTACTCATAAGTCTACATGGAACATTCACCAAGAGAGATCACATGCCAGGCAATAAACCAAGTCTCAATAGTTAGGAAAGAGGTCCTAAATAACCCCTGTGTTAAAGAAGGAAGTACAAGAGACACCAGAAAAGATTTTGTAACAGACAGGAGTGAAAAGACAACATATCAATATATGTGAGATGCAGCTAAGCAGTCTAAAGAAAAATTTACAGCTTTAAATGCTTTTATTAAAAAAGAAGAAACAGGCTGCTCTGCCTATGGAGTAACCATTCCTTATTCCTTTACTTTCTTAATAAACTTCCTAAGAAAGAAAAAAAAAAAAAGAAAAGAAGAAACATTAAAAAAAAAAAAAATCAATGAGTTAAGTTCTCACCCTAACAAACTGAACAATGAATAGCAAATTAAACTCAAAATAAACAGAATAATAAGAATGATAGCATAAATGAATGAAAAAAAAGAAGATAGAAAACAATAAAGAAAAAATCTATAAAGTCAAAAGTTGGTTCTTTGAAAAGATTAGTGAAATAGGTAAGCACCTAGAAAGGAAAAAATAGACACAAACCACTAATATCAGGAATTTTAAAAAGACATTATAGATCCCACAAATATTAAACTTAAAGTAAGAGAATATTTTGACCTAAAATTTTATGCTAATGATTTTAAAACTTAAATTGAAATGAAATATTCCTTGAAAAACACAAATTACTTAAACTCATATGAGAAGAAACAGAAAATCTAAGTAACTTCATATGAATTTAAAAAAATTTTTGAGTTCATAAAAAAATTTCACAAAGAAACTCTATACCCAGATGTTTCACTGCTAAATTCTACCAAAAAACTTCAGAAAAATTCTATATAAATTATTTCAGAAGATAAAAGAAACGGAAACACTTCTAATAAGAATGAGATCAACATAACCCTGATACCAAAACTTGACAAAGATATAAAAGAAAATTACAGTCAAATATTCCTCATGGACAGAGAAGCAAAAATTCTTAATACAATATCATCAATCAAACCCAACAACGTAAAGGATAATACTTCATCGCCAAGTGGGATTTCTTTCAGGCATACAAATCTGATTAAACATTCAAATATCAATTAGTATAACTCAAAATAATAACAAAATAAAGGATGGCCAGGTGCGCAGCTCCCACCTGTAATCCAAGCACTTTGGGAGGTGGGAGGATCTCTTGAGGCCAAAGGTTCAAGACCAGCCTGAGTAATGTAGTAAGACTGTCTCTCAAAAACAAAAAAATTAGCCAGCTGTGGTGGTATACATCTGTAGTCCCAGCTACTCAGGAGGCTGAGGTGGGATGACCCCTTGAGCCCAAGAGTTCAAGGCTACAGTGAGCTATGATTATGCCACTGTGCTCTAGCTTGGGCAACAGACCCTGTCTCAGAAAAATAAAAATAAATAAATAAAAGACAAAAATCATAAGACAATTTTTAAAGATACAGAAAGAGCACCTGAAAAAAAAATCAGTATCTATTGGTGATGCTGAATGATTGCTTAACATACTAGAAATGGAAAGGAACTTCCTCAACCTGAAAAAGGTGTATGAACAACTGGAAATTTTACTTAATGGGGAAACACTGAACTTCTTCTCCCTAATACTGGAAACAAGGTAGGGATATCCACTCTACTTCTATTTAGCAATATGCTAGAGGTGCTAGTCAGTGCAATAAGACAAGAAAAAGAAATAAAAGCCATAAAGGCTGGAAAAGATGTAAAACTTGTTAATAGCATACAACATAATTGTGCAAATAGAAAACCTTATGGAATATTTTTCTAAGTCTATTAGAACAAATAAATGAATTAAAAAAAGGTTGTAAGATATGAAGTCAATAGATAACAATAAATTATATTTCTATACAAAAGTGGCAAATAGTTTGAAACAATAGATAACAATAAATTATATTTCTATACAAAAGTGGCAAATAGTTTGAAAATGACATTTAAGAAACAATTCCAGGCAAGGCATGGTGGCTCATACCTATAATACTAATACTTTAGGAGGCCATGATGGGAGGTTCACTTGAGCCTAGGAGTCTGAGACCAGCTTGGGCAACACAGTGAGACCTTGTCTCTACAAAAAATTTTTAAAAATTAGCTGGGAGTTGTGGCAAGTGCCTGTAGTCCCAGCTACTTTGGTGGCTGAGGCAGAACAATCTTAGGGCCCAGGAGGTTGAGGCTGTAAGTGACCTGTGATCATGCTACTGTATTGCAGCCTGAATGACAGAGTGAGACCCCACCTCTATTTAAAAAAAAAAAAGAAAAAATACTTAGGAAGAAAACTAACATCCAATGTACAAGACTGCCACAATAAAAACTAAAAAAGTAGGCTTATTGAAGAAAATGGCAACATTATTCTAAAATTTATATAGAATGCAAAAGATACAGAATGGTCAAAAGAATCTAAAAAAGAACACAGTTAGAGGGTATATGCTATCTGGTTTTAAGACATTATAAACCCATAGTAATAAGACAGTGTGGTACCGGCATAAGAAAAGACATAACTGACTGGAAGTGAAGAGTGCAGAAACAGACCTAGACACACACACGGTCAGTTTATTTTTGACAAAGGTAGTGGTCAAACCAATGCAGGAAGAAAACTGTTGTAAACAAACTGTTAAAATGTTGTTGGAACAACCAGATAGTCATGTGGAAAAAAAACCCCAAAACCCTGATCTCCATATCTCACTGCATATACGCAATTAATTTGAAATGGGTCATGATCTAAATGTAGAAGTTAAAATTACAGATGTTTTACAAAAAAACATGAGAAAATCACTGCAATCTTAGGGTAGACAAAGATTTTTTGAGGAAAAAAAATCCACTAAAGAAAAAACTTGGTAAACATAAGGACTTAATAAAACTGTTTTAAACAAACTGTTAAAATGTTGTTAGAACAACCAGATAGTCATGTGGAAAAAAAAACCAGAAGACAAAAAACCCTGATCTCCGTATCTCACTTCATATACACAATTAATTTGAAAGGGGCCACAACCTAAATCTAAAAGTTAAAATTACAAACCTTCTACCAAAAACAAGAGAAAATCACTGCAACCTTAGGGTAGGCAAAGATTTTGTGGGGAAAAAAATCCACTAAAGAAAAAACTTACTAAACATAAAGGACTTTAGGAAAATTAAAAATCTCTGGCTATGTATGGTGGCTCACACCTGTAATCCCAGCATTTTGAAAGGTTGAGGTGGGCGGATCACTTGAGGCCAGGAGTTCAAGACCAGCCTGGGCAACATGGCGAAACTCTGTCTCTACTAAAAATACAAAAATCAGCCAGGTGTGGTGGCTCAAGCCTATAATCTACACAGGTTGAGGCATGAGAATCACTTGAGCCTGGGAGGCAGATGTTGAAGTGAGCTGAGATTGTACCACTGTACACCAGCCTAGGCAACAAAGCAAGACTATCTCAAATAAAATAAAATAAATAAAGAAAGAAAGAAAGAAAGAAAAAAAAAGAAAGAAAGAAAGAAAGAAAGAAAGAAAGAAAGAAAGAAAGAAAGAAAGAAAGAAAGAGAAAGAGTAAAAAATATGTTCATTTAAAAACATCACAGGGAAAATGAATAGGCAAACCACAGAATTGAAAAAATACACATGCAGCACACACATTTGACAAAGGCTATCTAGACTACATAAAAGAACTATAAGTCAACAGCAAAAAGACAAACAACCCAATTTTAAACAGGGCAAGAAGCTGGGCACAGTGGCTCATGCCTGTAATCCCAGCACTTTGGGAGGCCGAGCTGGGTGGATCAGGAATTCGAGACCAGCGTGACCAACATGGTGAAACCCTTTCTCTACTAAAAATAAAAAAAAAAGGTAGCTGAGTGTGATGGTCATGCCTGCAATCCCAGCTACTGAGAAGGCTGAGGCAGAAGAATTAGTTGAACCCGGGAAGTGGAGGTTGCAGTGAGCTGAGATTGAGCCATTGCACTCCAGCGCACTCCAGCCTGGGCAACAGAGGGAGATTCCGTCTCAAAAAAAAAAAAAAAAATTAAAGAACTGTTTTCTTATAAAGTTTAACACACACTTATCCTAAAAATCAGTAATTCTATTTCTACATATGTAGACAAAACACAGCAGCCTTACTGATAATAGCTTCAAACTAGAAACAACTCAAGTGTCCACCATCAAGAGAATGGGGGTAAAATAAATGCTTAATATTTATATAATTAACTACTACTCAACAATTAAAAAAAATACTGAGACATAATAGCCAGGATGAATTTTAAAAATATATTAAGCAAAAAAGTTAAACAAAATGCAAAACGATTCTATTTTTCATAAATTCCAAGAATAGGTAAAACTAATGTTATAGTGATAAAAGTTTAAAAATGGTTGCTTAGAGTAATGAGAATTGCAGTGGGAATCTGGGATTGTTTGAAAAGGGATACAAGGAAATTCAAGGAAAACAGAAATGTTCTATATCATGCTTTGGGTGGTGGTTATATGAGTGTATATAACTGGTAAGACTCTTTAAACATTTAAGATCTTTGCATTTTATTTTCTCTTAATCATACTTCAATTTTCTTACTCTCTAAAAAACCATTTTAAAGTATGAAGGCAATCTGAAATATTAACAGTGATTGCTTCTGCGTGTTGGGATTATTGCTAATTTTTTTCTCTTATTAATTCACATTGTTCTAAACTTCACAATTTTCTATATTGAACATACGTATGTATACATTTTTCCCATTTTCTATACCTATGATTTGTAGTTTCACAAAGACACCAAATGTTGCCCGCATTTATCTTCTGCAGGGAGGATTACGGGTGGTAAAAGGAAGAGTGAGTCAAGCATTCTTTCTACAGTAGGCACATGGTTCAGTATCTACAGAATCTGAAAGCTCAGGAGATCAGGTAGAGGCAGCCGTACTGAGAAGAGCAAGGGATCAGGCACACATGGGTTCAGTTCTAATCCTGGTTCTCTCACATAACTGGTGAACAAGACACTGAGCCTCCATCTTCTCATCTCCAAAATGGGAATAAGACATATCCTGGGTCAGGCGCAGTGGCTCAAACCTATAATTGCAGCACTTTGGGAGTCTGAAGCAAGAGCATCATTTGCATCCAGGAGTTTGATACCAGCCTGGGCAACACAGTGAGACATCTCTACAAAAAATCAAAAATTAGCCGGGCATGGTAGTGTGTACCTGTAGTCCCAGCTACTAAGGAGGCTGATGTTGGAGGATCACTTGAGACCAGGAGGTTGAAGCTGCAACAAGCTGTGATCATGCCACTGCACTCCAGCCTGGGCAACAGTATAAGACCCTGTCTAAAAAAAAATCCTGTCTGCCTCAAAGGGGTTTTACAAGGGTTAACTGAAATAGCTGTGGTGTATAAAGCAGTCTCTGAAATACAGAGAATTTAGGCCATAATCACTTCTGATATGATGTGAAAATTTAGAGAGGCCATCTTTCTCAAAAGTCAGATTCAGTACTTACAAACCTATGAGAAGCAACAAAGGAGGCCATTGCTAGAATTCTGGCCTTTTAAATCAACAGCTGAGAGCGCTTACCTATTGTTGCGGTAATAGTGATTCTGCAGAGCATACGGTAAGCACTGGGGGTTTAACCGCTTGCTGTCAGCCTCCTTCCAGCCATCTTCCATCCACTTTCTTTTGATCTGCTTCTCTTCCTGTTTTTTCCCCATATATTCAGCATAGGTCTGGATTCGATAGCTTTCTGCATATTTGCTGGTATTGACAGCTACAAGGAAAAGAGGAAAAAATAAATGCTTAGAAAAGTATGGCCTAGCCCCAGAGATGTCACTTTTGATAAGTAGCCTAAGGTGGTTAAAGGGGCCTCATCAGGCCTGAGGTCTGACCCTGGCTCTGCCACCGGGAAGACAAAGGACCTTGAGTACACCCTTTCAACTCTCCAAGTCTGAGTTTTCCCATCTGGAAAAAAAGAGTCATTGCTCTTCAATCTCCTTTTCAGTGTCAAAATGCTTTGTAAACTGTAGAGAACTGTAATGATGTAAGTAAAATACTAATTTTCAAAATATTTGCAGCGAAGATTATTGGATATTATTCATTTTCGGAATTACAAAATGAAAACAAACAAAACCTCTAGGGGAAAACTATAAACCCTATTTTCTTAAAATAAAAATGATAACAAAAAGCAATATTGCCAGTGGGTGGTGATTACTGTGTCACACACTGAAGATCTCCTGGAAGTCTGTGTGCAGTGTTTTACATGCATTATATCTAATCTTCATAGTATGCTTGCAAGGGAGGAGATGTTTTTGCTGGTGAGAAAGCTGGGTCACAGAGGTCATGGCAGGGACAAGATGCAAAACCAGGTTCCTCCAACCTGATTACCAGGGTCCCTCTTACCACGCTGCACCTCACTCTGGACTCTGCAAAGTTTTTCTGAAAGTGCTTTATTATTTTCATTTCATTATTAAAAATTTCTTTTTAACTATCAGGGTTTATTACCTGTTTTGTTACAATGAATTTTAAACAAATGTGTACACCCATGTATCCATCACACAATTAAGATAAAGAACATCCCTGTCACCCTCATGCCTGTTTGTAGACAGCCTCCTACCCCTCCTTCACTGGATGAAGGCACCTCAGATATATAGCACAATTATGGCATTATCTTCCTCAACTTGAAAAGTGCTGTCACCATTACTATCATCAGAGCTTAATTTTGCCTTCTCTTGAGCTACCTATAACTGGAATTACACTACATATGCAGTTTTTAAATATTTTATTTATTTCAATAGTTTTAGGGGAACTATTGAAACAAATATTGGTGGGTGTCTGGTTGCATGGGAAAGTTCTTCAGTAGTGATTTCTGAGTTTTGGTGTATCCGTCACCTGGGCAGTGTACACTGCACCCAATGTGCAGTCTTTCATCCTCACCACCCTCCTGTCCTTCCCCTGGAGTCCCAAAGTCCATTACATCTTTCTTAGGCCTTTGTGTCGTCATAGCTTAGCTACCATGTACTCTGCAAATTTAAGACAGCTTCACAATACTGAGGACATGGCTCTGCCCCTTCTGCCTCAAAGACTGCTAATTCTCCATAATGCACTTCTGGCTGGCAGGAGTGCTTGAAAACTGGGGCTTATTTCCCCCCGGTGTTAATGCTTCAGAATAAGGCCAGGTCAGTTGTGTTCTGAGCGCATGCTGCCCCCTCTTCTGAGGCTGCTGTGGATGGATCATGATGGCAGCGTGGAATTGAGGACCAATGGTGGCCTCTTGGTGGATGGACGCTCATTTGCTGGTTCTGGCCTCCAGTTTGGGCATATGAGTTCCTAGCCCACTATGACTGCCAACAACTATAACCCACACTGGCAGTGAGACCGTAAGAGCCTGGCCACGCTGTTCAGGGCAGTCTTTGTACCTGGTAGCTGCAAAAACACCATGATATCAGAAACAGAATCTGTCTACCTGCACGTAGAAAACTTCTGGATATGGAATAGTTCTCATCTCAACAAAAATGATGTGAATAAATGCAGGGCAGAATGCAGTGGTAGTGATGAGCATGCAGGCTTTGGGCCACTTTGGCAGTGGACAAGGGACTCCAGTTTACCAGGGACCTTAATGCAGAGGGAAAGACAACTGCAGAGGGAAAGGGAGGCAGGTGAAGGGAGGCAGGTGCCCCACATCCAGCACCTGACACATTTTAATCTTCAACCAGGCCAGATTTCACTAAAACTTCTCAGCACAACAAAGGTTTCCGGAATGTCATGCCCTAAATATTTAGTCATCTAAAAAACAGAACAAAACAGGAAAAAACTCTACTTCAGAAAACACAAATTTTTACTAAGAAGTGTGTTTGCTTTTAAAATACTCTAGAGTTAAAGAGAAAAAGGGGGAAAACACCCCTCAAACTATTAGAGAGGCTGGGCATGGAGACTCACACTTGTAATCGCAGCACTTTGGGAGGCCAAGGCAGGAGGATAACTTGAGCCCATGGAGTTGAAGACCAAGTTGGGCAACACTGTGAGACCCTCATCTCTAAAAAAAAGTGCTAGAGAATATTCATATTATACAAAGTCTCCCAAAGAAGTAGAGGGGGTTACTGAAACGTGAGCTCGAAACAGCACACTCTGACTTACTCAGGAGGCAAGCAGTGAAAGCAGGCAGTTCTGGAGATGTGCATTGAGTAAAGTTACTCATATCAGAGAGCCACAGAAACAAGATCCTTTCCCAAAAATCTTATTCCTTGGAACAGTTCTTTTTCTTACTTTTAATGTGTCATATTTTTGGTTTTATTCACTCATTTACCCAGTCTCCCAACAATTTATATCCAAGAAACACTGCCACCCATTCTTCCATGTGGTAATTGCTTACTGAGTGTTTTTGTCCCAGGAACGATGTCAGGTATTTGGTAAATCAAGACACAATCTCCACCCTCTCTTAAAGGTCACCCTGTCACATACCAGTTTTATGTACTGGTGATCTCCCTGCAAGCTTGTGACTCCCTAGGCTTGTGACAGATTATTATACGTTAATCTATCAACGTGGATATATGAGAATCCATTGGTTCTGTCATCATTATTCTGTACCAACCGTCAACCCATGAGCATCTCCTCGATTTTCCTATTCCATTCTTTTTTTTTTTTAAAGAAAGTTCTTTATTTTTATTAATATATTTATTATTTGTGACAGAGTCTTGCTCTGTCACCTAGGCTGGAGTGTAAGCGTGATCTAGGCTGACTGCAACCTCTGCCTCCTGGGTTCAAGTGATTCTCCTGCCTCAGCCTCCTGAATAGCTGGGATTACAGGCATGCGCCACTACGCCCAGCTAATTTTTCTAATTTTCATAGAGACAGGGTTTTGCTGTGTTGACCACGCTGGTCTCAAACTCCTGGGCTCAAGTGATCTGCCTGCCTCGGCCTCCCAAAGTGCTGGGATTATGGGCATGAGCCACCGTGCTGGGCCTGGCTATTTCGTTCTTTAACTTAAAAAGGTTTATTTTGCAAGCGTGACCAAAAGGGATGACACCTGCGAAAATCCCTCTGTTGCTGGGTGTGGTTGCTGATGCCTAAAGTCTTAGCACAGCAGGAGGCCAAGGCAGGAGGACTGCTTGAGCCCAGGAGTTTGAGACCAGCTGGGACAATGGGGTAAAACACTATCGCTACCAAAAAAAAAAAAAAAAAAAAAAAAAGCCGGATGTGGTGGCTTGAGACTGTAGTCTCAGTTATTAGGGAGTCTGAGGTGAGGCGAGAGGATTGACTGAGCCCAGGAAGTTGAGCCTGCAGTGAGCTGTGATTGCACCCTATACTCAATCCAACCTGGGCAACACAGCAAGACCCTGTCTTGAAAAATATCCTTCTCTCAAGTTTAATTTGGATTACCAAATAGGAGAGGGGGCTTGGGTCAATATTCCCATGAAAGCAAAGGTGATGACAGGGTCATAGAGGAGCTGAGATAATCTATTTAATGCTATCTGATTGTTTTCAGTAATTCAGCTCCCAGCTGATGGACAAATGTTACAAACAACTCCCAACCACAGCAAGGGAATTTATCTGAGCACATTTGGAATTTAGGATCACTTAAAGGAGGAAATAAACAACAGTCCGCTTTTCACTGCTGGCCTCCACGTGGCAATAATTTACCAGCATTCCTTCGAGTCCCAGCAGCTTTGCAGCTCTTGGCCTTTAATCTAGAAGCCAAGCTCTGGCTTGAAGCCACGCCTCTAAAGGATGAATCAGCAAAATGAATTGGCTGTCAACTGTGTCCTCCAGTGATTCCAGTGATTCCAGCTCATCTGTCAGAAGCAGTATGTAGCAAGCTGCTGGGTAACACTAACCTTTTCCAAATTTGTCAGGGAAATGATTCAAGGCAATGATTCTTGCCACTTTGTGAAAGCCACTGGGGAACCAAACGTGCTAAGAGTCCTCCCTGTTTCCCTGGAGGTGTGTGGGAGCAGTTCCTTCACATAAGAGTCTCAACCACTCTGGCTTCACTGTGCCTGGTGGTTCATTGTGTCTTGACACTGCACACATCGAAGCATTTAATCTTCGGATGTTGTAGTCACCATACAAATAAAGAGACTGAGTACTGGAGAAACTAAACAGCTTGCCTGAGGTCTTGTAGGTAAAGCAACAAAGCTGGCTTGGAACTAGGATGCGGCATATATATACAATATATACATTTTAACAATGTAATACTGCCAATGTCTGCTGTGTAGTTATATATATTTTGTTTATGTAGGTTGACAATTAGCTTATAAAATGTTTCCTGTATTAAAGAATTACTTAAAATATTTAGACTGTTTTTTTTTTTTAAAGAACTTTCCACTACTGTCAAGCAAAGACTTTTCAACTAAGTTGATGCATTATGTTTATAAACAGGGAGACAGCATAAAATGTAGATTCCTTCCTAAATTGATTTATAGATTTACTGCAACTCCAGCGAAAATATTCCAACATTTTATTTTATTTTTTAAACAGCTCCCGTGTAACAGGGCTAACTCACAGGCAGTGTGCTCAGAGTCAGCCTCCACCATTTTAATTAAATATTGAAAAAATTTAAAATAAGAAAAGGAAAAAGCTCCGTAGAAAACAACTGGTTGAGAGCGCCTGGGGCTAGTGCTGGGGCTAGAATGGAAGAGAAGCTGACTATAAAGAGGGGGAGGGCATTTTGGGGTGACAAAACCATTTTATATCCTGACAGCAATGCTGATTACATTACTGCATGCATTTGCCGAGGCATAGAACTGTACACCAAAGACAGTCATTTTATTATACATCAATTAAACCGCAGTTACTCTGGAAAACCTGAAAGATGGATTCTAAAATTAGAACAAAAGGGCCAACAACAGCTGGGACATTTCTAAAAAAGACTAGGAAGCAGGACTTGCTTTACCAGGTAAACAACTTATTGTAAAGCTACAGGAGTTAAGACAGTGGAGTAACGGTGCAGAGATAAACGGACCACTGGTACAGAATTCTAACAGCCTAGAAAAACACGTATACATCTGTGAAACTTTGATTTTTGACAGAACTGCCTGGAAAAGGAAAAGCTGGAAAAATTGTTTATCCATAGGAAAAAAAATGAAATTGGATTCTTAGTCACACCATGCCGAAAAATTCACTCCAGATGGATGAAGAACTTAAATGTCAAAAGCAAACTCTGAGAACTTGAAAAGAAAATATAAGTGAGTATCTTTCTGAACTTGAAGTAGGAAACAATTTAAGAAGACAAAAAAAGGATAGGCGTAAAAGAAAAGATCAATAAGTTTGGCTACATTAATATTAAAGCCTTCGTCCTCAGAAGGTACTTTAAATAGAAGAAAGGCAATCTATAAACTGAGAGAAGATATCTGCAAGACATTCAACTGACAGGATTAGCACTAGGATACATAAAAACACCCATAAACTAGTAAGGAAACAACTGTAGAAAAGTGGGCACAAGGCACGAGAGGCACGCAGTCACTGCACAGAAGGGAGGCGTGTGAGGCCAGTGGACATATGCAGAGATGCTCAGCCGCAGACAAAGGCAAATCATGACTATAAGGAGACATGATTCTATACCTACTGTGCTGGCAAAAATTATGAAAACATTGATAATACCAACTATTGGGAAGGTGTGGAGCAACAGGATCCCCAGTGGTTGTGTGACCATTTTGGAAAACAAGCTAGTGTTCTCACTTAAAGGTGATCATTCTTACTCCCTATGACCCTGCAGTACCAATCTGCAGTACATTCACACAATGCAATATTGTCTAAGAGAAAATACGAGTCAACTACAGCTACATAGAATAAAACGGATGAATCTCAGTGATGTAATGGTGAATGATAAATGCAATCCCCCTCAGGCCCTGCAACACACACACATACACACATGGTGGGGGTGTGTATGAGAGGGAAAACAAAAACCAGCAAGAAGATGATTGGCACACACTTCAGCAAAGTGGCTGGTGCTGGAAGGGAATCAGGAGGACTAGACAGCAGAAGACCCGGTAGATGTTTTAACTGTTTGGTTGAGTGGTGGTTTCACAGATGTTCATTACATTTTAAACAAATAAAACATCTAACTTTTCCATTGTTTATACTTTCCAGCTACTGAAGGCCATTTTCAACACTCTGCTTAAGTGAGAAGGTCTCCTTAAGATTAGCTCAAACTTATTCCTGTTTCAATGTCTTCAGTCCCATGGAAGTGGAGCCCCTGAGTAGGACACATGTGGTGTAAATGAGTAGTGCGGCTCAGATGCCAGACTTCAGCCTTGCTCAGCAGCTAAGGGAATTTTTGCAGTTTGCTTCTTAGAAGGCTGAAACCAGTTTACTGTAGCAACTGTTAGGGGGTAGGGAAGGTGTACTAGGAAACTGCTGAAGCAGTCACACACCATTAGTCCTGCATTTTTTACCATGGCCATCTTCAGCAAACATCAAGTTCTCAATGTCTAAGGCAATTGCCTATATTCTTATTAATCCAATGGTTACACAAAAGAGGACTGAGGATGGTGGCTCATGCTTGTAATGCCAGCACTTTGGATAGCTAAGACAGGTGGATCATTTGAGTCCAGCAGTTCAAGACCAGCCTAGGTAAAAGAGTGAAATCCTGTTTCTACTTAAAATACACAGATTAGCCAGGCATGCCTGCAGTCCCAGATACCTGGGAGGGTGAGGTAGTGGGATTGTTTGAACCCAGGATGTAGAGGTTTCTGTGAGCTGAGATTGTGCCACTTGCCAGGGTGACAGAGTGAGAACCTGTCTCAAAAAAAAAAAAATAATAATTAATTAAACAAATTAAAAAACAAAAACAAAGAAAGATAACTATTGGCTATTTCCTCTGTCAGCACAGAAAATCCTTTAAGCATTATCCTAGCTTTAAAGGTAAGGACACTGAGACTCATAAAAACGGACTGGCCAAAGGTCCCAAAGACTACACATGTGTAGGCTGGGACCCCAACCAAAGCCTAAATTCTTTCCACGATACCACATGCAATGGAAGGGTACTGGATTGTGTCATGCAGAGTTAACACAGGCATACATCTGTTTGCAAGGAATCGAAGTGTATCCATCTCTCCATACAACAGCTTGTGCAAATGCTGGAAGGAGTCCCTATGTGACAACCTGGTGTGTTACTCCATGACCAGAAGTGATGTGTGCCAACAGTGGCCTCTGCCTACTTCACCGGCCCAAATCCTACTCCTCTAATGCCACTGTGTGTCTTAATGTCAAGGGTGTGCTCTCTGACACCCTTTAAGATGGCCTTTCCTTATTCCTCTCAGAGCCTCAGAGTAACCACAGCCTGGGGCCCTAACTGACCACACTGTCATTCTGGATTGTCAGCCCATGCATGGATGACACCAAAGGTTGCTTTGTGTTTGTTTGCTTATTTAAATATGAATATATTAGATACAAACGTTTTCTCATATTCCATATGGTTTTGATCAGGTTTAAATTTATGACAGATGGACAGCCTCTGCAATTTACCAAATAGAGAAAGGAGGGTTTTATCACATTTTCCAAAAGGGCAAACTTTAAAATCTTTAAAGAAAGATGTTGAAAACAAAGGAAAACAAAACCGCCCAACCCTAATGGTCACTATGAACATTTTCCTGAGTTCAGAAAAATGATCATAGATGTATTTCCCCTTAACCCATCTAAGGAACTAGGCAGATACTAAGTTGCAAACAGGAATCAGTGATCTAAAAGAAACATGGTAAAATCAAGGTATTTCCAACATGCTCAAAGAAGTAAAAAAGGGCAGGCAAGCCCAGAAAATGACAGCCTTCCTTTCCAACCTCTCCAATCCACTCTTTCCCTGCTGACATGATCCATTCTCTTCTGTCAAACCCTTCAGTGTCTTCAAGATAAAGCGCAGACTTGCTGTGTACATCCAGCTTAGCACCTGGGGTTTTCCATAGCAGTTTTCCAGAAATTCAACATATGATTATGGGAGGAAAGAAAGGAAGAAACAAAACGTCAGGCCAGGCGTGGTGGCTCATGCCTATAATCTCTTAACTTTGGGAGGCCAAGGTGGGAGGATCGCTTAAGTCCAGGAATTTGAGACCAGCCTGGACAACATAACATACTGTGACCCCATCTCTACAAAACAAACAAAATTAGCTGGGCGTGTTGGTGTGTACCTGTAGTCCCAGCTACTCAGGAGGCTGAGGTGGGAGGATTGCTTGAGCCAGCGAGGTTGAGGCTGCAGTGAGACTGCACCACTATACTCCAACCCCTGGGCAACACAGAGAGACCCTATCTCAAAACAAAATGGAAAATAAATAAATGAATAAATAAAAAAGCCTTTATGTCTACTGGTAGCCTGTTTCTTCTCAAGAGAAAAAACAAGCCAAAATGGGGATACAAATTTCCAAATTTTTCAGTTAGAAAATCCCACGTTGAAGCCTGGTATGTGAAAAAAGCACCTGGACTGGAAACGGGAGGGCCCTGGCTCTGGCTCTAATGGGCAGCTTTGCCTGGGCAGGAAATGGGCCACGATCACTGACAGCAGAGGCTGGCCCACCTGCCAGCTCATACCACTGAGAGCCAGAGCTTGGGATTCCTTGTCCTTCACGCTTCCTTTTATACTGTGTTTCTCCAACAAGGACTAATTATTGTTTTAAAAAAGTACTTAGGCTGAAAGAGGGGAAAGTAGGACAGTGAAAGAGATCCGAACCCCATAAAGGAACAGACAGAACAAGTGAAGATAGTGGAAGACCGCTTTCCTTCCTCTCTGCTTCCTCAGGGCCTCCATGGCAGTGCCTGACCCATGAGAGGCACTCAAGAAAGGAAAGGAAATGAATCAAGGAAAGGAAGCAGGATCAGAGGGCCGTGCTTACAGAGATGGAGAGTGCAGAGGAACCTGTGAGAGCAGCGAGGCGTCTCCAGACAGCTTCCACAGATCCTACTTGCTGGACCCTCACTGCAGTGAGGGCAGATGCTGTTATCATTGCTTCACTGACAAGGCACAGAGAAAGTTCCACTGGCACCCAACTAGGATGTAGAAGAATGGGGCAGAGTGTGATCTTGGTTCTGTCATCTAGAACAAGTCAGGCCCTCCACTCTGCTACCTCCCCATCCTTCCCCTCAATTAAATATGGACAGACACGCATGCTGGCCACTGTTACCACATGTCACTTCACTTTACATTTCTCCAATTAAGGCCAAAGAAGTGGCAAAGAAAACATTCTTTAGACATGAATATAATGGTAATGTTTAACTATTTAAAACCTACCCAAAGGGAAGCCACAAAGTCAAATGGGAAAACCACAGGTTCTGAGGCCACATAGACCTGGGTTCAAATCCTGCCCAAAACCTTAAGTTGTCTGGGGTGAGTTACCTGCCTCCCTGGACTTCTCTTTCTTTACCTATAAAACAGACATCTCCACCTACCTTACAAAGCTTTTATCACAGCGCCTGGGACGTGTAGGTACTTAATTAACAAGGTTACTGTTGTTAAAGCACAAATATATAATTCAGACCAAAAGAACTTCGCCAAAGCCAATATAAGACATTCCATTGCTCTGCATATTCTCAAACAACAACAACAACAAAAGAAAACATTATTTTTTAAAAGTCTGAACTACAAATTTTCAAAATTTTCTCAGACTAAAATTAATTGATTTTTTCCAACTCTCTTGAAACCACCTGTTAAAACATTCATCTCATTCATTCATTCATTATTTATTTATTTATTTGTTTTTGAGATAGGGTCTTGCTCTGTTCCCCAGGCTGGAGTGCAATAGTGGTATCATGGCTCACTGTAGCCTCGAGCTTCTGGGCTCAAACAATCCTCCCACCTTAGCCTCCTTAGTAGCTAGGAATACAGGTGCATGCCACAACACCTGGCTGATTTTTTAATCTTCAGCAGAGACAAGATTTTGCCATCTTGTCCAGGCTGGTTTCAAACTCCCAAGCTCAACTGATCCACCCACACTGGCCGGCCAAAGGGTTGGGATTACAGGCATGAGCCACTGTGACTAGCCATCTCATTCATTCAATAAATAGTGGCACTGGGTACTGGAATATAGCAGTGGGGAAGGGATTCCCTATGCTTAAGAAGTCTGCAATCTGGAGGAAGAGTGAAGGAGGCAAAAAGACTGATAGAGGAACACGAAGTAGGCAGGAATCTAGGTGGGAAATGATGATTTTAACATGAGAAGGGCAGCAGAAGAGGTGACAATAAATATGAGATATTAACAGGCTGACTGAGAGGTGGAAGAGCTACCATTTAGGCTGTTAAGTTCCCATGGCCCAAGCCAATTGCCTCAGCATTGAATGAATGATGTCAATAAGGAACCCTGCTTTGGTTACCCAGCCTGGTGTTTTCTTTTTCTTCTTCATGGTTACAGGCTGAAAAGTCAGTCAAAAATTATTAAAGCCACGATTTATTAATTGCTATAATGCTTGTAAAGAAATATGCTAACTACTTTACAAACAAATACAGTTGACCTTCGAACAACATGTGTTTGAACTATATGGGTCCACTTATATATAGATTATTTTTCAAAACCCAACACATTTTGAAAACACAGTCTTTCTTTAATGAACTAGAAAAAGGAAGGAATTAAAAAGAAAAGAAAAGGAAAACAGTCTTTGAGGGATTAAAAACCTGCCTATATGGGGGCCTCTCATATCCATGGGGTCTGCACTTATGGTGGGACCTGAGTATGTGAGAATTTTGATATACTCAGGGGTCCTGAAACTGATCCCCCATGGACACCAAAGAATGCCTGTATATTTCAACCTCACTTGTTCATTTATTCATCTATCCATTCACTCATGAACAAACTATCTTCTAAAACAAAGCAACTGAGGCTATGAGAGGGAATCAGAGAGATACAGCTTACAGCCCAGTACTCAAGGAGAGAGAGAGTGCCCAGACCATCAGGCAGGGGCTCAAGGTTAGAAAAAGAGCTTGCACTGGAGTTTCCCATGAGGAACTGACCACGCCTAGGGCTCAGGAACAGTGTCCTTTTTTTTTTGAGACAGGGTTTCGCTCTTGTTGCCCAGGCTGGAGTGCAATGGCGTGATCTCGGCTCACCGCAACCTCCGCCTCCTGGGTTCAGGCAATTCTCCTGCCTCAGCCTCCTGAGTATCTGGGATTATAGGCACGCACCTTCGTGCCCAGCTAATTTTTTGTATTTTTAGTAGAGATGGGGTTTCACCATGTTGACCAGGATGGTCTCGATCTCTTGACCTCGTGATCCACCTGCCTCGGCCTCCCAAAGTGCTGGGATTACAGGTGTGAGCCACTGCACCCGACCCTGGAACAGTGTCCTTAAGGAAAAGACACTTGGGTCTTTCCCAAGACTTGAGGGTTGGGAGAGCAGATAGTGCAGAAATTCTGAAGATGGGGAATTGTGATCCAGGCAGAAGGAATACGAGGTGACTCATCCGAAAAAGGAACGCAGTCTAGACTGAGGATGAATGACCATAACAGCAAAACATAGGGAGGAAGGAGGAGAAGGGCCAGTGGTTCATTGGAGTGATGGACAGAGGCATGGCGCACTGAGATGTTTAGTCAGGAGGGCCTTGTGGTTCGATCTCCTCCTGACAAAACTTCCGGGAGATCAGTAGGATGCCAGTGTAATACATATAGAGAGAAAAGGCAGTGGCTTGTTAGGATGAAAGAGGCAGGAATACAGAGAAACTACACAGTCCTCCAAGTACTAGCCTGGGCAGTGCAGGGTTGTACCATCTGGGACCAGAGAACAGGATAGTGGGAACACAGGAATGGGGTGGATGCTGGCTTTGAAGTACCTGGGAAACATCGGTGGAAATGTGGGATGGGCAGAGCGAATCCATTTGGGTATCACTGGCATGAAGGTGGTTTGAGCCCCCAGAAAGAGGGAATTGCTGAGGAGAAGGTGCAGAGAAAGCAGAGAAGCCTCCAGATTAAACTCAGAGCACCAGCCTTTAATCTTTATATACACGGGGAGGGTAGGCATGAGAGCCTGGGAAGCTGTGGCCTGAAAGGGGAAGGGCAAAACTAGGGAATTCAAGAAAACATTGCTTCAAGGAGGAAGAAGATGCCAGGCACCATGGCTCATGCCTGTAGTCCCCAGTACTTTGGGAGGACAAGGCGAAAGGGTCACTTGAGTTCATGGGTTTGAGGACAGCTTAGGCTACACAGTGAGACCACCATCTCTACTTAAAAAAAAAAAATTAGCTGGGCATGGTGGCACACACCAGTAGTCCCAGCTACTCAGGAGACTGAGTCAGGAGGATCGTCAGCTCTGGAGTTTGAGGCTGTAGTGAGCTATGACCACACCACTACACTCCATATTCCAGCCCGGACAATAGAGCAAGACTCTGTCTCCAAAAAAGGGGAAGAAGTGGTCAGAGTACTGAACACTCAGGCAAGATGAGAAGACTGCCTGGTGGGTGTGGCGGGGGGGGGGTCACAGGGTGTTCAGTAAGAACAGGCTCAGCGGTGTGGGGACCACAGCTAGAAGAGACTGAGCGAGGAACCACAGCAAGGGTGGTGACTACAGATGCCTCGAATTCCGAAAAGAAAGCAAAGAACTGGGAGAAGAGGCGAGCTGGGGTTGTGGGAGTTATTTTGAACAGCGCAAGGGATTCTGCCCATGGGTGGGCATGGATAAGATGTAGCACAGGGCCCAAGAGAGGGACTCAGAACATATGTGTGGGACAAGCGCCTGGCAGAGGCACAGAAGGAGGGAGGTGTGCGCGTTGACAGCTTTGTGAATCTGGAGGCAGGAAGCCGCACCTGGAAGTTTGCTGTTTCCTCCACAGAGAGGTTGAGGTCCGGGGAGGGGTCTTCCCAAAAGCACCAGGGCTAGAACCTGGGAAGACAGGAAGACCAGAAGAGGCCATGGAGCTGTGCCTGATAAAGTACCTGCGAGAGATGTGACCCTCGATCCAGTGCTACCAATCTGATGCTCTTTTTCTCCTCAAAACCACCCCACAAGGTGGGTAACAATTCTACTTCCACAGCTAGGCAAACAGGCAGAGAGAAGCTAAAGACGACGATTGTGACTGGCACAACTGGGGTGTGAAACCCGAGCTCCCTGACCCTGACACATGCTTCTGATGACAACTTTAACCTCCTCCTCAAAACAGTCAACAAAGCTGCTGCTCTTGCACCCAGCCCAACACAAAAAAGGTTTTCACAAGAGCTGACATAGCAGCTTAAAAAGTGGGTAGTGATGTGCAGAAGGTAAGAAGGAATTTATGATGCCATCAAATAGAAGCAGATGGGAATTCAGAAAAAAGTTTAGAACTGTGACTTAAAAAAAAGAAGAAAACTTTTTTTTTTTAAAGACGAAACAGAACTTAAAATAGACTTGGGAAGCAATTCCATACTTAACAGTCTTGAGTAAGTTGACAGACAGCTGAAAGACCTAAGCACTTTACAACATTCTTCACACTTCATGGGAGAAAATTAAGATTGATGTCTCAACCACACAAAAATAATTTAAGGTAAAATCAAAGATCTGCTAGATCATGTGAAATGGCAGATCCTAAATGTCAAGAACTCTGAATAAATTCCACTTTGGAGAAGACTAAATAGTACACGGCTTAGTTAATGCTATTTCATAAGATCTTTAAGGTCTCCTTATATACATATCATAAAGAAGTACAAACAGATACCAATCATGGTTTATAGGGAGGTTACTAAGTACCATGTACTCTACTACCTCTAACCCTAATATATTAATCTATTTCTTCCATCTCTAATCCTACCCCTGTAAAGCAGTCTTATTGTGAATATGACAGAACAGTGCCTGAGGCATGTTAAAATAACTTGCCTGATGTCACTGTGCTGGACCTCGGTACACAACCGGTACTTAACCCATTGTTGATGATGGCCCTTCCCTTGCCTGAGGGATTCCCAATTTAACAGCATATAGCTGGCAATAAGTTTTAAATTGCAACAGTATCACTAAACAATACCTACTTTCACCACATGACACCCACTCTGTTATGTCCTTTTCTCGACTTTCTCCCTTTTTTTTTAATGCTGGTATCTATCAGCATTGATTTCCTGACCCACTAAACAGGTCCTGACCTGAACTTTATAACACACCACAGCTCACTGACACCCACCATTCAAAACAGCATTTCTATGTGACAATGTGCTTTGTGTTCTAAAAGGTTAATCAACAAAAGAACATTTAGGACACAACCTCTTCACAGCCTGTGTGTAACTGAAGTGCTGGCTGGAGGCAGAGGCTGCGTCTACAGATTCCATTTGGGTCCCTTCACCTGGACTAGTTCTCAGGAACTTCAGACGCCAGGCACAAATAAATACACACCAAACAGACATACACACCACCTGCAATGAGACAACACTTTTGGACCTACCTAACTTTGATAACTTGTTGGCCTGTTTATGAAGCATTAAATCTGCCACAATATTAGTGATACGGTGATAAAGCAGTGTCCCATGTTTATTCTACTTCCCATAGCACATATGCAAACAGCCTGACAGGGCAGCACGTGTTTTAAGGTTTACAGGTTTCAGCAGTTGAAAAGCTTAGTCTGTTTGTGTATAAGCTAATATAGAAGCTGCTGGGCTGTGCTACTGACACTTTCATTAACTGTCTCTCTGTGGATGTTCTGAAGTGCTTTTCATTTGGCAAAAAAAATTTACTGGTTGGGTATGGTGGCTCACGCCTGTAATCTCAGCACTTTGGGAAGCTGAGGCAGGCAGATCATGAGGTCAGAAGTTCAAGACCATCCTGGCCAACATGGTGAAACCACATCTCTACTAAAAGTACAAAAATTAGCTGGGCATAGTGGTGCATGCCTATAATCCCAGCTACTCAGGAGGCTGAGGCAGGAGACTCGCTTGAACCAGGGAGTTGGAGGTTGCAGTGAGCCAAGATGGTGCCATGATGCACTC
Organism: Callithrix jacchus; assembly: GCF_049354715.1. NCBI lineage: Eukaryota > Metazoa > Chordata > Mammalia > Primates > Cebidae > Callithrix > Callithrix jacchus. Next base: position 14,499,765 of record NC_133513.1, on the reverse strand, counting down.
CAGCCTGGCGACAGAGTGAGACTCCATCTCATAAAAAAAAAAAAAAAAAAAAAAAAAAAGAATTTACACCTCATGACTCAAACTTATTCATTAACCAAGTGAAACCCTGGAGGCGAGGAGGGGAACTGGAAAAAGAATGACAGGTCCTTATCAGCCAGGCGGAGCTGAGCTAGCTCACGTGTGAGGTGAGTCATGGCCCCTGGGAGGGAGGGTGTCAGTCACCAAAAGCAGCCTCTCCCAACCTATTAAAGAAGGAGTCATGGAAATTCCGCATCAACTATAAATGGGACAATTTTGTCTCTAGCTTCCTTTAGCAATCCCTTGCCACACTCTCAGAACTGAAAGCACTCAGTGCTCTCCTGATGGTACCAGGATGTTGTGCTAAGAACAAGAGTCCTCTTCCTAGGCCTGCCTCTCACCTCTTCCCACCAGCTAGCCTTGCAATCCACCTATAGATGCAGAGCAGCTCCAGGACATGTCACACACCAAGAAGGTTTGAAAAAATGCCAACACCACCTCCTTGAACACCAGGCCAGCTCCTCCGTGGCTTCATGGAGCCTTGTGCCTGTGCTTCCCATCCTCTGTGGAGACAGAACAGTTTATTTTAAAGGAAGGGAATGAAATCCTCTCTCCAGCCTATGGGCTGCCTTGGGATGATGAAATTTACCTGCTGTAACTGGCAATATTGAACTTCAAAAAGAGTCACATTTCTCGAGAAGGGAAATGTAAGAATGAAGATGTCATTTTTATTTTCCACAGCAATTTTACTCTTTGCCTGGATGAGATAATGTGCCCAATGACTAATTTATTTCATTGGTGGTTTCCATCTAGCCCCTACACACTGAAACCCTAACAATCACCAAAAGTCCCTGAATGGTGGCACAAATCTGAGTATGAACTGTTTTGATTTTAAAGTCCCATCCTGCCTGGGCATTTAACACAATGATTCTACACTTATATTGTTATTTCTGCTTTTAAATGACCACATCACTTCCCTGTGGATTTGGGATCTTGGGAGGACTATTCCAGCTCTTTATTTTCTTTTTCCTTAAGGAAGTTGTTTCCCTGTTACAGGTCCTGATCTGAACTCTGTGGGGTCTGTTGCTGCTGACGCCAGACCTAAATACAGCATTCAGGTCCGAACTGGAGCAGGTTAGGCTGCTAGGAGAGGACACATGCTGAGTGACATTACTCTTGAGTCTAACACAGGTAATATAAGGAGGTAGGAGAAGGAGAAAGAAAGGAGAGCGGGAGAAAGGGAGAAGGTAGAGGGAGGGAGAGAGGGAGAAGGTGGGGGGGGAGAGAGAGAGACAGAGAGAGAGAGAGAAAGAGAGAGAGAGAGAGAGAGATGGGGGGAGAGTGGGAGAGAGGAAGTGGGAGGGGAGAGTGAGCCTGCAGGAGAATTGGGGAGAGCGAACTTTCCCATTTGCTGAGGAAATGCTTTTATTAATAGAAGGTGGCAACTTCCAAAATTCAAAGAAGTAACAAGTCCTTCACCACTTCTGCACATTAATCTGTGAAATTCTTTGCCAGTAGGAAAAAAAGAGTTTTTTAAAAAGTGATACTGGCATTGTTCAGCTTTCCAGACTCAGGTCATTAAATCTCTGAATTGTTCTAAATATTCATTTTGTTTTCTACATTCTAAAGAGAAATTAATGTAGATATTTTTTGTCTGTTTAAACATCCACTGTAAAACCAACTGGTTAGATTAAAAAGTCAAGCCAAATAGATAAATGTAAAAAATTAAAACAAGCCATGTGCAGTGGTATGTGCCTATAATCCCAGCTACTCAGGAGGAACTGGGAGGATCACTTGAGCCCAGGAGTTTAAGTCCAGCCTGGGCAATACAGGAAATCCTGCCTCCAAATAATTTTTAAATAAAAACAATATTAATTCTATGGCAAGTGTGATATTATCACATCAAAGTATTTTTGAATATTTTATAACATTGTGTTTTAAAATTCTCAATGACCTGAAAGTTTCCCACAATGTCAAAATACTCAATGCAAATTAGGAAACTGAACAACTTCTGAAAGTCATGTATACATAGAGCAGAACACAGAATGTTTTCTTTCATTTTCTGTTTTTTGAGACACGGTCTCACTCTGTCACTCAGGTTGGAGTGTAGTGGCACCACCATGGTTCACGGCAGTCTCAATTTCCCAACCTCGAGTGATCCTCCCAGCTCAGCCTCTCAAGGAGCTGGGACTACAGGAGCTTGTCACTGTGGCTGGCTAATTTTTAAATTTTTTTGTAGAGATGGGATCTTGCTTTGTTGCCAGAATTGGTCTTGGACTCCTGAGCTTAAGGAATTCTCCTGCCTCGGCCCCCTAAAGTGCTGGGATTACAGGCATGAGTCACTGTGCTCAGCCTAGAAGGTTTTCTGATTGATAACAGAATGCTGTAAATTTTATCTTTTACTTATGTATTTTATTTATTTATTATTTTTTTGAGATGGAGGTTTGCTCTTGTTGCCTGGGCTGGAGTGCAATAGTGAGACTGCGGCTCACTGCAACCACCGCCTCCCAGGTTTAAGCAATTCTTCTGCCTCAGGCTCCTGAGTAGCTGGGATCACAGGCACCCGCCATCACGCCCAGCTAATTTTTTATTTTTAGTAGAGACAGGGTTTCGCCATGTTGGTCAGGCTGGTCTCGAACTCCTGACCTAAGGTGATCTGCCTGCCTCTGCTTCCCAAAGTGCTGGGATTATAGGCGTAAGCCACTGTGCCCAGCCTACTTTTTTTTTTTTTTTAAAGACAAGGTCTCACTATATCACCCAGGCTGGAGTGCACTAGCTATTCACAGGTGTGATCACAGCTCACTGTAGCCTCAAACTCCTGGACTCAAGCAAGCCTCCTGAGCAGCCAGGGCTATAGGCATATGCCACCATGCCTGCCAACGCTTCTGGATTTTATAAAATACTCTCTACATTTCTTTCCCTAGAAAAAAATATTACTATCCTTTAGATTCTAATTCTAAAGTCCTACATCTAATGCTGCTAACATAAGAAAAGTCTCATTTTAAAGTATGTCTAGTGAATGAATTTGCTTCTACTGCCTTTGCATAGTAGTATGCTGAGATTTTGATGACAAAAAAAAAAAGTAACTGAAAGCAGCTTTCGTGAAACCCAGCTGTAAAGTTCTGCAAACCATGTTTTTCCAGCGAACTCACAGCACCCTGTGCCCTATGCAAGCTTAGGGCAGCAGTCAGAGGCCTTTACCAAGAGAAAAGAAAAAGCCCAGCTTGCTTCTAAGGCTACATCCAGATCTGTTCCACCAAATCAAATCCGGGGCTAGGAGGAGGTCCATGGCTACAGACTCTTCTGCTATGAGGCATCCAGGGAAATAGTCCAGAGGTCTGAATTGCAAATTAAATAATTTTAACTAATAAAAAAAAAGACCATCTTTTCAGTAACCAATTCCCCTGAGGACTTGATATAGGAGTCAACTATCCAGCTTCTACCTTTACGTAGTATATAAATAAGAAAAGTGAGCAGGCTGGATACAGTGGCTCATGCCTGTATCTTAACACTTTGGGAGACCAAGGAGGGATTATCTGAGCCTGCCCAGGAGTTCAAGACCAGCCTGGGCAAAAGAGTGAGACCTTGTCTTTACCAAATAGTAATAATAATTAGTTGGGTGTGGTGGTGTGGGCCCATAGTCCCAGCTACTTGGGAGGCTGAGGTGGGAGGATCACTTGATTGCATTACTGCACCCCAGCCTGGGAGACAAAGCAAGACTCTGCCTCAAAAAAATAAAAAAAAATAAAAAAAAATGAAAAAAAGAATGAATGTTAAAATGTAGGCAGAGGCATGCAAAACAGAAAAGAAAGCTTGCAGAGCCAAGTTTATCTCTTACTCCACCCTGATGTGGTTTGGCCAACAGCTGATAAGAGGGCTTTTTGGTAAAGTAGGTAAAAACAAACCCTACCAACTCTCAGGTTACCAGGCAACATGCCACCATGTTATTAAAGCCCTCATGGTGAGAGTCCCAGGCAGGCAGCCCGCTGGAATGCTGAGTCATTTGCTCCCCCGCTCACAGCTGGCCTACTCCCCAGCACATGCTCTGCCTATAAGCACACTCTTTGGGGAATGCATTAGGAAGCAGCTACCTGAATATGTCCTGAAAGTCACACACAAGGCACTAAGCCCACACCCATCAGAGCCTATTCTGTCACCAACTCAAGCCAGAGTGCAGGCATAAATCACTGCTGTTTCCGGAAAGAGCACAGGCACACCTTACGCTCAGCTCCCTAGAGGCCTTAACTGTTTAGATTATTAAAAAAAAAAATTCTTTTTGACTGGTTCAGGATTTTAAAGAGTTAACAAACATCAAACAAGCAGAAGGCACAATGGAATGAATGTATACTCCAGGGAAGACAGCGCTACTACTGGAAGGCCACAGACCTCCCTGGGCAACTGTTTTCTTATCTTTGAACTGAGGTGCTTTCCATAGTTGGCTTCAGGGAAAGCATCTAAGACTGGAGTCGCAACAGAGTATTCACACATGGGGTAAGGGGTGGGGAGCTAAAGCTGAACATTGCCTTTAGTTAAAATTATCCTCAAAACTTCTTTCTTCACGCTGGAAAACATGCATCTCTCAGTGAAGCCAACACAGCTGGTTTTCCCTCCAGGGTTGGAACACACTACTGGTCTTTCTCTAGCACATCACAGGAAGAAGATGGCTTGCATGTGATCACCATGCTATGAAACACACATGCACACACATAGTGGACACACATGGTTTATAATCAGCAGGAAGCTTGCTTCAAGAAGAGAGTAAAAATTGATATTGGAAGGGAAGAGGCCGAATCTGCATCTCCGATTTCTTCTCCAGCTCACTGGGATACGGATACATACTTTCACTGAGAAGAGTGACAAGCAAAATCAGTCTCACGCACTAAAAAATAATCAAGTACATCAAGTACATTTGAATTTACGCAAGTTTTAAAATGTTATGTGTAAACTCTACTTGGTATCTAGCAGATCTAAGCCTCTGTGCCTGTCCTCTTATCACACGTACCCAGGCTAGTTCTCTGAAGACAAGGAAGACATTTTAGCTATTCTATACCTCCAGTGACATTTCTCCAGAAGAGAACAGCTAATACAGCTACTTTTCTCAGCTTCTGAACAGCCCTGGGCTTGCAATTACTGCAAGCCACCGAAGAACCATGGCTTAACTTCTCAGGGCATGGATTTTACTAGAGATCAGGGAGAAAAAATTAAATAATTAATCTGGCAATTTAAAACAAATTAGTATTAAAGTAAAATGGACATATTATAGAAGAGCGTTTTTTAAAATTGTGAGAATGGTTTAAATAAAACATGACCGTAGAGAAATTGGAACTCGTGCCCCACCCTCACCTACTGTGCCCTTGAGAGCTCCTATCTGCTCTGCTTCGGTGTTGGGGGCTTCACAGAAGTTTGAGAACAACCTCCTCTCACAGAGGCACTGATATTAGTTGAATGGATTCTCCTTTCTGGGGAGTGAGAACATCAGAAGGGAGAAGAGACCCCCACCTTCTCTTCCTGGCAGCAAGGAGGTGAATGTAATATCCACACAGGGTAGTTTACACAAGTCAATTTGTACTCTAGGTGCACAAACAACAATCTGGGAGCTATAAGGAGTTCTCTGCGGTCAGAAGTAATTCTGAAAAGAGCTGACTCATATGAGAAAAGGGTAATGCAATACCTATTTCTTTCAGCAAAGGTGACAGAAATGCATGTATCGCCAGGTGCAGTAGCTCATGCCTGTAATCCCAGCACTTCGGGAGCCAAGGCGGGCAGATCACGAGGTCACACATTCGAGACCAGCCTGGCCAACAGGGTGAAATGCTTTCTCTACAAAAAATACCAAGAAAGAAGGAAAGAAAGAAAAGAAAGAAAGAAAAGAAAGAAGGAAGGAAGGAAGGAAGGAAGGAAGGAAGGAAGGAAGGAAGGAAGGAAGGAAGGGATGTATGATGAATATGTTGTGCAAGGAAAGATGAGGGCAGCCTAAGCTGAGAAGGTGTTCAAAAAAATCTCTTGTCTGAAAGGGATTATGATACTGCTCTTTTCCCTGCCTACCTGTGGACACAACAGAAAGGTGGGAATCCTGTCCTATAAATTCAGGTTCTGGCCCTCATTCCTCCTACAAGTATTTCTTGGCCAAGGTGAAGTGGTCACCCGTGCATCTACCAAAATGGTCTGGATCACTGACTGGGCAGGCTTTGAGCAGCAGGGTCACCTGCCTAGGGTGGTGGCCATCATTTCCTGAGATCAAATCACACATAGTACATGCTGCCAATGCTGTAGGCTCTGTTACTTCAACTTTATAGAGAAAACTGAAGATCTGTTGAATGATTTTCCAAAGTCTTGCAGCTGGTATAAGGAGACCTGGAATACAAATTCAAGATGTTTCAATTGGCCAGGCGTGGTAGTTCACGCCTGTAATCCCAGCACTTTGGGAGGCAGAGGAAGGCAGATCACCTGAGGCCAGGAGTTCAAGATCAGCCTGGCCAACACGGTGAAACCCTGTCTCTATCAAAAACACAAAAAATTAGCCGGGCGTGGTGGTGCACGCCTATAGTCCCAGCTACTTGGGAGGCTGAGATAGAATCGCTTGAACCTGAGAGGTGGAGGGTGCAGTGAGCCAAGATTGTGCCACTGTACTCCAGTCTGGGTGAGAGAGGGAGACTTCCTCTTAAAAAGAAGTTTCAATTATACAATGCTGCAAGGAGCTTATGTCAAGGAAGATACAAAGTACTGACCACCTATTCTGCTGGCAAATGGTGGTAAGCTGTTCTTAGAAGCAGGGGACCAAGGACATGATATCACAGTCCTGTATGTGCCTTTTTCAGCAGAGAGTTCTACTGACTGTCAGTAGGTGTTCTGTCTAAATGAGAAGGGGCTTAGAGAGGAACATATCCTGTGACCTAGTAATTCCTCTTGTAGGAAATCATCTATGAAAACAACCCAAAATGAGGACTGATTTTTAATGCACAAGGATATGAAATTTTTTTAAATTAAAAATGTTTTAAAACCACAAACAAATGTTTAATAGTAGGGGAATAATTAAATAATTATATTATTCATATTCATTAAAAATTATGTAGAGAGAAAGTAGGCAGAGGGGAGAAAAAATATGCTTTCAAGGGAATAATAACCAAACAATACATAATCAATACACTGATGAGGATCCTCTTTCACCAGGATTATTGTAACATCACCTTCACAGAGCTTTCCACCCCATAGCCTCTACCTTGGGTCCTCATTTCCACCGATACAGTTTTTTGATGCTTTCTTTAGTAATGTGACATCACATGTCCACTATCCTCCTTTCCAGCTGCCAAATGCAGTAGGTTTAAGTCGCTTTTAAAGTAGAGAGTTTTCTGCCTGTTCCACTTTCACCTTATTTGCACCGCTCACTCTGTCCAGGTCATCTTTATCTTGCTTATGATTTCCACAAGCACTCACTGCAACCTACTGCAGAGACCCTGTCTAGAGAGACAGCATTCCATACAATCCACTGCTTGACAAAGACCACACAGACAGAGGCTGAGTTTTCCCATTGTATTTTCCTGTATGTGAAGTTTGCAAGTCCTCTCTTGACTTAAACTGTTTACTCCCTAGCACATTTCCTAAAATACTTCCACCTGAGATTTAGTGGCAGCTTTAGCAAAGAACATGACCTGCAAGGATATCAAGAATTGAGTATGCAATAGTACTGTTAGAAACTGAACAGTTTCTAACCTCCAGTGTGATTGCAATTCGTGAAAGACCCTAAACCCTAAATGAAGAGGAAGAGAGAAGATAAGAGTTCATTGGAGCTAGGCTTTGTCATAGAAAGTTTCTAAGTTTTAAAACAGCAAGTAAAGATTCATGTAGACCTGGTCAGGAAATTGATCACTGCAGTATCCATCTAGGTCCTAGAAGTGAGAGGAGGAATCTTTTCGACATCATTTTATAGTCGCTTTGTATTCAAATCTTAGTTGTTAACTGTCTTGTTCTAGTAATCACCTAAAATATTAGACATTTAAAATGTTGGGGAAACGTAAGCGTGTGGTGTTGACAGTTAAGGACAAGTCTGACATTATTAGAAACTTGAGGAAGGCATCTCTTTCAAAAAACCTTCTGTGGTGTATGGAATTGGTGAATCCACAGTTCATGATATTAAAAAGACAAAGAAAGGATTATAAACTATGCAAACAGTTCAGATCCTACCAGTGGGGTATCCAAACGTAAATCTATGAAGTCATCAACATACGAGGAACTTGATAGAGTTATGATAGAGTGGTTTAACCAACAGAAAACAGATGGGATTCCAGTGTCCAGAACGATTTGTGCAAAACAAGCCAAGTTCTTTTTTGATGCCTTGGGGATGGAAGGTGATTTTAATGCATCAGCAAGCTGGCTAATTCGATTTAAACAGCTCCATGGTATTCCAAAGACTGCTGGTAAAGGAACAAAATTAAAAGGAGATGAAACTGCTGCCAGTAATGTTTGTGGTAACTTTCAGGAATTTGTTGAGAGAACCTACAACCAGAGCAAATTTATGGTGCTGATCAAACTGGATTGTTCTGGAAATGTCTACTATCAAGGACATTAACTCTTGAAACTGAGCAAAGTACTTCTGGGTGTAGGTCAAGCAGAGAGAAAATCATTATTATATGTTGTGCAAATGCCACAGGTTTACACAAACTTAATCTTTGTGTTGCAGCGAAGGCCAAAAAGCCCCGAGCATTCAAAGGCGCTGACCTTTCAAACCTTCCTGTGACATATTACAGTCAAAAAGGTGCCTGGATAGAACAATCTGTTTTTAGACAGTGGTTTGAAAAGTACTTTGTGCCACAGGTGCAGAATTTGAAATCCAAGGGACTTTTAGAAAAAGCGGCACTTCTTTTAGATTCCTTCCCCCAGTACATCCAGATGAAGAAATGTTGAGTTCAGATGATGGCAGAATAACTGTAAAGTATTTGCTACCAAATGTCACGAGCCTGATTCAACCAATGAGCCAGGGAGTTCTAGCCACTGTAAAAAGATACTTTCAAGGAGGACTTCTCTAGAAATACATGGATGAAGGAATTCACCCAAAAATATTTTGGAAGAACTTGACAGTGTTGGATGCAATTTATGAAGTGTCCAGAGCACTTTTCCCTGGCAATGAGGAGACGGCAGGTATGAACATCGATGAAGAAGCCATTTTTGCAGCTAATTTAGCAACAGTTTTACAGAACACAGAAGAATGTGAACACATTGACACTGAGAATATTGACCAGTGGTTTGACTCTTGGAGCAGTGGCTCAAGCTGTCAGGTGCTGACTGACAGTGAAAGTGCTGAGGACCAGACCAAGGCTGCTGAGCAAAAGCCTTCCAGTAAGAGTAGAAAAACAGAACGGAATCCAGAGAATCATATTAGCCATAAAGCTGCACTTGAAGAGACTGAAAATTTACTGGATTATCTTGAACAACAAGACAAGATGCTTCTATCTGATAAATTGGTATTAAGGAGTCTTCAGACCATAATAAGAAAAAAACAGAAGATTCAAAATAACAAAAATCATTAATAAGGCTCTTAAGTGTTTCCGTGTATTTGCATCTTTGTGACTCTGTATCTGCAGTGAAACTTTTCTTGTTTGAAATCCTGTGGATTCCAAAGCCAAATACATTTTATAAATGATTTTAGGATTAGATGTCAGTTTGGATTACTTTAATACAGTTCTTTAATGTTGACTCTAGTCATGGGGCCTTGACATGTAACTTGTCTTTCTACTGTTTCTAATAGGTATTATATCTAAAAAAAAAAAAAAAAAAAAAAAAGATGTGGCTAGTTAGTCGGAAAAAAATTACATGAATGCCTCTGTCATAGGTTATATCATTGATTCAATGAACAAATATTTGCTGATCACCTACTTACTATGTGCTTACTGTTTTAGGCACTGAGAAAAACTTAGAATAAAAAAATCTTTGCCCTCCTGAGACAATTTGTTGAGCAGTACAGTTTGATACATGTCTTTTCCTGTATGTATGTTAAACCTCCATTTAAAAGTTAAATAAAAAGCCTGACTTCATGGATTTTACATTCTAGTGCTGGGATATAGACACTAAACAGAAAAGTAAAATATACAGTGTACATGCAGTGATATGGAGAAAACAAAAAGCAGGCAGTGCTGAGATGCGGGTTGTGATTTTAAATAAAGTGGTCAGGGAACATCTAAAGTAATCACATAATGATGCAAGATGCCAAGTTTCAGATAAATTACATATCACTGTTTAGTATATTATACAATATTTGGGACACTGTTATTTTAAGTGAATTATGGCAATCCTACTTACTGAAAGACAAGTGAACAAAACTCATTCCTAACAAATTAGATGCTTAATGCTTCTAAACAGGACACCAAAGCCAGAAACTATAAAAGAATAAACTGAAAGTTGTACTATGGAAAATGTAAAGCTTTGGTATAGCAACATAGACTATATTAAGAGCAGCAACTGGGCACAGTGGCACGTATCTATAGTCCCAGCTCCTCCAGAGGCTGAGGTGGGAGGATCTCAAGCCCAGGAGTTCAAGGCTGAGGCTATAGGGTGCTATAATCACACCTGTGAATACAGAATAACATAGCAAGACCATGCCTCTTAAAAAAAAAAAAAAACAAAACCTGTACAACAAATTGGGACAAATATTTACAAAATAAAAAACTCAGGATTAATCTATCTAAGCATCATTTTCTCCTATAAAATGAGGGGGAGGAAAGATACCTGTAGTTCATACAATTATAAGGATTTCAGAACCGTGTCTTACACCTATAACTAATGGCTCATTAAATGTAATAAATAATAATGATAATGTAGGTGTACTTATAAATCAGCAATAAAAGCACATGGTTCACAAAATGACAACTAATTAAACTTTTGAAAATAGTTCTAGTGTCAGCTTTGGCAACATGTGAAGTAGAATTTGAATGACATCCTTTTACAAAGAGGTCATAAAAATTCAAAAGCAATCAATTTATTTTTATTTATATTTATTTATTTATTTTTAGGAAGGGAGGAAGGAAGGAAGGCAGGAAGGGAAGAAAGCAGGAAGGAAGGAAAGGAGGAAGGCAGGGAGGGAGGGAGGGAGGGAGAGAAGGGAAGGAAGGAAATCAGGCAATGAGAGAGACATTGCTGACCTGGATCTAGAGGTCTACAAGTTGATTTCTTTTTTTTCTTTTTTTTTGAGAGAAGAAAAGAAAAACAAGAAGTGAACTAGAGTAAGAAAGAGGAAGAAAAAGTGGGAGAGAGAATGGAAATATTGATGTATTCTAAAAAAAATGGGTATTAATAATGGCCAATCAGTATTTCATTTAAACCTATGAGTAGGTGTGATGTGGTATTGACAAGAATGTATATTTAGTGTATTTAAAGTGGAGAGCTCTATAAATATTTATTAAGTTTACTTGTTCCAGATCTGAGTTCAAGTCCTTGATATCCTTATTAATTTTCTGTCTCATTGAGTCTAAGTCTCTACATATCCGGGTGTTAAGATCGTTAGCTCTTGTTGCACTGATCCTTTTACCATTGTATCTTTGTTGCTTTAAAATCTATTTTATCAGATACGAGAATTGCAACTCCTGCTTTTTATTTATTTATTTTTGCTCTCCATTTGGTTGGTAAATCTTTCTCCATCCCTTTGTTTTGAGTCTTTGTGTATCCTTGCGTGTGAAATGGGTCTGGGTGTAGCATACCGTTGCGTTTTGGCTGTATCTTTTGATTGGGGGATTTAGTCAATTGAAATTTAGGATTACTGCCATTTGATGTTAACTGGCTGTTTTATCCATTCGTTGATGTAAATTCTTCTTTATGTTGATGCTCTTTACTTTTTGGAATTTTTTAGAAAGGCTAATACTGGTGGTTTCTTTCTATGTGTAATGCTTCTTTCAGAAGCTCTTGTAAAGCAGGCCTGGTGGTAATAAAATCTCTGAGTACTTGCTTGTTCATAAAAGATTTTATTTTTCCTTCAGTTGTGAAGCTTAGTTTGGCTGGATATGAAATTCTGGGCTGAAGGTTCTGTTCTTTGAGGATGTTGAATATTGGCCCCCCATTCTCTTCTGGCTTGTAGAGTTTCTGCCAAGAGATCTGCTGTAAGTCTGATAGGCTTGCCTTTGTGGGTAACCTGACCTTTCTCTCTGGCTGCCCTTAATATTTTCTCCTTCATTTCAACCCTGGTAAATCTAACGATTATGTGTCTTGGTGTTGCTCTTCTTGAGGAATATCTTTGTGGTGTTCTCTGTATTACCTGGGGTTGAATATTGTCCTGCTTTGCTAGTTTAGGAAAATTTTCCTGAATAAATATCCTGAAGGGTATTTTCCAGCTTGGATTCATTCTCTCCGTCACATTCAGGTATACCTATCATACGTAAATTTGGTCTTTTCACATAGTCCCACATTTCTTGGAGACTTTGCTCATTCCTTTTTATCCTTTTATCTCTAATCTTGTCTTCTTGTTTTATTTCATTAAGTTGGACTTCGACCTCTGATATCCTTTCTTCTGCTTGAACAATTCGAGTGTTTAAACCTGTGCATACTTCTCGGAGTTCCTGTACTGTATTCTTCAGTTCCATTAATTCACTTATATTCCTCTCTAAATTGTCTATTCTCATTAGGATTTCGTCGAACCTTTTTTCAAAGTTCTTAGTTTCTTTATATTGGGCTACAACATATTTTTTAACTCACAGAAGTTTCTTATTATCCATCTTCTGAAGCCTGATTCTGTTACTGGGATGCACTCATTCTCCATCAAGCCTTGTTCCCTTGTTGGTGAGGAACTGTGATCCTCTTTAGAGGGAGAGGCCTTCTGATTTTGAGTATTCTCAGCCTTTTTACGCTGGTTTCTTCCCATCATTGTAAATTTATCCACCTGTCATCTTTGTAATTACCAACTTTCACATTAGGTCTCTGAGTGGACGTCCAAGTTGTTAATTCCCAGGGCCGAAATATGAGCGACCCCCTCCGCCGGCCAAAACAGCGGCGTTAAGACTGATGGTGCTTTTCTACCCGGGGAATCTCCAGTCTGGCTTCCTTCTTGAGTCCATAATAGGTGACTCTGCCTTCCCGGAGCTCCAAACCTCAGTCAGAAGGGGAACCAGTCCTGTTTACTCTGCACCAAGAGCTGCCGCGCCAAGGTGCCGGCTAAACCGCTGAGCCGGCCACAAGAGTCACGCCGGCCACAAGAGTCGCGCTGGCGACCCATGCGGCTGCTCCCAAACCTCGGTCAGAAGGGGGACCAGTCCTGTTTACTCTGCACCACGAGCTGCCGCGCCGAGGTGCTGGCAAAACCGCTGTGCCGGCCACAAGAGTCGCGCTGGCGACCCGTGTGACTCCTCCGCTGGGAATCTTCTGCTCCGTGAGTGACCAAATTTTGTCTGAAAGTGTCAGCGTCCTCTCGTTCTCTGCGCTTTAACTGGGAGCTGCAATCCCGAGATGTTAGCGATCAGACATTTGGATCGTTCTCCAGCAATCAATTTCTTAAAAAAATTCATTAATGGACACTAATGCTGCTGGATGAGAGATTACTGAGGAACACAGTTTCACAGTTTCAAAGTATTACCTACAGAGTACTTATTTATTACAAAGCAGGAAAGCCACAATAGAAAAATCTGCTACTACTATTTACCTAAATGATGTCAAACCAAACATCAGCAATAATGGAACAAACTGATATCATGTGCCTTTCAGTGTGATGCACTGACAAGAGCACATCAACTATGTAGTACTCCTACCAAAAATATTTAATCTCAATCTTATCATGAGACAATTAGAAAAATGCAAATTGAAGGACACCATCACCGTCAAACAATGAAGCTGAATTTCTCAGAAAAATGTCAGTCTTGTGAAAATCAAAAAACAGGCTAGAAAACTATTCCAGATTAAAGAAAACTAAGGACTAAAGAGCTATGATGACTAAAGGTAACACAGGACTTTGACTGGAGTTTGCATCAAAAAATAAATACAGGAAAACTGGAAGGGACATTATTAGAACATTTGGGGAAATCTGATTACAGCATGGTCATTAGATCATATCAAACTTATATCAGTGTTAAATTTCCTGAGTGTGACAAATATATTAGGGCAATATTTTTTAAAAGCCTGTGCTCTTAAGAGAAATAAACTAAAATATTTTTAAATTCTGTTAATGACTCTGACTCAAATCATTTCGTGATAAAAAAACAAATACATGTATGCATGTGTATATGTGTGTGTGTGTGTCTGCAGAGAGGGAGATAGAGCAAATATGACAGAATGTTGCCAACTTATCAATAGGTTTGAAAATTTTCAGAATAAAAAGTGAAGACGAATGCAATGGCACAACCTTTGTTCCAGCTACTTGAGAGGCTGTGGCAGGAGGACTGCTTGAGCCCAGGAGTTCAAGTCCAGCCTGGCCAATATAGTAAGACCTCACTGCTTAAAAAAAAAAAGAAAAAGAGTGGGAGAAAATATCAATAAAAAATAAAATGCATGAGGTCTAACTGCAAAGACAAACAAAAAAGGAAAGAAAATGCATTCTCTCCCAGTAGTGTGGGAAGTAGAAAAGTTCCTTTTTAAAGTTTCCTTTCTTGTTAAAGAATAAGTATGCTAATAACTTTCTTAAGCCCTATCCTATGTAGCTGTTAGAAGACACTCCATGCTTACAGGCATATAGTACACTCTATGTCCTTGTACTTTAACCAAGATATCTGTGCTGGATGTGCTCAAAGACATGTCCCAGCTCTCCATTGCTTTTACCTGTTTAAAAAAGTTTTAAGTTGTTAGCCAATCGGGTTTTAGTTTAGATTGTGAGGTCTGGCTCCAGCCAAGAGATCAGACACAGCAGTAAGGATGACCCTAAATGCATAAGAAGTAAATCTGTGTGTTTTCCTTTGTTCATTGTACTCTTGTGGCAAATGCCTAGCAAGAGTACCCTTCCTGCAGTCCGGGAAACAAAAATTGCATTGCTGAAAGATCCTTTGTCTCAGTGCTGACTTTTCTTTCTGGCACCGAGCATCTATTTCTAACATCTATTCCCAACAGTAGTAATCAAAGAAATGCCAATAAAAATGGTTTTGAAAAGAGTTAACATTGAAGAAGTGTAACTAATATAATCTTTTTT
This sequence comes from Callithrix jacchus, assembly GCF_049354715.1. Taxonomy (NCBI): domain Eukaryota; kingdom Metazoa; phylum Chordata; class Mammalia; order Primates; family Cebidae; genus Callithrix; species Callithrix jacchus. The sequence continues at coordinate 14,484,659 of NC_133513.1, read as the reverse complement.
AGAGGGTGATCTGACAAATCTATAATAAATTCTGATCCTGAAACTTTTTGTTGAAACCAGCTCTCTGATTCTATCATGTAATCAACAGAAGCCAAGTGAAGGCTAGGTGCAGTAGCTCATGCCTGTAATCCTAGCACTCTGGGTGGCCAACGTGGGTGAATAGCTTGAGCCCAGGAGTTTGAGACCAGCCTGGGCAACATCGCGAAACCGTCTCTACTAAAAATACAAAAAAATTAGTCAGGTGTGGTGGTGTGCACCTGTAGTCCCAGCTACTCAGGAGGATGAGGCACAAGAATCACTTGAACCTGGGAGGCAGAGATTGCAGTGAGCCAAGATTAAGCCACTGCACTCCAGCCTGGGTGACAGGGGGAAAAAAAAAAAAAGAGGCCAAGTGAAATTCTAGAGACTTGTAATTTCCCATTTGCAGCTCATTCTTTCATATGAAATTCCTATACCCAAAGAGGTTTGCGAGTAATAAAAATAGTAATAAAAACAAAAAATAAACTAAACATCCTATAATAAGAAAACTGTTGAGTAAATAAAGTATGGTATATCAACTTGATGGCTTATCTAATGCAGCCAGTTAAAATTTAAAATTATTTTACAGAGTTTAAACAGCTGTGAGAACATAACTGTTAATGAAAAAAGCAAATCCTGAAGTCCATCTATAGTATGATTACATCTACATAAAATATGTACCTGTTTTATTTTTATAAATACTTTTTTTATCCTGAAGTGACAGATCAATAAACAAATCAGACAGATAGACAGACACATATCTTTTTTTTTTTTTTTTTTTTTGAGGCAGAGTTTCACTCTTGTCCTCCAGGCTGGACATGATCTCGGCTCACTGCAACCTCTGCCTCTCAGGTTCAAGCAATTCTTCTGCCTCAGGCTTCCAAGTAGCTGGGATTACAGGCATGCGCCACCATGCCCAGCTAATTTTATTTTTGTTTTTATATTTAATAGAGGTGGGTTTTCACTGTGTTGGTCACGCTCGTCTCAAACTCCTGACCTCAGGTGACCCTCCCACCTCAGTCTCCCAAAGGGTTGGGATTACAGGCGTGAGCCACCGCAGCAGCCTACATTTTTAAAAAATAAAGGGCAGGCTGGGCACGATCTGTAATCCCAGCACTTTGAAAGGCCAAGGTAGAGGGATTGCTCAAGCAATTCAAGGCCAGGAATTCAAGAACAGTCTGGGCAGTAGAGCAAGACATCCATCTCTACATATAAAAAAAAATAACAATAGTAAAATTAATTTAAAAAAATAAATAAGACAAAATATGTGTAGCATTCCTGGACTCAGAATGTAATAAAAGAACCAGAGAAAGTTTATAAAAATGAAACTTTAACTATAGGCTTAAGGCTAACAGATTTATCAGAAATTAAATAGAAATCCCTACAATTTCCGAATGTATGCAAATCAACATTGTAAGCTGACAATCTCCAACATTTGATAGAATTTAAAAAATATTCAATGTTGTATATGGAAACTTGGGGAAAAAAGATAATTTAAAAATTACTGGGGGGAGGGAGTGGGGCATGGTGGCTCATGCCTGTAATCTCAGCACTTTGAGAGGCTAATGTGGGAGGATCACTTGATGTCAGGAGTTCAAGACCAGTCTGTGCAACAAAGCAAGACCCAGACTCTTAAAAAAAATTATTCAAAGCAAATGGTTCTGAGAATAATAAAATTATTCTGAGAATCCAGAAGATAAATTTTTTTTAAAAGAGGTAAAATTTCCAACCAGGCGTGGTGGCTTACACCTATAATCCCAGCAGTTTGGGAGGCTGAGGTGGGCAGATCGCGAGGTCAGGAGATCGAGACCATCCTGCCCAACATGGTGAAACCCCATCTCTACTAAAAATAACAAAAATTAGTTGGGTGTGGTGGTGCATGACTGTAATCATAGCTACATGGGAGGCTAAGGCAGAAGAATGCCTTGAACCAGGGAGCTGGATAGTCGGAGATTGCAGTAAGCCGAGATTGTGCCACTGCAGTCCAGCCTAGGCAACTCCATCTCAAAACATAAAAAGGTAAAATTTCCAAAGAAGCAGTTAAATTATAAATAAATAAAATTATTCTGAAATAAGTAAAGTAACTTGGGTGACATTACCCACTTTGACTGACCTCTCAAGAAACATGCCCCTTTGCAATGAGAAAGGAATCTCTCTCCTACAAGGTTACAGTAGGTAAGGTGTCTTTGGCTTATGGTAAACCGCGTGTTTGAGAAGCTGCCTAAGAAAAGTATAAACCCTGTGTCAGCTGTTTGTTACTAATCAGCCCTGATGTGGCATTCAGACACCACGTACCCACCCATGATACTCTCTTGGCAACATCATCATTAAGCTGGCCCTGCTGGCTCACAGAAAGAACAGAGTACTCAGAAATAGAGAGGGAGAGAAGGGAAAGAAACGGCTTTATTCAATAAATGTGACCTTATGGCATAATAATTTAGTAATTTTTTCTTTGGCTAACAGGTTATTTAAAAATTTTATTGAAATGGTAAAGCAGTTTAATAACCAATCCTTTTTCATGTTTAAGGACCTTTGGAAGATGCCTTAAACCCCATCCATCACATAAGATAGATAAGAAATTATGAAGATCAATTCTCATCAACATTTAAAGCCTACTCACCAATATTGAACTTGCTAACAGTTGGTCAAATCCACCAATTTCTAAGAGCACTTGAAAGATACTTTTACTGATAATACTAACTGTACTAAACAAGGACTAGGGCAGAGTGTAAAACTTGCTTGCTATAAATCAGTACATCCTCAGCCCCTGGAAAGGTTTGCATGTTTTTCTATTCTTGAAGGAATACATCTTTGACACTGAATTTCTTTTAGTAGAAAAGAAAGATAATGGATAAGTGTCCTTGTTACTGCTTCGGGTCCCTCAGAAATGGGTTTCACAGCTCACTAGAGCTGCAAAACAAAACTGTGAGGGCTCAGTTGATGCTAATATACTCCTAACAACCGTCTTTCAGGGCTAAATCCTCACCCAGAGCAAACAAACAAAAACACCCCAACAGAACAACGGCAAAAACAATTGGTAGGATGTTCCCACTGAGAAGGATTCCGATCCCCCAACGACTCCTCCTATACTCTCCTGGGTGGTGCTGCCACAGCATTTCAAGCATATCTGCAGCCGAGACTCTCCTCAGAGGAAAGAACAGCAGAGGCTGGGGACTATGTTAATTTGTGAGGAAAAGGAAAATGTCAGGGCCATTTTCAAAGCATGGGGTGATTAGTTTTGCCAAAAAAAAAGTCAACAAAAACTAAGTAAAGTTACATATTCTCCTAAACAGTAAGCTGCCATCAGGGTGGCTCTTCTAATCATTATATATAAAATATCCAACATACCCAGGACTGCTATTTTTCTATCATTTTGGCAAATTCTAGAGGAAAAAGAAAAGAAAAATGGGAAAGCTATAAACTTAGGAATAATTGCCTATACTGAACCACAAATTATATAGGGCTTTATAAAAAAATTTTTTTAATCCACAAGGAATAAAGATTAATTTTTATGATTTAAAACAGAAAAAAGAGACTCAAAGAGAAAGAAAATAATTACTTAGTTAAAATAACAAATAAGAAAACCCAAACTTTTCTTAGCTGGACTCAGTTTCTTAATCTATCCTTCTGGTTTTCTGAAGTCCATGCCAGGGCACTGTGTTTTGAACCTAGATCACCATTCTCCAGCCCTTCACTGCCAACAGCAAAGGTCCAGGGCAGATGTCCAGCCACCCCTATCTTTGCGACTTGGTGTTTCGAATTTGCCATGCAGACAATGCCTACCAAGCTTACTCTTCAGTTCCACTAAACCAGAGAGGGGGAAAGACAAGGCAAATGAAGAAAAGACATCTATAAAAAGAGCAGAAAATGTTTCTGAGGCACATTTTCTTTCCAGAAAAAAACTGAGCCACAGAGGAAAGAATATTCACCAATGTCAAAAGTTCTGAATGCCACCCAACCATGGGATTGCTCAATCAAGGTAGTTTCTGGATCATTTCTCCTTTTAAAGGGCCCCAGGAATACACAAAATCAGATCACAAGTTCCTAATTCTTATTCTTCTACTTTCATATCTATGCAAATATTTCCTTTAAATTATACTCTAGTCTTGCCTTGCTAAAAAAAAATAAGAAATAAAAATTCACTGCTAGCTTAAACTTTAAAGCACCAGCTTGTTTACTTCCATGAAGTGACACAGGGTGATGAGTCCAAGGTCCCATTATCTTTTAAAGGCCAAGAATGAGATAGCTTGGCTTGTTCTATGAACACAAGGCTATACCCTCAATATCCTACTCAGAAATGAATGCCACTGTTTGTTCACAAAGGACAGGGAAAGAGCGTCTAGACAGATTAACACAAATCCATTCCCACTGCTGAGAAACCCCAAACCACATCCTATTTGATGGCTCATTTAAAAAAAATTACTTGGGAAGTGTTTAGGCAGCAGATAAATTCCTACACTAGTCAGAAAGAACAGCTAATCAACAATACATCACACATAATATAAGCTTGACTCAATGAACTCAAAACATGACAAAAATATGAGACTGAGACATGTCTGGTTCTCCTCTGCCTCCTGAATCATATTAGGTGTAGCAGTTTCAAGGAGAGATCCATGTATACCCACCACAAGGTTAAATGTATCCACTATTTTATTTTATTTTTGACACAGGGTATCACCACGTTACCCACTCCGGAGTACAGTGGCACGATCTTCACTTACTGTGACCTCGAACTCCTGGCCTCAAGCAATCCTCCAGCCTCAGTCTCCCAAGTAACTAGGACTACAGGGGTGTGCCACCATGCTTAGCTTATTTTTAAAATTTCTTTGTAGAGAAGAGGTTCTTGCTCTGTTACCTAGGCTGGTCCTGAACTGTCCGCAAGCCTTGGCCTCCTAAAGTACTGGGATTACAGGCGTGAGTCACCATGCCTGGCTGTTAAATACATCTAAAACCTACTTTATAAGGAATTCTAAAAAGTCTGCAAGTAATTCTCAAAAGTCTTATCTAAAAATAAAGTGATTTTTTTTTCCTTTCTTCTGGAAGGCGTAAGAAGGCATTGTGTACAAAAATCAGTAAGACAAAGAATTTAATCTTCCACTGTATAGCTAAGAATTACCATTTAGTTTAGCACTCCTTGAATGCCAGTCCTGTGCCAAGTGTCGTATTAATAATCATCTTGGCTGGGTGCAGTGGTTCACGCCTGCAATCCCAACAGTTTGGGAGGCTAAGGCAGGCAGATCGCTTGAGGTCAGGAGTTTGAGACCAGCCTGGCCAACATGGTGAAACCCTGTCTCTACTAAAAATACAAAAAATTAGCTGGATGTGGTGGTGCACACCTATAGTCCCAGATACTTGGGAGGCTGAGGCACAAGAATCGTTTAAGCCTGGGAGGTGGAGGTTGCAGTGAGCCAAGATCCCACCCCTGCACTCCAGCCTAGGTAACAGAGTGAGACTCTGTCTCAGAAAAGAAAAAAAATCATCTCAGCCATGCTCAGATCCATCCTGTGAGGTCTGCTCTAAAGACACCAGGGGAATGGTGTGCCTATGAGGAGGAGGCACACTGTCTTGCTCCAGATGTGTACACAAAATATTACTTCAGCTTCATTTTACTCAAGAGGACGCCTGGGCTCAGAAACCTCTAATAAGAAATCAAGGGTGGGATCCCGGAAATCCAAGCGGGACCTTATGGGACTCTAAAAATGGAGTTCTTTCGACTCTGCCTTATTGCCTCTGATGTGTTTATCCATATGTTTCCACAGAATTTGACCATTCAGGTAAAATCAGCAATAAAAGCAAGGACTCACCTTGCACATTTTTAAGGGTTTTGTTGTTGCTGTTGTTTTTTGTTTTTTACTTTTAATTTTATTTTTTTTTTGAGACGGAGTTTTGCTGTTGTTACCCAGACTGGAGTGCAATAGCATGATCTCAGCTCACCACAACCTCCACCTTCTGAGTTCAAGCAATTCTCCTGCCTCACCCTCCCGAGTAGCTGGGATTACAGGCGCGTGCCACCATGCCCCACTGATTTTTGTATTTTTAGTAGAGATGGGGTTTCACCTCGTTGACCAGGATGGCCTTGATCTCTTGACTTCATGATCCACCTGCCTCGGCCTCCCAAAGTGCTGGGATTATAGGCGTGAGCCACCACGCCCAGCCTATTTTTTATTTTTTAATCTTATAGCTCAAATACATGTTTCTCTACCAGAAGCACTCAAAAAATGTTTTTTCTTTTTTTGAGACAGAGTCTCACTCTGTCACGCAAACTGGAGTGCAATGGTGCAATCTGGGCTAAATGCTGTAACCTCCACCTCCAGGATTAAAGTGATTCTTCTGCCTCAGCCTCCTGAGTAGCTGGGATTACAGGTGTGCGCCACCATACCCAGGTAGTTTTTGTATTTTTAGTAGAGACGGGGTTTCACCATGTTGGCCAGGCTGGTCTCGAACTCCTGATCTCAAGTAATCTGCCCATCTCGGCTTCCAAAGTGCTGGGATTATAGCGTGAGCCACTGTGCCTGGCCAAAAATATTTTCAGAACCTTAGCAAATAAAGTATAATCACCAAAAACAAAAATGTTAACGTAATATAACCTGCTCATATATAATACAAACATGAGCTATTTATTATATGTATTCATTTTACTTGGACTATGCTTTGTTCATTCAAATTTGTTATGAGAAAACCATCTGCAAGCCATCAACCAGTAGTGATTAGCGTTTCCTGCTGGGAATCCTATAAAATCCTGTCTTCATTAGACTAATACACCATAGCTTTTGAGTTCCAGCCCAACAGGTTTCCTTATGGCTATGAACTGGAGCTACATTTTAGATAGTTCACTAGTAGAGCAAAATCTGTAACTGGGCCAGAAGGTCCTGCAGCACATGGCCTGCTTGTCTTCCAGCTTCCTGCTCCCTCCCCTGGCCACACAGCACTGTGCCGCACTGGCCTTCTGCCACTCCTGGATCCTGTCGGCCCTGCTCCCTGTTGTGGCTGAGCCTTTGGAAAAGGCGCTTCATCTTCATGGAGCATTTCCCACTACTGTCACAAAGCTCTCACAGACCTTTCACTTCTTGGTGCAAAACTCTCTTTGAGAAGGCTGCCCTGAGTGCTGCAGACTAGGTCTGTTTACCCTGTTCTGCCCTCTCAAAGCACTTTCCACCCTTCACTGGAGTAATTTCTGCCTCTCTCACTAAACTGCAAACTCCATTAGGGCAGGGTATCTGTTTTGCTCTCCATGGTATCCTCAGCAGCAGATCAGTGCCTGGCACACATGCATTAATTCAATAAACATTTGAGTACTAGTGCACATAAGGGACTGTTGTAGGCACAGGGGACGTACCATGAACCTCAGATTCTAGTAAAGGAAACAGACAGAGGAGTGGGTATGGACAAAAGGAAACAATCAGTGCTTCAGAAAACAAAAGAGCAAGGAAGCAGGGATGTGAGGGTCACTTTAAATGCTGAAGGCACAGCATTGTTAAGAAGTTTGGAAGTATCATTTGATGGAAGTGAGATGAGGGAGTCCAAATCACTAAATATCTGAGGAAAGCTATTTCCCCAGAAATATCCATACTTATAATACAAAATACCATACTTACGATATGCCATATTTTATGAGTTCCAAATGTTACCTTATGGCGATGTACTGAAATAACTTTTTAGACAGTTCACCAAGAGCAAAATCTGTAACTCAGCTGGAAGGCCCAGCTTGTCTTCTAGCTTCCTGCTCCTTTCTCCCAGGAAGTGGTCAGTGAAAAGGCCACTGGAGGGCCTGTGGAGTATGGTTTGGAATAAGCAAGCTTATAGTAGACGCTCTATTGCATAAATGAGACTGCACAGGGAAGCTACGTTAAATCAAGCTGTTAATGATCACAGATGCCAAGGTGAAGCTGTTTCCATCATGTAACTTCTCTGTGGGTGTAACACAGTATGTGGCCCAAAGAACAAACATCTTTACGAATCCACAGTTGCCTGTTTCATACTGTCCCCTCAAACAAACTTGCCCTTGGCCCTTTGTCACTGTGCTGTTCACTCATTTCTTGGCCAAATTCCAGAATATATACTTGTTCTTGTCTCTTACTATTCAGTCTTTGAGATGGGATCTTGCTATATTGCCCAGGCTAGACTTGAACTCCTGGGATCAAGCAATCCTCTTGCCTTAGTCTCCTGAGCAGCTGGGACTACAGGCTTGTGTCACCACTCCTGGCTTCTAGCTTTTTTTTTAAACAGATGTCTCCAATATAAACATGATTTCCACCTCAGACAGCAAATTCTATAGCATGTTTTGTTGCAGTTTTACTGGTTTCGCTGGCCTAACAACTGATCTTAAGCGTATGTAGACAGGAATATTTTACTGATGGGAAAATTCATTGTTTGCTCAGAAAGGAAAACAGCCACAACAGGTAAGTGAAAAGGACTTTGTTTAAATCCCATAAAGAAGCAGCAGAAAAAATTCTCCCTATGGCCAATGAAAGCATGACAGAAGGATATACCTAAAAAAGAGATGAAAAGCTGCACCTAATATTTAGAAATGAACTAAAATATTTAAGATAATCATATATGAAAGAACATTAAGGTCAGGCACAGTGGCTTGCACCCAAAATCCTGGCTACTTGGGAGGCTGAGGGAGGAGTATTACTTGAGCCCAGGCATTCAAGGCCAGCCTGGGAAATACAGCAAGACCCTGTGTCCTAATTTTTTTTTTTTTTTAATTAGCCAGGCATAGTGACACATACCTGTAGTCCTAGCTACTGAGGAGGCTGAGGCAGGAGGATTGCTGAGGTCAGGAGATTGAGGCTGCAGTGAGCTATGACAGCACCAGTGCACTCCTGCCTAGGCAACAGGATAAGAGACCCGACTAAAAATAAATAAATAAATTGAGAGACAAGTAGAATGAGTATTAAGTCAGAATTAAAAAATCTCAGAAATGAGGTCATAGTACTCAAGAAAACTTTTAAACTCAAAAAAGAATTAGATATAAAAAGGAAACTTGTTTTATGAGAACTAAATCAGAAAAAAAAATACAAGAATAAAAAAACACGACATGTCTTAAGAGAAATAGATAATAAAGGGTTAGGGGATTGGGGAGGGATAACATTAATAGAAACACCTAATGTAGGTGATGGGGGGATGGACGCAGCAAACCACCATGGCATGTATATACCTATGTAACAATCCTGCATGATCTGCACATGTACCCCAGAACTTAAAAGTATAATAATTAAAAAAAGAGAAATAGGTAATAAAAAGATAGAAAATTTTAAAACCAAAAATTAAATAATTAGAAATTAAATAAATTAATAATAATTTGAAAGAAAGTGACACAGATGATGGGCAAAGATCTAAATAGCTATAATAGAAGTTTTCATAGATGTAAACAAAAGCAAGAAAACAGAACAATGTGAAAATTATAATTCAAGAAAACTTTGCTCAGATAACCAAAAAAGGCTCAATATTGCATGCTGGAAGGCTATACCATATACATCTACGAAAACAGATCCAAAACAACGAGTCAAGATACATCTCAGTAAAATAGTAGACTTAAGAAAAAATTTAGTGCATCTGGTCAAAAAGAGTAAGTTAAGAAGAAAAAAATCAGATTGCCATCACACTTTGAAAGAAGCATTTCAAACCAAAATAAAATGAAACATATTTAAGATTCTCAAAGAAAAAAACATTTGAATCAATGGTTCTTTTAGATATAATTTTACACCTAGCTAAGCCTCCTTTCAAGTATAAAGGCTTCTGACAAACTAACATTCAAGAACTCAGAGAGCATTTTTCCCACGACTTTTCCAAAAAAATGTACTAGATGACCAAACTCACGGAAGAAACATCATTGTACGAACTGAGAGTGAGAACTAAATGTACACTTACCTGTAAAACGGACTAAATGATGGTTAGAAGGGTTAGCATATAGTTCGCAATGGCTATTTTCTCTGACAATGTAGATACAGTCTAATTATTTTAAGAGTGCTGACTTCTTTACAGCTAGTGATGATGAATGAAGAGTATTTCTCTAACTCAGACACAGAAGAGGGAAGGCAGGGAAAATACAAGATTACTAGCTAATTTCAATATTCGTCATAGAAGGGAACCAATAGACAATGACTAAAAACAGACAAGATTGAAGTAATTTTATAATGTTATTTGTGGCAGATTGTAAAATGGCAAAAAATCCTTCCTTTTTATGCACGTCCCCTGCAATGCGACTTTTCTGCTCCTGCCATCAAGAGGTATGGTGTATTTACTGCTCCCCTTAAATTGAAGACTGGCATGAGAACTGCTTTGGCTGAAGGTATGTTAACAAGCATAATACAAACGGAAGCTTGCAGGGTGCTTGTGCTGTCTTGCTGCTGAGAACCTTTCGGTCACCATGTGGACAAGCCTGAACTAGCCACCTGCAGGTCACACGGGGAGAGGCTCCCATTGTCCTAGCAATCACAGCTGAGACGCCAGAAGTGTGACTGTGGTCATCCAACTCCAGCCAGCCTGTCCCACACCAGAACTGCCTAGGCAACCCACAGAATTATGGGAAATATTAAGTATTGTTTTAAATCATTATGCGTTCAAAAAATGAGGTTCAGAATGAGGAGGACATCTGGAAAATAGAATATGTTTGAAGACTGCCTTATAAGTGAACAGCAAATAAAAGAGTATGTTTTCTTTTTTTTTTTTTTTTCTTGAGACCGAGTTTCACTCTTGTCGCGCAGGCTAGAGTGCAGTGGGACAATCTCGGCTCACTGCAACCTCCGCCTCCCAGGTTCAAGTGACTTACACGCCTCGGCTTCCTGAGTAGCTGGGATTACACATGTGTGCCACCACACCAGCTATTTTTTTTGTATTTTTAGTAGCAATGGGGTTTCACCACGTTGGCCAGGCGCTGTTCTCAAACTGCTGGCCTCAAGTAATCTGCCTTGGCCTCCTGAAGTGCTGAAATTACAGATGTGAGCCACTATGCCTGGCCAAAAGGATATTTTTTCAAACCAGATGTTGAGGGGGGTGTTATCTAATTTCAATATTCCTCTTAAAAGGAAAATAATGAATAATGAAAAAATGGGGAGTGGCTATGGTACTATGTAATAATATGTAGCCCTTAGAACAAAAATTGAATATTCTCTTTATAAAAAAATGCACAAAAATAATAAAAATTATACAAATTAAAATGGGTAGAGAATAAATAAAACAGACCACAGAGAAAGACTACTCATATACCCAGGAGGTTGAGGCTGCAGTGAGCTGAGATCACACCACTATACTCCAGCCTGGGCAACAGAGCAAGATGCTGTCTCCAAGAAAAAAAAAGACAACTCATATAAAAGACTTGAATACATACATACGTAATATGGAACAATGACAGAGCCAAAGCCAAACATATTGGCTATACCAATACATTTAAACAGGCTTAATTTATGTGTTAAAATTTTAAAAAATTCAGATTGGCTAGCAAAGCAAAGTCCCAGCATATGCCATATTACTACTGTGGTATTACTATGCAATAATCTCCTGAATGGCTTGTAAAATAAAAAAAAATTTAAAAAAAGTAGAAAAAAGTAAATATAGCAGATTACAATTTACCTAAGAAATAGAAAAATATAAATATGTATACTTATCTTTTTATATTAAGAAACACAATGGAAGGATGAAAACACAAACAAAAATTACTTTTAAATAGTTACTCATTAAGGGGTGGGAGAGAACAGGATGGAGGAGATAGGAGTTAAAAACTAGACTTTTCTCAATATATAGTACACCTTGTCTTTTAGAATTGACTTTGGAACTACAACAACATTTTAAATAATTACAAAACAGATGCATTTTTAAAAATGATCTCTAAGAAATGAAAATAAAAGAAAACAAATGGACCCAATGTCTCCAGTAGGGAGTATAAGCTCACACAGAGGGAATGTTCCAGAAGCTATCAGCCTGTGCGCCCCTAGAGATACTCTAAGGTAGAAAGAACTGCAAAAGACAAATTTTAAACCATCCTCGATTATTATATTGGTGGCGACTGCACTGGTTTTGTTATTCTGAGGCTGTGGGGTATGTATTATGGAATAGAGTAACTGAATGATTATATGATATTCTATTTCTACCATCCCCAGTGTCATTGAGAACCAGGATTCTTGCTATGGGAGAACAAAGGTATATATTTAGGACAAAAGAGGTTAAATAGAAAACCTGTAGTCCTGATGTTGCATCAGAAGTATCAGTTTGAAATCATGATGTATTTTTATCTGAAAGAAAGAAAAGAGAGGTGAGGACCGGAGAGGGGGAAGGGGAGGGGAGGGGAGGGAGAAGAGAGGAGAGGAGGGGAAAGGGAAGGGGGAGGAGGGGAAAAGGGAGGGGAGGGGAGGGGAAAGGGAAGAGAAGGAGAGGAAAGAAAAGGAAGAACATTTTCTGAGCTCTGTTGCAAAAGCTCAGAAACAATAAGCAACCCAGTACAATGAGCACTCTAGCACCCAGATTGAGGTCTTGAAATGCCATTTTCCATGAAAAGCAACCAGAGCTCTTTGTAGAAGTGCTGATTCCAGGTCTGGAGAAGCGAATGTACAAGATGAGCCTGGAACATCTTGTCATCTCAGAGGGCCAGTCAAAAGAATTCATCAGCCAACCACAAGAAGCTCTGATTTGCAACACCGGGAGAACTGGAACTTAGTAAAGGTCAAAACTGCGACTGACTGTATCATATTCTAGATGTCTCTATGTCATTATGTCCACAAGTCCGTGATGATACTGAAATAAACTAACTGGTCACTATTGTCTACCTCTAGGAAAAAAATCAAACATAAATTCCACTTTTCCTATACCCATTGCCAACCACAGAGGACATAAGTAAAAGTTTATCTTTATAGATGTATTCCAATAAATAAAAGAAAAAGGCAAGCTAGGATGACAGTATCACCATATTGCAGTCTCTAATGAAATAATGAATCTAGGTCAAGCATTAACACAGCCAATAAATCACACACAAAAAGAGAGATACTAGATAGTAGATGTGTTTCCTGATGGAAGAGCACACCACCACCTGCGAAGCAGCCTTGCATCCTCAAAACATCAATTCTTACTCTGATCTAGCTTCAAGCTCACATGAAAAAGGAGGACAAATGAATATATAAAACAACACGAGAGGTAGGTAGTGGATACAATCAATGAAGTCCAGACTGTAAGAAATGCTACAGGACAAATGACCTTGCTTCTTCAACAAATGAGGGGGTGAGGGCAGAAGAGAGACACACTTATAGATTAAGAGACACCACAGACATTGCAACAACCACAACGTGTGGCCATTACGTGAATCTTGACTTGAACAGAAAAAGATACTCTCATGACATTTATCAGATAACTTGAAATGTTAATAGTCTATCAATAGTTTATCATATTAAGATATCAATGATTTACTTTTTAGGAGCAATATTAATATTGTACCTATGTTTAAAAAAATATTCTATAGGTCAGGTGTAGTGGCTCACGCCTGTAATCCCAGCACTTTGGGAGGCCAAGGTAGGCAGATTGCTTGAGCTTAGGAGTTCGAGACCAGCCTGGGTAACATAGGGAAACCCCGGCTCTACCAAAAATTAGCCAAGTACAGTGACATGTGCCTGTAGTCCCAGCTACCAGGGAGGCTGAGGCAGGAGAATAGCTTGAGTCTGGGAGGTGGAAGTTGCAGTGAGCATAGATCTCGCCAGTGAATGTGATATGGATCTAAAATATGCTTCAACATACAAAAGAAAGTGAGACAGCAGGTGTTTGTAGAGATAAAACAGGACTGAACACGATTAAGTGGCTAAAGGGGTAAGGGGTGTGTACGGACTTGTCATTATATTCTTCATTATGGTGTGTATGTCTTGGAATTTTTTTCCCACAGTAAAAAGTTCAACCAAACAAACAACTTGAGTACAACAGGTTCTCCCTCCGAGCATGGAGGAGACTGGCCACTGCCATAGCCATGGTGTTGGCCTTTCTGGTGACACAATGCTTTATCCTTTAATTCTCTCATCTAGTTTCTCCAAATAGCTTTATTAAGATAAAAGATTTTTATCAGAAGACCATTTTCACTTTCACTGCCTTTCAGCTCTATCAACGGCTGCTTAAGGTCCCCTTTTCTTTTTCATATGAAAAACAAAGCAAAATAGAGTACTTGACAGACAACAGAGAAGTTCCTCTTTTTTTTCCCCTCAATAATAATTAAGATGAGGCCTCAGGCTTGACTAAGGCATGAGCCAGATTTGGACTTCCTCAGAACTTTCACACTCACAGGGATTAGGAATTCCAGCTCTAACACAGCACACATATCCCTAAACTCGATCTCTTGTAGCGGTTCTCTGAAAGTAAGCCAGGGTTGCAAAAAAATTCTATGGCCTACAGGTCCCTGCGTCACCCCATCCTCCAGCCTGGCAAATCTCTGACATGTGGCAAAACCTGTGCAGAGTCACATGTCAGGAAATAAACACAAAGAACATTGGTTCATAACCGCAGAACACTTTTGCTTTCCATTTCGAATATTTGTTAAATACATATACAGGGTGGTCCCATAAGATTATGATACTATATCTTTTCTACGCTTACATATACAAATACCACTGCATTACAACTGTCTACTGCATTCAGTACAGTAACATGCTGTACAGGTGTGCAGCCTGGAAGCAACAGGCCATTCCTTATAGTCCAGGGCTGTGGTAGGCTGTACCATGTAAGTTTAAGTACACAATGATGTTCACACAATGAAACTGCCTAACAATGCCTTTCTCAGAAGGTGGCCCTTGTCATTAAGCTTATGACTGGATTACTAAGGAGCTAAGTCAAAAGTTAAAAATAGTCCAGCAGGTAAAAACATGAAAAGTTTAAACACCAATACTACAGAGAGATCTTTAGCCACAGGCATCATTTGCAGATCAAGAACCAAACAGAATTGGGGTGCAGGTGAGGAGGTGGGCTGAGCTAAGATAGAGTCTCTTCCCATTAGGAATGTATAGGAGTATTAAAGAATAATCAGAACTTTTTTTTCTAAATGCACAAAATCTCAGGTTCCGAAATAATAGAGAAAAGAGCCGGGCATGGTGGCACACACCTGAAATCCTAGCTACTTGGGAAGTTGAGGCAGGAGAATGGCTTGAGCCCTGGACTTTAAGGCCAGCCTGGGCAGTACAGTGAAACTTGGTCTCTTAATAAGGGGGAAGCAGAAAGGGGAGAAAAAAGAGAAAACGTAAAGCCAGGGCTTAAGAGAAAGCGTGGGCTGGGGTTGCCCTGGTGGAAAAAAGGGGAAAACAAGACCAGGTACAGGCAATTCTCCTGCCTCAGCCTCCTGAGTAGCTGGGATTACAGGCACGCGCCACCATGCCCGGATAATTTTTTGTATTTTTAGCAGAGACGGGGTTTCACCATGTTGATCAGGATGGTCTTGATCTCTTGACTTCGTGATCCACCCGCCTCAGCCTCCCAAAGTGCTGGGATTACAGGCTTGAGCCACTGAGCCCGGCAGAAAACATACTTTCAAACAAAATCGGCACATTTATAAAACCTGACTAGGCCATAAAGGAAGACTCTACAAATAGCACACAATGCCTTAACCACATCCTCTAACACAATGCAATACAATCAGAAAATACGGTCAGGACAGGATGCAAATTAGAGCAATCTTTACTTTCTGCCCCATTTCTCTGAACACAGTCAGAGAAGTCTATCCTCTTGCTGACCTAAAATTAATACTGTACATATGGAGAGAGATCGGATAAAAAAAACCTAAAGATTTATAAGGAACATGAAATAATTATTACATTTAATATCAAAGACAGAACAGCTAACCACATGAGGAAAACAAAACCTGCTTGCCTCTGTGAGCCTCCTAGAAGAGACAGAAGGATTAGGGACATAAAGGGCTCAGTCATTCAGAGGACAGGAGGTCCTGAAACAAACTAAGTACAGTCACGTGTCCCCTAATGAAGGGGTACTATTCTGAGGAATGCACTGTTGTGTGAACATCACAGAGAGCACTACCACTAGATGCTGTAGCCTACTGTGCGCCTGGGCTATGCAGTATAGCCTATTGCTCCTAGGCTGCAAGCCTGCACAGCATGGCACTGAATACTGTAGGCAACTGTAACATAATGGTAAGTATTTGTTTATCTAAACACAGAAAAGTTACAGTAAAAATATGGAATTATAATCTTATGGGGCCACTGTGGCGTATGCTGTCCATAGTTAATGAAAGTGTCATTATGTAGCATACAACTCTAGTTGATTCTAACATGTGATGTATTAAAATTCTTAGTCTAAGACATTTAAAACATTTCGTGAAGTGTTGTTTCCCCAAGACAACTACCTGGTTATGAATTCTTTGTTTTGTTTGTTATTTCTTATTAGTAAGCTCTTGAAGAAAAGCCAAAGCCTGAAGGCAAATCAGTATGTCATCATACCCTTGGTTCATCACTGGCGGTTTAGATCATCAAGGTTCATTACCAGGTATATCTTCCTGTCCAAACATGAACTATGAAAAAGATCTTTACTCCTAGGGGCAGCTGTTCACTGCTGCTGCTAAACTGCAGCATTAAGAGTATTTGATTTACCTAACGGTTACTTGAAAACACACACACACAAAGAAAAAAAAAGAAAAGAATATCCAATTTATCAAGATAAGAAGACAAAGATCAAGCTTGAACATAATCACTTTTCAAACTGCTTGAAAGCATGTGAAGTCGGGAAGACCAGGAAGGGAAAAGTTCCTTTAACTAAAATTAGAAACCTACTGATAATTTAGAGAAAACTCTTTAAATTTACTTAAAATATATTACTGAAGATATTTTAACTCCAAACTCAGAAACGATATGAAAAGTGAGTAATCAATGGCTTGTAAAAATTTCCCCAAGTAGTTAACATGAGCAAAACACAGCCATCAGTGCCACTGAGATCCTGCCTCCTGGTTTTTACGTGTATCTTTCTTCCTTCAGATCCATTAAATCTTTCTATTACCAGACAACACAGACTATTATTATACATATAAAATGAAACTCTTATTTCCTTTGTATATCAAAATGAATCTCATTCCTTTAAATATTGTAGCCTAACCCAGCATATGTAACAGGGAGGAAGGGGGATATAATTTCACAAGAGAAGGATTTAAATAATGACAGATTTTAAAAGAGTCTATAATAGAAACAACGACAACTATTACAATAAAATATAAAGTGTTAAATTTCCTTGTTTCTGTTTGTCTGATGTTATGCAGAATACTTACAGATAATCTTGCAATGGAATTTCAGTATGAAGATCTCTAAGAAAAAGATCCAGATAAAATCTTTAAGCTAGTAAATGTGCTCCTCAACAGATGAGGAAGTAAATGCATCAAGGGATAAAGGCTGTTCCCCAAGAAATGAAACAGATGACTCCCTCCTAACTGAAAGATAAGGATGTCTCTGGAAAACTCAGGACACCTAGTTTGAACTTGTCCCAGTCTTGTCAGTTTTCAGCACTTAATACTGACGTAGTATGTTATACCCTCAATGCAGCGGTCACAGAAGGGACAACCCTTCTATGATAGCAAGGCAGTGAACCCAGTTATTCCCATACCAAGGTAAGGTGCACAAACATCCCATTCAAATAAAGATCAGCACAGCCAGCAAGTGGAGACCATGAATCAACCTTCCAGGGAACGGGGGAAGGCAGTGGCATGGACGCTGTGTGCTCTGGTGGGACACAGGACCCTACCCTCAGCATGTCCCTCCAGTTCATGGCACCGTCTCTTCATTATTATCTACCTGCAAAGGGGCCTTGCAGACCTATGACAGAGTCACTCAGTGAATCCAGAGATTCAGTTTGTTCAACAGACCTAAAAGCAATACTCTCCTTAATTGTTGGCTCCACCAGGAAAAGACTACTAAATGCCATATGCACAGAGGTGAAAAGAAAGATTGCCTAATAGGAAGGACACTGAGTGTTTGCACCATAATTTCAACCAAATTTTCTTTTCTTTTTTTTTTTGAGATGGAGTTTTGCTCTGAAGTCCAAACTGGAGTGTGCAGTGGTGTGATCCCGGCTCACTGCTACCTCCACCTGCCGGGTTCAAGCAATCCTCCCACCTCAGCCTCCCAAATAGCTAGGATTACAGGCATGCACCACCATGCCCAGCTAATATTTTTTCTATTTTTAATAGAGGCAGGCTTTCACCATGTTGGCCTAGCTGGTGTCAAACTCCCGACCTCAAGTGATTCACCCGCCTCAGCCTCCCACAGTACTGGGATTACAGGCATAAGCCACCATGCCCCACCTACTACCAAATTTTCTGTTTGTTACTTTTCCCAAGAACTTGCCAAAAGAATCAAATAAATTATCCACTGTTTTTACTCAGCTCCCATCTCAGGCCGCTTCCTTCTAAAGGGGCCAAGGTGCAAGTTAATAAGCAGTTGAAAAGGCTGGCAAAGTAAACCACACATCCCTGGTTTTCTCACACCTCATCACACAAAGGAAAAGTCAAGGCTATAATCCACAATAAGAGGATTCATCTGCAGAAAATAAAGTATCAAGAAAAGAATAAAGCAACATCATCTTCAAATAAAGTCAAATTCAACAGTTGTATCCTATGTCTCCATTCACCTAACTATCCAGTACTTGGAGCCATCAAAGGTCAGTGTGCTAGGGTTAAAGGAAGAGCTGCCTGCTGGGCCGCCCTGCAGCCAGCCCACTTTTGCAGCATTTCTCGTCAGGAAAGAACTAGAATGACTCTCCTGAAGCTCTGAGATAAGTACCTCTCCTTTAAAAGCAAAACAAAAAGTAGGCAGCCCAGAAATCCTCTTTCTAATGGCTGTGGGTCAAACCCCTTGGTGAAGAAAGGAAGGCTGAGAACAATGAATACTCCAGTCTTGCAGCTATGTTCTGCAAAGTCTCCTTTGTTAAATAAAATGTATAGAGGTCAATGGTTTGGACTGAGCTCCTGCACTAGGCCCAACAGACCGAAATGAAAGAAAGTCACTCAAGTGGAAGTTCCACGTCACCAAGCTGAAACTAATTTCTCTATCTGACCAAGTGGGGAATCCAAATGAGAGTTAACAGCTAAATCTCCAAACAAGCAAGTTTTACCTGACATGATAAAGGAGTTCCCTCTGCTTTAACCTTTACAAGGAAAGTAACTCTGATATGATCAATATGCTTTGCATTTTCTGTTTCTACTTTCTTCAACCCTTCTCTATCTATAAAGCCACCCTCTTTACTTTATTCGTCCTCTATTTTATCCAAAGAGTTGCTGTCCCAGTCTAGGACTGCAAATAAAGCCAATCACGATCTTTAAACAAAATCTGTCATGATATTTTTCTTTTTGACACCATGAAAGCTGAATTAGCAAATGCTGAATCATTGTTTCTAAGTAAATACAAGATTAGGGTCCTACAAGACTCTGATCACATTTTCATTAACCAAGCAATACATTATCTTGTTTTATGTGTGTTTCTGTTTAAAGACATCTTAGTTAATACATATTGTTGATTCATTTAACACTGAACTGATGGCCAAAAGCACTATAATTCACGTGTGAACAAAGCTCATCTGACATGTATTTTCTCCGTAAGGCACTCCACAGCTTTCTTGCATTTGGAGATGAACACGTTTGCGTCCTGGACTCCACTATGCTTTGGGGTCATTTTAAACAGCAAAATCACTAATAAAAAGGAAAAAAAAAATCAAAACAAAAAACCAGCACTAAAAAGGTCGTGAAAAGGAGCTGTGTTTACAGCACAGGGGTAGAAACTGGAAGGCAGAGCGCGGTCTCCTTCAGCTTTGGCTGGAAGCACATGTTGGGTAATACAAAATTTTCCCAACCTGCATATCCCTGGGAATGACCACGAAAGTACATGAAAACTGATTTGGAGGTTACAAAAAAATCTGAATACGTGAATTCACAAACACAGAATCTGTGAATAATGAGGACTGACTGTATTTTTAAAACCATGTCCAAACCAGCTGCTCAAACTGTCAGAAAAAATCCACAGCCCTAACGAGTACCACCTTGCCTTACGGCAAACCTCCCCTGTGCCTGTGGAATCCTCATATTCCTTATGAACCCGCTGAAAGGCTAACCTCTGTAACAGAAAGTTGCTCTAGTAACTTCTGAAAGTGGGAACCCCCCACAACCAGAGGCTCCAAAGGAGACCCCTGACTGCACTGGTAAGAGATTAATTAGAACGCCAGCCCAGATGTAGGAAGCCATGGAAAAGAAAAGGAAAGATAGCTAAAAACCATTCTGGCAGCAGCTTTTGTCTCTTGTTTAAAAGGCCCGGAAAGGAGAAGACCTGCAAGTCACTTACAGCAACAAGCATGGCCCTACTTGAGGGACGTGCTGTCATTTTACAAGTCGATCATACAAATGCGAAGAACCTGACAGTCTCCGTGATGCAGCAATACACATTTTTTTACATAATCGACTTTGTGATATTTTCTGTCTGGATTTCTGAGTGGAGTGATGTGGGGGGAGATGAACATTTTCCGAGCAGCTAATGCCAGGCACTATGTCAAGAACTTTACCTTCAGTACCTCACTGAATTCTCCCCAGCTTGGTAAAAGGAATTTTCTCCTCTTCGCTTTAACCTCTCAAGCTAAGGGCTCAGAGAGGTTAAATCAAACACCACCAATTTTATTTCCTTCAAGTGGCTAAAATAAATTGAGAGATTGTTTGGGTACTTCAACTAGTTGAGTATTCAATTAATTACTTAATTATTAATGCTTACTTTATAAGCATTTCTTATAAACTGGATTCCTGAGTTTTCCTCTAGGTACAGATATTTCCCCCCAAGAAAAGAGGGAAAAAAATGTTTTCTCTTTACAGAGACTTATCTCTATTCCTAATTCTTTAACTGTTTCATGGAAGGCTGGCCACAAATCAAGCAACACTTAAGCAGACATCTTCACTCTGACTCCTACAAGTGTGTCACTTCATCCTGAGTGCAAAGGTAGCCCTGAGTAAGTACCTAACCAAGGCCCCTGTGTCAGGCTTCTGCAGCTCTGGACTCTGAAGGCTTCCCCACCACTGAACGGGAGGTACATTGTTGAATCCGAAAGCTAAGTCTGTACACATTACTTAGCATGGATAAGCATTTCAGTAAGTTTGACTTGGAGTTGGAAAGGCAGATTGGTTGCCAGGACGACAGCACCATCTTCTGGTTGGTGAAAAGGAATTAAGACTAAAGTCATATCTGAAGCCTTTCAAGTTTTATAACCCAGATGGGTGGCAAAGTGGAATATCTAGTTTCCACAAAATCCGAACAACATCAGTAGCAATTAAACACCCTGACAGATCAGTCGCGGAATAGAAAAAATCTTTAACTGTAGGTCACTACTGACTACCGCTCCACTTCTGGGCACACTGCAATCACTCCCAGCTTCTCAGCCCTCTCACACTGGAGCCCACTGCAACCTATGAAAGAAATTCCTTAACGTGTCATCACAGTCACATGCATCCCCCTCGGTGTGCAAAAAGGTTCTCTGCTGTTTCCAAAGTCCAAATCTGATGGTGTAGCAATAAAATATCAGATACTGGCCCAACCGTATCTCCCCCTGGTACTTGTTGATACATAGGAAATACTGTCCTCTGATGGTTCTAATGAGGACTATCATCCTCTTACGGAGCCCATGAGGACTTGGCACCCGCTTCACGTTCCCCTCAAGCAAGGGACTCCTTGGTAGATTGTACTGGAGATGGATCTTGGGCCTGAGGTTCAAATGAGGCTTCCTCCTATAGGTGATGCCATCCCTACAGAAATCCAGACCGCAAGACCTCATCGTGACAGCTGCAAGGGGCTTCTAAATGATTTCTTACTCTCAGCTGCCAGAAAACACCCCAGCAGCTGGTTTCCAGGCCTGTCTTCTTCAATGCAGTGGCCCCATCCACTCATCAAATGGCCCTTGGATGTCAAGATTCTTCCTGATTCTGCTCATCAGCTAAGCTATTTATACTGCTCCCTGAAAGAGAGCCAAGCAAGGTAGATAGAGAGAGGAGCTGTGCTTTAACCACAACATCCTTCTCTTGGTGAGCAGCACAGAAGTCTCCTCTGGGCCCGTGGAGAACACAGGGTGAAGGAAGGAGCGTTTCTGCTCGATGCTGTCCATAGGAATCCTGAACCCCAGGCTGCTCTAGAGAGAGGCAGCACCTGAGAAGGCAGTTCTGTCAGTTTCCTCTGTTTCTGTCAACCCCACCAACACCTGCCACAGTGCTTTGCACACCTAGAAAAGAGAGTAATTCTTCTTTACATGAGGACTTTGTTTCTCCTGAACTGCCTGAGTTCAAACTTTTTTGACCATAACCTAGAACAAGAAATCCATGTGTATTATAACCCAGTACACACATGTACACCTTTACATAACAGAACTAACCCTGAAAAAAAGTTTACATTAAAAAAAAATAACAACACTGGGCGTGGTGGCTCACATCTGTAATCCCAGCACTTTGGGAGGCCGAAGCAGGTGGATCATTTGAGGTCAAGAGTTCGAGTCTGGCCAAGATGGTGAAACCCTGTCTCTATTAAAAAACAAAAACAAAAATTAGCCATGCATGTGGTGCGTCCTTGTAGTACCAGCTACTCGGGAGGCTGAGGCAGGAGAATCGCTTGAACCCAGGAGGCAGAGGTTGTGGTGAGCTGAGAATCGCACCATTGTACTCTAGTCTGGGCAGAAAGGGTGAAACGCCATCTCAAAAACCAAAACAAAACAAGACAAATGAGCAACAACAACAACAAAAATCTCTCTTTATTATATAAGACATACTGACATTTTCTAACTTCTTCCATTTTAGAAAAAAAGATGGTCACCACTCACTCAAATGATTTCACAACCCACTGAGGGAGTACAACCCCTGGTTTGGAAACACTGTTGTAAACTTTCACTTTTGTTCATTACTCTATGGGGTGCCATGCTCCTCTCTCTTCTCAGCTATCTCAGAATTGGCCCCTTCCCAAGGACTGTACCAGGGCCTCTCCTCAGCCCTCTCCTACTCTGTGCCAGCACCATCCCATATGCCAAGGATGTAGAATAATGACTAAGACACAGTCCCCATGTCAAGAAGCCAGGTCTACTGGGTGGAACACACGGACACTGCCTCTTCCTCTGAAGAAACACACTTGTTTTTCTTGAAGAAAGAACAAAAACACTTGTTATTTGTATTCATTCGTTCATTCCTTCAATTGTTCTTCATTCATTCAGTCAGTCCATTCCCCACCTTGACCCGCTCCCACATCATCTGTGGAAACAGCTTACATTTGTCAAAAGATGGGCTAGGCGCGGTGTCTCATGCCTGTAATCCCAGCACTTTGGGAGGCTTAGACAGATGGATAACTCCTCCTTGAGGCCAGGAATTTGACACCGGCTTGGCCAAAACAGGAAACCCCATCTCTACCAAAAATACAAAAATTAGCAGGGCATGGTGGTCCACGCCTGTAGTCCCAGCTACTCGGTAGGTGGAGTTTGCAGTGAGGCAAGATCACACCTCTGCACTCCAGTCTGAGTGACAATGTGAGACCCCATCTCAAAAAAAACAAAAAAGATGAATCCATCTAACAGGGTTTCCTTTTTTGCAATATTGTTTATCAAGGGATAATTTTCAGGAACTCTAAATTAGGAACTAAAGTGCACTGTCACTGATTCTTTGAAGCCAAAGGCCAATTTATTACCCTATATAGCATTTATAGATGTGGCACATTCCCAGATAAATTCAATTTGGCCTCAGCCCCTTAGAAAAAGCTCTGATCTA
The DNA here is from genome assembly GCF_049354715.1 of Callithrix jacchus. NCBI lineage: Eukaryota > Metazoa > Chordata > Mammalia > Primates > Cebidae > Callithrix > Callithrix jacchus. Next base: position 14,460,919 of record NC_133513.1, on the reverse strand, counting down.
GAGTATATGCAAAGACTAACCCACTACATGCTTAAAAATACATAGAAACTGTTTGGTATGTCCATCAATTTCATCTGTTTTTGACTTTGTGCTACCATGACACCCTATGTGCATGGGAAAGCATGCCATCAGGGTGCCCCTGGATAACAACCAGGCTTTCTAAGGGCAGTTCCCTATCCGGTGGACAAACTTCATACTCAATACTTAGAAATTCCTTCAAAAGCCCCAGACTGCTCAATGAAAACTGGTTAGATGTAATATTTTAAAACTTGTGTTCAACCTGGCCAACACAGCAAGATCCCATTTCTTAAAAAAAAAGAAAAGAAAAAAAGGCAAGTGTTGTTGCATGTGCCTATAGTCCCAGCTCCTTTGGAGGCTAAGGCAGGAGGGTTGCTTGAGCCCAAGAGCTCAAGGCTGAAATGAGCTATGTTTGTACCACTGTACTCCAGCTTGACCCTGTCAGAGTAAGATCCTGTCTCAAAAAATAAAATTAAGTTAAAATATAAAACTTGCTTTACCCAAGAATAAATAAATACCTCCCATCAACATGGCAGCAAAGTTTACACAAGGGACAAGATTCAAACACTGATTTTTAACAAATCAAAACCTGTGTTTCCACATTCTAGCTCCCTCCCTCCCCCAGAGCTGCTCAACTCCATATGCCCTCTGTTTCAGTCATGCCAAAGGACATGCTGGTCCCACAGTCCACCACAGGTTTCTCAGCCTTCCTCTACTAGGCAACTCCAACTCATTACTGGAGGACAAGCACAGGCATCACCATCACCTCCTCCAAAAGCCTTCCCTGCCGACGCTCTTCTGCATCTTCCTGCCAGTTTGAGTCAGTTCTCTCTTCCCAGCAACTTCCCTTTATCACAACACTCAGTGGACACTGATGCACTGGTTTTCTACACACCTGTCTGCAACACAAGACACTGATTTCTTGAATGCAGAGCTGATTATTTCATCTTTCACATCTACATTCAGTCCCTCAGTCCCTCAACAGTACAAAGACAAATGCTGGCCAGGTATGGTGGCTCATGCCTGTAATCCCAGCACTTTGGGAGGCCAAGGCAGGCAGACTGCTTGTGTCCAGGTGTTTGAGACCAGCCTGGGCAACATGGTGAAACTCCACCTCTCCTAAAAATACAAAAAATTAGGCATGGTGGTGTGCTCCACCTACTCAGGAGACTGAGGTGGGAGGATCATCTGATGCTGGGGTCTGTCCTGCAGACCACAGCTGCACAATGGACGAGTAATATACTCAGACACCAATATTCAGTAAGTGGACCAGGGGACAAGGCAGCTGACCGAAAGAGTTATAGCAGCCCCAGCAGCCCTGACTAGCTAGCCTTGCTGGCATTTATTCAGCACACATTAAATGACAAAGGCTTTGAGTCAACACTACTAGAAGGTAATTAACCTGGTTGCCCTCCCACTGAGAGCCATCCTGCCTGTAAATGTTTTTTGTTTTGTTTTTGTTTTGAGCCCAGAGTCTCTCTGTTGCCCAGGCTGGAGTGCAGTGGCACGATCTCAACTCACTGCAACCTCTGCCTACCAGGTTCAAGTGATTTTCCTGCCTCAGCCTCCCGAGTAGCTGGGATTACAGGCATGTGCCACCATGCCCAGCTAATTTTTATATTTTTAGTAGAGATGGGGTTTCACCATGTTGGTCAGGCTGGTTTTGAACTCCTGACCTTGTGATCCACCTGCCCTGGCCTCCCAAAGTGTTGGGATTACAGGTGTGAGTCATCGTGCCTGTCCTGTGAATGATTAAAGGTTAGTTTTAGGACTACATCAGTAAACAAGTTATTCAGATAAACTTCTCTACATATCTATGTTATTTACTTTTCTGCTATCAACTTAAGGTAAAGGGGATTAGGCTGCCTTCAGCCAAAACTTTTACTGAAGCTATGCAAACACCTCCCAGCCTTCCAAAAAGGTGACTACTTCCTGTAACTTTCTTCATAATATTCCCACTAAAATCTTTCCCATCACCCTGACTGAACTCCGGCAATCTGAGCCAGGTAGGTCAAGGCTGCTGTGAGCCAAGAATGCACCACTGTACTCTACAGTCTGGGCAACAGGGTTACTCCTGTTGCCCCCCAACCCCCCACAAAAAAAGGGCAAATAATGCAAAGAATAACATTGCAAGTTTCAAATGAAAGCCATTGTTTTCAAAATCTTGCAAAATACCTTCTTAATTATTCTTTTGTTACTATAAAGAACACTGGACATAGAAACATATGGCATCTAGAATATACAAGGATAAATCAATAAGAAATAAGAGGCTTACCCTCTATCTTAAAATATAATTACAAAAGTACACACCTAAATGCAACCTTGCTCATACTGCAAAGTGATTCAAACTTATTTGGGGCATTAATAGACAATTATTTAGATTAGTGATATTCTATAATGAACTCATTTCCCCAGTACATAATATGCTATAATAATTTGTTTCTCTTCTCTCTAAATTATCTACATAATATCAAAAAAGGATTTAAAGGGGAAAAAAAAATCTCATTTTCTTTTTTTTTTTTATATATGATAGTGTCTTTCTCTGTTTCTTTGCACAGCAGTAGTAGCTGCTACTCCTTGGCCTCTGATGCAATTTGAAAACAAGTTTCTGTGAAGTTCCCCACATTGCTTCATTTCACATGCAGAAAGGATGAAAAGCATTCCTACTATTAATAGCTGGACTGCATAATATAGAGCTTCATTACTAAATAACTACTTTAAGTCATGTTTACTTTTTATAATCTTACCACCTGAAAGCACTCTTTAACCTAGATGCATTAATGTGGGTAAAACCCTGGTCTGAAGTACTCAGGTCACCACTGCCATCAATTTTAAGTTACTTAACACTCCGGTGGTCTAGCATTTGCCGGTGTTTTTGCTAAACAAAATGAAGTGACAATCACTCTGCTATTAAAATGATGTTTGGGCTTCTTTCCAGGATACACAAATTAAATCTTTTCTAAGAAAAGACAGGTTGTAGAAACACTCAATGGTGTAGATATTAACAATAAACATCACAAATAAAAAATGTTTAATCGATTCTTTTTCAGAATAGCAGATTTAAACCAAAAAGTTGATGAAAAATTCAGAGAAACTAATGCTATAAATTTCATGATTAGAAAAAAAGATGCCATAAAATTATTACAGTCAGCAACAAAAAAGGGCTACAGTAGTTCCCCCTTATCTATGATTTTGTTTTCCAAAGTTTCAGTTTCCTGGAATAGAGTATAAGACATTTTGAGAAAAAGCGAGAGAGCACGTACACATAGCTTTTATTAAGACTATTGTTATAACTGCCTGTTTTATTGTTGGTTATTATTGTTAATCTCTTCCTGTGCCTAATTTATCAATTTAACTTTACCATAGGTACATATGTATAGAAGAGACAAAGTACATATAGGGTTTCATACCATCTGCAGCTTCAGGCATCCACTTGGAGTCTGGGAATGTATCCTTCATGGATGAAGAGGGACTACTGTACTCTGCTAGCCATACTAAGAATTGTAAAAGCAAGATGTTTCCCTTTGCTGTGTTCCTTTACTTATTTGTTTAAAAAAAGCAAGTAACGCTTTTTTAGTCTTATATTTAGAAACTGTATTACACATGTAATACCTATTCACTATGGAAAAATCAGAAAATAGAAGAAAACATAAGAACATGAAATCCATCTATAATTCCATCACCCTAAGAGATTTATTGGTAACATTTTCAGTTATGAAATAATATTATATTCTGGATTAGCCGTTTATATAACAAAGTCCTCCAAAAACATTTCATCACTTATATTTCAAATTTGCTAAGATCAGATTTCATTTTTAAGACTATGAGGTTGTAGAGAATACAAATCATGTATGAGAAAACAATATCAACACATAAAGACTAGCACAGCTAATATTAATCAACCACTTCATTATATCTACTCACAAAAACAAGAAAACATTACAAGCCTCAGAAACAAGGATCAGAGAGGCACGTTTCCTTATACTTAGTTTCTCAGTGGTCTAAGAGCAAACTGGCAGATGAATCCCACTGCTTAGTATTTCCTATTATCACCAGAGTCCTAAAATATTTCCTGACAGTGAATTATGACTGTGGCACTAAATAAGGCACAGTGGTACCCACTTTCTAAAGTGTGCTGTTCAATCTTGATACTGCAGATGTACTATATACTTAAATACTATATACATAATCAAAAGGTAAATCTCAAATATTAATCTGCAATTCTCTTTGTTAATAAAGAGAGGAGTACTAGATAACTTTTTCATCTTCTATATAGTTTTAGATTTTCTAATAGTAAAAATAAATGGCATGTGAAATGCTCATGACATGATGTTAATTTAAAAAGCAGATCTGCTCTTTTTACAAGATGGCACTGAAAGTGAAGAAGGAAGCTCCTGCCTCTCGTAAAGCCAAAGACAAGGTGAAGGCCAAGAAGGCAGTGTTGAAAGGAGTCCACAGCCACAAAAAAAAGAAGACCCGCCTATCACCCACCTTCCAGAGGCCCAAGACAGTATGACTCTGGAGACAGCTCAAATTTCCTTGAAAGAGCGCCCCCAGGAGAAACAAGCTTGACCACTATGTCATCATCAAGTTTCTGCTTACCACTGAGTCTGACACAAAGAAGATAGAGGACAACACACTTGTGTTCATTGTGGATTGGATGTTAAAGCCAACAAGCATCAGATCAAGCAGGCTGTGAAGAAGCTCTAATGACTGATGTGGCCAACACCCTGATTCAGCCTGATGGAGAGAAGAAGGCATATGTTCGACTGGCTCCTGATTACGATGCTCTGGATGTTGCCAACAAAATTAGGATCATCTAAACTGGGTCCAGCTGGCTAATGCTAAATATAGGTATATCTTTTCAGCATAAAAAAAAAAGCAGATCCAAAAAAGGATTTAAGTCTCAGCCCAATTAGTATTAAAAATGTTATGCACAGACTCAAAACTATAAAGCTACTAGAAGAAAACATTAGACAAATGCTAAAGGACATTGGTCCAGGCAAAGATTTTACAGCTAAGACTTCAAAGCACAGGCAATAACAACAAAAAATAGACAAATGGACTATATTAAACTGAAATGCTTCTGCACAGCAAAAGAAACAATCAACAGAATGAAAAATAATCTGATGAATGGGAGAAAATATTGGCAAACTATCCAACAAGGGACTATTATTTAGAATATACAAGAACTCAATTCAATGGCAAAGAACCCAAATTATCCAATTAAAAAGTAGGCAAAGAAATGGAAAAGGCATTTCTCAAAAGAAGATATACAAATGGCCGGGCACGGTGGCTCACGCCTGTAATCCAAGCACTTTGGGAGGCCGAGGCGGGTGGATCACGAGGTCAACAGATCAAGACCATCCTGGTCAACATGGTGAAACTCCATCTCTACTAAAAATACAAAAAGTTAGCTGGGCATGGTGGTGCATGCCTGTAATCCCAGCTACTCGGGAGGCTGAGGCAGGAGAATTGCCTGAACCCAGGAGGCGGAGGTTGCGGCGAGCCGAGATTGCGCCATTGCACTCCAGCCTGGGTAACAAGAGCGAAACGCTGCCTCAAAAAAAAAAAAAAAAGAAGTTATACAAATGATAACAAACATGAACAAATGTTCAACATCACTAATGATCAGGGAAATGTGAATCAAAACCACAATGAGATGCCATCTCAACCCAGTCAGAATGGCTATCATAAAAAAGACAAAACATAACAAATATTGGCAATGATGCAGAGAAATGGAAACTCTTACACACTGTTGGTGGGATGGAAAATTAGTATGGCTACTATGAAAGACAGTGTGGAAGTTCCTCAAAAAATGAGAATTAGAACGACCACACAATTCAGCAATCCAAAGGAAAGTCAAAGGAATACCCTGAACCCCCATGTTTACTGCAGCACTATTCAAAATAGCTTAGATAAGGAACAGACCTAAATGTTCATCAACAGATGAATGTATAAAGAAAATGTAATATATATTATACAATGTAATACTATTCTGCCACAAAAAAGAATGAAATTTTATCATTTATGGCAATATGGATGAGCCCAGAGGACATTATGTTAAGCAAAATACGGCAGGCATAGAAAGGCAAATGCATGTTCTGATTCGTATGTGGGAGCTGAAAAGTTTTGAGCTCAAGGAAGTAGAGAGTGTAACTGTGGGTATTACAGTTGGGGAAAGATAGAGGGAAGGGGAGGATGGAGAGAAGTTGGTTAATGGCTATAAAATTACAGTGAGGTAACAGAAATGTGTTCTGATGTTCTGGCAGCACGGGAGGGTGAGTGTGGTTAATTATATTGCATATTTTCAAAAAGTTAGAAAAGAAGATTTTGAATGTTCACAACACAAAAATATAATACATGTTTGAGATGATGGATATGCTAACGATTTGATCAGTACATATTGTATACATGTATTGAAATGTCACTCTGAATCCCACAAATACGTACATTATCATGTGTCAACTAAAAATAAAGGGGAAATAATAGAAAAAATCTAGACAGAGTAAAGCAACAGATAGGAAATACTAAAATTTTACTTCATTACTAGGTTGTAAGATCATGGCTGAATTGTTTTCTTCTTTATTTTTTCAAATAATTTTTCACTTTTTTTTGAGACAGAGTCTCATTCTATCGCCCAGACTGGAGTGCAGTAGCATGACTTCAGCTCACTACAACCTCTGCCCACCAGGTTCAAGCAATTTTCCTGCCTCAGCCTCCCGAGTAGCTGGGACTATAGACACACACCACCACGCCCATCTAATTTTTGTATTGTTAGTAGAGACAGAGTTTCGCCATGTTGGCCAGGCTAGTCTCAAACTCCTGGCATCAAGTGATCTGCATGCCTCAGTCTCCCAAAGTGCTGGGATTACACGTGTGAGCCACTGCACCCAGCCTTTTTTCACATTTTCACTAAGCTTGATTTACTTCAAATTTTTGAAGGGTGTGAGAGCACAATGAAAGTAATTTTTCACAAGTGACACAGCAATTAAATTAGAGAAATTTACTCAATAATCTGATAGAACATCATAAAGTAAACATTCTTAGGTCCAGCTAACATAGGCCCTAAAACAGAAGTCCCCAATCTGTACTGGTCTATGTTCCCTGGCATGTTAGGAACCTGGCTGCACAGCAGGAGATGAGCAGCAGGTGAGCTAGTGAAGCTTCATCTGTTCTTACAGCCACTCCCCATCACTCACATTACCACCTGAGCTCCTGTCAGACTGGTGGCAGCATTAGATTCCCATATGAGTGTAAGCCCTATTGTAAACTGCACATGTGAGGAATCTAGGTTGTACAATCACAGAATCTAATACCTGATGATCTGTCACTGTTTCCCATCACCCTGAGATGGGACTGTCTCAGAAAACAAGACTGTTGGAAAACAAGGTCAGGGCTCCCACTGATTCTACATTATGGTGAGTTATATAATTATTTCATTATATATTACAATGTAATAATAACCAAAATAAAGCACACAATAAAGGTAACGTGCTTGAATCATCCCAAAACCATTCGTCACCTCCATTACCCCCAGCTCTGTGGAAAAATTGTCTTTCACAAAACCAGTCCCTGGTGCCAAGGACCACTGCCCTAAAACACAAAAAGGAAGTGCTAATAATATAGATAAGAAACAATGTAACAGAACATGAAACTTCAGTCTCCAGAACACAAGTTCTGCCTTTCTCCTGGCTGCATTCTAACTGCCACAGGACACAACAGCAGCTTCAATGCTGTCATTATATCAAGGGCTTGGGAATCCTTTTCTGGCAGTCAGGAAGCTTTTTGCTCTATTCTCATACCAGCTAATGCCTTAAAGAATGCTAATTAAGGAGAGTCCAAGTCATTGCCAAACTCTTAAATCTGTAAAATTTCATAGCAGAGATACATAAGACAGCTAATTCTCCAAATTGAACACATCAGGGGAAATCAGAAAACAAGAAGATTCTCAGTCAGTATTATTAAACATTTCCATGGTGCTTTTGGTGACTTAGGTGATTTAGAGAAAGACAAATCAGTTGCTCTTACAAGTTGTCAAGTCAGAAAATATCGATATAAAACATTCATTCACATGTTTTACTAATAATGATTTTCCTATAGCAAACGGAAGTACTTCATAAGCCATTGTTGTAAAATCTTGCTTGTATATAAAAAAATTCTGTCAGCCCTTTATAACAGTGGGTGCCACATCTGTGGATTTAACCAACACAGATGGAAAATATTTAAGGAAAAAACTACATCTGTACTGACACATAGACTTTTTTCTTGTCATTATTTCCTATACAATATAACAACTACTTACATAGCATTTGCATTGTATTAGGCATGTAAGTAATCTAGTGATGTTTTTAAGTATACAGGAGGGTATGTACAGGATACATGCAAATATTAGAGCATTTTCTATCAGGCCTTGAGCATGCCCAGATTTTGAAGTCTACAGGGAGTACTGGAATCAATCCCCCATGGATACCAAGGGACAACTGAACATGCTTTCCAGGATCCTGTGCTTACAGCCTAAAAATCATATATCCACCTCCAAAATAAGCTTATTTAACAGAAATCTTATTTTTAAAAGTCATGCAATAGTTTGACTCATTTATCTACGGCCACATTTAGAATTCAAGATCACTATTGAAAAACAATTCTATGCAGAGTTTAAGATTAGGAAAATTAACATGCATGGGAAAAATATTCACTTTTTGGTTGTTTCTTGAATATTTTGTGCATTTCTTCTTTGAAGAATAAATAAATCAGTAACATACTAGCCAACTACAAAAGGCACCAAAAGTAGAAGCTAAGATACTACTATCACTGGATGGTCTATCAATATATAATGTATCAATACATTGTATTTCAGATACAATACATATATGTATCTGAAAAGAAATGAGTCACTTTTAAAGGCATGCTTTTGGATGCATTTACATTATATTTTCTGAAAATGTTATTAAATAAATGGAAGGAGGTAGTTAAGCATGGTTTGTGAAATGGAAGTCTAGATCACAAAACAAGTGCCAGCCAGGCACAGTGGCTCACACCGGTAATTCCAACATTGTAGGAGGCTGAGGCTGGGTAGGTCGCTGGAGGTTGAGGCAGACAGATGGCTTCAGCCCAGGAACTGAAGACCAGCCTGGGCAACATGGCAAAACCTCATTTCTAAATAAAATTTAAAAATTAGCTGGGTGTGGTATTGCCAGCTGCTCAGGAGGCTGAGGCAAGAGGACTGCTTGAGCCCAGGAGGTCAAGGCTTCATTCAGTAAACTGTGAACACGCCACTGCACTCTAGCCTGGGTGACAGAGCAAGACTCGGCCTCAAACAAACAAACAAAAAAAATAGGTGCTGTAAGAGTAACAATTCAAAAGCCCAGATTTCAGCCAAACACAGTGGCTCATACCTGTAATCCTAGTACTTTGGGAGGCTGACGCAGGTGAATTGCTTGATCTCATGGTTTGAGACTAGTCTGGGCATTAGGGCAAAACGTCATCTTAAAAAAAAAAAAAAGCACAGGTTTCTAATGTTACATGCAGGGTTTGTCCTAAAATTAAATAATTTTTTTTAAAATCAAAGATAAGGAAGTCCTTAGGGAAGAAGCTTGGGGGCAAATAAGGGCAACAGAGTGAGGAAGGAATTCTGGAAGACAGGAAGCCAGAGAAGAAGAACCTCATATTGGTGTACAGACCCAGCCCAAGTCTCTGGTTGACCCCAAACCATGCACATGGAAAACTGAGAGCAATCTAAGCTAAGATCTCAGCCACAACCCACCGCAGCCATGAAAAAGTGTGCAGTTTGAGTCTAACGAAGTTAATTACCTGCCAAAATTATTTTTCCTTTTTTACAATTTTTATTTATTTATTTTTTGAGATGGAGTCTCACTGTCACCCAGGCTGGAGTGCAGTGGCACGATCTCGGCTCACTGTAACCTCCACCTCCTGAGTTCAAGTGATTCTCCTGCATCAGCCTCCAAGTAGCTGGGATTACAGGTACATGCCACCATGCCCAGCTAATTTTTGCATTTTTTAGTAGACATGGAATTCCACCATGTTGGCCGGCCTAGTCTAGAACTCCTGACCTCAAGTATCCACCCACATCGGCATCCCAAAGTGCTGGGATTACAGGTGTGAGCCACCACACCAGGCCAATTACCTGCTGAAATTAAAATAAAAATATCAACACTCTTCTGAGGAATGTAACTAAATCCAAAATCTCCACACAAGAACACTCACAATGTCCAGGAAACCATCCCATATCATTCAACATACAAAGAACCGGGAAAACATGACTCATTCTTAAGGGAAACCATCCCAACAATAATTGTCAACAACACTCAGATAACGCAGATGTTGAAATTATTAGACAATGACTTTTTTTTGAGACAGGGTCTTCCTCTGTCACCCAGGCTGGAGTGCAGTAGCATGGTCTTGGTTCAATGCAACCTTGAACTCCCGAGCTCGGGAGATCCTCTCCCTCAGCCTCCTAAGTAGCTGGGACTACAGGAACATGCTACCACCATGCCTGACTAATTTTGTTTATTTTTAGTAGAGACAGGGTCTCACTATGTTGCCCAGACTGTTTTTGAACTCCTGAGCTCAAGCAATCTTCCCTCCTTGGCCTTTAAAAGTACTAGGATTATAGGCATTAGCCAAGACACCTGGGCTTTTTTTATTCTTTTCTTTTTTTAACTTTTTTAAGAGACAGGGTCTCGCTCTATCTCTCAGGCTGGAGTGGAGTGGTACAATTATAGCTCATTACAGCCTAGAGCTGGGCTCAAGTGATTCTCCCACCATGGCCTCCCTAGTTGCTGGGAATAAAGGTGTGCATCACCACCACCAGTAGACAAGGACTTTCGACAACCTATTGTAACTATGTTTAATGACGTAAAGAAACATAGACTAATACACAAACTCAAAATATTTAAAAAATTTAAAAAAAGAAAAGAAAACTGAAATGTAGGCTCCAAATGAAATAAAAGATAGAAACTCTCTACCGAGAAACAGAAAACATAAACTGAATGAAAATAAAATATACAATATATGCAATAAAAAATTCAGTGGATGGGCTTGATAGTAGAAATAACGATGTCAGAGGAAAGAGTCAGTGAGCCTGTGGACAGATAGATATTATATAAAGAAGACAAAGAAATGAACACAGAAAAAAGGAACAGAGCATTAGGAAATACCAAAACATCGAAAGATCTTCTACATGTGGGTAACTGGAGTTTCAGAGGAGAAGCAAGAGAATATGCCTAAAAACTTCCAGTGAAAACTGTAAATTTATAGAATCAAAAAGTTCAGCCAACCCCAACAGGATGACTACAAAGAAAGCTATGCCTATGTACATCATATTCAAACTGTTAAAACCAATAATAAATAGAAAATCTTGAAAATAACTAGAGAAAATTAACACATTACATACAGGACAACAATTCAAATGACAGATATCTCAAGCCATGGAGGCCAGAAGACAGTAGAACTACAGCTTCAAAACGCTGAAAGAAAACCCCAGAATTCTATATGCAGTGAAAATATCCTACAGGAATAAAGGCAAAATAAAGACATTTTCAGATAAAGAAAAAATCAGAGAATCAGTCGCCAATGAAACCATGAATACAAGAAACACTGAAGGCACTTCACAAGGCTAAAGGAAAAGAATACCAAAAAACAAATCTGGATCTTCAGGAATGAATGAGGAATGCTGAAAATGGTAAATATCTGAGTAAATAATTTTTTCTCCTTATTTCTTAAAATACATAGAGTGTTTAAAGTAAAACACTACTTTGTGGGCTTTATAATGAATGCAAATATAATACATATGCCCAATTAAAGGCTAAAACACTTCAAGGAATGGGTATAAATGAACCAATATGGTTTAAGTTCTCTACATTCTATGTGAAATGGTACAATATGAACTCTGAGAAGACTGTGAAAAGTTACGGATACCGAAATTTGTAAAGCAACCACCAAAGAGAATGCAAAAAGATAAAATAAAAAAGCCAATAGAGAAATTAAAATGGAATTCTTCTATAAATTTCAAATAATTCAAAAGAAGGCAGAAAAAAAAGGAGGCAAACAAAAGAACAAAACACAGAGGAAACAAACAAAAAGCAAATTTTAAAATGACAGACCTAACCATATCAATACGACATTAAGTAGGACTAAATACTCCAATTTAGTCAGAGTTATCAGAACAGATAACTTTCAGTCAGAGTTATCAGAACAGATAAAAAAGCAAAACTGGCAAGGCAAGGTGGCTCATGTCTGTAATCCCAGCACTTTGGGAGGCCTAGGCAGGTGGATCACTGGATGTTGGGAGTTCAAGACTAGCCTGACCAACATGGAGAAACCCTGTTTCTACCAAAAATACAAAAGTTAGCCGGGCATGGTGGTGCAAACCTGTATTCCCAACTACTCAGGAGGCTGAGGCAGGAGGAAAGCTTGAACCTGGGAGGTGGAGCTTGCAGTGAGCAAAAACTATACCACTGCACTCCAGCCTAGGCAACAAGAGCAGAATTCCATCTTAAAAACAAACAAACAAACAAAAAAACCTAGCTATACCCTGTCTACAAGAGACTCACTCTGTATATATACAGATAGGTCTAGAATAAATAGAAGGAAAATACCAGGTTGGTTGGGTGTGGTGGGTCATACCTGTAATCTCAGCACTTTGGGAGGCCAACGCAAGTGGGTCACTTGAGATAAGGAGACAGAGAACAGCCTGGGCAACATGGCAAAACCCTGTCTCTACTAAAAACACAAAAATTAGCTGGGCATGGTGGCACATGCCTGTAATCTTAACTGCTCTGGAGGCTGAGGCAGGAGAACTGCTTGAACCTGGGAGGTGGAGGCTGCAGTGAGCTGAGATCATGACACTGCACTCCAGCCTGGGCAAAAGAATGAGACTCTATCAAAAATAAAAGAATATACCATGCAAATATAAAACATAAGGAGGATGAAGTGATTATAATATCAGATAAGGTAGACTTAAAAATAATAGTATTACAAAAGAGGGACATTTTATAAAGAGGTCAATTTATTAGAAACATTAAACAATCATAAATATGTATGATCCTAATAAGACAGCCCCAATGAAAATTGGCAAGATTAAAAGGGTAAATAGACAATTCTACAATCATAGGTGATTTTAACAATCCTTCACAAAAGCTGATATAACAACTAAATTTAAAAAAATCAGTAAAGATATAGAATAAGACTGGGCACAGTGGTTCATGCCTGTAATCCCACTACTTTGGGAGGCTCAGGTGGGAGGACTGCTTGAGCTGAAGAGTTCAAGACCAGCCTGGGCAACATGGTGAGACTCCATCTCCACAAAAAAATACAAATATTAGCCAGGCATCCTAGCATGTGCCTGTAGTCCCAGCTACTCAGGAAGCTGAGGTGGGAAGATGGCTTGAGCCCAGGAGTTAAAGGTTGCAGTGAGCCGAGATCATACCATTGCACTCTGGCCTGGGTTATGGAGCCAGACTCTGTTTCAAACAAACAACAAAAAAATGAACAGAAACATCAAAAAAAGACATAGGCTATATGAATAATACTAACTGATATCGATGTTCTTTTTAAGTACACATTGTATATATTCAGCAAGATAGACCTTGTGCTAGGTTATAAAAGAAATTCCGGTAAATTTAAGAGGACGGAAATAATCTTTAGTCACAACAGAATGAAATGATAAATTAGTAATAAGAAATCTAAGAAAATCCTAAGCATTTGGAAATGAAACAACACATTTCTAAATGATCCAGAATCAAAGAAGAAATCACAAAATGTTTCCAAGTTAATGATATTGAAAATACATTAACAGTTAACATATAACTAAAGCAGTACTTAAGAGGATAATTTATAGCTTTAAATGCTTCTATTAGAAAAGGAAAATGGTTCAAGTCAGTGACTTGCAGAGAGTCTTAGCTACGTATACCTTTCGAGCTGAGCACAAAGCCTGTGTGCCCACAGGGGACAGAAGGTTGACAAAAGTAAACACTGGGGCAGACTTGTAAGCTGCTTGAACGTTGAGTCTGTTCTTAACTTAGCTGGCAAAGGGCTAAAGCTTTACTGGCTCAAAGTGTTTCAGCATGACCTCTGATCAATCACTGGGTATCAGTAAGATATTAATACGTGGACCTACGAACAACCTTGAGGAAGCCAAGCTTAAAATCTTTAAGAAGAATTTTAGAAAAAAGAGTAAAAGAAAAACCAGTAACATACGGTTCCAGCTCAAGAAACTGGAAAAAGAGGAGCAAAGTATACCCAAGCAAGTAAAAGGAAAAAACCAGAAACCAACAAAATAGACAACAGCAAACAATACAAAAGCTGGTTCTTGGGAGAGAGCAACAAAATTGTTAACAGCTGGCTGGAATGAACAAAAGAAAAATGAGACATAAATGAGTAATATCACAAATAAAAAGCAGTTATCACTACAAACATCAAAAGGATAATAAAAAGTACAGGTAAAGTTCAAAGTTATAAGCAGCCTTTTAGCAAATTCAGGGCTCAATAATCACCTCAAAAGAGTTGTCTCCACAATTCTAATATTCATCTATTCAGCATAATCAAAAGCTGTGCTTTAAAAATATAATTTAACATAAGCACTCAATAATTTAGACTGAAGCAAAGCCAAGTATCCTCCCTCATCCCAACAATCATCCTGAAAAAGCTTCTAAGGTAGGATATCAGGAATTCACAGAACTATCTGAATTTGGGCTTTTATTTATAATTATTGGGTAACTTCTTATGACCCAAAATGCTGAGTTCCTGCCTCTTCTAAGGTGCCTTTATAAATTTCTGCTTGTAAAAAGTTTCTTACGGTATTTACAGTGTGTGTTCCAATCTCCAGCTTTCAAAATATGTGAAAAAGCTATTTTTCTAAAGCCATTCCTATAAAAATCATATTCAGAGAGACAGTGTCCCATAATGCATTTAAAGACACTCAAAACAATGTGTAAATATTGAGAGTATGGCTAGAAAATTCTACAACATTTGAAATATTGTGGAGTTCTTCCCCCAATTTAATAAAACTACATTAGAAATATAAAAATCCAAAATATAAATAAGCTATTCAGATTTGACCATTTAAGATCATTTCCTGCTTGACTATTTTGAGAAAAATTCTCAAATGGTGAAGGTAAGTGGTCTTTTTCATAGCATCAAGTCCCACACTGGCCATGTACTGCTTCACCTGAAGAGCCAAAGCCAGCAGGGACCCACTTTCCAGCAGCAGCAAACGAAAAGCAACAGAAACCCAATGGTACTCAGTAGAAGGGTTTTAGTAATTAGTATAAAAAGGTTTCCTATAAAAGAGAACTTTCATATTCAAAATGTCTAAAATGTGACGTGCAGTGGCTCACCCCTGTAATCTCAGCACTTTGGGAGCCCAAGGCGAGAGGATGGCTTGAGGCCATGAATTCAAGACCGGCTGAGTAACATGGTGAGGCCCTATGTCTACAAAAAAATTTTGAAAACATTAGCAGAGTGTGCTGGGTACCTACCTATATAGTCCAGGCTACTCAAGGGATTAAGGCAAGAGGATTGCTTGAGCCCAGGAGGCTGCAGTGAGTTATAATCATGCCACCACACTCCAG
This sequence comes from Callithrix jacchus, assembly GCF_049354715.1. Classification (NCBI taxonomy): domain Eukaryota; kingdom Metazoa; phylum Chordata; class Mammalia; order Primates; family Cebidae; genus Callithrix; species Callithrix jacchus. The sequence goes on along the minus strand of NC_133513.1, from coordinate 14,445,308 downwards.
CTTGGGCAACAGAGTGAAACCCAGTCTCCAAAAAAAGTCAAAAATGGCTTTAAAAATCTTAATTAGGATAATACACAACAAAAAAAAACAGGTGTCAGTTAAAAAGTAACTCCTTAAATGTAAATCAAAAATAGTTTGTAACAGAGCCAAAAAAAGCATTATCAGCTGCTATATAAATAGGCATTTAATGATTTTTTCAATGTTACATTATCGATCTAAGAGACCTCTGTTTCCGCTGAAATGAATAAGTAATTTAAGATAACATTAATAGGATTTGCAGCACATCAGAAACCCTGGGTCCTTCTTATCATTAGAATCACCATTATAAAAAATAAATTTCACATTGTCTTTTAGTGAAACATCTGCATAATTTTAAAAATCACAGCAAAAGACCAGAGACTCATTACATCCATCACATGCAAAAAGTCACAATACCATGAATATCATTTATGCAATTTAATATTCAACATTTACTTACTAATGACAGATACCACCACTTTATGCACTGACAACACAATGGTGACTAAGACGTGGTTCCTACTCTCAAAGAGTTTACAGTCTATCTGTGAAAACAATACAATAAGGTACACAAGATGCTATGGAAGCACAGAGAATGAGGCCCAATACCCTACAAAGAGAGCCAGAGAAAACATCAAACATGCCAAGGGCAGTGGCTCACACCTATAATCCCAGCAGTTTGGGAGGCTGAGATGAGCGGATCACTTTGAGGCCAGGAGTTTGAGACCAGCCTGGCCAACATGGCAAAACCCTGTCTCTATAAAAAATATAAAAATTAGCCAGGTATGGTGGTGCATGCTTGTAATGCCAGCTATTTGGGAGGCTAAGGCATGAGTATCACTTGAACCCAGGAGGCGGAGGCTGCAGTGAGTTGACGTTGTGCCAGTGCACTCTAGCTGCATCAAAAGAAGAGACCCGGTCTCAAAAAAGGAGGAGAGGGGACAGGAGGGGAGGGAGGGGGAAGAAAACAACAGAGAGACTCACGTTGAAGCTGAGATAAGGCAGGAAGGAGGGCAGAGCCAGGTTCATGAGGGAGGTGATGATTGCGGCTTCTTCCGGCCAAGGAAAGGTTGTCAGAGGCACAGCATGCTCAAATGGCTAAGTATTTTGTTAAGAGTTGTCTTTTGCATAAGGAAAGAGACTATAGGGGAAAATTAAACTTTACTAGCAAAACTGCATTTATCAAGACAACAGTGATGTACTTAATCTAGGAGGAAAAAGGGTAGAAGATCACAATTTCATCTTGGCCAATTCCCCATATTCCCTATCCTAACACATTTATTTCCTCATGCTACAGTGTGTGTTAGGCATGACACAGGACTCGGAGGCTAACAAGAGGGCCCCAACATTGCCCTCCGGAAACTAAGGCAATAAGCAATCAGACAATAGAGTGTTTAGGTGGCTACACATGATTCTGAAATGTAGCTCCTTGATTAGTTACCATGGAATAAAATACTTAGCTTAAAAGCTACTATTTGGGCTGGGTGTGGTGGCTCATCTGAGATCAGGAGCTTGAGACCAGCCTGGCCAACATGGTAAAACGCTGTCTCTACAAACAGTAAAAAATCAGCCAGGTGTGGTGGCACATGCCTGTAGTCCCAGCTACTCAGGAAGCTGAGGGAAGAGAATTGCTTGAACCCAGGAGGCGGAGGTTGCAGTGAGCTGAGATTGCACTGCTGCACTCCAGCCTGAGTGACAGAGTGAGACCCTATCCCTGCTCCCCACAAAATCTACTGCTTGAAGAATCATCCAGTAGTAAGGAAGAGAACAATTATCTGACATCAGATATGGTGGTCTAACAGGAATTTTAAAAGAAACTGACATCTCATACACATAAACAAGGAATCATGCTTGTATTTTCAAATACATGCTACTAACTTGAAGATTTCAAAGCATTCTTACACACTGCTCATGGCAAGAGAGGCCAAGCAGCTATTTTAACAATTACCTACCACTGGTCAAGCACTGACTGTGGAGTATAGGCTCTTTGCTGGAAACTTAATATCCATGATCTCATTTCATCCTCACAAGAATCATGCAAAGTAACTATTATAATTTCCACAGAACCCGTGGTTTGAAGGGTTTACATAACCTGCCCAAAGACATGTGGCTGACAAGTGGTGGAGCCAAAGTTAGTCTCTGTGTCAGTCTGTGAAACTCCTTTTATCCTGCTGCACACCTTCAATGTCACTGAATGTGGAGGGCAAAGCAACTGAAGAGTGTACACTTAGCAGAGGAGGCTGGATTAGACCGCAGGTCAGAGCTTCCAACTCAGTCGTCTTGCAGCCACGCTGAAGCCTCACTATAATTGTCACCTCAAGTTCCCCACCCCCACTTGAAGTTATCTTGCACTTTCTAATAATTCAATCCCTCTGGATTCTCTCTAAACCATCTGAGGATGGTGGGGAAATGGATCACAGAAAAAATTTCTATGCAAAAATTAAAATATTTAACAAGTAACATCAATCGCACCCTGCATCCACAGCTATCCCTGGTGTCTGATGCTCCTGAAGTACATTCCGCATTAATCTGCTGTTAAAGAACCACAGTAAAAGCTCAAAGCTATGTCAAGGTTCATTTACTTAATCTCATGGAATCCTCACAATAAGGCTAAAGTCCAAACTATTATGCTCAGTTTACAGAGGAAAAAGAAGTTAATCAAAGTTAAATAAGGCACCCAAGGTCACACAACTATAAGTGGTGTTGCAGCATGATTCCAAAAACCTAAGCTTTTCCCCTCCACACCACGACCTGGATCCCTGTGACAGTCAAATAATAAACAAAAATACCAAAACACTGTTATCTGAATTTGCATATTTGTACTAGTTTTCATATATAATTACTCAACAGTTCTACTATCAGAATTATATAGTTTTACTATGTAGCACTTTGTTAAAGTAAAAAAAAAGTTAAACATACCACTTAAAATTATCACATCTTTTACATTATCGAAGCAGCATCGTACTTGAAATTTATTTGAATATGTAGCTTAATTTTCATCATTTCATACATTTTCATCAATATTTTATTCAAAACCTTTTTATCTTAAGAAAACAGAACATTTAATGATGGTTAATATCAAAATTATTTAGGATCCAATAAGAGATGGGGTGCTCCATCTTTTCAGAACCCTATTTATTTTATTTTATTTATTTATTTTTGAGAGAGGGTCTCACTCTGTTGCTCAGGCTGCACTGCAGTGGTGCAATGTAGGCTCACTGCAACCTCCGCCTCCCAGGTTCCAGCAATTCTGCCTCAGCCTCATCAGTAGCTGGGATTACAGGTGCATGCCACCATGCCCAGCTAACTTTTATATATTTAGTAGAGATGGGGGTTTCACCTTATTGGCCAGGCTGGTCTCAAACTCCCAACCTCAGATGATCTGCCCACGTTGAGCCACCATGCCTGGCCTAGAACAGTACTTTAAAAGCAAATAAAATATTAACTTTGTTTGTAAAACAAAGCCGAGCATAGTGGCTCATGCCTGTAATCCCAGCACTTTGAAAGGCTGAAGCGGGTGGATCACCTGAGGTCAGGAGTTTGAGACCAACCTGGTCAACATTGTGAAAACCCATCCCTACTAAAAATACCAAAATCAGTAGAGTGTCATGGCGCGTGCCTGCTATCCCAGCTACTTGGGAGGCTGAGGCAGGAGAAGCACTTCAACCCAAGAGGCAGAGGTTGCAGTGAGCTGAGATTGTGCCATCCAGCCTGGGCAACAGAGCAAGACTTGGTCTCAAACAACAGCGACAACAAATATCTGATACAAGTTTAATGGGGTGAATAAATCTCACAGATGTATAAACAAATGGGGAAAGTACAGAGATGAACAGGTATTAATTTACTACAGTTAATTCTCATTTTCAAAGTAAATCTGCAAATCACTTTAGAAAAGGTGCAATGAGAAAGGAACAGAATGTAGGTAAGTGAAAAAATACACTATGTAGCATACCTAATGAATAAAAAGATTTGTCTTATTTTCTCATCTGTGCATGATACTTGCTAATTATTTCATTTATTTCAGAGACAATCTCAAAAACAAACCAGGCAGCAATGCATGTAAGCTGACTGAGTTCACAGCTTTTAAATTAAGGAGGCAGCAGGTGGGCAACCTCTCACTGCATTTAATACACAAAACAGAAATCCAAAACACTTACCAATTTGTACCTGCTCAGGCTGGCTAAGGGAAACAAATGCTGATGTGTCATCAATCCAGGATATCTGAATGTTACCTGCAATCGCAAATTTAAAGTGAACATTTGACTATGTGGAGAGCTATCTGATTTAATGTGTGTATCTTACACATTTCAGTATAGTCTACCTTAAAAAGAGAGAAGGTGCTTGCTTAAAACATGATCAAAATCTTAGCACACAGAGAGTTAGCCTGTTTAAAGGCTACCACAGCAGTTATTTAGGTTAAAACTTCAAGAAAGGAGACAGATCAGAGGGAAAAGCAGCTATTGGAAATTTAACACGATAGCCCTAGGACTTGTCATCATTCAGTGCAATAACAGGATTGGAGACTTATTTTCCTATCAAGACCACTAACAAAAATCAGAGACCACTAATAAAGATCACAGGTTCAAAAACACAACTATTTCTTTATTATTATTATTATTACTTTTTGAGACAGAGTCTCACTCTGTCACCCAGGCTGGAGTAGAGTGGGTTGATCTCAGCTCACTATAACCTCTGCCTCCTGGGTTCAAGTGATCTTCCCACTCAAGTGTCCCAAGTAGCTGGGACTATAGGTGCACACCACCATGCTTACACATAATCTTACTGAAAGTAGTGTTAATACTTAATTTTGTATGTCTTAATGTTCGTTCTGACTTACTTTAAATATTTCCATTTATATTTGCATTCAGAAATGGGGTACCGTATTATCAAGTGCAGGAGGCACTACTGTGAGTCTACTATCCTAAAGTATCAATTTAAAATAAACATAAGAAAAAAACTGGTCAGGCTCAGTAGCTCATGCCTGTGATCCCAGCACTTTGGGAGTATAAGGCGGGAGGATCACTTGAGCACATCCCTATTAAAAAAAAAAAAGAAAAGAGAGGAAAATAAAGAAAAATTAGAAATGGTCTTAGTTATACAGGAAGCCTACTTTGTATCTGCTTTTCAGTCGAAATGTTAAAATAAAAGCACTTCAACTTCTTTTAATAAACTCTTCAAATATTTTTTAAACATACTAAAAGATACATAAACAGTTACTAAACTTTCCTACTACTGAACATTTAGGTTTGGTGGCCTTTGCTTTATCCAAGAATTTCCAAAGAGACTAACTTAAATACTTCGTTTGTTAAAATAAAAGGCATTGCTGTGGGTTTAGAATCACAATGGCCTTCATAAACACTAATCAAGAGACTGCTCAAACAAATCTAATCACATGACTGGGTAAAAAAGGAAAGACAAGGACTGTCCTACCTTACACATATATCACAAATCCTGATCTACTCAAACATCTGTCTGTTACTTAGATTATTCAATCTAAAGCAGAAACTGTCTCCCTTCCATTATGAAACATACAAGCCCTCTGAGTTTGGTCTTAAAAATGATGTATCCTCACCCAAAGCTTATTTTCCCTGGTCAGTAGTAAGGACGGTCATCATCATGGTGTTTTGCTTTCCATGAATTAATATTCATGGAAATACCTCAGTATTGTGAGATGCTATTAAAAATTTATCAGATCATATTAGCACAAAGGTAAGAGTATCATAAACCAGAAAATTCAAAGGTGACATTAAAATCTTGAATATTAACATTCTTTTATGCCCAGGCCAAAACTGTCTTTCTATTTCTGACCACCTATACAAAATGAACAGCAAAACCCTAAAAAGTACATCTGAACTGGGACTTACCAAAGGCACTGAAAAGCTGGTAAAGGTCGCTGGTTTTCCATTCTTTGGGGAATGTCACATGGAGAACATGATCACGTTTAGGCTGCACTACAAGACAAATTTATGATGCAATGCTGATGGGTGAAAAGTAATCAAGTAAACCAGCGGCTCTTTGATGAAACTAAGTCTAAGCTAATTTGGAGAACTGTTATGAATTCCTCATGATTACCAAACAACTCCTAAAAGTATGCTTAGGATTGGTAGGATTCTCCCATTGCAATCTAGACCTCAGGTTCTGGTACTTTACAGAACCCACAACAACTTGAACCCTATGCAAAAACATCTTTTCTCACCAAGTTCCTATGAAAAATATTTATTTTTTAATTTTTATTTATTTATTTTTTGAGACAGGGTTTTGCCCTGTCACCCAGACTAGAATGCAGTGGCACGATAACAGCTAACTGCAGCCTTGAACTCCTGGGCTCAAGGGATCCTCCCACCTCAACCTCCTGAACAGCTGAGGCTACAGGTGCATACCACCATGCCTGGCTAATTTTCATATTTTTAAAATTTTATTTTTGTAGAGATAGGTTCTCACTATTCACTACGTTGCCCAGGCTGGTCTCGAATTCCTGGCCTCAAGTGATCTTCCCACATTGGTCTCCAAAAGTGCTGGAATTACAGGCATGAGCCACCACACCCAGCGATGCAAATTATTTAGAAGAAAAATAAAGGCTGCTCTGTTCAAGAAGTTTCACGTCATTAAACATTTAACTTTCCCATTTTAATCCATTTAGTTAAAAAAAAAAAAGCACTGTTCAAATTAAATGGACTGTTAAGTAAGGCAATTCTGAGTCATAATACTGTTTTCTAATCCCAGACCTAGAACCTAACCATACAACTCTAAGCAAGAGACGCAACCACTCTAAACACTCTGGACTATAAACTGGGAATGGCGCTATTTAGCATACAGAATTCTTGTCAGAATGACAGACCAAAATATCAGTCTAATGTGGAGGGCAATACAATGGTATGTCCTCAAACTATCACTGCAACAATTATTATCACGAAGTATAGTTCACCCACTTCTACATGCCAATGACATGCATTAAGGTAAAAATGAACAATGAAACAGAGAAAAAAGCAGATGAAAAGAAAAAGCAACCACCTCCCATAGACCTTCCATGGTTTTAAATAAAAAAAACAAAACAAAAATCAACCTTCTAAATTTAAATATATACATACTCAACTAATTGGAAAATAGAAATTTTACCATGTTACTGACAGCTAGCATATCTTAAGATCTATTATAAATATTTATAGAAAATGATGAAAACACCTCTGAGTGAAAATGAAATATATAGAGAAGATATGCGTTTTAAAAATTCAGTAAGTGAAGAGATGACTAATGAATGCCCAAGTGTCCCATTAACTTAAGTATACTATTCATGTCAACCACAAAATCACTGGCCAATTTTAAGTGAAAAAAGCTTTTTCTTTAATAGTATTTTCCTGTTACCCACATGCTTAAATGCACAGATGCAAAAAGAAAATACAAATTTACTTACAGTCTGGTCCTTCCAAGTTTAGATAGGGGATATCCATGACCCTCATAAGAAATAACCTACAAGAAGAAAAGACGAAAATTTTAAGGTAAACTGTAATGGACAATTTCCTTTAAAAGAGAGGCATTTTGACATTTTTAAGGCTGAATGAGAAAAAAATATTTTTAAGATAGGCATTTGTTAATTTTTTTAGTGAAAGCTCCTTGATGATATTACTCTATTTGTAAAATCGTTTCTATTATTATTTTTTCTTTTTTGAGACAGTCTCACTCTGCTGCCCAGGCTAGAGTGCAGTGGTGTGATCTTGGTTTACTGCAACCTCTACCTCCACATTTTAAGTGATTCTCCCTGATTCAGCCGCTCCAGTAGCTGAGATTACAGGTACATGCCACCAGGCCTGGCTAATTTTTATATTTTTAGTAGATATGGTGTTTTACCATGTTGGCTAAGGTGGTCTTAAACTCCCGGCCTCCAGTGATCCACCTGTCTCTGCCTCCCAAAGTGCTAGGACTACAGGCATGAGCCACCACACTTAGCATCATCATCATCATCATCATCACTATTATTATTATTATTAGAGACAGAGTCTCATTCTTTTGCCAGGCTGGAGTACAGTGGCACAATCTCCGTTCATTGCAACCTTTTCCTCCTGGGCTCAAGGGATTCTCCTGTTTCAGCCTCCCAAGTAGCTGGGACTGCAGGTGCGTGCCACCATGCCTGGCTAATTTTTTGGATTTTTAGTACAGACAGTTTCCCGATGTTGACCAGGCTAGTTTCCAACTCCTGACCTCAAGTGATCCACCTGCCTCAGCCTCCCAAAGTACTGCAATTACAGGTGTGAGCCATGGTATCAGCCATGTAAAATCATTTCTAAAGCTCTGAAATTCATTTCAGAGATTTTTCTCCTGGGCAGATCATTTATCACAAATAGAAAAAACAAACAAACAAACAAACAAACAAACTGGTATCTCCAACAGTTCCTGGCACTCAGAAGCTGCTTAATGTATATTAGCTAAATGAACCAAATTATCATCAAAGAGTAAAGGCAAAGCCCTCTGCAAAGCTGCCATGTTAGTTAGTCCGAGGAAACAGAAAGAAAATAAACATTACCCATCTTACCAACCTATGAACAAGTGTTCCTACGAATTCTGAGGGTAACCCTCACAACGGACATTTGTGAGCTGAGAATGACAGCCCAGATTTCTTTTTATTTAATAAAATGCAAAGTCGCTGGATGAATGCTAATCTCTCTGGGTAAACTGTACAGTCTAAAATAAGTGACTGTCTCAAAAGTCCGTATCATTACTATCATTTAAAACCTACTAAAAGCACAGAACATAACAATCCTTAGTATAGAAAACTATCATACTAATACAAACCATAGCAATCATTTTATGTGAATCTTCCAAAATGGGCACAAAAGCACTTAAAAAAGAGAGCTCATAAATTATAACTCTCTGTCACGCCAATCAATTTTCTTTTATTTGCAAGATTAGGACAAAATATCAGGCATTCTGTTATGTGTAAGATTATTTTAATGAGTTTTACTTAGATAACAATATATTGTGCATTTCTGGTAGAGACAACATTATACAGCAAATTAAAAAGGCAATCTATGTGCCCAAAAAGCAATTAGTCTGGCTTCACTGACCTGCAATTAAGGAACATTATTATCAGGCATTCCAAAGCCAAACAGGGCCAGGCACCATGGCTCATGCCTGTAATCCCAGCACTTGGGGAGGCTGAGGCAGGGAGATCACCTGAGGTCAGGAGTTCAAGACCAGCAAGGCTTACATAGCAAAACCCCTTCTGTATTAAAAATACAAAAATTAGCTGGGCATGGTGGCAGGCGTCTGTAATCCCAGCTACTTAGAAGACTGAGGCAGGAGAACTGCTTGAACCCAGGGAGGTGGAGGTTGCAGTGAGCCAAGATAGTACCATTGCACTCCAGCCTGGGCAACGAGTGAAACTCTGCCTCAAAAAAAAAAAAAAAAAAAAAAAAAAAAAAAACCAAGTGGGGCGGAAGCTAGTTTACAAATGGACCCATCAGCATGGACAATACTGTTTTGTTAATGTCAGAAAAAAACAAACCCGTGGTACTCTGTGGTTTGAGAATTTGTTGTCTGGCCTACAATTTAATAACCAAATGCTATGGCTAAGAAACCAAATTTATTTTTAGCTTGCTAATTTAGGCTCAAGTACACTATTCTGGTTTTGTAACCTGTTTTAACCAATTTGATCAATACTCCCTACAATGCCAGAAGACAAGATACACAAAGCACTCAGCATAGTAGGTTCTCAGTGAGGGCAGCTATCATTTCTTTAAAAAAATTCTTTTCCAGCATAAACAATACACACTGGAACTATCATTATCACCTACCAGAACCTAATAAAAATAAAAGTTATTCCTAGGTTAGTAAGCCAGTTAGTTAGGTAAGCTAACTAATCTCTGAATAACTTCTGTTATTGTTAATTAGTCATGCTTTATTTTTCTTTCTTTTTCTTTTTTTGAGACAGAGTCTTGCTCTGTCACCAGGCACCAGGCTGGAGTGCAGTGGCACAATCTCCGCTAACTGCAATCTCTGCCTCCTGGGTTCAAGCAATTCTCCTGCCTCAGCCTCCCTAGTGGCTAGGACTACAAGGCACACACCATCACACTCAGCTGATTTTTTTATTTTTTAGTACAGATGGGGTTTCACCACGTTAGCCAAGATGGTCTCAATCTCTTGACCTCGTGATCCGCCCACCTCGGCCTCCCAAAGTGCTAGGATTACAGGATCATATAATTTTCAACTGCCTATTTAGTAAATTTACAAAGTCTCCAATTCCAAACATAAAGTTTTTTAATAACTTAATTTTACTGCCGGGTGTGGTGGTTCACGCCTGTAATCCCAGCACTTTGGGAGGCCAAGGCGGGTGGATCACGAGGTCAAGAGATCGAGACCATCCTGATCAACATGGTGAAACCCCGTCTCTACTAAAAATACAAAAAATTAGCTGGGCATGGTGGCGCGTGCCTGTAATCCCAGCTACTCAGGAGGCTGAGGCAGGAGAATTGCCTGAACCCAGGAGGTGGAGGTTGCAGTGAGCTGAGATCGCGCCATTGCACTCCAGCCTGGGTAACAAGAGCGAAACTCCATCTCAAAAAACAAAAACAAACAAAAAACTTAATTTTAAAAGTTAATGAAGGCTGGGCGTGGTGGTTCCCACCTGCAATCCCAGCATTTCTTGAGGCCAAGGCAGGCAGATCACCTGAGGTCACGAGTTCAACACCAGCATAGCCAACGTGGTGACACCCCCATCTCTACTAAAAATACAAAAAATTAGCCAGGCTGTTTGCGGGCACCTGTAATCCCAGTTACTTGAGAGGCTAAGACAGGAGAATCACCTGAACCCAGGAGGTAGAGGCTGCAGTCAGCTGAGATCACGTCATTGCACTCCAGCCTGGGCAACAAAGTGAGACTCTGTCTTGGGAAAAAAAAAAGTTAATGAAACATACCAGGCACCATAAAAATAAATGAGAATAACAAAAGCTGAATCAGTAAATGTTCACTGCTATACCGTCAAGCCATCAAATATGCCAATAATCAAAATCAACCTCAGGATTTGATTATACAGAGGTCAGTAAATTATAGTTCAAAATTTCAACATAATATTAAGCAATCAAAACGACTATGAAAATGTCAAAACATGGATAACTTGCACTATCACACTTGGCTGGGAGGGAGAGAAATACAAAGTAAAACCACAAGCTTGAATTTGCAATTCCTGTATTTCTGTTTATAATTCTGTTATATTGCTAAAGTCATGAGACCTCAACAACAAATTTAGAAACTTAGTGTTGTACAAATACCAAGAAGGATTATACTAACAAAGAAAAAAAAGGCTCTCCCAATTTGTTACTATGTAGATGTTTCAAAATATTTTTTGTCAAGTAATGGCTATGTGAAATGTATATTTCACCTGAATTTTAAATATGATCTCTGATTAAAGTAAATAAAAATTTATTCTCAGCGAAAACACTCAAAAGACATATATTTTTTGAGATGGAGTCTCGTTCTGGCACCCAGGCTAGAGTCCAGTAGTGAGATCTCGGCTCACTGCAACCTCTGCCTCCCAGGTTCAAACAATTCTCCTGCCTCAGACTCCTGAGTAGCTGAAATTACAGGTGCCTGCCATCGCACCCGGCTCATTCTTTGTATTTTTAGTAGAGTTGGGGTTTTACTATGTTGGTCAGGCTGGTCTCAAACTCCTGACCTCATGATCCACCCACCTCAGCCTCCCAAAGTGCTGCGATTACAGGTGTGAGCCACTCAAAAGATATTTTTATTTTTTTAAATTTTTATGGGTACACAGTAGATGTATATATTTATGGGGACATGAGATGCTTGGATACAGGTATGCATTGTGAAATAAGCACATCACGGAGAATGGAGTATCCGTCCCCTCAACCATTTATCCTTTCAGTTACAAATAATCCAATGACATTCTAAAAATGTACAATTAACTTACTACTATAGTCACCCTGTTGTGCTATAAAATAGGTCTTATTCATTCTATTTTTTTGTACCCGTAAAAACTATTTTTTAAAGTAGTCAATCCTACACTATCTTGTTTGCTTACTCTACATTACCTTACATAGAAACCCCTTTCAAATGAATTATTAATAGCACTTCTCACTCTTCCCCTACACCTCCACCTTCATGTCTGGGGTTTAGAGGGAACTGAATAGCCCAAAAGCCCGGAAGAACAAGAAAACCAGCTCTGTGTGACTTGGCAGACTACAGCTCGGGAGAGAGCCACGCAATTGTGAAACTGACTCTAAAACTGTGGCTGAGCGTCTGTGGAACTGAACCAAAGTAAACTCTCCCAACGGCCTCCCACAGTCCTTATGCCATGCTGTTTGGAAGCCACTGCTCTGGTAACATCTCTGCCCTTCTGAAGTAAAATTAAAACATTTCAATGTAGACATGCCTCATCCCAGCGGGCTGTCAAAGGGCCTGCACTGACTCCCTGGAATGATTTGATAAAAAACTTCACATATGCATCATCCAACTTGACAGTTTTCATCCTAGCATATGAGGAAACGCACTAGGAAGCAGAAATGCTGATAAAGGCATGAAAGGATGTTCCATCACTGTGAACTGTATTGAAGAACAATCTCTCCCAGGAGAACTTTCATCTGCAGATATCAAAAAGATACTCAGACTAACACTTGCATGAAACGTTCTTTCTATTTTAGTGAAGATCCTAGAGGGTGTAACACGATAAAGACCCTCAAGATTGCGTGCGGGAGTCTTGCCACATTTCTGAAAGCTTTCTGATGAAATATTATTTCCCCAGTTATTCTCTAAAGAAATGACATTAACTCTATCAAACACTAAAATTAAAATTCCTATTAGATACAATGTCGAATTTTACAAAAGAATTCTTTCCTAAGAAACTGTAACTCAAGTTCACATTCTAGACGCCATAGAGTAAGTTAAGTTTTATCCTTCGAGGAATCTGTCATTTTTTAAAATGTTGTATGAGTAAACCACTGGCAATGGTGGTTATCCTGGCTTTCAAACAAGTCTGGAAAGACTCCGGGGTAAAGCACAGAGTACCAGCATCTTTTGCTCAGTACACTGGGTCACTTCTGCTCAGTCTCTTCACAGGCTACACAGCATAGGCTACACAATGCCTTTATCTCCAAAGATCCACTACCTCATCTCTATTACCCATCTGCTGGGTGGCATTCACACAAAAGCCACCCTATAAACGTTTCTGTGAAAAGGGCAGTATAGGCCAGGCACGCTGGCTCACGCCTGTAAATTTGGGAGGCCGAGGCCGATGGATCACCTGAGATCAGGAGTTCCAGACCAGCCTGACCAACATGATGAAACCCCGTCTCTACTAAAAATATAAAAATTAGCTGGGTGTGGTGGCACACACTATAATCCCAGCTACTTTGGAGGCTGAGAATTGCCTGAACCCTGGAGGTGGAGGCTGCAGTGAGCTGAGATTGCATCATTGCCCTCCAGCCTGGGAGATAAGAGCAAAACTCTGTCTCAAAGACAGAAAGAAAAGGGCAGTATAACAGTTTCCCAGACTGCCTAAGGAGGCTCATCAGTTGCTGAAGAATTTCATTTCAGATATAAAACTCTCGGAACATGGAACCTTGAGCCCTTAGCAAAATGGGCTTCCCTGCCAGCTATATCAGCATCACCTGGGAACTAGCTAGAGACGCAAATTCCTGGGTGCCATCCAAGACCTCCCAACTCAGATACTATGGACTGAGAATTAATGAGTTAACAGGAAAACAGTATATTCAATGTGGTAGTGTTAATTACCACTAAAGATGATGCAGCAGCCAGTTGGATAATGACTTTTGCCAACTTCTCCAAAGAGTATTAGTCTTAATGATTTGTTTATATTAAATCATTCTGTGGCTCATCCCTGTTAATCCCACTGCTATGGGAGGCAGAACTGGGAAAATTACTTGAGGCCTGGAGTTTGAGACCAGTCCAGCCAACATGGTGAGACTCCTGTCTCTACAAAAAATAAATTAACTGGGTGAGGCGGCTTGTGCCTGCAGTCCTACCTACTCAGGAAGCTAAGGCAGCAAGATTGCTTGACTCCATGAATTTGAGGCTGCAATGAGTTATAACGTGCCACTGAACTCCAGCCTGGGAAACAGGGAAAGACCCTGTCTCTAAAATAAATAAATAATTAAATGAACAAATATAAATAAAATACTTAGAAAAACATAAAACTAGCCGGGTATGATGGCTCACGCCTGTAATCCCAGCCCTTTAGGAGGCTGAGGCAGGTGGATCACTGGAGGTCAGGAGTTCAAGACGAGCCTGGCCAACATGGTGAAACCCTACCTCTACCAAAAATACAAAAATTAGCCAGGGGTGGTGGTGCACACCTGTAATCCCAGGTACTCGAGAGGCTGATGCAGGAGAATCACGTGAACCCAGGAGGCAGAAGTTACAGTGAGCCGAGATGGCGCCACTGTACTCCAGCCTAGGCAACAGAGCGAGACTCTGTCTTGAAAAAAGAAAAGAAAAACACAAAACGTTAACACATAAAATTTTTAAAAACAAAACAAACTGCTAAGCACAGTGGCTCATGACTGTAACCGCAGCATCTGGGGAGGGCAAGGCAGGCAGGTCGCTTGAGCTCAGGAATTTGAAACCAGCCTAGGCAACATGAACCCCACTGTTACAAAGAAATACAAATAATTAGCTGGGTGTGGTGCCATATGCCTGTAGTCCCAACTACTTGGGAGGCTAAGGCAGGAGGATCTCTTGAGCCTGGGAGGTGGAGGTTGCAGTGAGCCAAAACTGAGCCACTGCACTCCAGCCTGGGGGTGAGAGCAGGACTCTGTCTTGAAGAAGAAAAGAAAAAAAAAAAAGAAGAAACTACGAATAAAAAACGAAAAATATAAAGCTATTAAAACAAATGCCAAGGACTACCTCGAAATCCAGAAGGCAGTAACCAGTAACATAAGCCTTCTACCACTCCTTGAAACCAGGAGGTCAAATTGTAGCAAGCACCTAGGTTCTCTGCAAGAGATAAATTGGGGGAAATGACTGCCAACAGCTGCCATTCTTGTTTTGAAGAAGTTAAAAAAAAAGATTACTCAAACTACTCTCTTAGCAACTCATTAGCAAAAGTCTAACCTGTTTCTGTGAGTTGGCCACAAATTAAGCTTTAGCCACCAATGCAGCACTGAAGATTGGCAAACACTTGAGAGAGTAACACAAATATAAAAAAATCAGAAACCTCTAACCTTATCAAAATCCTCTGCTCATACCACAAAGCTTCAGACACAGATTACACATGTACAAGTACACTAAGATCAAAGGTTATTCTCTGATGACACAATAGCTTGCCTTGGACTGTGACTTATCCAAACTATTCCCTAGTTCTCCAGTGAATACAAATGGGTTGCAAAATAATGCTGCTATTAACCCATTTTATGCAGCTATACTCAAGAAAACAAAGAATGATATTCAAAAATGCATGCAAGCAATCCTAAAGGCGATTCAGGAATACTCTGGATGGAAACCCAAACCGCTGGGAACTGAAAAGATCATTATAGTTCTTTCAAATTCTACATTACCAAATCTATCTATGAAATCACAGATTTGATTCACAAAGGAAAGGAAATACTTAGTTTTGCTCCTGATGCAGCAGGCTTTCCAGTCCTAAAACTGATGGGAGAGGAGGATCGTGAACAAGCAGTTAGCAAAAAATGGTCACTTCCAGGGTTGGAGCCAGTGCAGTGCAACACAGGCCTGTACTGACAAGAGCTCCAACCACGAAGGAAGGTTGTAAGTGAACCACGACAGATCTGGCTGGCAGACCACTGAAGGCTGTCTACATGATGCTGACCACGAGTTTTAATGTGTTCGAAAATTCCTTATATACATATATACTTTATTATATCTATATATATTTAAGTATATACATGCGTGTTTTATTATTTTTAAATATTTTAAGTTCTGGGATACCCGTGCAGGACATGCAAGTTATAAATGTATCTTTTAAATTGAGACAGGTTCTATGTTGCCCAGGCTAGACTCAAACTCTTGGCCTCAAGGGATCCTCCCACCTCAGCCTCATAGATAGCTGGAATGACAGGTGCACACCACTGCACCTGGCTTTTTTGTTATTGTTGTTATACAGTTATATAACAAGTATAATCTCAATCAGCAAATGAGGAACACTGACGTCAATTAGTAAACAAAACAGACACAGAACACAAACTAGCAGGAAATTCTCTAAGATGACAGCTTTTTCTCTTCTGGGCTGAGGAACTATGAGTGGGATTTTTGTGTTTAAAACAGAAAAAAAATTTTCAGTACAAAAATTTCTAACTTAAATAACATTTATTCAGCCTCAATTGATCCTCTCCTGTCTGGAAGTTATGGCTCTCCCTGTACTGAGAATGGGAAGCAGATTTTTCCAAATTCAGCTACTTGCCCTTGGTCACCACAGGGGCAGACCCTAAGCTTCCCACTACCCGCCCTACACACACAGGCCCTGCTTTCTCTCTCTCGAGTGGCTTTTAACCTGAGCTGTCTCCACAGCCTCCCCATGAAATGGTAAGCCTAGGGTCCCAGTGGGAGCAGCTAGGGACAAGGGTTTTCGTTCTAAATCACTAGGCAAAGTCCTCGTGTATATAAGAGAAGCAAGTGCTCAGGATACAACATTCCAGAAACATTTTTTTATAATACTCGAAGGGCTGATTAAATTATAGCTTTGTGTGGTGGCGCAGAGCCCAGATACAAAAAATGAGGTTACTGTCTGAGGAACAGCTTTGGGTAGAGCAAATTTTCAAGGCAACAGAACAACAGGCAGGGAAGAGCTATGTGGACGGAGACTAAAAGGACAACCTTTCCAGGACTGCAGTGCAAAGCAAGTTGCTACCTGGGCATTAGGCTTGCAAGGCACACCTGGCCCCACACACCGAGGTCACCATCAGGAAAATGAGTGAATCAGCATCGGCCTCAGAGGTGTATGAACACAGGGGTTTAGTTTGTATAATGACGCGCACACAGGTCTGGATGATCTAGACGGACTTCTGATGTCAAGACATGTCTTAAGAAAGAAAGTGTTCATGCTGGTCTCTCTTCCTAGCAAAAGGAAAAACCTCAAGCCATCAAACTCTATCCTTCCTCCTAAGAACTCAGTATTTCCACTTCCTGAGTGAAAATTTGCATTCGTATCCATCTGCTTTCTGCTTCCAGCAAGACTACACTTCCGATTTATCTCAAAAAAGAGATTTAAGTAAAATTGTACCCCTCTTCTAACACTACAGATTGGGATACAGAAATGTTGAATATAATCTAATCTCAACACAATTTGAGCAGGGAATTAATTTGTGGCTCACCCCAAGTCCCAAGCCTTCTAAATAGAAATGGAAACCTTTACTGACTAGCAGCTCTACTGTACTTGCAAATGGTCTTGGTATTTCCTTCAGGGCACAGCAGTAAAAGCACTTCATAAGAACCTTGTATGCAAGGCTCATCATTATACATATTTATGTGCTATAAAAAACTAATTTTATCATCCAGGGTGGGAAGCATGCAGACATCTCTCACAAAATAAGCTCATTTATTTTTCTCACTAAAGCTCCTGTGTAAAATAAGGGTTACCACTGGCCAGAAGGGAGTGACTGTGGCATCAGTTACTTTAATTTCACTCAGGTGAGGGAATACAGTTTTCAATCTAGCCACTTGCTGTTCTGACAAATAGAGCGTTACTCAACATTTGTACTGAAGCCAACTCATGTCCTTTCTTAGATATATACACTAGAAACAAAGGCAAAAAAAAAAAAGGAAGAAAAAAATAAAACCAGCAGCTCATTTGAACAGTCTCCATCAAATGAATCATATCAAATTACATCAACTAAAAACATGAAGTTAAGCATTATACAAAGGCAACGTCTGCAGGGCCCGTAAAACAACAGATTGTAAAGTGTCAGAGGAAACAAGCCCCACACAATCCAATGGTCTAAGTCAACATCTTTTGGAGTCTGTGCTCAGGCCAAACACTGAGACAGAAGGAAATCTTCTTTCAAAGAGACTAACATTGTCTCTTAAAAAGATATGCAACTGACTGTAGCACTGTCCCTGATAGAGACTGTGTGCTGTGAAGGAAGAATCCCTTCTGAGTGCAGCACAAACTTGATTATCCCTGACTCTGCCACTCCTGGGGCCCTAGGCAATGTCTCCACTTTTAGATGGGCACTTTTTCCCCTACCTGTGAGGGCTGCCTTTAGAAACAATAGTCAATGCAGGTGACAGACTATGAATGATGGAAGGTGTTCAATGGATAAGCTATTTGATAGGTAGCCCAAATGTCTCAGAGTATACTGCTAATCCTTGAACACTGCAAATTAAATGCTAAATAGCTTTGGAAACAACTATTACCCACTTGCTCCTACACAGGAACAATGCAAGGCTGGGAATACCTGAGAATGCTGACTTTACTACTAATATGCCTATAGTGGGCTGAATGGTGGCCTCCAAGATATGTCCACTTTCTACACCTGGAGCCTCTGAATCCTGCCTTAGTTGGAAAAGGAGTATTAGTAGATGCTATTATATTAAGGACCCTGAGATGAGATCATCTGGGATTATACAAGTGAGGCCTCACTGCCATCACACATATCCTCATGAGAGAGATGCAGAGGGACACACACAGAGGAAGAGGTAATGTGATCATAGGGACAGACTGGTGTGATGTGGCCCTAAGCCAAGGGATGTCAAGGGATGTCAAGGGATGCCAAGGAATGCCGGCAGTCACTGAAAGCTAAAGGAGGCAAGGGACAAATTCTCCCCCAGAGCCTATGGAGGGAGCTCAGCAATGCTAATGACTTGATGTGAAACTTCTGGCCTCCAGAACTATGAGAGATGTATTCACCTAAAACACTTGGTATTTTAAGTCACCAAGCTTGCGGTAACTAGTTACAGCGGCCACAGAACACTAATCCGATACCCTACTACAGAGGAGGCAAGCTGATTAAATACACATCCAAGGGTTGACAATTTCCTTTTACCTCAACTAGCTACTTTTTAAATTAGAATAATAAACAAGTTATTAACCCAGGGAAAAATGTACTTTAAAGTAACCAGAGCAAACACAAGAGTAGAACAGCTCAGCACGTGGACAGCCCTGTGGTGCTGTGGGGCTACCATACCAAGTACAGGTTGCTGGATGGGTGTCCTGTAAAGTTTCTTTAAAAAGCAGCCTTTTTGGCTGGGTGCAATGGCTCATGCCTGTAATCCCAGCACTCTGGGACACCGAGACAGGCAGATCACAAGGTCAGAAGCTTGAGATCAGCCTCGTCAACATGGTAAAACGCTGTCTCTACTAAAAATACAAAAATTAGCCAGATGTGGTGATGCATGGCTGTAATACCAGCTACTCAGGAGGCTGAGGCAGGAGAATCACTTCAACTCAGGAGGTGGAGGTTGCAGGGAGCTGAGATCATGCCATTGCACCCTAGCCTGGGTGACAAAGAGAGACGCGGTCTCAAAAACAACAACAACAAAAAGTAGTCTTTTGATGCTGCCACAGAAGCAGCATACCTGATAATCTTGTGGCAATCAAGATCACAAGGCAGAAATGAGATAAGGCAGTATCGACTTGAGGAAAGCAGTCCCTTCCCTGAAGTAGCACTTGTTCCCAGTCTTAAAAAAACCAGACTCAAGGCTTCACAGTAATTTAATATCCCTGTCTTTTGCCTTTGTGAAAATCAGTGCTTTAAACTTTGAGGGTGATTGAACCAAGCCAATTCATGGAGATTCTTTTTATCATGGTAACTTGGGGAGACAAAAATGAAATAAACAAGACTTTAAGGCAAAATAAAGGGCTTTCATTAAAGTACATGAGGAAGAAAAAAATGCTTCTTGTGTATTCGGGGAAATATATTTTGTGAACTAGGGAAAAACTGGCCAAAAGCCCTGGGGAATCTGGGAGGCTGCTCAAAGCATCTGCAGTGCTGTGATTTTACTCTTTCATGGCACCTGACTCCAAAATTTACACAATCCAAAAGAGGTTGAAAATGGGGACTCGATTTTTTTTAAGGCACATTTTAAGCCAATCATAAAGGGCTCTTTATGATTAAAGAGTAATATCCACAACCACACCACTGTCAACATGCAGCTAGTTTATGATAAGCTGTGCTCCCAATTCCAGGATTCAGACCCATTTTTGGCAAAAGCTACAGGGCAGAGGATATCTTATTTCAAAAGATTTGTTACTCCTTTATGCAAGCACATTAATATAAAGTTAAAGGATAACTACTACCAAGTTCTTGGGAAGGCCAGCAAATAAGAAAGAAGGGGCCCACGATCACCACTGCTGCAAGCGGCTATCTGCTTGCCTACCCTGACCTCGGTTCTGGCATCACCAGGTGCTTTTGGGAAAGAGATGAGAAGGGATGAGCCCGGAACAGGCAGACAAACAGAGGAGGCTGTGTTGTCGACCCTTCTGCCTTACAAATCACACAGCCTCACCAGTGTCAGAAGGCTCAAAGCAAATGAGTGCAAATAACACACAGGGTAGGTGTTTTCTTCTTGCTTACAATCCAACTTTGTAGCAAGACCTTTAAAATTAAGATGCAAAGACAGTTATTTTTCTTAAGAAGATATCTAAATTGCCATTCTCCATTAAAAAACTTTTATTGGCATCATGTATGTGGGCCACTTTACTTCTATCAACAAAGAGACTGCCACCCAAGGATCCTCAGCTCAGAACACACTGCCTGCTGTGTTTCTCCACCACTGTCCATCCATAAAATGAAAAACTACCCAGCACTATGGGAAGCCAAGACAGGAGAATCACTTGGGTCTAGACGTTCAAGACCACTCTGGGTAACATAGCGAGACCTCATCAAAACTTAAAAAAAAAAAAAAAGCTGGGCGTGGTAGCATGCACTTGTAGTCCCTGCTGCTTGGGAGGGTGGAGTGGGAGGATCCCTTGAGCCCAGAAGGCAGTGAGCCACGTTTGCTGCACTGCACTCCAGCCTGGGTGACAGAGCCAGACCCTGTCTCAAAAAAATAATTTAAAAAAATACTGGCATGGGCCGGGCACAGTGGCTCACACCTGTAGTCCCAGCACTTTGGGAAGCCAGGGCAGGTGAATCACGAGGTTAGGAGTTCGATACCAGACTGATGAACATGGTGAAACCTCATCTCTACTAAAAATACAAAAATTAACTGGGCATGGTGGTATACCACTCAGTAATTCCAGCTACTCAGAAGGCTGAGGTAGGAGAATCACTTGAACCTGGGAGGTGGAGGTTACAGTGAGCCAAGATCATGCCATTGCACTCCAGCCTGGGCGACAAAGCGAGATTCAGGCTCACAGGAAAAAAAAAAAAAGCCAGTGCAGTGGCTCACGCCTGTAAACTCAACACTTAAGGAGACTGAGGTGGGCAGATCACTTGAGGCTAGGAGTGTGAGACCAGCCTGGCCAACAGGGTGAAACCCCATCTCTCTAAATCTACAAAAATCTGCTGGGCATGGTGGCATGCACATGTAATCTCAGCTAGTCAGTAGGCCAAATCATGAGAATTCCTGGAGCCTTGGAGGTGGAGGTTGCCATGAGCCAAGATCACACCACTACACTCCAGCCTGGGTGACAGAGGGAAATTCTGTCTCAAAAATATAAATTTTTTAAAAATAAATATTTAAAAAATGAAATGAAAAATGAGATTTTCATTATTTTCTTCAAGTTCACTGCAGTGTTAAGCCACAGTAACAACTACCCTCTCCGCACACCTATGGCATGCCATACCCAACACTAAGCAGCCTTATCAATGCTACTGTCAGACAAGGTGGAGATTATGATCTCCAGTTCACAGACATAGAAACATAGCTTTGGCAAGACAAATCTCTAGCCCAGTGCTTCAACCCAACCAACCTACCCTGAAGCCTCGGGTCTTTCCCTTACTCTCCTGCTGCCTTATGTATAAGCCACCCTAGCTGAGATAGCTACACAGGTAATCATCTGTGTATCTTAAAGTTTATGTGCCCAAGGTGTGATCTAAACTTAAGGCAGTAATACAATTACAAAAGAAAAATGTTCCAGCTGATGTAAAATATCGATAGTTTTAATAAATTAAAGTATCAGTGAAGCAATGAGCTGCTCAAAAAGAAACAGCTCACAAAAGGACAAATCTGTAGTCAGATTAGAGGTAACCAGGAGCTGAGGGGAGGGGGAGGATAGGGAGTTACTGGCTTGCTGGTTATAGAGTTTCTGTTTGGGGTGATGAAAAAGTTCTGGAAACAGCGTCTATGGTTGTACAATATTCTGAATGTAATTAATGTCATAAATCTGTACATTTTAAAAGGTTAAATGGCAAAAGTTGTTATATATTTTACCAAATTAAAAAAATTAATAAGCAATATGCCAAAAATCATTGAACTATCCACTTTAAATAAGTGAACTATATGGTATGTGAATTTATATCTCAATAAAGTGGTTTTGAAACAGGAAAGAGGGCCAGGCGTGGCGGCTCACACCTATAATCGCAGAACTTTGGGAGGCCAAGGTGGGTGGATCATGAAGTCAAGAGTTTGAGACCAGCCTGGTCAACATGGTAAAACCCTGTCACTACCAAAACTACAAACGTTAGCCAGGCATGGTAGCATGTGCTTGTAGCACTACTCAGGAGACTGAGGTAGGATGATCACTTGAACCCGGGAGGTGGAAGCTGCAGTGAGTCGATGTCATGCCACTGAACTCCAGCCTGGGCAACAAAGTGAGACTCTGTCTCAAAAAAAAAGAAAGAAATAAAAGGGAAAGAGGCTGGGCACAGTGGCTCATGCCTAAAATCCCAGCACTTTGGGAGGCAGAGGGAGGAGGATTGCTTGATTCTAGGAGTTAAGGCCCATCAAGGGCAACAGAGTGAGAACCCCACCTCTACCAGAAAAAAAAAAAAAAAAAAAAAAAAAAATTAGCCAGACATGGTGGCATGCGCCTTTAGTAGCTACCTGGGAGGCTGAAGCAGGAGGATCACTTATGCCCATAAGGTTGAGGGTGCAGGAAGCCATGACTGCACGTTTGCACTCTAGCCTGGGTGATAGAGCAAGACCCTATCTCAAGGGAAAAAGAAAATTTTTTTTTTTAAAAAGGAAAGAAACAGCTTCTAATAGATTACTTAGTAGATATATTTCTTTACTTCCTTTTCCCAATAAAAGTATAAAACTGGGCCAGGCATGGTGGCTCAAGCCTGTAATTCCAACACTTTGGGAGGCCAAGGTGGGTGGTTCACTTGAGGTCAGGTGTTCAAGACCAGCATGGCCAATTTGGTGAAAGCCCATCTCTACTAAAAATATAAAAATTAGCTAGGAATGGTGGTGGGCACCTATAATCCCAGCTACTCAGGAGGCTGAGGCAGAGCTTACAGTAAGCCAAGATGATGCCACCACACTCCGGCCTAGGCAACGAAGTGAGACTCCATCTCAAAAAAAAGAGTCTAACACTGAAAACACAATACAGAACTAAGACTAAGAACTAACCATATGATTCAAAGGGGAGAAACAAAGAACAATAAATTATTCAGTCTTCTCACTGCATATCATTTAGTTACATACAGGTTTTCTGGGGGCGTCTCCTCTGTTTTCTAGTCAAGGCTCAGTAATTCCAAACAAAGTCCATTAAGGATGTACACAGTGCAAAAGGTACCATCACACAGCATCTTCTATGAAAACGAAACAGCCCTCCTCCTGTTCCCCTTATCTAGTCAGAAAGGGGTCTCAAAGTATAAATATCACTACAGTAGTAACAGCAGTGACAAGTTAACTGAGGCCTAATGATGTTACCAGACACTGTGCATTTTACACACACTGTCATTTCATCATCACAACAACCCTATCAAACAGGTTCTAATATTCTCAATTTATAGATGAGGAAGTTGAGGCACAGAGAGGGTGAGTAACTTGCCCAAGATCACACAGGTAATAAGGAGCAGAGCTGGGATTCAACTGTACTATACTACACTCCATGAGATCCTGAAGTGAAGCAATTCTACTGGAGAAATCAAATGGCTTTTTAAATATTTAAATTCAAAAGGAAACCAATCCTGTGGAGTGTTTTGACACTGACAGCTATGCACTTACCAACAGTAAAGCTATGTTACAACTCATGTTTATGTTGGGAAGCTGGAAGTCCCATGGAGGAGGGAGGAGGAATTACGGTAAGACTCAATTTAATACACCGCACCTCTGTATGAGGGAGGGACAGGCTGGACAGCAGAAGGTTAAGCCAGGGCTTCCCTGCTGGTGATCAGGCAGCACCCTCCAGGGAGACAAGCTGGACACATGGGGTTCCTTAACAGCCCATAGTGACCCCGCATGCTGTGCTGCTGGGCACGAATGGCAGTTGTGCTGGTGAGTAGTAAATAAAGCCTTGCTCTGTCCATTACCAGGGAGAGGGCTGGGAAGAAATCTTTTCTTTTTCCACGCAAAATAAATTGAAACTTATTTTGGGAAGAAATCTTTAATCCTTCAGTTTAAAATCTCTCTGATGTTAAATGTCAAGCACGTGCAAATTACAGGAAAAAACCCAATTTGCAGCCAGCATGCAATTGCTTGCTCTAGAGAAAAAGGGAGAAAACATTGGTGTGCTTTTATTTCAGGCACCACAGTTTCCTTCCTCTCTCCTCTGTATGTATAGCTGTTATGTATACCTATTCAACCTTCCATACACTGAAGCATTATATTCATTTGAAAAATAAAACTTTTAAAAATGCCCCACATCAAAGCAATTTTGTTTCTATTACATACCAATGTGACACAATCATAATATAATTTTTCTTTTTGTTTGAGATGGAGTCTATCTCTGTCACCCAGATTGGAGTGCAATAATACAGTCTTGGCTCATTGCAATCTCTGCCACCTGAGTTCAAGCGATTCTCCTGCCTCAGCCTCCCGGAGTAGCTGGGATTACAGGTGCCACCACCATACCGGGCTAATCTTTGTATTTTTAGTAGAGATGGGTTTTCACCATGTTGGCCAGACTGGTCTCAAACTACTGACCTTGTAATCCACCCTCCTTGGCCTCCCAAAATGCTGGGATTACAGGCATGAGCCAACAAGCCCAGCTAATCATCTGATTTTTCATAAGCAAACACTAAAGGGTAGGTACAACCAAAAGTAGAACTTCACATTTGTTTCTACTGCACTCAATTTTACGTCCACAAGCTAACAGTTTCTTTTTCATTAAACTAAAACATGAAACACATTCTGCTACCACATCTACTTTTATTGACTCTCCTAGCATGTTAGATCTTCTTATATTTTTTATTTTTATCTGTCTTTTTTTAAGACAGGGTCTTGCTCTGTCCCCAAGGGTAGAGTGCAATGCTGCAACCACAGCTCACTGCAGCCTCAACCTCCTGGGCTTGAGCAATCCTCTTGCCTCAGCCTCCTCAGTAGCTGGGACTACAGGCATGTGCCGCCATCTCCAGCTAGTTTTTTTTAAGAGATGAGGTTTCACTATGTTGTGTTGCCCTGCCTGGGTCTCAAACTCCTGGCCTCGAGCAATCCACATCCCTTGGTCTCCCAAAGTGCTAGGATTATGGGCATGAACCACCATACCCAGTCTTATTTATTTTTAACTAACAACTAAAAATTGTATATATTCACGTGTACAATATGTGTTGAAAAATATATATGTTGTAAGATGGCTAAATTAGGCTAACATATCCACTACCTCACATACTCACTTTTTTGCAGTGAAAACACTTAAAACCTACTCTTCCAGTAAGTTTCAAGTTTACAATACACTGTTAGGAACTACAGTCACCATGCTTTATAATAGATCTCTTGAATTTATTCCTACTAAATGAAATTTTGTGTCCTTTGACCAATATCTCCCCAATCCTCCTCAAACCCCTTATATTTCAAGAAAAGAAAAAGAATATATACTAGGTACTTACTAAGTTCAAGAGATCTGATGGTTTTAAAAACGGGAGTTTCTCTGCACAAGCTCTCTTGTCTGCTGCCATGTGAGACATGCCTTTCACCTTCTGCCATGATTGTGAGGCCTCCCCAGCCACATGGAACTTTAAGTCCAATAAACCTCTTTCTTTTGTATATGCCCAGTCTCAGGTATGTCTTTATCAGCAGCATGAAAATGGACTAATACAGTAAATTGGTACTGGGAGTAGGGTGCTGCTGAAAAGCTATCCAAAAATGTGGAAATGACTTTGGAACTGGATAAGAGGCAGAGGTCAGAACAGTCTGGAGGGCTCAGAATAAGAAAGAAAAATGTGGGAAAGTTTGGAACTCCCTAGAGACATGCTGAATGGCTTTGACCAAAATGTTGATAATGATACGGACAATGAAATCGAGGCTGAGGTGGTCCAGATGGAGATGGGGAACTTTTTGGGAACTGGAGTAAAGGTGACTCCTGTTATGTTTTAGCAAAGAGACTGCCAGCATTTTGCCCTTGCTCTACAGATCTGTAGAACTTTGAGCCTGAGAGAGATGATTTAGGATACCTGGCAGAAGAAATTTATAAGTAGCAAAGCATTTAAGACGTGACTTGAGTGCTGTTAAAGGCATTCAGTTTTATAAGGAAAGCAGAGCATAAAAGTTTGGAAAATCTGCAACTTGACAATTCAATAGAAAAAAAAATCCCATTTTCTGAGGCGAAATTAAGCCGGCTGCATAAATTTGCATAAGTAACGAGGAGCCAAAGACAATGGGGAAAATGTCTCTAGGGCATGTCAGAGGTCTTCAAGGCAGCCCCTTCCATCACCGGCCCAGAGGTTTAGGAGGAAAAAATGGTTTCACGGGCAAGGCCCAGGATCCCTCTGCTGTGCAGTCTAGGGACTTGGTGCCCTGCATCCCAGCTGCTCCAGCTGTGACTAAAAGTGGCCAACACAGAGCTCTACTTCATAGGCTATTACTTCAGAGGGTGGAAGCCCCAGGCCTTGGCAGCTTCCATGTGGCATTGAGCCTGCAAGCACACAGAAGTCAAAAATTGAGGTTTGGGAACCTCTGCCTAGATTTCAGAAGATGTATGGAAACGCCTGGATGCCCAGGAAGAAGTTTGCTGAAGGGGCGGGGCCCTCATGGAGAGCTTCTGCTAGGGCAGTGCAGAAGGGAAATGTGGGGTCGGATCCCCCACACAGAGTCCCTACTGGGGCACCACCCTAGTAGAGCTGAGAGAAGAGGGCCACTGTCCTTCAGATTCCAGAATGGTAGATCCATTGACAGCTTGCACCATGCATCTGAAAAAGCCACACACACTCTACACCAGCATATAAAAGCAGCCAAGAGGGAGGCTATACACCCTGAAAAGCCACAGGAGCAGAGCTTCCCAAGACTCTGGGAGCCCACCTCCTGCATCAGTATGATCTGAACTGACTCACATGGAGTCAAAGGAGATCATTTTGGAGCTTTAGGATCTGACTGCCTTGATGGATTTCAGACTTGTGTAACTTGCCCAAGATCACACAGGTAATAAGGCCTGTAGACAATTACTCCCATTTAGAATAACGGTTTTTATCCACTGCCTGTACCCCCATTGTATCTAGGAAGTAACTAACTTGCTTTTGATTTTACATGCTAATAGGCGGAAGGGAAACTTGGCCTGTCTCGAATGAGACTTTGAACTGTGGACTTTTAAGTTAATGCTGAAATAAGACTTTGGGGGACTGGTAGACAGGCATGATTGGTTTTGAATTCTGAGGATATGAGATTTGGGAGGGGTCAGGGGTGGAATGATATGGTTTGGCTATGTCTACAACCAAATCTCATCTTGAATTGTAACTCCCACAATTCCCACATATCATGGGAGGAACTCGGTGGGAAGTGATTAATTTATGGGGTGGGTCTTTCCTGAGCTGTTCTCTTGATGGTGAATGAATCTCACAAGATCTGACAATTTTACAAATAGGAGTTTCCCTGCACAAGCTCTCTTCTCTTGTCTGCTGCCATGTGAGATGTGCCTTTCACCTTCTGCCATGATGGTGAGGCCTTCCCAGCCATGTGAAACTATAAATGCAGTAAACCTCTTTATTTTGTAAATTTCCCTGTCTCAGGTATGTCTTTATCAGCACTATGAAAACGGACCATTACAGAAGGTGAATCATTTTATTCCAGTTTTACAGAGGAGAAAACACTTGTCCAAGAGCTGTTCATTCCTTGTCTGATTGGTAGCTCAGAAAGATCATAAAGCAATGTCATTGCAAGGAGACCTAGATTTCCAGCAGAACTCTGTTCAGATTCAGAATAGGGCAGCTGTCCTGTACATTAAACTACAGGTACCTAGCCCATCTTTACACATTCCATTGCTTACAGAAATTAGCCAAGAGGCCTGCTCATATTCTTCCTCTTTCTAAGAACTGAGGTAAACAGAAAACAACCTTCACAAAAGGGTCAAGGCATCTTGACAATATTGAAGACAGTTAACAAAACATAAGGCAAAAGTATGATTTTGTGCTTTCTGCTGTAAAATAAGAAGCTACAGCAGAGTATTTTTAGCTCTTTCTAGCCTAAAATGATCTGGATTTGACCAACGGACCTTAACGTTAAGTCTGGTTTTCAATGCATTGATTAAAACTGACCAAGGTTATAAAAGAAGGTAAATCATTTCCTGATGAGAGAGCCTCCAATATAAACAAAGAGTGCATTCCACACAGACTGTCATTAGCAGTGGACTGATCCTGATTTCCATGGCTCTATTCTCTCATGTCTTTCTTCCTGATCCCCAAAAAGCAAGGAGGACTATGGGAGGTGCCCAGGCCACAAAAAAGACAAAATGGCACCATGCAAAACCCTCATGTGACATCTAGACCAGTATGGCTTAAAAAACATCTAATATCACATTTAGTCTTTGCATACTGCTTAAACAACAGCAGTCTCAGGATTTCCTCAACAGTTGATCTGATAAAGCTTCCCAAAATGGCATAACTGATGCTACTAAATGCTAATTTAGAATGCAAAAGTAAGTGAAGTTTAGTTCCCCTCGAGGTGTACTTTTTAAATATTAAGTCTGGTGAGAGCAAGTAAAATATTATTTGCAAACATGGGTAGTTTAATGTTCACCCAAACTTATGTAAGAACTATGCATGTTTGGTAAAGATTACATTTTTAAAAGGCTGGTGTCAAAATAAATTAACCTTCAGAAAAATCTGCGTATTTTTCTAAAATCATCAGCTTGAGATAATATTGGGGGCAACTGTTGAATGTTTCTCTACAAGGGTAATCACGAAAAATGACAAAAATCAAGGTTTAATGTAATAAATCACACCTGCAAATAAAAACAAGATTAACACAGAAAGAGATGTCAAAAGAAGCAATTGTTTTTCCTTATTTATTTATTTTTTTTTCGGTTCTCTGTTCCCAGACTCGAGTGATCCTCCGCCTCAGCCTCCCAAGTACTGGGACTACAGGTATGCACCCCACACACACAGCTAATTTTTGTATTTTTTGTAGAGATGGAGTTTTGCCACATTGTCAGGGCTGCTCTCAAACTCCTGGGCTCAAGCAACCCTCCCTCCTCGACTTCCCAAAATGTTGGGATTATAGACATGAGCCACTGCACCTGCCCCAGAAATTCCACTTTCTTTTTTTTTTTTTGAGATGGAGTCTCACTCTTGCTTCCCAGGTTGGAGTGCAGCGGTGTGATCTAGGCTCACTGCAACATCAGCCTCTTGGGTTCAAGTTATCTCCTGTCTTAGCCTTCCAAATAGCTGGTACTATGGGCATCCGCCACCACATCCATCTAATTTTTGTACTTTTAGTACAGACTGGGTTTCACCATGTTGGCCAGGCTGATCTCAAACTCCTGACCTCAAGTCATCTGCCCACCTCGACCTCCCAAAGCGCTGGGATTACAGGCATGAGCCACCACACCTGGCCCAGCTAAGCTTTTTAATCAATTTATTTTGATTGCTCTGTATGTTGGTCACATACATAAGTGATAAACTAGATGCAACTTCCATGTGGCATTGAGCCTGCAAGCACACAGAAGTCAAGAACGGAGGTTTACAACCCAGTTTGTATCCAATATCTGATTTTATAAGGGGTTTTAACTTTAGTGGAGAAGCAGGATCACTGTTTTAATATTTATACTGTTTGAATATTTACAAATGACTACTCAGGAGGTTGAGGTAGGAGGCCTGCTTGAGCTCAGGAGATGGAGGCTGCAGCGAGCATGCCAGCCTGGGCAAAAGAGCAAGGCTCTGCCTCAAAAAAAAGAAAAATTACAAATGAGTCAACATCTCTCCAGTTGAAAACTAATGCCGAATAATGAATTCAACATCAAGTAAAGGCCGGGCGTGGTGGCTCACTCCTATTATCCCAGCACTTTGGGAGGCAGAGGCGGGTGGATCACAAGGTCAAGAGATCGAGACCATCCTGGTCAACAAGGTGAAACCCCATCTCTACTAAAAATACAAAAATTAGCTGGGCATGGTGGTGCGTGCCTGTAGTCCCAGCTACTCGGGAGGCTGAGGCAGGAGAATTGCTTGAACCCAGGAGGCGGTGGTTGCCGTGAGCCAAGATCATGCCATTGCACTCCAGCCTGGGTAACAAGAGCGAAACTCTGTCTCAAAAAAAAACCCAAAACATCAAGTACATAAAAATGTAAGGAACAATCGTAATCAGAACTATATATAGCTGGGCTTGGTGGTTCACATCTATAATCCCAGCACTCTGGGAGACTGATGCAGGCAGATAACCTGAGGGTAGGAGTTTGAGACCAGCCTGGTCAGCATGGTGAAATCCCATCTTTACTAAAAATATAAAAATTAGTCACGCATGGTGGTAGTTCCAGCTACTCCGGATGCTGCAGCAGGACTGCTTGAACCCAGGAGGCAGAGGTTGCAGTGAGCTGACATCATGCCACTGCACTCCACACTCTAGACTTGGAGACAAAGTGAGACCCCATTTCAACAATAACAACAAAAAAAAACCTACTTAACATCACCTGTGGGTTCTATGGTCTATAGCATAAGCTACATTTCCAAAGATTTACAAAGACGAACACTGCCCCAAAAAAGAAAAGAGCTAAGACAATCATGTTTTACTCTTCAGGAACAGCAAGGACTCAGTGGTTACCAGAACTGATTTTCCACACAGAAAAATTCACCTTAATTTCCAATATACACTACACTGTTCCCCAGTCCACTTTGAAAGACATATATATTTATCTCTGAACTTTCATAGAAAAGAAGAAAAAAGATTAAAAAAAATAATAAGAAGGCACAATATGACAAAACTAACAAACTCAGACAACACCAATTTTGCACGATAGGAATCCAGATGTGAACTGACATGTGTGTCTGCAGCACACCACCTAAGCACAAGCATTTATACAGACGTCTGCAGGAGACGGTACAGTATTCTTACCCAGCAAAGCAATGACAGGACTGTAAACTGCTTCATAGAATGTTTAAAAAAAAAAAAAAAAAAAAAAGTTGTTTCTTAGTAAACAGAAAAAAAAAAATGATGTCACCACAACACTGAAATCGTGATTTCTTCCAGTGGTAATGATAGTCGTGGACTGCCTTCTTCTGTCTGGCTTGCACAGAACCTCTAGAACCAACCCTGCCTTGGAGCTGGGGTAAAGAACCAAACTGTAGCCTGCTTGAGGACCGCATCCTTAACTTCAATCTCAGCTTTGTTAAGCAAGCACAAAGCACACCTTAAAATAACAGCCTTCTTTAAACATGGTCTGAACTTAAAACTTCCGCCTAAATCACTCTAACTGCTTACAACAATGAAGATATACGAGCAAGCCTTTGTTTTGCTTCATCAGGTCTATTCAGATGAGGGCTCAGGATGTAATTGCAATCAAAACTTCATGTATTTCTTCTTTTTTTTAAGATGGGGTCTCACTCTGTCTCCCAGGCTGGAGTGCAGTGGTGCAATGATAGTTCACTGCAACTTTGCCTCCCAAGTTCAAGCGATTATCCTGCCTCAGCATCTCAAGTAGCTAGGATTACAAGGGCTTGTCAACACGCCCAGCTAGATTTTGTATTTTCAGTAGACATGAGGTTTCACCGTGACCAGGCTGGTTTCAAACTCCTGGCCTCAAGTGATCTGCCCACCTCAGTCTCCCAAGGTGCTGGGATTATAGGCATGAGCCACAGCGCCCAGCATAAAATTTCATGAGTTTTTTTTTTTTAAGATGGAGTCTTGCCCTTGTAGCCAAGGCTGGAGTACAATGGTGCCATCTCAGCTCACTGCAACCTCCACCTCCCAAGTTGAAGCGATTCTCCTGCCTCAGCTTCCCGAGTAGCTAGGATGGCAGGCATGCATGACCACACCTGGCGAATTCTGTATTTTTAGTAGAAACGGGATTTCTCCATGTTGGTCAGGCTGGCCTCAAATTCCCAACCTCAGGAGATCCGCCCGCCTCGGCCTCCCAAAGTGCTGGGATTACAGGTGTAAGCCACTGAGCCTGGCCTCAACTTCATGGATTTCTTAAAAGCTATTTATAGAACCAACATCTTAGACACAATATTATTTAATCAGGTAACAATGCAAGCATAAATAATAATCTCACATGTCAAATTTGTCAGGGTGTAGGTGGAACCAAACATAAACACCTATTAAATAAGATTTTTTTTTTTTTTGAGACAGAGTTTTGCTCTGTTGCCCAGGCTGGAGTGCAGTGGTGCCATCTCAGCTCAATGCAACCTCTGCCTCCTGGGTTGAAGCAATTATCCCACCTCAGCCTCCCGAGTAGCTGGGATTACAGGAACTCGCCATCATGCCTGGCTAATTTTTGTATATTTAGACAGGGTTTTACCATGTTGGCCAGGCTGTCCTTGAACTCCTGACCTCAAATGATCTGCCCAAGTGCTGTGATTACAGGCGTGAGCCACCACGCCTGGCCCAACTCATGGAAAATTTAAATGCCAGAACTACTAGTTCTTTTTCTTGGAAGAGATGCACTACCTCTAGCAATGTTTTCTTTTTTCTTTTTTTAAAGCCTATATTTTTAATACATTTGTTTCCCAAAAGGTCAATTTCTACTTTCAAAAAACATCTGAGTCACTTGAGATGAAAAATATTTTATCTAAAAATGTGCTGCAGCTCCCAATCACTCCAAACTGACATCCCAAGATAGTAGGCTGTTCCA
Source organism: Callithrix jacchus (assembly GCF_049354715.1). Classification (NCBI taxonomy): domain Eukaryota; kingdom Metazoa; phylum Chordata; class Mammalia; order Primates; family Cebidae; genus Callithrix; species Callithrix jacchus. The sequence continues at coordinate 14,412,271 of NC_133513.1, read as the reverse complement.
CATTAAGAGAACTTGGGAACTGGAACTCTCTGATTACTTACTTGTTAAAAAAAGGTTCAATGAGTTTTGATCTGGCAGACACATGAGTTTTTGGAGGGCTGAGAAAAGAACCTAATGAAGAAAAGAAGAGAGGTATCATTATTCATAGTCACACAGACCAAGCCTGAAAGTTTAGACCAAACCAGATTTAAATCAACAACATGGTTCAACAAGGGTGAAAGGTATTCTTATGGACCAAGTACCATACCACAGGAAGTGTAAGTGGTTTTCCTTGCCAATTCCTTCCCCTCATGTCCTCCCACTCCTACCTCAAAATGCCCCCACTTCTAACTGGGTGAGTGGATCCCAAGAAAATGGTAGTGATATAGGTTCAATGTTTATGTGCCCCTAAAATTCATATGTTGAAGCCTAAACCCCAATAGGATGGTATTTTGAAGTGAAACCTTTAGGAGGTAATTAGGTCATGAGGGAATTAGTGCCTTTATAAGAACTGTCAGGAGGCCAGGTGTGATGGCTCACGCCTGAAATTCCAACACTTTGGGAGGCTAAGGTAGGAGGATCACTTGAGTCTAAAAATTCTAGACTAGCCTAATTAACATAGCAAGATCCTGTCTCTATTAAAAAATTAAAAAGTTAGCCAGGCATGGTGGTGCACACCTGTAGTCCCAGCTACCTGGGAGGCTGAAATGGGAGGATCTCTTAAACCCAGGAGTTCTGGGTTGCAGTAAGCTATGATTGTACCACTGTACTCCCAGCCTGGGTGATAGGGTAAAACCCTGACTCTTAAAAAAAAGAAGATTATGCACAGCCTCTGCTCTCTATGCTCTCTACCATGTGACAACACGAGAAGACAGCCATCTGTAAACCAGGAAGTGGACTGTCACCAGATACTAGACTGCTGGCAAATGGGTCTTGGACTTCCCAGCCTCCAGAACTATAAGAAATAAATGTCTGTTGTTAAACCCCACAGTCTACAGTGATTTATTACAGCAGCCTAAGCCAGGAGATGGGTGAGATCCATTCTAGATCATGGCCTGTTTGACTGAAACACATGTAATGCGTACCTAGGTAATTGGCCATGGAGATGAAGCATAGCCCTGTGATGTAGGCATCGTAGCCTGCCTCGTGGAGCTGTTCAGATGCTGTGTCATAACTGGGAAAACCTTCAGCACTTTCTAAGAAAAAAAGGAAAAAAAGGTTTTCCTCAAAACAAAGACTAGTAAGCACATTGCCCTACCAATCCAAATTGCATTAGTATATGCTACAGAAATATCCTAAATAGGTAGAATAAAAAGCTATCTATTCCTTAATTCTCTCCATATAAGACCTTACAATACAAGATAACAGCGTCACTGAAAATGACAGCTTTGGCCTAGGATACAGAAATGCCTCAGTTACATTATGAAGAACTCAGCCATTGGCTTTCTCATCCCACATTGGTGGGTCCTATTTATGATCATGCATAACTCACTCTAGGACAATTATTCCTCTTCTGCTTACTTTCTAAGGCCATGAAAAGGACATTCTTCCCTTCTACAGGATGGTCACATCAGGTCACAATAGACAATTCAGAATAAAGATTAACAGCATGGGCTCTGGAGTCACACTGAGTTTGAATCTCTGCTCCACCACTTATTTGCTATATGACCTTAGGCAAGTCACTTTATAGCTAAGCTTCCATTTTTGTAAAATGGAGATAATAATCAAACCTTCTTCAAAAGGTTGTTGGGATCAGATGAGATAATAAAAGTTAAACTCCCACCTAGTGCTTGGTACATGGTAAGCGCTCAAAAACTATCTATCAATACCTAAGGTAACCTTCCCCTCAAAAAACAAAAGATTACAATTCAATATTGACAGCTCAAATTCACTGCTGTCCTCTACTATGTTCCCAAGCTTAGAGATCAAAAGTCGACAGCACAACTGACTCCAAAGTTAACTGAACTTGCTATAATGCTGGCCTTGGATCCTGAAGCCACTTTACAGCAAAGACCATTTTATATATAATATGGTTTTTTTGTGACACTGATAAATACAGATGTGACAGATAAACTCTAACAGAAATGACTTTAGACTTAATTCTCTACCAGATACTAACTACTATTTTATATGGAAATAATAAGCTAAAACGATAACTCATAAATAATTATTTCCTAGAACCATTCTGGAAATAAATTTCAGGGAGGTTACTACAACACAGAATCAAAAGCATGAATGGAAATTAACAATGAAAAAACTGTAACTGTTTTTATATCAGTACAATGTTCCTTAAGCAAAAATTCTTTAACCTCTGTAAGTATTAAATATTAGACTTGATGTCTTTAAAAAAAAGCCTTTTAACATGATAGCCACCTAGGTAATATCTTCCACTCCATCATCAACTGAAACACATTCTTTCCAAAATCAATTATTTCCATTATATTGTTATAGAAAAGGTCTAGGTTTTCTCCCCACCATGGCCCCACCACCACTTTTATTAATTCCTTTCTTGGACTGTTACCCAGAAAGAGGCAAATAACTGTAATGTTGGCTGCTTTAATACCCTGCATTATCAGTTTCTGAACCATTAGTCCTATTATCCATGTCTTTAGCAGTTTTCAGGCTATAGCTAATGGCTCAGTAATCACCACATGGGCAGCACAATCAGGCTAACAGGGACCAAGGAAGCAGCACCTGGAAGGTTCTCTGCATACCTGGGTGTGGCAAAACACCTCCATCTCATCTCCCTACTTCTGGTTTTCTTCAGTGCTGCTGTTTCTATTCTCTAAACCAGCTGAAAAGGAGGCAGGATGAGGACTCGCCTTAATCTAATCTGTAAATCCAGTTCTTGGGCTTTTCTGAGATGGAAAATATATTTTTTACTCTATGCCTGGTGATTAATCACTAGCTCCTTTTCTCTGCTTAAACAATGTATCAAAGAAAAGAAGGGCACATCAAGTTTTAGGAGAATTCCATATATTAAGAAATAAAAGCCTTGAAGCTTTAACTGCTAAAATTCTCAATGAATGGTTACCCAACTCTATTAACATGAAATAGATGTAGAAGTAAAAGACCATCTCTATTCAAAAAACAGTAATTCAGCACAAGGTACGTGCAAGTGAATTCAGCCAAATCTATAAATGAACAATATGGTTTCCAGAGCCACTCTGCCTTTCTTCTACAATATACATCAATAATTACTACAAAGAGTTTAGAGGCTTTCAGATTTGTTTAATATTCTTACCAACTTTAGGAGGGCTGAAAGGTGTCTCTTTTAACCGCTTTTCCAATTCTGCAAGGGATGTGTTGTTAATAATATCCTGCAAACCAGAAAGCAAAGAATTATGAGACTTCATCACCTCAGTACAATATATAGTGAACAGATTCACTGACCAAAAAAAAAAACCATAAAAAGGCAGCAGCCAGTACTGCCCCCTTGTGTTCTTCAAAGAAACACAGAAGTCTTTATTTTTTTTCAATGTGAAAGAGAAGTAGCTAGTTTAATTTTTATAATAACCAAATGAAGGAAGATTTTTACAGATGCATTAAATACCTCCAAACTTTTGCCAGAAGGCTATATTGTTCTTGCATTCATTTCACTCGGTAAAATGCAGTCACTTTATAAAGTAGCAAAAGAATAATACCTTAAAAGGTCGTGTGCTGGCCATCAGTTTAGTATCCAAGAGTCTAAAAAGAATTTTTAACAAGGTAAACAAAATGTTTATCAATGTTTGAAACGTCTTTTACTCAACATGTAAGCTACTTAAAATACTTAATACATAAAATACATACTTAAAACATAAAGTAATACATAAAATACTTAAACACAGACAAAGGAATTAAACACATTGGCTGTTTTGAACCTAGCACTGGCATCCCTAGTATGTTGGGGTAGATACTCAGTCCCATCCTCAAAGACTTCATCCAGTGATTGCAGGAGAGTCCACACCTGGCATACAAGGTCCAGATTTACATGGATCCTGAGAGAGCCCAGGCTCCATCAATCTCTAGTGTGAGTCAAATACTCTCACATGGTTTAACACGGTTCAAATACTGCTGCCAGTCTACCAATCCCTAAATGCTACCATTTACTGCTACTTTTCAGGTCTGTAAACCATAAATTCTTCTGGAGGGCCAAAATCTGCAATCAGTACTTTCATGCTGTTGTTTTTATTTATTAGTATGCCATTTCAGAGATCAGAAATATTTAAAAAAAAAGAGGGGGGTGGGGAGAAACTCACACAAAAACTCTTTCTCTATTTTTTTCATATAAATGTGAACACAGTAGGTAAAAGGAAATAACCCAGCTGAAAGAGCAACTGCTTGAATACCATGCCTATCCCTCTTCAACAGGTCCTAAAACACAAACACTTGTTCTGTAGGCTCCACATAGCTGACCTATTAGGTCTTAGAGATATGTGACATGTGACCTATCAGAACAAAGGCGCAATAACTTGGAAAACATCAACAGGAAAAGGCACTGACTTGAAGTGGATAAAATACAATCTCTAGCCAGACAGACAGTTCTTGACTGACTCTTGAGCACTCTAAATTGGACACTTCAATAGTTACAGGGTACATCCTACATGTAAGACAGACAGAGCCATGTCAAGGAGGCTTCACCACTTCTTGAGATAGCAAGATGAGGGATAAGAAAAAGGGAGTCGCTATCTATTTTCACTCTTAGTTCAAACTGTGATTTTTCGATAATAAAACCAATCATAAATTATAAAAGCAAGCCATCACAACATTGGAAACAGTAAATAAGTTCCAGGCTTATATAAACTGGACTCTAATCATGACCTAATAGTTTTGACAAATCACAAATCACTATATGCCTATTTGTATTGCATATGTCACGATGACTCTTTTTTACTTTTATTTTTTGGAGACAGGATCTCATTGTCGCCCAGGCTGGAGTGTAGCGGCACTATTACGGCTCACTGCAGCCTAGACCTCCTGGGTTCAAGCAATTTGCCCACTTCAGCCTCCCGAGTAGTTGGACCACAGGTCCATCATGCCCAGCTAAGTTTTTATTTTTTGTAGAGATGGGGTTTCACTATGTTGCCTGGGCTGGTACTGAACTCCTAGGCTCAAATGATCCTCCCATCTCTGCCTCTCAAAGTGGTGTGATTATAGGTGTGAGCCACCACGCCCAGCAGACTTTTAAACGACACAGCTTGCTTACCTGGGGAAAACACATGTTGTCATCTCTTTAAACTCATTTAAGTCCTAAAGAACAAGAGAAGGACTTGTTACAATTTTCCTAATACACTCACAGTATTAAAAAACAAATAAACAGCTCAAGTTCCATAGCTGTCCTCTCAAACAAGCTACTGGACCTCACACAGGCCTTAAGCTGTACTACAAAACCCACTTCTAGTTAATAAGTACTGAAAAAAAAAAAAGCTTCCCAATTTCCTCACTTATTGGGAACCATATAACCTGATAACTAACTTCTGCATAACCAAAACACACAAATTTAAGGATTCAATAGTTCAAATTGGGAAAGGGCAGAGGGGAGTATCCAATAATATGTATAAAAAACTACATATTTGAGAGGCTTATAATAACTTCAGAAAACTTCCAGTAACAGCTAACAGGCTGTGATCGACCACACAAATTTAACAGTCAGACAAGCAGAGTCATTTAAATTAAATGATTTATACAGGAAATGGGCATACTGCAAACTAGCTTAGACCTTTACTGAGATCACCTATGAAACATTAGTAAAAATGGCCTTGGAAACATAGGCCTTTCAATACACGTACAATTCCTGTTTCAACTCCGGAAAATTGCTAAAGTGGCACTAATAGCAAGTGCCTAGATTAGACAATTCATTTCTCAAGTTTATTTTGATCAGGAAGTCTAGAGCTGAAATGAGAGTACTCTAATTTTGAATTAACTCATTTATATACATAATTGCCACGCTAGACTAAGTAGTCATACTCCTGACCCTTTGTAAACTACACTTCTCTTCAATGTTATTCATGCTTCATAGGAAACTACTGTTTCTAATTAGCTTTTCAAGCCTGTATATACAGACTTTATTTAGCTAGCTTGATATACTCACCAGCTTTTCAATGGCTACAGTTAAATTAATGGGCAAAGCATGAACTAATGGTTTCAATGCAAAGTCAAACAAAAAATGCAATAATGACTGTTTGTAATCTCTCAATACCACTAGAAAGCTTTACAAGCAAGGAACAAGGAGAATTACAGCCACCTCCAGGGTCAACATATAGCACGGTTCTAGACTAATGCCTTCTAAAAGATGGTTCATAAGAAAACACTCTCCCTTAAAAGGCAACTCCAAAATGTGGATTCTTTAGTGTCCTTTTAAATGCAAATTTTAATACAAGTACATGTAAAAGTTCTTCCTTCTTATCGAGTCAGGGTCTCACTATTTTGCCCAGACTAGCCTTGAACTCCTAGATTCAAGCGATCCTCCCATAAGAGCCTCTCAAGTAGCAGGCATGGCAGGTATGCACCACCACATCCAGCTTTCTAATTTATTAGGCTTTCTAATTTATTCTCATCACTTCTTCTCAAGGTAGACAGGAAAAAAAAACCGAAATATTTTCTCTCTCTGACAATGCCAGAACATAAAGAAATTAAGTGACTTACCCAGGTAGCCTTAGTTATAAAGTGAGGGATAAAACTGCTTATCTGGATCCACTTACACCTCTACAACAAATCACTTCCTCTTTCTACCAGAGTTTAATTGAAGACCAGTTTCACTGCATTTAACATTCATTAATGTTACATGTGTTACACACAATGTGTTATGTTAGGCACTTAGAAACAGACAACAAAAAGGTTGCACTCCTTACCCAAGGTGCTAACCACCTAGAAGGGGGTTATGTTGTATAATACAAGACAAAATTTATGTAACATTATGTACAATGTTCTGTGGGAGCTCAGAGAAAGCAAAGAACACCTCTCAGGCAAGGTAGCAGGCAACAAAAACATCATAAAGGAGGCAAAAGCTGCACCACAGAAAGTTAAAGGAAAGCTGTGAACAGCAAACATTGAGAACAATGAGAGAAAATTCAAGTTGGAAGAAATTAAACAAAGCACCCCTCAGGGAACAAATAAGCCAGGCTTGGAAAAAGGAGAGTAACAAGAGATAAGACTACACAGAAAGGTTGGGCTGGATCACAGAAAGCCTGATATGCAGGGGTTAAAAACAGTCAACTGGCTAGAAAACAAAGAGAGTGGGATTAATTTAGGTTTTTCAGCAGGGTCAGTGACAGAAACAGAGCCACACATCAGAAGATTACAAAACTGGCAGTCGGGAGATACTTCATTCATTAAATTGATATTTAATGCCTTCTAGTCCCAAGTTCTGTTTGGTATTCAAAACACGGAGAAGCACAGAATTAAATACATTTTTCTCTTGCCTTGCTAATAACTTGATTGCTTTAAAGGTCAAAAAGGGCCGGGTGCAATGATTCATGCCTATAATCCCAGCACTTTCAGAGGCTGAGCAGGTGGATCACTTGAGGCTGGAAGTTCTAGACCAGCCTGCCCAATATGGTGAAATCCCATCACTATTAAAAATATAAAAATTAGCCAGGCGTGGTGGCAGGCGCCTATAATCCCAGCTACTTTGAGGCTGAGGCAGGAGAAATGCTTGAATCCGGGAGGCAGAGGTCGCGGTGAGCCAGGATGGCGCCACTGCACTCTAGCCTGGGTGACAGCACAAGACTCCATCTAAAAAATAAATAAATAAATAGCTCAAAAAGTCAAGGGGAGCTGCTACTTTGATCTACTTGGCCAATAATAAGTGGGTGATGAGGCCAGGTGCAGTGGTTCACGCCTATAATCTTAGCACTTTGGGAGACTGAAGTGGACAGATCTCTCTTGAGCCCAGGAGTTTGAGACCAGCCTGGGTAAACGGTGAGATCTCATCTCTATGAAAAATACACAATTACTCAGGCATGGTGGCATGTGCCTGTGGTCCCAGTACACAGGTGGCTGAGGTAGGAGTATCATTTGAGCCCGGGGAGTTGAGGCTGCAGTGGACCATGACCACACCACTGCACTCCAGCCTGAGTGACACAGTGAGAGAATGTCTCAAAGAAGAAAAAAAAATGGCCAAGTATGGTGGCTCATGCCTGTAATTCTAGCACTTTGGGAGGCCAAGGCAGGCAGATTACCTGAGTTCAGGAGTTTGAGAATGGCCTGGCCAACATGGTGAAATCCCCTCTCTACTAAAAATACAAAAATTAGCCAGGCATGGTGGCATATGCCTGTAATCACAGCTACTTGGGAGGCTGAGGCAGGAGAATCTCTTGAACCCAGGAGATGGAGGTTGCAGTGGGCCAAGATTGTATGACTGCACTCTAGCCAAGGTGACAGAGTGAGACTCCATCTCAAAAAAAAAAGAAAGAAAAGGAGTGAAAGAAAACAGAAAAATCAAAAAGTGTGGGTGACATAAAATAAACATTAGCTCATCAGACTTAAGAAATGCAAATCTAGGCCAGGTGCAGTGGCTGACGCCTGTAATCTCAACATTTTAGGAGGCTAAGGCAAGTGGATGACATGAGGTCAGGAATTCGAGACCAGCCTGGCCAACACGGTATACCCTGTCTCTACTAAAAATACAAAAATTAGCTGGGCATGGTGGTGGGTGCCTGTAATCCCAGCTACTAAGCAGGCTGAGGCAGGAGAGTCGTTTGAGCCTGGGAGGCGGAGGTTGAAGTGAGTGGAGATTGCACTACTGCACTCCAGCCCGGCCACAGAGCAAGACTCAGTCTCAAAAAAAAAAAAAAAAAAAAAAAAAGAAATGCAGTTCCACACCTGTCACACTTGTTTTGAGACTCACAACTATGATGTCTTCAAGTCCTAAAATGTGTTAGAAGGTGACAGAGCTGTCATAAAAAGTGATGACAACCTAAGTTTGCAGAAATACAACATGAGGAGCAACTGACCCACTCATGGCTAGGGTGTACTGCACTTTTTTAAAGTGGTTAATTAAAATCCCGATGGAACAATGGGACCTAAAAAACGTGAAGTAACTGAAGGTTTGCAGAAGTAAGTGAGGCTGAACTCTCAAGCAGATGTCTACCAATTCAGAAATAAAAGATTAATCTAGCTGGGCATGGTAGTATGCGGCAGTAGTTCTAGCTACTCAGGAGGCTGAGGCAGGAGGACTGCTTGAGCCCAGCAGATTGAGATCAGCCTGAGCAACAGAGTGAGATCTCCTCTCTATTAAAAAGATATGGGAAAAAAATTGTTTAAACAAAAAAAAAAAAAAGAAAGAAAAAGATTAGTCCAGTGACGTACTATATTGTCTACAGGCCAAATATGGCCCACCAACTATTTTTTAAATAAAGTTCTATTGCAACATGTTTACGTATTCCATGGCATTTAGAGGAGACAATGACAGAGCTGAGAGTTGTGACAGAAACTATACAGCCTGGAAAGCTGAAAATATTTTACTATTTGGTCCTTTATAGAAAACATGTTCCAACTTCTAATTTAAAGGATGGGCTGAGGGTTGAAGAGGGACAGGAAATCCTACATGGAATTTGCTAAACTCCAAGGTGAGAAATAAGGTCGACTGCAACAAAAATGAAAAGAATCCAGATGTGAGAGAGGGCATGGAGATAAAATCGCCAGGATTTTGTATATGGCCAGATCTGGGGACAGAGCAACAGTCAAAACTAATGCTAAAAACAGTGTTGGTAACTGGAAATCACTTATAGTAATGGGATGAGGAGAAAGTGGTTTGGAGACAGTAAAAAAGAAAAGAAGTACAAGTTAAATATCTCATTTGAGACATATCAATTCGAAACAACACTTAGTCTGGGGGGTATCCACGTAGGCATATTTAGAGTCCAGCATGAAATGTATACCTGGATCTGAAGAAAGACCACAGCTGGGGATAAAGATGTTGGTGTCTACAGCTGAAGCAGTAAAGTGAGTGAGATCACTAAAAGACAGAAAAGATGAAGAGGAAATAAAAGAGAGTGGAGTACACAGTGACAGGGGACAAGTAACACGAGGCCAGAAACACCGTATAGAGCAGAAGAGGGATAGCTAGCAGGGGAACCAAAGCAGCTCGTGCTTTGGTCGATCAAGACAACTTGGCTGAAAGACTCAAAAAAGCACTACCGAGGTCAGCAGAGAATCTAAGGGAAGCAGCCTAGCAGGGACGATCAACAATTCTATAAGACTAGATCCAATTCAGCTGCCACCACTTGCCTTCAATGGCCCTACTATGTCTAATTTTAGCAGGACCAAACTAACAGCCCACATCTGTGGCCTGGGAACCCCTATCCAGCACTAAATGAACAAACCACTGGCATTAAAATGATGAAACAAATGTTTACTCTCCCTCTGGCAATGGCAGTGACTGAAGATCCCTTAATAAAAAAGCTTGTAGGTACAGTTTGTTAAAAATGTGCAACTGAGGCCAGGTGCAGTGGCTCATCCCTATAATCCCAGCTCTTTGGGAGGTCAAGACGGGTGAATCACCTGAGTTCAGGAGTTCAAGACCAGCCTGGCCAAAATGGCAAAACCCTGTCTCTACTAAAAATGCAAAAAATAGCTGGGCATGGTGGCAAGCGCCTGTAATCCCAGCTACTTGGGAGGCTGAAGCAGGAGAATAGCTTGAATCTGGAAAGTGGAGGCTGCAGTGAGCCAAGATCTGGGGACTTGACTCCAGCCTAGGCAACAGAGTGAGAGTCTGTCTCAAGAAAAAAAAAAAAAATGTGCAACTGAGTGCGTAAGATTCTCTCCATGGGAACATGCTGTATACTAGGAAATGGCACCCAAGCATAGAACAGTTTCTCCATAAAAAGCATCATAATAGTATTTTCTCAGATAAAAAGCAACCTGCTAATATTGAACAGAGACTGACAGGTAACTTACCGCAGGCAGAGGGCAGTAGAATTGATGAACTGTATGCATGACGTCCAAGAGCATATTGTGTCCAATAACAAGTTTTCCCTGAAAAAAGGCAAGGTTAGAACAAAGAATTCTACATTCAAAATTATACTGGGCTTGAGAATGAAATGTATACTTCAGATTCCAAGAGGACTTTGTACTAAACTTGCTTTCTACACTTAAAAAAAAAAAAAAAGGAAAAATAAGTAAACTTGGGCTGGCTTCATTCCTCCTCAAATTTGGAATCCAAAAGGCAAAGTGAAAGCTCCAAATGACTTTGATGTCACTGATCTTTTTCTGAATTTTTATTAATTATGCCACCCTCATTGAGTCAGAAGTAATAAAATTTTGATGGAAAAGCTTTTTTTTGTTTTTTAAAGTAAAACCTAGCCAGATACGATGGCTCACGCCTGTAAATCCCAGTACTTTGGGAAACCAAGGCAGGCAGATCACAAGGTCAAGAGATCGGGACCATCTTGGCTAACATAGTGAAACTCTGTCTCTACCAAAAAAAAGAAAAATACAAAAATTAGCTGGGCTTGGTGGTACGTGCCTGTAATCCCAGAGACTCATGAGGCTGAGACAGGAGAATCACTTGAACCAGAGGTTGCAGTGAGTTGAGATCGTGCCACTGCACTCCAGCCTGGCAAAAGAGCAAGACTCCTTCTCCAACAACAACAACAAAAAGTAAAATCTGAAAGCACTGACTCCCTTGAACTGTCAAATAATTTGGGAACAAAACTAAATATAAATGTTAGGACTGTACCCTTTAAGACAACCTACTTCATAAGATACATTCATAACAATGCTAAAAGGTAAAAACAACTAATTTCTAACTATATTAAACAGAACTGCATTTCCTATATCATTATGTCAAAATTCATGGGGCATGTTCTTAAATACATTTCCCATAAAAGTCACTGCCTTTCAACTAAATGAAATACAATATATGCGCTGGCAGCTCTCTTCGTGCAATGGGCAACAAATTAGTTCATTCTGATAAAAATTAAATTACCAAAAGGGAACATCAATTTAGATTTAGTCAGCCAGGTGACACCATTTTAATATAAAACATCAGGTTACCAAAATGGAGCTTTTGACTATGTCCCAAAGGACGTTCAGTGTAACACTGCTTGACTCAAGGGACTACACATGAATTATCTGAAATAAATAATCCTACCCAAAATCTCTCAAGTCTAACAGAGAAGCTGTCCTTTTGGCTCAGTATTGGTTCTGAATACCTATGCTATGCTAAAATAATGAGCAGTGATTGAAACTACAGAAAAGATGTGTAGGCAACCCCAAATGGAACGCAAACACTAATAAATGAACCAAACTGTATTATAAATGATTACTATAACCACACTGAAGGTTAACAAGAAACAAACTAACATGGAAAAGTGCACTGTGACTAGATACTGTAAGGCTAAAGACAAATGGAATTGCACATAAATCATAAATGTTATAATCTCATCAATAAATGTACTTCTTGCAAGGTATGGGTTAGTAGCTCTGAAACTACTTTATGTGTATACCAGGTTTAAACAGATAAACATAATGGAAGTAACAGGAACTGATTTCTCATTGTTGAGAGAGAGGGTAGAAAAAGAAAAGAAGCTAAAGATAAGCCATGTGTTATTATTGTACTAGAATCTGAGTTATCATTATAAAGGCATGGATACACATACCCACACATAAGCACACATACACACACACACACACACAAACACACTTATTTATTTAGAGACAGAGTCTCACTCTGTTGCCCAGGCTGTAGTGCAGTGGCACCATCACGGCTCACTGCAGCCTCAAACTCCCGTACTCAAGCAATCCTCCCATCTCAGCCTCCCTTGTAGCTTGGGACCACAGATATGTGCCACAGGCATAGCCACTCCTGGCTGATTTCTTAATTTTGTTTTTGGAGATGAAGTCTTACTCTGTTGCCCAGGCTGGAGTACAGTGTAACAACCTCTGCTCACTGCAACCTCCGTCTTCCAGGTTCAAGAGATTCTCCTGCCTCAGCCTCCTGAGTAGCTGGGATTACAGGTGTGTAACACCACACTAGCTAATTTTTGTGTTTTTAGTATAGACGGGGTTTCATCATGTTAGTCAGGCTGGTCTCAAACTCCCGACCTCAAGTGATCTACTCACCTTGGCCTCTCAAAGTGCTGGGATTACAGGCATGAGCCACCACACCCAGCCAATTTTGACATTTTTTGTAGAGACCGGGTCTCCTGTGTTGCCCAGCTGGTCTTGAACTACTGGGCTCAAGCAGTCCTCTCGCCTTAGCCTCCCAAAGTGTAGGATTACGAAGTTGAGCCACCATGCCCAACCACACATACATACATATACAAAGAGACACAGAAATATAGCTGTGTGTGTACACGCCTAGTTCTACATACATATGGTTCTTAACTCGGTCTAGTGAGAGGGCTTAAAAGCACTTATATCACAGCCGTAACCTAGGGCAAGATCTTGGTTTCTAAACATCATTCCTATTAAAAGGAAGCAGAGATTGGGTGCACTGGCTCACACTTGTAATGCCAGCACTTGGGGAGGCCAAGGTGGGTGGATCACAAGGTCAAGAGTTCAAGACCAGCCTGTCCAAAACAGTGAAACCCCATCACAACTAAAAATACAAAAATTAGCCTGTAGTTACTCAGGAGGCTAAGGCAGGAGAATAGCTTGAACCAGGGAGGTGGAGGTTGTAGTGAGCCAAGATCATGTCACTACACTCCAGCCTGGGCAACAGACGGAGGCTCCCGTTTCAAAAAATGAAAACACATTTTTTGTTTTTCAAGGAACCAGAGGTCCACGGAGAAGTAATTAACTCCACAGCTGAGCCAGAGAAACTACAAGAATACCAGAAAGCAAGGAAGTGCTCAGAAAAGGATAGGGGCTTGTTGGAAGGACACAGGAGCCACTCCAAAGGTGGTACAATTTAAGCAACAAAGCAAACAGTAAAAATAAGAGACAAGAATCTGTAGAATTTTAAAAAATCCCTGAGTCCATACTCATATACATAACAACAATAGAATAAACAGGGGAAAGGGCTGGGTGTGGTGGCTTGTACCCATAATCCCAACACTTTAGGAGGCTGAGGCCAAGGAGACTGCTTGAGCCTAAGAGTTCAAGACCAGCCTGGTAAATGGGGAGACCCCTCTTTTCACAAAGTATATATAAAAAATTAGCTGCCTGTGGTAGCACATGCCTGTAGTTCCAGCTACTCGGGATGCCACAGTGGGGGGACTGATTGAGCCTGGGAGGTAGAGGCTGCAGTGAGCCAGTATACTCCCAGTGTACTCCCAGCTTGGGCAACAGAGTGAGACTGTGTTTCAAAATTAAATAAATACATAAATAAACAAAGGAAAAGGATATTTTTTCTTTACAGAGGAATTCCAAGAACAAATGTAGAAAGGACAAAGGGAATACAAACTCGCCATTAGAATACAACAGCGATAAATGCCGCAGCCAAGATACACTGACAGATGATAACATTAGCAGGCAAAGTTTGGTCTCAAAGCATCTCCCCCAAGATATTTATTAACTATAAAGTTAAATGAACCATATAGTTAATTTAACTATAATTTAACAATGTAGTTAATTTATTAACTATAAAGTTAATTTCACCTAACACAAATCTAGCAGACATCACCCTAACCAAGTGATCCAGACCAACATCATCAACCATCATTTCTGTGGTATTTTTGCCAATAATATATCCTCAGTTCAGTCAGGAGAAAATGTGAGACAAATTCCAACGGGGATACTTCTAACAATAAAGCAATCAATACACAGCAAAAAAATCCAAGTTATAGGGCAAGGTGCAGTGGCTGATGCCAGCAAACTTGACGCTTCCAGAGGCCGAGGCAGGTGGATCACTTGAGGTCAGGAGTTCGAGACCAGCCTGGCCAACATGGTGAAACCCCATCTCTAGTAAAAATACAAAAATTAGCAGGGCATGGTGGCAGGTGCCTATAATCCCAGTCACTCAGGAGCTGCGGCAGGAGAATCACTTCAACCCAGGAGGCGGAACCCAGCAGGCAGAGGGTACGGTGAGCAGTGGAGCCACTGCACTCCAGCCTGGGCAACAGAGCGAGACTTCGTTTCAAAAAAAAGCATCAAGGTTATAAAAGACAAAAACAGACTGTTAAAGTCTGCAGGAGACTAAGTAAAAATAACAAGGAAATACAATGTGGGATTTTGGATACAATCATGAACAGAAAAAGGACTTCCTGGGAAAAACTGGGGAAATTCAAATAAGATCTTTAGTTTAGTTTACAATATTGTACCAATATTAATTTCCTGGTTCTGCTAACTGGACTATGGTTATGTAAGATGTTCAAATTAGGGGTAGCTGGGTAAGGAATACATGGAAACACTATACTATTTCTGCAACTTTTCTGGGTGTATAAAATTAGCACAACCTAAGTTTTTTAAAAACTACAGAAAACACAGATATACTAACAGTGACTGAAAAGAAATTTGGTGTGATATAAATTTAAAAAAAATTTTTTTTTGGCATGGGCATTACTGGCCAGATGGTGTAATATAAATATTTAAGTGTTTACTGCTCACTGCCTTTACAGAGATTAACCACATTAATAATTTTAAGGTAGGCTCGGCACGATGGCTCATGCCTGTTCCCAGCACTTTGGGAGGCCGAGGTGGGCAGATCAGGAGGTCAGGAGTTCAAGACCATTCTGGCTCACATGGTGAAACCCTGATTCTACTAAAAATACAAAAAATTAGCCAGGCGTGGTGGCAGGCACTTGTAATCCCAGCTACTCGGGATGCTGAGGCAGAAGAATTGCTTGAACCTGGGAGGCAGAGGTTGCAGTGAGCCAAGACTGTGTCACTGCACTCCAGCCTGGGCAAAAGGGCAAGATTCCATCTCAAAAAAAAAAAAAAAAAAAATTAAGGTATGGGATTTACACATCTTATTTTACTTTGGTCCACTTTTATTCAAGACTCAAAAATTTTAAATATCTGGATCACTAATAAATGGGGCTTTTTTGTAGTATGCTTTGGGATGTTGACTGCCAATGGTCAGCAACATGCTACTCATATGCTGTAGAAGGAAGATGTCAGAGGAAAGCAAACAAGTACAGCAAGCTAAGGTATCTGAATATGTATAAGGTAAACAAATATCCAATCTTGGAAAAGCTGACTATACTATCATGACAGCTATAAGAGAGTTCAAAACCAACTGATGTTCCATAGCTCTGTACCCCGGCTCAACCAAAACCACCACTTATCTGAAGTCTGCTGGCTAGGTGTATACAACATGAGCAAATGGAACCAGAAACTCAACTCTGCTTCTCTGAATAACTGTAATCTTAGCTATTGCTAAAGAGGCTCGCACCTTTGTTTCTCTCCAGATCTATCCAAATTTCTTTATTCCTAGCACTTTGGGAGTCCAATGCAGGAGGACTGCTTTAGCTCAAGCATTCGAAACCAGCTTGGGAAATAGGGTGAAACCCCATCTCTACCAAAAATACAAAAATTAGCCCAGTGTGGAGGTGCAGGCCTGTGGTCCCAGCTACTTGAAAGGCTGAGGTGGGAGGATCGCTGTAGCTCGGGAAGTCAAGGCCACTCTGATCATCCCCACTTACTTGACTGAGCGAGAGAGGTCCTCATGAGTAACCCTCTTCTTTTACAAGGCTCTGTAAACCTCTATTTATCCCGGAATGAGGACAGCGGGGTGCCTCCCCTCCAGTGCCCCTGTGTCTACAAGCCTGCACCTGGCAGTGAGACAGCATAGAACTCTGAGAGGGTTTCTATGGCTTTAAAGCTTCCCTGATGCAAAGCTTAACATCTAAGGTACAAGATGATTCCTTCTTCCAGGTCAATTGCTCAAAGAAGAGAATGTCCTAGACTATAGGCAATTCAGTATCCAAGCAAGCTGTCTGTCTGAAACAACCAGCAGCATGACCTAGTTTACCTACGTAAGATTTGGATGCCCGTTTCTTTTTCTTTTTTTGAGACAGGATCTCAGTCTGTCACCCAGGCTAGGGTGCATTGGCGCAATCGTGGCTCACTGCAGCTTTGACTTCCCAAGCTCCAGCAATCCTCCCACCTCAGCCTCCCAAGTAGCTGGGACCACAGGCATGCACCACCACACCGGGCTAATTTTTGTATTTGTGGTAGAGACGGGATTTCACCATGTTTCCCAAGCTGGTCTTGAACTCCTGAGCTCAAGCAAGCCAACTGTATTAGTTCCCCAAGGTACTGGGATTATAGATATGAGCCACCATACCTGGCCATCTATTTTCAGAAAGGCCTCACAAAGCAAGGAAAAACACCCATCATATCTATCATAGAGCACCCTAGCAAATTTACATAAACGGCCAATAACTTTTGAAAACTTATCAAATATTATTAAGAATAAAATTCAATTACATTTATGCAGCATTAAACAAAGACATTATTATTTTTATCCTCTAGATACTTCTACTTAGGGAACAAAACACCTTCAGTCAAATATCTGATTGTTTCTCTTCTTATTCCTTACTTTCTTATTCGACGTCTTACTGGTTTTGAGAATAACCCTTGGTTTTCATGTCGCCATATAAGGACAACATAGTGTAACCTTCCTATGCATTTTTCAAGCAAGGCTCTCTGAAAATAATTTGAATATAATTCAGTAGTTACGTCTCACCAAGTGCATTAAAACAACAGTCTATCTTGATGAAGTTCTAACTTCTTCCTTCATACCAGGTAAACATTCTAAATGAGAAGAAATGATTAATCTGCAATAACTAGATACTTCACCTGAAATAGTATGTTCTGCCATCTCACTAAAAAGTCCGGCTCACTTACCGAATTAGCAATGGCGTGAATGACTCTAGAAAATCCCACAGCATCATTCAGCTCCTCCTAATTAAAATATATATATACATATATTATTATTGATGTATAAACATTCCTGATGTGCATGAATTTAAAAAACCAACCCCCAAAAAAAGACACTCAAATTTTGTATTAAGTTAGACAGTTTTAGTTTCCTGTGTTTTGCACCTATCTTCTCAAACATCTACATCTAAAATGATCTACATACATACTCTTCTATTTTAGAAAGTAGAATGAACAAATGGAAAATTATTCATTAGTCACTAAAACAACAATGCTCAGGATTTACCCATCACTTCACCAAATTCTTTAAAATTTCCAAGTCTTTCAAGGCGTCTTAAAAACACTAATTTAAAAAGTTGCCACCTGCAGGCTAAACTCAGTAACACATTCAATTCTGAGGAAACCCATCTGACAGTTAACTGACCAAATCAAGCATTTTCATAATTCCCAATTTTTTTCACTTGAAAAATACATTTTTACAAAATTCTCCCACCCCACTCATCTTCTTCTCTCCTATTTTCTTTCCAGTACTGTTGAAAAAGGCTCAGTGTCTCTCCTATCTTGAAAACCTCCCTTCCTCTAAGCTCTCTCCAACTACTGCCCCATCTATTTGTTTCATCAAAGCTAACTAACTTGAAGGACTTCTCCAGTTTAACTCCCGGTGCTCCCTGCCTTCTGGCTTCACGCTCGCTGAAACTGTTCACCACCCTAAAACTAACCCCAAGACTGACCAGGCGTGGTGGTTCACACCTGTAATCTCAACACTTTAGGAGGCAGAAGCGGATGGATCACTTGAGGTCAGGAGTTCGAAACTAGCCTGACCAACATGGTGAAACCCTGTCTCTACTAAAAATGCAAAATTACCCAGACATGGTAGCAGATGCCTGTAAGCCCAGCTACTCTGGAGGCTGAGGCAGGAGAATCGCTTGAACCCATGAGATGGAGGTCGCAGTGAGCCAAGATCACGCCACTGCACTCCAGCCAGGGCAACAAGAGCGAAACTATCTCCAAAAAAAAACCTAACCCAAGACTACCAAGTGTTTGCAAGAATGTAGAGAAACTGGAACCTGTGCACTGTTGATGAAAATGTTAAACAATGCAGCTGCTAAAGAAAAACAGTATGGAGGCTTCCCCCAGAAAGAATTCCCATATCACCCAGCAATTCCACTTCTGGGTATATACACCAAAGAACTGAAAGCAGGAACTCAAATATGTATTTGTATATCTGAGTTCACAAGAGTCCAAAGCTACCTAAGTGTCTACAAACAAGCGAATAAACAAACAAAATGTGGTCTAGCCATACAACGGACTATTATTCAGCCTCAAAAAGGAAATTCTGACACATGCTATAACATGGGTGAACCTTGAGGACGCTATGCTAAGAGAAAAAAGCCAGTCACAGGAGGACAAATACTATACTTATATGAGATACTCAGAGTGATCAAATTTGTATGACAGAAAATAGAATAGTGTTGCCAGGGGCTGGGTGGCAGGGGTGGAAGACGGGGAGTTGCTTGATGAGTACAGAGTGTCAGTTTTGCAAGATGAAGAGAATTATGGAGATGGATGGTAGTGATGATCACACAGCAATGTTAAAGTACTTGACATCATTGAACTGTACACTTAATAGTTAAGATGATACATTTTATGTATATTTTACCACAATTAAAAGTTGTTTTTTTTGGGCCAGGTGCAGTGGCTCATGCCTGTAATCCCAGCACTTTGGGAGACCAAGACAGGCAGATCAACTGAGGTCAGGAATTTAAGACCACCCTGGCCAACATGGCGAAACCCCGTCTCTACTAAAAATACAAAAAAAATTAGCCAGGCATGGTGGCAGGCAACTGTAGTCCCAGCTACTCAGGAAGCTGAGGCAGGAGAAACGCTTGAACCCAGCATGCAGAGGTTGCAGTGAGCTGAGATGTTTTTGTTTTTGACACAGAGTCTTGCTGTGTCGCCCAGGCTGGAGTGCAGTGATGCGATCTCGGCTCACTGCAACTTCCATCTCCTGGGTTCAAGCGAGTCTCCTGCCTCAGCCTCCTGAGCAGCTGGGACTACAGGTACACATCACCACACCTGGCTAATTGCTTTGTATTTTTAGTAGAGAAAGGGAAAAATTGTTTAAATTATAGTTTAAAAAACTACTGCCAGGGCTGAATCTAACAGCCATGTCCCAGTTCTAACCCCTAACAGGGGATCTGACACTGCTGACTGCCCCTTTTTCTCTCTTCCCTTGGCTCTGTGTCACAATAATCTAGTATGCTTTGTTGACTTCTGCCTATCATTTAAATTCTGGTGATGCTGAGGATTCTGCCCTAGGTCCTCTTCTCATTCCTAAAGCATTCCGCAGGTGCTCTGATCCAGTCCCAGTTTCTCTACCAATGACAATCATGCCTAGCTCTCACCCCTCTCTAGTGCTCAACACTGGTAAACCTGCTGACAGGACATCCACCCTTGCATATCCTAAAAACACCTAAAACCGGCTGGATACAGTAGCTCTCGCCTGTAATCCCAGTGGGTGGATCATCCAAGGTCAGGAGTTCAAGACCATCATGGCCAACATAGTGAAACCCTATCTCTACCAAAAATATAAAAATTATCCAGGCGTGGTGGCGGGTGCCTGTAATTCCAGCTACTTGGGAGGCTGAGGCAGGACAATCGCTTGAACCTGGAAGGTGGAGGTTGCAGTGAGCTGAGATTGTGCCATTGCACTCCAGCCTAGGTGACAGAAGTGAAAAGCCATCTCAAAAAAAAAACACCACCACACCCAAAACCTCATTAGGTCAAAACTAGAATAGAACATCTTTTTCTACTCTAGGGGACGCCATGGTACCCTGGTGGCCTTGCATGAATAAAAACTGGCCATGCAGGTAAAGGCTAATCTGTGTCTTGGCCAGAGTCATCTGCATCTTGGCGGAACACATCAGGAGGGAAGGGTGGGAGACAGAGCCTTCTAAGGAATTGCTATGAGGCCAGCTCCCACCCACTTCCTTGTCATGAAACAGTTCCTCATTGCCTCCTAGGAGGCTGTCCTGAAAAAATTCCTTAATGTGGCCTGGGTTCTGAGGAGGTGTGGGGCTCTGCCTTGCCCTCTCAGAAAAGGGCTGCAGAACATCAAAGCCCTGAACTGCAGGCTAGAACTGGTTCCTTAGTAAAGCCACATCCCACAACGCATGCTGCCATCATCTGGCACCATTTTGTTTTTTGAGACAGGGTCTCACTTGTCGCCCAAGCTGGACTGCAGTGGCATAATCTCGGCTCACTGCAACCGCAACTTCTGCCTCCCAGGTTCAAGCGATTCTCCAGCATTAGCCTCCCAAGTAGCTGGGACCACAGGCGCATGTCACCGCACCTGGCCTCTAACTGGCAACTTTTGTTTTTTGCAGTGTCCTTTTTAGTATGTGGAACAGGGGCCACAGGCAGCACCTTTTAACTAATCTTTCTGTGTGTAGGTAATATGCTGTCTCCCAAAGTGGCTCACTGTATCTTACTGGTTGAGTCAATTAGGAGTGAGCCTGCCTTACGTGCATATGAACACGACATGCATCCACATGCAAACCCACTCCTCTCTCCTCCACCTTTCCCCAGGATCAATGTCACTCCAGTCAACCCCTCCAAGTGAACGGAATACAATCTACCTCATTGCGCAAGTATCTGCATGATCATCTTCCTCCCTCCCCCTTCCTCCTCCAACACTCACATCCAGTCACAAATTCCATGGATTCTACCTTCCAAGTATCTCCAGATTCCATCTATACTGCTACTAACTATCCCACACCAGGTCACCAACATCTCTTAGCTAGGTTACTCCACAGCTTAACTGGTCTCCTGCCTCCAGTCTCACTCACTCGAAACCATTCTTCACACAGCAAGCAGGGTGATGTTCCAAAAATACAATGTAAGTATGTCATCCACATCTTTCGGAACATGTGCTCTGAACTTGGTTTTAAGAAAACTAGTTAGTATACATGAATTTAGACATGGAGTATTATTTAAAGGACAGTAACACTCAGTGACACACAAGCTAAATGAGAATCAAGAATACTTTCTTCAAGACTGGTTAAGTAGACACTGGTCAACAGTGATGTCAGACTCACTTTGCTGGCTACGTCTCAGGCTTAAACTTAACTTCCCCTTATTCTAGTCCAGGTTTTGCTGCCAATTCAATTGTTCTATGAAAGAAACTTACTTCATTAAATTGAACCCAACATATGATTTGAAATAGACAGGAAAAAATCAGTATTTATGTTGCCATTTCTCATCCCCCAAGAATTAACATAACTCAATTACCTGTTCTTTGGCATGTTTCTGCTGTTCTCTTCTTTTGCGTTCTTCTTCATCTACTTTGCTTATAACTATATATCGCTCCTTCTAAAAGACATAAAACAGATACACAACTTTCTTTCTTTTTTTCGAGATGGAATTTTACTCTTGTTGCCCAGGCTGGAGTGCAACAGCATGATCTCAGTTCACTGCAACCTCTGCCTCCCAGGTTCAAGCGATTCTTCTACCTCAGCCTCCTGGGTAGCTGGGATTACAGGCATGCACCGTCACACCTGGCTAATTTTTTGTATTTTTAGTAGAGACAGGGTTTCTCCATGTTGGGTAGGCTGGTCTCAAGCTCCCGACCTCAGGTGATCCACCTGCCTCAGCCTCCCAAAGTGCTGGGATTACAGGCATGAGCCATTGTGCCCCGCCACAGATACACAATTTTTAGAGGTAACTTAATCCAAAAAAACGAGTTCTGCTACCATTAGAATTTTTTTTTTTTGAGACAGTCTCACTTGGTTATCCAGTTTGGGGTGCAGTGGTAGAATCTCGGCTCACTGCAACCTGTGCCTCCCATATTTCAAGCAATTCTCCTGCCTTGGCCTCCAGAGTAGCCGAGACTGCAGATGCACACCAACATGCCCTGCTAATTTTTATATTTTTAGTAGAGACAGGATTTCTCCATGTTGCCCAGGCTGGTCTCAAACTCCTGACCTCAAGTGATCCACTCATTTTGGCCTCCCAAAGTGCTGAGATTACAGTCATGAGCCACCATGCCCAGCCAGAAGTTACAATTTTTGTAATTGCAAACTTTTGTTTTTTAGACAAGTTATCACTCCCATCACTGAGGCTCGAGTGCAGTGGCATGATCACAGTCACTGCAGTCTTGAATTCCTGGGCTCAGGTGATCCTCTCACCTCAGCCTCTTGAGAAGCTGGGACGACAGGCATGAACCACTATGCCTGGCTAATTTCTTTTTAGATTTTTAGTAGAGACAGAGTTTCATCACGTTGTCCAGGCTGGTCTCAAACTCCTGGACTTAAGTGTCCTGTCCATCTGCGCCTCCCAAAGAGCTGAGTTTACAGGCCTGAGCCACTATGCCCAGCCACTGCACATTCTTTCAGGAGACAAATACAACAGAAAATACTTTGAAATGCCAACAAGTTTGAACTGATGCATTACAAACCAAATTCTGTCTCTGTGTTTTGATGACATTTTCCTACGGCTTACTAATTCAACCCAACAAGCATCAGTTAAAAATATCAACAGACTGTGAGAATAAGACATTTCCTTTGACAAATACTAAAAAAGTTATGTTGCATTAGAACATCAATTTCTGAGTAGTTTTCAAGTAAAATGTTTTTGTTGTATTAACATAAAAAACGTACATATATGTTATATGTTGCATTAACATAAGTAAAAAGAATTAACATAGCCCAATTACCAGTCCTTTTCTTTTCTGAGATGGAGTTTCACTCTTGTTGTCCAGGATGGAGTGCAATGCCGTGATCTCTGCTCAGCGTAACCTCCATCTCCCGGGTTCAAGCAATTCTCCTACCTCAGCTTCCCGAGTAGCTGGGATTACAGGCATGCGCCACCACGCCCAGCTAATTTTTTGTATTTTTATTAGATATAGGGTTTCTCCACGTTGGTCAGGCTGGTCTCAAACTCCTGACCTCAGGTGATCCACCCGCCTCGGCCTCCCAAACTGCTGGGATTATAGGCATGGGCCACCGCACTCATGCCACTTGGATTTTTCTGCTAATGTGTCAGATAACTAATGCTTTCTTTCTCATATATATTTTGTGTCCACTAAACATAAATCATCTATCAAGATTGTTTTTCTACCTTATTTAATCTCTAATTTTATACCTGACTTAAGAGCAACAACAAATTATCAAATTCAAATACTGCAGAAGGAACCCACCACTAGCCACCCCCTACTCATCACAATTCTATCAGTATACCCTGCATACCCAGGACAACAGCTATGCTTACAACCCAAATTCTAAAATTTAATTTTATCTTCCCACACAACATGAAGCCATTTTTTCATATGCACCATTATAGCTTTCTGCCATAGTAAGAATACGAACTAACATTTGTATACTTTCAAGTTTATAAGACGTCACTTCCACTTACCCACAGGATCACCATAAAAAAAACTATGATACAGGTATACATTCCAGTATCATGCTCAGCCCCAATGTTCAGAAGAGGAAAATGAGACGCAAAGAAGTCAAATGACTTGCCTTAGGTTACCCAGCTCATAACAAGCAGAGAAAAGATACAAATTCTGACTTTCAGCACTTTAGGGACTGAGCATGGTGGCTGAGGCCTGTAATCCAGGACTCTGTGAGGCTAAGGTGGGCAGACTGTTTGCACCCAGGACTTCGAGACCAGCCTGGGCAACAGGGCGAAACCCTATCTCTACTAAAAAAGAAATAAAAAATTAGCCAGACATAGTGGCACGAGCCTGTAGTCCCAGCTTGGAAGGCTGAGGTAGGAGGATCACCTGAGCCCAGGAAATCAAGGCTGCAGTGAGCCATGACTGCCCCACTGCACTCCAGCCTGGGCAATCAGAGCAAGACCCTGAGAAAAAAACAAAAAAATAAAACCTGCATCAGTGTAACAATGTATGTGCTTAATGTTAGCCCTAGATAATTCTTGGGGTTACCTTTTCAGTTTCTAAAGTCTCAACATGAATGCCTTTTGGATACCTAAAAAAAAAAAAAAAAAAAAAAAAAAAATGGTATCAGTAGATGAGTCAATGACAGCTAAAATCCAAAGTATTTTATAAGCAATATACAGCTATAAATTATGTGAAATAAGTTTTACTAAATATGAAATAGTTATCACTAAAATGGAGACTTTACAGCACATTTTTATAACATTTCAGCTGCTAAATCTTTCCTTATCCCTGCTCTTAAACACACAAACACAGATTTGACTTCAAATTAATTTTTTTAGGACTTAGGCATTTTCTAATATGTCCTACATCTCTCAAAATACAGTCAACTCATTACCACAGAGTCAAATCTTGCTTCCAAATATACAAATGTCTGTTTCCTAACTGAAATTGTGAGAGTCTTTTTATTTTATTTTTTTGGCATGGAGTCTCGCTCTGCCACCCAGGCTGGAGTGCAGTGCCGCAATCTCAGCTCTGCCTCTGGGCTCAAGTGATTCTCCTGCCTCGGCCTCCCAAGTAGCTGGGATTATAGACATGTACCACCATGCCTGGCTAATATTTGCATTTTTAATAGAGATGGGGTTTCACCATGTTGGCCAGGCTGATCTCAAACTCCTGACCTCAGGTGATACACCTGCCTCCTCCCAAAGTGCTGGGCTTACAAAAGTGAGCCACTCCACGTGGCCTAAAAGTCTTTTTAGATTGCACGGGGCATACAAAGAGAAGGCTCTAAATGGCCAACTCCACTGTAGTTTTGCATGGTATTAACAGTTCGCATCTAAATGGAAGGTGAAATTATGGTAAAAAATAAAAAATATGCAAATTCATCAGAGAATACAACCCAGAAAAAAAAATAAAACAATAAAAAAAAAAACAAAAAAACAGTTTTCAGCAGCCAAGGAGGAGAGGGATCTGGAATGCAGGTGGAGTGGGCTGCAAGGATGACGTGACAGGAAAGGAGTGTGGGCAACTAAACAGCCCTTTCCTATTGTGTTCAAAGTATATTCCCAGTATACAACTGGGATTGTATGTCATGTCACTGGTAGATTCCAATAGAAGAACAAGGTCCCCAAAGTCAAATGGAAATGTCCACCCATCTATGTCAATGTTCAACTTCTGAGTTGAAGACCCATCTGCAAACACAAGGAAAACATCCTTGGAAAACTACAAACACAAAAGTCCGGATGTTTTTTCAAGGGATTCACAGACCTCCTGAAACCCATCGATAGTCTCATCCTAAGTTAAGAACTCTCGCTTTACCAAAAGCATTCATCTGAGTATTTCCTACGTCTGAAAACCAAACATTTATCGTATACCCCCAAAGGAAAAAAACACTACCAATCCACAGCTTAATGGATACACCAAAGTGATAATTTCTTGTTTGTTTGTTTTTGAGACAGAGTCTTCCTTTTGTCATCCAGGCTGGAGTGCAACCGCATGATCATAGCTCACTGCAACCTCCGCCTCCTGGGTTTAAGCAATTCTCCTGCCTCAGCCTTCTGAGCAGCTGAGATTACAGGCATGTGCCCCCACGCCTGGCTAAATTTTGTATTTTTAGTAGAGAAAGGATTTCGCCAGGCCGGGCACGGTGGCTCACGCCTGTAATCCCAGCACTTTGGGAGGCCGAGGCGGGTGGATCACGAGGTCAAGAGATCGAGACCATCCTGGTCAACAAGATGAAACCCCGTCTCTACTAAAAATACAAAAAATTAGCTGGGCACGGTGGCATGTGCCTGTAATCCCAGCTACTCAAGAGGCTGAGGCAGAAGAATTGCCTGAACCCAGGAGGTGGAGGTTGCGGTGAGCTGAGATCATGCCATTGCACTCCAGCCTGGGTAACAAGAGCGAAACTCCGTCTCAAAAAAAAAAAAAAAAAGAGAGAGAAAGGATTTCGCCAGGCTGGTCTCAAACTCCTGACCTCATGATCCACCTACCTCAGCCTCCCAAAGTACTGGAATTACAGGCATTAGCCACTATGCCCAGCCCAAAGTGATAATTATTTTAAGAGGCTTTAAAGCATCTATTAAAAAACAGTAACAACAAAAAAAATTAAGTGGATTTTCAACTTAAGAAAGTAGGGGGGTAAACGGGATAGGTTCCCCTTCTGACCGAGGTTTGGAGCCCCGGGAAGGCAGAGTCGCCTACTACGGAAACAAGAAGGAAGCCCGACAGGAGAATCCTGGGCAGAAAAGCACCATCAGTTTTAACGCCGCTGCTCTGGCCCTGGGAACTAACAACCTGGACGTCCACTCAAGAGACCTAATCTGAAAGTTGGTAATTTCAAAGACGACAGGAGGATAAATTTACAATGACGGGAAGAAACCAGCGTAAAAAAGCTGAGAATACTCAAAGTCAGAACGCCTCTTCCTCTAAAGATGATCACAGTTCCACATCAACAATGGAACATGGCTTGATGGAGAACGAGCGCCTCCTGATGACAGAATCACTCTTCAAGGAATGGATAATAACAAACTTTGGTGAGTTAAAAGAACATGTTGTAGCCCAACGTAAAGAAACTAGGAACTTTGAAAAAAGGTTTGATGAAATCCTATTGAGAATAGACAACTTAGAGAGGAGTATGAGTGAATTAATGGAACTGAAGAATACAATACAGGAACTCCGAGAAGTATGCACAGGTTTAAACACTCGAATTGTTCAAGCAGAAGAAGGGATATCAGAGGTCAAAGTCCAACTTAATGAAATAAAACGGGAAGAAAAGATTAGAGAAAAAAGGATAAAAAGGAATGAGCAAAGTCTCCAAGAAATGTGGGACTATGTGAAAAGACCAAATTTACGTTTGATAGGTGTACCTGAATGCGGAGAGAATGAATCCAAGCTGGAAAATACCCTTCAGGATATTATTCAGGAAAATTTTCCTAAACTAGCAAAGCAGGTCAACATTCAACCCCAGGTAATACAGAGAACACCACAAAGATATTCCTCAAGAAGAGCAACCCCAAGGCACATAATTGTTAGATTCACCAGGGTCGAAACGAAGGAGAGGATACTAAGGGCAGCCAGAGAGAAAGGTCAGATTACCCACAAAGGCAAGCCTATCAGACTTACAGCAGATCTCTCGGCAGAAACTCTACAGGCCAGAAGAGAGTGGGGGCCAATATTCAACATCCTCAAAGAACAGAACCTTCAGCCCAGAATTTCATATCCAGCCAAACTAAGCTTCACAACTGAAGGAAAAATAAAATCTTTTATGAACAAGCAAGTACTCAGAGATTTTATTACCACCAGGCCTGCTTTACAAGAGCTTCTGAAAGAAGCATTACACACAGAAAGAAACAACCAGTATTAGCCTTTCTAAAAATATACCAAAAAGTAAAGAGCACCAACATAAAGAAGAATTTGCACCAACAAATGGATAAAACAGCCAGTCAACATCAAATGGCAGTAACCCTAAATTTAAATTGACTAAATTCCCAATCAAAAGACACAGCCAAAACCCAACGGCATGTTACATCCAGACCTGTTTCACATGCAAGGATACACAAAGACTCAAAACAAAGGGATGGAGAAAGATTTACCAACCAAATGGAGAGCAAAAATAAATAATAAATAAATAAAAAGCAGGAGTTGCAATTCTTGTATTGGATAAAATAGATTTTAAAGCAACAAAGATATAGTGGTAAAAGGATCAATGCAACAACAAGAGCTAACGATCCTAACACCCAGATAGGAGACATAGATTCAATGAGACAGAAAATTAATAAGGATATCAAGGACTCGAACTCAGATCCAGAACAAGTAAACTTAATAAATATTTATAGAGCTCTCCACTTCAAATACACAAAATATACATTCTTGTCAATACCATATCACACCTACCCATTAGTTTAAATGAAACATTGATTGGCCATTATTAATACCCAATTTTTTCTCAAAATAAAGCAATATTTCCATTTACTCTCCCTCTTTCTCTTCCTCTTTCTTCCTCTCCTTTACTTATTTTTTTTTTTTTCTTTCCTTCTCTCAAAAAAAAAGAAATCAACTTGTAAACCTCTAGATCCAGGTCGGCAATGTCTCTTTCATTGCTTGATTTCCTTTCTTCCCTTCCCTCCCTCCCCGCTTCCTCCCTTCCTTCTTTCCTTCATCCCCTCCCTCCCCGCTTCCTCCCTTCCTTCTTTCCTTCATCCCCTCCTTCCTCCCTACCGTCCTTATTCCCTTCCTTTCTGCCTTCCTCCCCGCGACCAAAAAAAAAAAAAAAAAAAAAGAAAGTAGGGGGAACTTGGTGTGGTCAAATCACCGAGAACTACAGAATTTCAAAAAGAAAATGAGAGCTAAGAGATTACATTTAGTCTTTAAATCCTGGGTCCCCCACAGTGCTCCTGCATACAATATAAATACTTACTTCCAGCTCAAAGTCTGATAAATTAGTTTTCTTTGGAACCTATAAAAACAAAAGAAAAGGTATTGATTTTGACTCACTAGAAGTAGATGTGAACTCATCAAGCATTTGTTGAGAAGGATTTCACTTTAAAAAGAGACTTCATTAGAACTGACAGGTAATTTTCAAACAAAAATAGGTAGGTTATTTGAGGTGGGGAGAATTCCTCATCACTTGTCTTCTAAGATTTTCTTTAATATTATTATACTGCTTTTATATAAGAGGTAGAAGTTCTTGCCTAATCAAAATATTGCTTCCTACAGCTGCATAAAAAGTTTAAAGTAGACAGATGCATCACAACACTTTTGTGAAGCTCCTCACAAAGTAAAAGGGGAAAAAGACATTCACATTACCAACTCTTTGAAATGCTAATGTTTTTTGAACACAGAGAGAAATTAAAAAGGCAGCAGTAGCCTGAAAGTGAATTCTGTCTTCTGAAGCCTTCATGTGTTAAGTGCTCCTCAAGGCCAAAGTAATTATGCCACTTTTGGGCATAACTTCAAGTCACGGTTGCACAACAGCTTTCTCCACTCCAGGTACAAGACAAAGCATTCATTCAGTGTCTCTGTATACACAGTCTTCCTCACTGTGTAACGCTAAAGTTAGTGCTTAATTCT
The DNA here is from genome assembly GCF_049354715.1 of Callithrix jacchus. Classification (NCBI taxonomy): domain Eukaryota; kingdom Metazoa; phylum Chordata; class Mammalia; order Primates; family Cebidae; genus Callithrix; species Callithrix jacchus. Next base: position 14,382,570 of record NC_133513.1, on the reverse strand, counting down.
TGAGAACATACCAATAATAAAAAGACTATTTATAAAGGTGTTTTTAAAAGACTAGATGCATCAAATGCCACAAAGCATCGACCTTTCTAAAAAAAGGACATGCAAAAATGTTCAGGACAACTAACCCGGTACATGGCTCTAAATCCAAGTTCTTGTTTTCTTCACTTTGTAATAAATCTTCTATTTTCTCTCTAAAGAATTAGAATAGACCATGAATCATCAGTACCTTTAAGGAATGAAGTCATCAACCAAGAAAATAATCACAACCAAAACCAGTCTACATACAAGAACATGTGACGATGTAATTTTTCCAAATTACCATGGAACTTTTAGTTCAAAGATTTTTTTTTTAAATGCTTTATTTTAAGCCAGGCACAGTGGTTCTTTTTTGGGAGGCTGAGACAGGCAGATCATGAGGTCAAGAGATCAAGACCATCCTGGCCAACATTGTGAAACCCTGTCTCTACTAAAAATACAAAAATCAGCTAGGCGTGATAGCGCGTGACTGTAGTCCCAGCTACTCAGGAGGCTGAGGCACAAGAATCTCTTGAACCTGGGAGGCGGAGGTTGCAATTAGCTAAGATCATGCCACTGCACTCCGGCCTGGCAACAGAGTGAGACTGCATCTCAGAAAAAAAAAAAGCTTTATTTTGAAACAAGCATGGAATCCCAGTACTTTGGGAGGTCAAGATGGGAGGATCATTTGAGGCCAGAAGTTTGAGACTAGCCTGGGCAACCTACTGAAAGCCCCTCACTACAAAAAATAAATTTTAAAAATTAGCTGAGCATGGTGCAGTGTAACTGTGGTCTCAGCTACCCCCGAAGCTGAGATGGAAGGATCACCTGAGCCTGGGAAGTTGAGGCTGCAGTGAGCCATGATCATGCCACTGTACTCCAGCCTGGGCAACAGAGTGAAACCCTGTCCCAAAAAATAAAATGAAATATAAAATCTTTACTTGGCATATTTTTTCGGGGAAGAGGGTTACTGCACTTATCAATTAGTGACAACTTCTCAAGGACTTGTCAATACAAGTGATTTAATTTTTGACTTTCCCAGTAAAATGGTTATCAGCATAACCATTTTATATAGCAAGACTAGACACCTGTCCAGCATCACATCTGCTTGTTGGAATCTTTACTACAAGCAAAGAGAATATGGACATGCTGCAGGCTAGATGGGCCTGATCCACTCCATCTTCGAGGACATTGGACAGTGGCTGTCAGGTATTCAGTCCCCGCAAGGTTTAGAAGACAACTGATTAGCATTTAAAAAACAAGAAAAGGGGCAGGGCAATGGCTCACTCCTGTAATCCCAGCATTCTGGGAGGCCGAAGCAGGAAGATCCCTTGAGCTCAGGAGTTCGAGATCAGCCTGGGAAACATAGTGAGATCCATCTCTATTAAAAAAAAAAAAAAGTCCATGCAGGTCACCGCAGACTGAAATCTATTGCCTAGTGACATGTAGCAAGTCCAAGTACAATACACAGAACTCTATTTATAATTTGCTGCTGTTGCAGAAATTTGAATATGCTGGCTAGACACTCTGGCCTATGCCTTTAATCCCAGCACTTTGGGAGGTTGAGGCAGGCAGATCACTTGCGGCCAGGAGTACAAGAATAATGTGGCCAATGTGGCAAAACTTCATCTCTACTGAAAATATAAAAATTAGCTGAGCATGGTGGTGCATGCCTATAATCCCAGCTACTCAGGAGGCTGACGCACGAGAATTGCTTGAACCTGGGAGGGAGAGGTTGCAGTAAGCTGGGATCGCACCACTACACTCCAGCCTGGGCAATGGAGCGAGCCTCTGTCTCAAAAAAAAAAAAAAATATATATTTAATATGCCACAGTGATATCCTGCCATTCACAACATCACACCTGTGTGTGTACTATGTTTGTACGGCACAGGTTTGAGATATAAATGCTTGTCATGCCCCAACATAAAGCACACAATGCACATTTAGTTTTAGTTTAGGAACTTACACCACTTCGTCAATAAACTTCTTTTGATCCTCAGGAACTGTGACAGGACACTTTGAAGTGTTAGGAGAAACGTAGGATAGAGCTCCTGCACCATTCGCCTGGGAACGTTTTTCATCATACTGCTCTCTTAACTGTCTTTCTTCTTCCTGATTTAAATACGGAATCCCTAAACATGATTTTAAAAAGAATCCATCAGCAGAAGTAACTGTTTAACATAAAATTTGTTTAACAAACCAAAGAGTCTAAATTACTCAAGAAAAATTTACCATATTTAACTACATCTCAAAAAATGAAAAGAAAGGGAAGTGATTTTGAAATGTGTTTATTCATTCATTCATCCATTAATTCAGTCTTCTTTCAAGAAATATTTATCTGGCACTCATACTGTGCCAAAGCATTATATTAAGCACTGGGGAATAAAGAGTGACAAGATGATGCATCCTGCTCTGTAGTAAAGGGAACTACTTCTGACAAGATAATCAGGAAAGTCAGGGAAAACCCAAAGGATGAGAGTAAGTCAGATATGAAAGGAGCTATGGAAGAGTCCTTTGGGTAAGGGAAACAAGTATGAATACCCAAGTGAAAATGGCTTCAACTGTTTCAGGAGCAGCAAGGAGCTGGTGTGGCCAGAATGCTGTGAGCAAAAACAGAATGGTACATCATCAGCTTGCAGAGAGTATGGCATAAGATTCTGCAGAGCCCCATAGGCTGGGATAAGAAATGTATGCTAGTCTAACAGTGACTGGACACCATTAGAAGATTTTAAGCAAGATAATTACTTTATCTGCATAATGCTTTAAAGGCCATGATGACTACTCAGAGTGGAAGTTAGGAAACAAGTTAGGAGCAATTTTCCAGGCAAGAGAACACTGCTCAAATCAGAGGTCAGCAAACTTTGTTTTGTTTCGTTTTGTTTTGAGACAGAGTCTCACTGTGTAGCCCAAGCTGGAGTACAATGGCACAATCTCAGCTCACTGTAACCTCTGCATCCCAGGTTCAAGCAATTCTTCTGTCTCAGCCTCCTGAGTAGCTGGGATTACAGGCGTGTCACCACATCCAGTTAATTTTTGTATCTTTTGTAGAGATGGGGTTTCGCCATGGTGGCCAGGCTAGTTTCGAACTCCTGACCTCATCGCCCGCCTCAGCCTCCCAAAGTGCTGGGATTATAGGCAGGAGCCACTGCCATCATGCCCAGCCAACAAACTTTTTCTTAAAGGGCTGGATGGCAAATGTTTTAGGCTTGTGGGCCACATGGGGGTCTCTGTCACAATACTCAACCCTGCCGCTGTGGCACAAAAGCAGCCATACACCAAATGTACATGTATGGGCATGGCTGTAGTCCAACTAAACTTATTTACAAAACAGGCAGCTATCAGTGGGCTATCATTTATAACCCTGTGATAGGCTATAGAGATGGCAGGGTAGATGGAGACAGTGATTTTCTAGACAGAAGAGGTAACACTTACTGACATCCTGGAGATGAAAGATAAAGGGAAAGGCAAAATCAAAAACAATACCTTGCTATTTGGTTCAAGTAACTGGGAAGACGGTAGGGCTACTAACCGATGTGAAGACACAGGGGAAAAATAGGTTTTTGGGGTCCAAAGAGTGAAAATCAAAAGCTACCTTTCGGACTTACTATGTTCTTTTTTCTTTTTCTTTTAGGAGACAGCGTCTTGCTCTGTCACCCAGGCTGGAGTGCAATGGCGCGATCTCAGCTCACTGCAACCTCTGCCTCTTGGGTTCAAGCAATTCTCCTGCTTCAGCCTCCCGAGAAGTTGGGATTACAGGTGCCCATCACCACACTTGGCTAATTTTGTATTTTTACTAGAGACAAGTTTTCACCATGTTGGCTTGGCTGGTCTTGAACTCATGACCTCAGGTGATCTGCCCGTCTCAGCCTCCAAAAGTGTTGGGATTACAGGTGTGAGCCAACACACCCCTCTGGACATTTAAAATTGTCTAAAGGGATACACAAATTAAAAGGTACAGTTACAAGCCTATAGCTCAATAGAAAGGTGTTGAGGTATAAATTTAGTTATCATAGGGATATGGGTAGTATTAAAAGCCATGAGGTTAGGGCACAGTGGCTCACACCTGTAATCCCAGAACTTTGGGTGGACGAGATCCCCTGAGGTCAGGAGTGAGATGCGCCAGACGAACATGGAGAAACCCCATCTCTACTAAAAATACAAAATTCGCTGGGTGTGGTGGCACATGCCTGTAATCCCAGCTACTAGGGGGGCTGAGGCAGGAGAATTGCTTGAACCTGGGAGGCGGAGGTTGTGGTGAGAGACACACCATTGCACTCCAGCCTGGACAACAACAATGAAACTCTGTCTCAAAAAAAAAAAAAAAAAAAAGCCAAGGGAGGCCGGGCGCAGTGGCTCACACCTATAATCCCAGCACTTTGAGAGGCCGAGGAAAGCAGATCACTTAAAAGGTTAGAAGTTTAAGACCAGCCTGCCTAGCAAGGTGAAATCCCCTCTTTACCAAAAAGTACAAAAATCAGCCAGCCATGGTGACACACGCCTGTAGTCCCAGCTACTCAGGAGGCTGAGGTGGGAGAATCAAGTGAACTCAGGAGGTGGAGGTTGCAGTGAGCCATGATCAGGCCACTACACTCCAGCCCGGGCGACAGGGTGAGACTCCATCTCAAAACAACAACAACAACGCCATGGGATACTCAAGAATTTTAGAAAGAACAATGAACATGAAAACCACCATTGGTCAATAATAATTGCCTGAAGCAAGAATTCTCAATGGACGCTAAAACTAACTGGCAAAAAACATGGTCCAAGTTAACATCACCAGTAACAGGACAAATGACAAATGTGCCTTATAGTATGATACACTGAGAAGGACATAGACAGAGGAGAAGCAGGGAAGGCAACGGACAATGAAAAAGCAATGGAAGTCAACAGATTGCTGAAACAGGTACTACAGCAATTGAGTTAGAAGTACAAGAAGCAGGGCTCTCAAAGAAAGAAACATTAAAAGACTAAAGACAACAAATGAGGCCAGGAACAACAGCTCATGCCTATAATCCCAGAGCTTCAGGGGGCTGTGACAGGAATACTGCTTGAGACCAGGAGTTTGAGACCAGCCTGGACAATACAGTGAGACCGTCTCTCCAAAAATGTAAAAATTAGCTGGGCACGAAGGTATATACCTATGGTCCCCGCTACACAGAAGGCTGAGGTGGGAGAATCACTTGAGCCCTGGAGGTCAAGACTGCAATGAGCCGTGAATGTGCCAGTACACTACAGGTGACAAAGTGACACCCTGTCTCAAAACAGAAAAAAAACAGATCATGAGAGGTGCTGTTTTTGACCTTAAGACCCATGACACTGCCATTGGTATAGAGGACTGAAGAGAGACAGAAGAAAAGACTGCTGACTGCCTGGTCAAGAAACAGGCCAGAGCATTTGCTGCTTATCCTTGTGGATACTGAAGTCACCCAGAGAGGGGCAGGGGTGGAGAGAATGATAATGCACTAAAGCCAAGGCTATGATGCACACTACACTTACAGGAGTCAGCAGAGAGGGACTGCGGAGCTGGTGACAGCCCTGAGAATGGTGACTCCTGTATAAAAGAAAATTCAGGTGTCTGAAGGTGGCATGGGGAAACAAGGAGGACCCCTAGCACAGTTTGGCCAGAGGAAAACAAGAGTAAGAGGGAAAACCACCAAGGATAAGGAAAGCTGCAGGGGGAATCCAACAAGAGGAGTCACCTGGTTTCCTTCCAGACAAGGAAATCAAAGGAAATTGAGAGAACACTACTGGAAGAAAGGGGCCTGATATTTTTAAAGAGCCTGAATGGAAAGGAAAATGGAGAGAGATGAGGGTCTAAGTCAGATTTAGAGAGTATCAATAACAGCATGTGATGAGGCTTGGTAATATGGATGACCTGGGAGTCCTGACTCTTGTGACTAAAATATTCCAGGGCCTGACTATACAACAGGAGAAGGCGGCATATCCAACCTGGCTGCTTTTCTTCATTTCTGAAAACAAAACAAGTCAGAAACTATACAGATAAAGTGGTTCTTTCCAGCGATGCCTGCACTAGTCCAATATAGTGCTTTAAATGCATTTGGAATTTCTATTTTATAACAGCTTTCAGAGTCAAGTATGAGACGAATAAAAAAAAATTTCTTTCTAATACCCAAACTGTATTTCACTGCTGGTTCAGTCACTATGTGAAGCAGTTTGGCTCAAAAAAAGTTTGTTTTTATTACCTCCAAAGATCAAAATCAATAAAAATTAAAATGCAGCACCACTAAAGCAATTAATAAACAATATGGGCCAGGCCCGGTGGCGCATGCCTGTAATCCCAGCACTGAAGAGTCAAAGATGAATGAAACATTTGAGGTCAGGAGTTCAGGACCAGCCTGGCCAACATAGTGAAACCCGCCTCTACTAAAAATACATAAATTAGCTGGGCATGGTGGCATGAGCCTGTGGTCTTGACTACTTGGGACGCTGGGCACGAGAATCACTTGAACCCATTAGGCAGAGGCTGAAGTGAGTCGAGATCATATCACTGCACTCCAACCTGAGCGACACAGTGAGAATTTGTCTCAAAAAAATAAAATAAGCCAGTACGGCATGGGTACTGAACACCTTGCAAAGAGGTTCTGCTGAGAACAGGAGAATTCATTTGAGGGCCATGTACTTTTTTTTGAAAAAATTCAGTATTTTTGTTGGGATAAACCTCCTTCCTTCCTTCCTTCCTTAATTTTACATTCCCCATGGGGAAAAAATTTATGTAAATAATTAAATTAAAATATTGACCTTCTACATACTTAATACCACTGCAAAAAACCAGTCTTTCCCAAACACTTTTAGAGAAACAAATGAAGAGAAAGGAAAACCAATCTGAAACGCTCTGATGTCCGGTACTCATGCACCCATTTATGCATCAAATATTTGGTGGTCATCCCCTGATAGAGAAGGGAAATCATGTATGCAAGGGGATGTGAAATGAACGAGACACAGTCCCTTCCTCAGGTGCTCCCCAGGCCATCCCCCTCACAAGTCAGTCATTATCAATCGTGCAGTCTCTGCACTTTGCTTCTCCCATGAGAAACTAAGAAACACTCTCCAACTATTAAAAAAGCAACAGGCAGGTCGGGCGCGGTGGCTCACGCCTGTAATCCCAGCACTTTGGGAGGCCGAGGCAGGTGGATCACCTGAGGTCAGGAGTTCAAGACCAGCTTGGCCAACATGGTGAAACCCCATCTCTTAAAAAAAAATAATAAAAATAAAAAAGCAACAGGCAGCCGGGCACGGTGGCTCATGCCTGTAATCCCAGCACTTTGGGAGGCCGAGGCAGGTGGATCATGAGTTCAAGAGATCGAGACCATCCTGGCCAACATGGTCAAACCTGTCTCTACTAAAAATACAAAAATTAGCTGGGCATGGTGGCATGTGCCTATAGTCCCGGCTACTCAGAAGGCTGAGGCAGGAGAATTGCTTGAACCCAGGAGGCAGAGGCTACAGTGAGCTGAGATCATGCCACTGGCACTCCAGCCTGGCACCTGGCAACAGAGTGAGATTCTGTCTCCAAAAAAAAAAAGCAACAGGCAGGCAAGGTGTGGTGGCTCACACCTGTAATCCCAGCACACTTGGGTGGCCAAGGCTGGTGGATTGTTTGAGGACAGGCATTTGAGAGCAGCATGGGCAACATGGCAAAATCACAGCTCTACAAAAAAAATAGGAAAATCAGCCAGGCATGCTGGTGCACAGCTGTAGTCCCAGCTATTGGTGCAGGTGAGGCGGGAAGATCACTTGAGCCCAGCAAGTCAAGGCTCCACTAAGCTATGATTGTACCACTGCACTAAGCCTAGGTGACTGAGCGGGACCCTGTCTCAAAAAAAATTAAAAATATTACCCGTCAGCAGAGGTGTTATAAAAAATAAACATGCTGGGCACAGTGGCTCACGCCTGTAATCCTAGCACTTTGGAAGGCCAAGGCAGGAGAATCATAAGGGTCAGGCGATCAAGACCAGCCTGGCCAACATGGTAAAACCTCATCTCTACTAAAGATACAAAATATTAGCTGAGTGCAGTAGCACATGCCAGTAATCCTAGCTACTAGGGAGGCTGAGGCAGGAGAATCACTTGAACCTGAGAGGCAGAGGTTGCAGTGAGCCGACACCGTGCCACTGCACTCCAGCCTGGGTGACAAGGGGAGACTCCAACTCAAATAAATAAATAATAAAACAAAAATAAGCATACACTGGTTGGAAAAGAGGGTTTTCATTACAGTATCAGTGGAATATAGGACGTTTGTAAAGTACACCCCTCTTATCACACTGGAAGAAAACAAGGAAGCATTCCCCACAGGAGGTGAGTTAGGCCACTAAGTCACGCCAATGGTAGAATAAACTGCACTCAATAAAAACAGGAGTTTGAGGCCAGGCACAGTGTCTCATGCCTGTAATCCCAGCACTTTGGGAGGCTGAATGGGTGTATCATGAGGTCAGGAATACAAAAATAAGTCAGGCATGGTGGTAGGCACCTGTAATCCCAGCTACTCAGGAGGTTGAGGCAGGAGAATTGCTTGAACCTGGGAGGCGGAAGTTGCAGTGAGCCTAGACAGCACATTGCACTCCAGCCTGAACAACAGAACAAGATTCCATCTCAAAAAAACAAAAACTCAGGAGTTTAAAAGGCCTTATCAGAGTTAAATGAAGTTGCATCTATTCTTCTGGTCAGTTCATGTCTGATTATGTTTTTCGTTTTTTTTTTTTTAAAGAAAAGGTCACAGTAAGCAAGTTTTTAAAAATTCAAAGGCTGCACGTGTACTGGCTGCACACGCATGCTGGAACTCTGAGACTATGTCTCAGCAGGCACAAAATAATAATTCTCAATCAAGTCCAGACCTACTTCCCAAAGACATTTCGAAAGTTTATAAGCTCTAAAGATACGTCACACATAATCTTACCATTGCGAAAAACTTTATTAAAATCAAATCCCTGGCTTGCTAGAAAGTCAATGCTGGAGCTCTGAAACAGAGAAAACACAACACACGTTTTGGGGTGATTAGTGGCAGGAACATAAAGAGATGCAGAGAAGTAACTTAGGCAAAAAAAAAACAAAGATAATCAGGCAAGGAAGCAATGTGCAAGAGTTCACAATACAAGGAATTTCTACTCTAAAAACCATCCATTAACTTGCTTAAAACATCCGGGCTCTGGCTGGACGCAGTGGCTCAAGCCTGTAATCCCAGCACGTTGGGAGGCTGAGGCGGGTGAATCACGAGGTCAAGAGATCGAGATCATCCTGGTCAACATGGTGAAACCCCATCTCTACTAAAAATATAAAAATTAGCTGGGCATGGTGGCATGTGCCTGTAATCCCAGCTCCTCAGGAGGCTGAGGCAGGAGAATTGCCTGAACCCAGGAGGCAGAGGTTGCGGTGAGCCGAGATCACGCCATTGCACTCCAGCCTGGGTAACAAGAGTGAAACTCCATCTCAAAAAAAAAAAAAAAAATCTGGGCTCTTCTCCTTTATGGCTTACAGAACAAACATTCTTCATTTCACAATTTTTTTTTTAATAGAGACAGGGTCTCCCTATGTTGCCCAGGCTGCTCTCGAACTCCTGGACTCAAGCGATCCTCCCGGCTCAGCCTCGAAAAGTGCTGGGATTACATATGTGAGCCACTACAGCCAGCCTGCTTCATAATATTTTTTAAAAATCCACTGAGTAGACCAGGTGTGGTGGCAACACAGTGACATCCCATCTCCACAAAAAATTTAAAAATTAACCAGGCATAAAAGCACATGCCTGTGGTCCCAGCTACCTGGTGGCTGAGGCAGGAGAATTGCTTGAGTATGGGAGGTCAGAAGGTTGAGGCTGTAGTGAGCCTGAGTGACAGAGTGAGAATTTGTCTCAAAAAAGATCAAAAGAGAAGTTCCCAATAATAAGCCTTACTAAACAAATGTATCTCAAACCTAGTATGAGCCAAAATATGTTCCCAGAATTAAATAAAAATATTAGACTAAACTGTACATGGTAGCTCACACCTGTAATCCCAGCACTTTGGGAGGCTGAGGTGGTTGGATGGCTTGAGCTCAGGAGTTTGTGTGACCAGCTCAGAAACATGGCAAGACCTCATCTCAATTGAAAATAATAATAATGAAATTATTTTAAAATATGCATATATTAGGCTGGGTGGAGTGGTTCACAGTTGTAATCCCAGAACTTTGGAAGATGAAGGTGGGAGAATTGCTTGAGCTCAGGAGTTCAAGACCAGCCTTGGACAACACAGGGAGACCTGTCTCTATAAAAAATTTAAAAATTATGTGTGGGGGTTCCCATCTGTAGTCCCAGCTACCCCAGAGGTTGAGGTAGGAAAATCAGAAAACCATTTGAGCCTAGGAGTTTAAGTCTGCAGTGAGCTGTGATCACATCACTGGACTCCAGCATGGGCAACAGAACAAGACTCTATTAAAAAACAAAACAAAACAAAAAAATACTGTATTAAGTAAACGATACTACAGATGAAACACAAGTATGGCAAAATTATGGAGTTCATACTAAAATGAACTTAAGAAATAAGCATTACTGGCCAGGTGAGGTGGCTTATGCCTATAATCCCACCACTTTGGGAGGCGGAGGCAAGTGGATCACGAGGGTCAGGAGTTCAAGACCAGTCTGGTCAAAATTGTGAAACCCCGTCTCTACTAAAAATACAAAAAATCAGCCGGGCATGGTAGCACATACCTGCAATCCCAGCTACTCAGGAGGCTGAGGCAGAGAACTGCTTAAATCCGGGAGGCGGAGGTTGCAGTGAGTTGAGATCACATTACTGCACTCCAGCCTGGGCGACAGAGCAGGACTCCGTCTCAAAAAGAAAAAAAAAAGCAAAACTCCATCTCAAAAAAAGAAATAAGCATTATTATAGCTACTCTAATTTTATTCTTGGTCAAGTCAGAACATCAGCAGGCTACACACCTGAATCATTTTAACCTGGTCCCTTTACTGTACTGTACTTTGACACTATGTCATCAGTCTACATTGAAGGACAATGTAACCAACACTACCATTAAACTTATCACAGTACTGACTTTAGAGACATGATTAAAGACCAAGTTTTCTAGAGTAATGATTTATAATTTGAGGATAAATGCTGAGGTGTCTATTCTGGGGAAAGCTATGTTAATCCTGAGTTCTGGACTGTCCTAATCCTATGGACCACGAACTGTATTTCCCTCTTTTCTCTGCTGCTAAGAAGCTCAAGGACAAACAAATGAAACTTTCTTTGGCACAAATTCTGTGTTGTATTCATACCATGTGATTATATCATTTTTCTTTTCTTTCCATTTTTCATTTACTTATTTTTTAAAATCTTATCTTAAAAGGTGAATACCATATATACCTTTAATAGCCAATACAAATCGTTTTGAAATGTTCAGATATAAAAAGACAATCTTAACACAGAAAAACACACATACAAATGAGAGTGCATGCAAATCGCTTCCATCATGTCCAGGCTTTTATACTTTACAACAAGCAAACTTTCCCTACCCCACTTCTTTTTTAATCCTGTCCTGAATCAAGAGTCAATGAATTTTGATTTGTCCTGGGGCTTCTTTCTGTCTACCATGGCTGACTGTTCTTCTAATTCTACCTACCTAAGGCCAGGTGCAGTGGCTCATGCCTATAATCCCAGTGCTTTGGGAGGCCGAGGCAGGTAGATCACAAGGTTGGAAGTTCAAAATCAGCCTGGCCAACATGGTGAAACCCCATCTCTACTAAAAATACAAAAAATTAGCCAGGCGTGGTGACTCCCACCTGTAATCCCAGCTACTCAGGGCCAGAGGCAGAATCACTTCAACCAAGGAGGCGGAGGTTGCAGTGAGCCAAGACCGCGCCACTGCACTCCAGCCTGGGCAACAGAGCAAGACTCCTCGAGAGAGAGAGAGAGAAAAAAAGCAAAATAATTCTGCCTACCTAAATATTTCGTCTGTGACAGAGGCAATGAAAGACAAATTGTGGAAGGCGTTTTTGTCCTTCTAGTACTAGACCCAAAACATCCTACTTTCCTTTATCCCACTAAATTCAAAGTCAGATTCATCTATGCCTTCTCTGAAGCTGTTTATTTTCTAATTAAAACAACACTCTTTGGATTGTACAACAATGTGAATGTACTTAATGCCACTGAACTACACACTTAAATATGGTTATAGTAATAAAATGCATGTTAAAAATTAGTAAATTTATGTTAAAACAGTAAAATTATATTTTACCACAATTTTTAAGAAAACCTTTGAACTAATAAAACCTATGGGCTTTACTAGCCACTACCTTTGATTTGTCATAAATGTAATGTTTTCAAGATTCAAGAGATGAGGCTGGGAGCAGTGGCTCATGCCTGTAATTCCAGCACTTTGGGAGGCCGAGGCAGGCGGATCCCCTAAGGTCAGGAGTTTGACAAGACCAGCCTGGCCAACATGGTGTAATCCTGTCTCTACTAAAAATACAAAATTAGCCAGGTGTGGTGGCACGCACCTATAGTCCCAGCTACTTGGGAGGCTAAGACAGAAGAATCACTTGAACCCAGGAGGTGGAGGTTACAGTAAGTCAAGATCCTGCCACTGCACTGCAGCCTGGGTGACAGAGTGACATTTTGTCTCAAAAGATGCAAGACATGAGAACAGCTATTTGGGAGGACAATTTGAGACATCCCTCAAAACTTTAAATGTATATATCCTGTGTCTCAACAACTTCCCTTCCAGGAAATTTATCCTACAAAAAAATTGTTACATATACAAAAAGATGTACTACACATAGAAGTTGACTATAGTATTGCTGATAACCACTGGAAAGCCTCCAAATTTCAATTAAGTAACTGATTAAACAAATTATATGTATCCATACTATGAAATACAAAGACATTCCATAGAGTGGCAAATATGAGTTTCATAAAATATGATTATTAGAATTCCACTTATATTTTTTAAAACATTAACCTGGCACAGTGGTTCACGCTTGTAATCCTAGCACTTTGGGAAGCCAAAGTGGGCAGATATCTTGAGCCCAGGAGTTTGAAACCAGCCTAGGCAATATGGTAAAACCTTGTCTTTACAAAAAATACAAAAATTAGCTGGGGGTGGTGGCATGTGCCTGTAGTTCCACCTAATCAGGAGGCAAAGGTGGGAGATCACTTGAGTCGGTGAGGTCAAGGCTGCAGTGAGCCATGACTGCACCACTGCACTCCCGCCTTGGTGACAAAAAAAAAAAAAAGCTAATACACATGCGTGTCTAGGCATATGGGGATATGTATACATGTACATAAAAGCTAGGAAAAAAAGGAGTAAAATGGGAAGAAAGTAGCATAGGAAAAGGATGTAAGAAAAGAAACACATCTGGCCAGACGCAGTGGCTCACGTCTATAATCCCAGCACTTTGGGAGGCTGAAGCAGGAGAATCACCTAAGGTCAGGAGTTTGAGACTAGCCTGACCAATATAGTGAAATCCGGTCTCTATTAAAAATACAAAAGTGCCGGGCGCAGTGGCTCACACCTGTAATCCCAGCACTTTGGGAGGCCAAGGCAGGTGGATCATGAGGTCAAGAGATCGAGACCATCCTGGTCAACGTGGTGAAACCCCATCTCTACTAAAAATACAAAATATTAGCTGGGCGTGGTGGCGCGTGCCTGTAATCCCAGCTACTCAGGAGGCTGAGGTAGAAGAATTGCCTGACCCCAGGAGGCGGAGGTTGCAGTGAGCTGAGATCGTGCCATTGCACTCCAGCCTGGGTAACAAGAGCAAAACTCCGTCTCAAAAAAAATAAGAAAAAAAGAAAACATAGGTGAGCATAAACAGTGTAACTGCTTCTGGGCTGTCTTTTTGGAAAGGATACACATATACTCTGCTTTTCCAGAAAATAAAGCTCTACACCCTTGGAGTGGATGCAAGGAGAATGAGTTAGGACAGGAAGAAGCCTCTAAGTCTTTTGTTTATTTTAACGTTTATTTTAAAATAGAGATGAGGTCTCAATGTTTTATGCCCAGACTGGTCTCAAACTCTTAAGCTCAAGTGATTCTCCCGTCTCAGCCTCCAAAACTGCTAGGATTATAGGTGTAAGCCACAATGTCTGGCCAAGAAGCCTGCTAGTCTTGATGTGTAGGTTCAACTTGGAGTAAGACATTAAAAATCCCAAATGCAGTTACGAAGCTATATTCTCAAATTCAACTTTAAAATCACTAAAGCTCATGTTCTCATATCCATCTGCCTGTCCTTGCATCTTATTCCTTAATTCATTCTAAAGCAAAGGAGGAGATAACAATGTCATTAATTTATTACCATAAAACTGAAGGTCAGAGCTGAAATGATTTGCCACAAAGCCCAAAGTTAGTAGTAGAACCAAATTCTGATTCCACATCTCCATGCTGCCTCATCAGCAATTCAGAAAAGAAAAAACTCAATATGCTACTTACCTGACAAACAAATTTGACATCTGGTGAAGATCTATTGAAGGGTTTTGGGAAAACATAGAAGTTAAATGACTTCATTATATACCTGGGATAAAAAAATACAAGGAGACTTAGGAGGTTATATTATGCCACAAAAACAGAATTCCCAACGTTTGTTAAAATAACCTACTTTGAATCTGTGTAGTCATACTTAAACGTGCAAAGGCCAAACTGAAACAGCAAAAAGTCCATGGAATGCTGGAAAAGGGAAATAAAACATGTCACAATAGTGCTGCATATTCCATCTGAGCATAGCATTCTCAAACAGGTGGTAATTCCGAATTACTCAGTGAGACTTTAGCAGAATATTTCCAATTAGAACAGATTACAACTATGAATCTGAAGCATTATTAATTTGTATACATTTCATAATACTTTTCACTTTTTTTTTTTTTAAAGATGGGGTTTCACCATGTTGGTCAGGCTGGCCTTGAACTCCCAACCTCAGGTGATCCACCCACCTTGGTCTCCAAAGTGCTTGGATTACAGGTGTGAGCCACCATGCCTGGCCTACTTTTCACATTAAAGGACCTATTTATCCATCATCTAGAGAATCATATTAGGCCTATTTCCAAATGATTAAAATAACTGCATCATATTTCCTATAAATCAAATTAACACTGAAAATGCTAAACCTTCCCCAAAATGTTTTCCAGCAAACAATTATTTTTGCTGTTTTAAATATCATTAAAAATAAAAAAACAAAAACAATAAAATAAAAAACAAAATTTTTAAAAAAAGGAAAAATAAATAAATATCATTAAAATAATACTTTAAGGCCAGGTGTGGTAGCTCACACCTGTAATCCCAGCACTTTGGGAGGCTGAGGCAGGAGGATCGTTCAAAGCCAGAAGTTCTAGACCAGCCTGGTCAACAAACTGAGACCCATCTCTACAAAAGAATATTGTATATATATATAAAAAAAAAAATTGGTTGGGCACAATGGCTTGGGCCTGTAGTCCCAGCTACTTGGGAGGCTGTGGCAGGAGAATCATTCAAACCAGGAATTTAAGGTTCCAGAGAGCAATGATCACACCACTGCAACCCAGCCTGGATGACAGAGCGAGATCTTATCTCTAAAACAAGACAAAACAAACAAAAAAATACACTTCATGGCTAGATTTGAGGAGAAAGCACTGCACTTAGAAAACCTTAATGCACAAGTTTAATAACAATATTTCTCTATCATTAACGTAAAGAAGACCAAGATGGAAAAGAAAAACATTTTCTAGCACATCCACTTGCCTTTTTAAGCTTCTGATACCTTTCTTCTGGAGTGTCAAAACCATTTGTTAATGCAGAGACTGAAGGTCCATCACTAATTCCTATATTTTAAGAAATAAAAATTTTTATCTAATAAATGCTAACATAAAAATGCCAGTCAACCATTCAGTGCCTCAGTGATATCCTATCATGAATTAAGGTTATTTGGAAGCACTCCCTAACTTAACTTTTTCAAAATTAGCATTAACTGCACTGGGCACCAGGTTAAACCCTCTAGTAACAAACTTAGAGACATGAATGTTTCAACTTGAAAATAGGCAGTTTCAGTGTCTAAAACGTGACTAAAAACACACTAATCATTTAAGAAAACCACCTCTATGCTTAAGTTTTGCTGCTTTAAAGGATTCTTGTATAAGCAGACATCAATAAATCCTTAGGTATATTATTGCCGGAGTTCAAATCTTGGTCAAGAGTTTGGAGTGGTTGATATCTACACAAACAATGTATTTTCAAGGTCAAGAAAAAATTATTTCTGGTGAAAACTCTTAGCTTCCTAGGGAACTGACTCCAACTAGCAACTGCTTAAAGCCAAGGACAATATTTACCCTTGCATAGATTCCTGCATGATTCAAACATGGAAAATCAGATAGCAAAAATGGATATCCATATCAAAGGGAGTGAACCGTTGAAACTGACATCAACAATTTAAAAACTAGCCGGGCATGGCACAGTGGCTCACGCCTGTAATTCTAGCACTTTGGGAGGCCGAGGTGGGTGGATCACCTGAGGTGAGGAGTTCAAGACCAGCCTGGCCATCATGGTGAAACCCCATCTTAAAAAAAAATAAAATAAAATAAAAAAATAACTAGTCTTTGCTACCTCTAAAAAAGGGAAAAAAGGCCAGGCGTAGTGGCTCATGCTTATAATCCCAGCATTTTGGGAGGCTGAGACAGGTGGTTCATTTGAGGTCAGGGGTTCAAGATCACCCTGGCCAAAAGGGTGAAATCCCATCTCTACTACTAAAAATACAAAAATCTGCCAGGCATAGTAACACATTGCCTGTAATCCCTGCTACTCGGGAGGCTGAGGCAGGAGAATTGTTTGAACATGGGAGGCAGAGGTTGCAGTGAGCCAAGATGGGACCATGGCACTCCGGCCTGGGTTAAGAAACAAGACTCCGTCTCAAAAA
Source organism: Callithrix jacchus (assembly GCF_049354715.1). Classification (NCBI taxonomy): domain Eukaryota; kingdom Metazoa; phylum Chordata; class Mammalia; order Primates; family Cebidae; genus Callithrix; species Callithrix jacchus. Next base: position 14,365,690 of record NC_133513.1, on the reverse strand, counting down.
AAAAGAAAAGAAAAAAGGCGGGTGGGGAACTTGCAACTTTAAGTGTCAGTGAAGTATTTACCGCACACACACCAGCTGAGGCAGGCAATGGACATGGACATGTGCACTAATGCATAAAGGAATATCTCATTTAACTGCAAAAACCTGACCCTAGGCAGTCACAACAGGGCAAATATTCTAAGATTCCACTTATAAGGAGATGTCAAGGGCAGTCAAATTCAGAGACAAATAATGATTGCTAAAGGCTGGGGAGGAATGGCGAGTTCAATGTGTAAAGAGTTTCAGTTTGTGAAGATGAAGAATTCCTAGAGATGAATGGTGATGTTTGCACAGCAATGTGAATGTACTTAATGCCAATTAACTGTAAAGTCACTTAAAATGGTAAATGTCATGTTATATATATTTTACCATTAAAAAAAAGTCTGACCCTAATCCTCAAGCTCTCCAAAATGTATATGCTGCAGTTTTAAGCAGCACCAAAACCATCATCTCTATCTGCCATTCTGAGTCCAACACAAACCCATGGCATCTCTTCCTTTCTTCCGTGCTTTTGAAACGTTTAAAGGGAAACGTTGAGACCTGTGAAACCCACCCAAGGCTAACAGTGAGAAGCCACCATCAGGCATAAGAAGTCGGGGGCTGGGAGAATTGAAGGAGCCTTGGCTACGCATTTTAAGGTTCTAGCTCTGAGCTTGCAAGGGAGGGATACCTGAAAACTCCCCATCGATGGCGAAGAAGTCTGCCTCCTCTATGGCCTGGTACACTTTGTGAAGATTGCTCTTAAAATCTGCGGAGAAACCGAGAAGAGGCTCAGAACCGTTGGCCTAAATTCCTGCTAAGGGGAAAGGAAAGGAGGGCCGAGGAGCTCCTGGGGCCGAGAGCCGGAAGGGGACAGGTCGCAGGGGTGTGCACCTGCACGAAGGGATCAAGTCCTTGAGGGGTGCATGGGCCAGAGGGGTATAAGGCCCAGGGGGTGCCCGAATCGGAGGACAACGCCCCGAGGGTGCCGCGGTTGGAGAAGTAAGTACAAGGCCCCGAGGGTGCACGGTACGCAGCGGGACAAGACCCCAGGAGGCGCACGGGCTTAAGGAGGTAAAAGCCCTTAGGCGGCTACCTCAGCCCCAGTCCCAGCCAAACAGGCCGGCCATGGTCTCGGCCTAGCAGGCCAGGGGCAACCGGGTGTGGGGAGGAGGGGAAGTGCACGGCGGACACGCACTGCTCCTGATTATCTCCATTCTGCAAAGTGGCCGGAATCCCGGCCCTACCCGGGCCCGCGCCCGTCTCAGCGGTTCTACTCGCCGAATTCCGCGGCAAACGCGGCTGTAGTAGCGGCAGCAGCAGCAGAGACGGGGCCGCAACTTCCGGACACAGCCCTCGCCTGCTGCGCTTGCGTCAGCGCCTGCGTCGGCGGCGGGGGCGGGGCCAAGGCTGGGCTTCTTTCCTTCCACCGACAGGGTAGGGGCGTGGCTATCGAAGTCCCAAAGGCGTGGCCTAATTTGTGCGAGCATTCAGTTTAGCAGGAAAAAATGTGCCTGTCTCGACATCCAGTCGACCAGGAAATACTGGGTTTCTATTATGTGCTAGCCATCCTTATAGGGGTGTAGATACAGTGATGAACAGGAAAACGTGCTCCCTGCCGCACTGTAGGTTAAACTTGGGATGAGGGGAAATTCAGGCAAGAGTCAAACTTGCCACTTGAGAACACATGAAAATCGCTATGAAGAAAAAAGAGCAGGGTGAGCCCGGGGCGGTGGCTCACGCCTGTAATCCCAGCACCTTGGGAGGCCGAGGCGGGCGGATCAAGAGATCAGGAGTTCGAGGCCAGCCTGGCCAATAAAGTGAAACTCCATGTCTACTAAAAATACAAAAAAATTTAGCTGGGCGTGGTGGCTGGCGCCTGCAGCTACTTGGGAGGCTGAGGCAGGAGAATCGCTTCAACCTGGGAGGCGGAGGTTGCAGTGAGCTGAGTTCATGACACTGCACTCCAGCCTGGGTGACAGAGTGAGACTCCATCTCAAAAAAAGAAAAGAAAAGAAAAAGAGCGGATGCTGTAATAGAGAATAATGGAATCCGGGCGAGGTGGCTCACACCTGGAAGCCTAACACATTGGGAGGCCGAGGCGGGAGGATCACTTGAGCTCAGGAATTCGAAACCAGCCTGGGAAGCATTGTGAGACGTGTCTCTTAAAAAAAAAAAACCCTAAAATAAAAAGAATGATGGAGGTTGTTAGGTGATCAGGGAAAGTAAAGCTGAGACCTTTAGCTACTGCACTAGCTTCTGGGAATACTATGTCGAGTGCACCATATGAGGTCTGGCTCCAGTGGAATTGTATGCTGGTTTGGGGTTGCTGTTCTCCAAAGCCTAGAATTGGGCTGACACGTAGTAGAGGCTCAATAAGCATGGGTTGTGTGAATACATTCAGGTTCTTTCAAAAAAGCCAACTCTGAAAAGTTGGTTAGGGCCCGGCACAGTGGCTCACGCCTGTAATCCCAGCACTTTGGGAGGCCGAGGAGGGCAGATTGGTTGAGACCAGGAGTTCGAGACCAGCCTGGGCAACACAGTGAAACCCTGTCTTTACTAAAATACAAAAAATTAGCCAGGCATGGCGGCCTACGCCTGTAGTCCCGGCTACTCTGGAGGCTGAGGCAGGTGAATTGCTTGAACTCGGGAGGAGGAGGTTTTAGTGAACCAAGATTGTGCTACTCCAGGCTGGGCGACAAATCGAGACTCCGTCTCCAAAAACAACAACAACAACAATAACAGCAACAGAAAGTTGATTAGAAGACCTATTTTCAAATCTACCTCGGCCACTTATTATCTCTGGAATGTATTAAACCTTCCTAAACCTCAATTTCCTGGGATCGTATTGAGGCTCAGTAGTGGTAATGTACATGAATTGATAAGTACTGTATTAACAAATCTGTATAAATAACTGTTTAATGGGGGCCTGCCAACGTGGCTTACACCTGTAATCTCAGTGTTATGGGGGGCTGAGGCAGGAGCATCACCTGAGTCCAGGAGTTACAGACCAGCCTGAGGAACAGAGGGACACCCTGTCTCTACAAAAACAAAATGAAATTTTAAACTGAGTCAGGCGTGGTTGTGCACGCCTGTAGTCCCAACTATTCAGGAGGCTGAGGTGGGAGAATCGCTTGAATCCGAAAGGCGGAGGTGGCCGTGAGCCCAGACCGCGCCACTGTACGCCAGCGGGGCAACAGCGAGACTCTACCTCAAAAACAAATAACAAGAACAAAACAAAACCAGATATCAGCATAAGTTCTAGACGCTGTGACCTAGACGCTGTGAAGGAGCGAAACGTGGTGATAAAATCATTTCAGGCTGTGCGAGGTAGCTCACGCCTGTAATCTCAGCACTGAGGAAGACTCAGGCAGGAGAAACCCTTGAGGCCAGATGTTCAAGACCAGCCTGAAAATCCCGATCCTTTTGTTTCAATAGAAACAAAAGTCACTTAATTTCGATTCCTAACACCGCAAATTGAACTTATAGTCCTGTGATTTTCTGCATAAAATGTGAAGGCAAAAAATAACTGTGGAGAGTACCGTGAGGTATTGTAATATTATTTTAATTTCTGGGCAAAGCTTGTATCCTCCGGATACAAAAACGGCCGCCAGGAGGGAGGAGCGGACAGCGACACACACCCGTCACGCTTCGGGGTGTAACTTCCGACACTAGCCCTTGGTCTGTGGGAGAAGAGGAAGGGGCGGAACCGGTGGTGTTACGCTTGCGCCCCTTCCTCCGGCGGTGAGAGGCCGCTCTAGGCAGCGGGGAGGTCGCGGAGTTGAGGGAGTAGGGAAAGGAGAGCGGCCTCTCCTCTATGGTCGCAAGGCCGGAGCATTTTCACCCAAAGTCGGTCCTAAGTTACTTCCGGTAGCGAAGCCTCTACCTCTTCCTCTGCTCCCGCGGGGGGTCCGGGCAGGGAATAATGGCCGAGTGGGCCCCGGGACAAGTGGAATGGTAAGCCGCGGCACGGCTGGGGGGTGTGAGGGGGCGATCCGGGCTTGATTTCGAGTCGTGATGTGGAAGACTGAGCGTCAGTCCTCTTTGCGGAGCCGCCCGGGCCGGATCGGAGGAGGCGCTTCGGCCTCTCCTCACGCAGGCCGGAGTCCTGAGCATCCCCAGTCTTGGCCGCGGGGTGCGGACTTCAGCTTGGCCAATTGCCCTATCCCTTCCCGAGAGCCCCATGTCCGCACAGCCGGTGGCTGGGCCTCGCTTGCGTCCTGTAGGGGATCAAGGGTCAGAGCCACTCGCTCCAGGGGCTCCCTAGGGTGGGAAGGAGGAGGTGTCGCTTCTAAACACCTTGGAGGGGGACCACGGGACGCCTGCCAGCCAGGAGCGCCTGCCCCACCCTGCAGCAGCCGGGCCAGACTTGATGAGGCACCTAATAGTCGCCAGCGTGAGCTTGCGGTCTCATTGGCGAGGCACGTTCCCGGCCCAAGGCGCAGCGATTGTGCCCACTCTTTAAAATAGGGTGACCGAAGCGCAGAAGAGAGAAAGTGAAACCCCAAAGGCATTCTGGGGCCAGGCAAGTACTCCGCTCTTCTGATTCTGCGCGTTGCGGCTCGGAAATAACTTGGGCAAAAGGGAATTTTTTTTTCCTTCTTTTTTTTTCCCTGAGACGGACTCTCACTCTGTCGCCCAGGCTGGAGTGCAGTGGCGCGATCTCGGCTCGCTGCAACCTCCGCCTCCCGGGTTCAAGCGATTCTCCTACCTCAGCCTCCTAAGTAGCTGGGATTACACAGGCGCTCGCCACCACGCCCAGCTGATTTTTGTACTTTTAGTAGAGACAGAGTTTCACCATTTGGTCAGGCTGGTCTTGAACTCATGAACTCGTGATCCGCCCACCTCGGCCTCCCAAAGGGCTGGCATTACAGGCGTGAGCCACCGCTCCCGGCCGGGGATTTTCTTTTCTTGAAAAAGCAGGCGAGAGGGGGCGACAAATGAAAGTCAGGTTGTATCTAAACGGGGATCTTTGGCGGGGCGGGAGGCAGCACCCTAGCTTTAGCGGAAAAGAGAAACTGAGCCTAGTCGCTGTTAAGCCCTCAGCTGTCACCGTTGGGTCCTCCCTGCCGAAGCCCATTGGTCGGTCCTTTGGGGGTGGTCTTGATGTCACGCTCCGAATGGCCAATAGGAAAGAGCTTTGCTCTCAGGGCACACCCCCGAGCCGGCCAGGACTGCACGTGCTGATGGGGTTATTTTGTTTTTGTCGCTGCTGTTTTGTCAACACCCAGCCTGGGTGTATCCTGACAGATGTGCTCTGCTTTTCCATATATACATAAACTTGATGGAAAAAATTGTATTTCTCCAGGGCAGTTCTTTTCGTTTGCTTTTTGGCTCCAGCGTTTGGCACTGGCACTAAGTATGTAGCCATCACTCAATAAATGCTGCTACTGATAATTCTGTTAATAATGCTCGTCAGCCACACAGCAAACTCTTTGACTATCTATTTATAGTTTGTCAACGAGACCTCACAGCAGGGCGGGGCTCCGCAGCTCACGCCTGTGGTCCCAGCAGTTTGGGAGGCTTAAGTGGGAAGATCCCTTGAGTCCGGGAGACCACACCAACCTAGGCAACATAGGGAGACACTGTCTCTTTAAAAATTGTTTTAAAAGTAAACCTCCCGGCCGGGCGTGGTGGCTCATGCCTGTTATCCAAGCACTTTGGAGGCCAAGGCGGGCGGATCACCTGAGGTTGGGAGTTCAAGACCAGCCTGACCAACATGGTGAAACCCCGTCTTTAAAAAAAAAAAAAAAAAAGTAAACCTCCCAGCTGGGTGCAGTGGCTTATACTTGTAATCCCAGCACTCTGGGAGGCTGAAGCGGGTGGATCAGAAAGTCAGGAATTTGAGACCAGCCTGACCTCTACTAAAATACAAAAATCAGCCAGGTGTGGTGGCACATGCCTGAAATCCCAGCTACTCAGGAGGCTGAAGCATGAGAATCGCTTGAACCTGGGAGGCAGAGGTTGCAGTGAGCCAAGATGGTGCCACTGCATTCCAGCCTGGGAGACAGAGTGAGACTCTGTCTCAAATTAAAAAAAAAAAAAAAAAAAGGGAAACCTCCCAACTGCCCTTTGAAGTTGACAGGATTATCCTAGATGAGATCAATAGGGAATAGGAAGTTTAGGAAGAATAAATTGTGACCAGATTTGAACTCAGATTAGTGTCACTCCTAAGACTATACTGTTTCAACTCTACTAACCTCTCTAATGAGAAATTATAGTTCAGGAGATGAGAAAATATACACAAATAAAAGTTTAAATAAATAAATGTACACAAATAAAACAGACAGAGACAAGAAAGATTAATTTGAGTGTTGGGGGAGTTAGTCATTAAAGACTTTTAAGTGACAGTTGATTTGGGTCTTTTCAGTTGGATACATTTGACCCAGCAATATTGTGAAGCTGTGTTACAGATGAAGGGAACAGTGAGAGGGTAAGGAAAAACGTCCAAGGCTGGATGCTGTGGCTTACACCTGAAATCCCTGCACTTTGGGAGGCCAAGGAGGGCAGATTGCTTGAGCTCAGGTGTTGAAGATCAGCTTGGGATACATGGTGAAACCCTGTCTCAACAACAAAAAAATATGTAGAAAATTCAGGCTGGAGTAGGGGTATGCACCTGTAGTCCCAGCTACTCAGGAGACCGAGGCAAGAGGATCGCTTGAGTCCTGGGGGCGGAGATTGCAGTGAGCCGAGATCATGCTACTGCGTTCCAGCCTGGGCAACAGAGCAAGACCCTTTCTCAAAAATTCCCAAGGAACAGGACTTAATAGGTAGGACTACAGTGTAGTGTGAGCAGGGAAGTAGAAAGGGAAAATCACAGTGATAGTAACAGGTAACATTGACATGGGCACTTACTGTGTGCCAGCACTATTTTGAGTGCTGTGCATATATTCATTTAATCCTTTCAACAACTCAGGCAAGTATAACTAAGACCCCCATTTTACAGATGAGGTACCGGAGGCACGGAAAGGTTAGGTGATTCTTCTGGTATCATGCAACTAATCATTGGTGGAGCTGGGATTTTAACTCATTCTGGTCCCAGAGTTTGGGCTCTAAGTTAAAGTTATGTTTATTGCTAGTGGACTATAAAGAAACAATGATCAGCTTACCACTGTGGGTTTTATTTTCTTGTAGTGGGGAAGATTTTGAACAAATAAGGGACTTAATCAGACTGGGAGGATGACTCAGGCAATGGAGAAAGGATTGATTGGTGGAAAGAGGAGACCGGAAATGTGATTTGAACTTTGTTTTGTTAACACCATACCCATATCTTATGTAAGACATACATACATTTGTATGTAACAGCTCTCTAGTTCCCAAACTTCTGTGTGCCTAAGAATTTTCTGAAGGACTTGTTAAAATATACGTTCCTGGGTCTCTCTCCCAGACATCCTTGTTCAGATTAACCAAACTTCCTGGGTGACTCTTACTGAGGTATTAAGAACCACAGTACTGTGATAGGAAGTCAACTGTTTATTGATTTGATTTTCATCTACAAATAAATAGAGCCCAGCTTTGTGTCAGCCACTCTTGGCTGTGATGATAGAATTCAGTGGGTTGGTTCCTTTCCTTAGGAAACTCAGGATTTGGTTGGAGAGGCAAAGACATCACTGAAATAGTATGTAGAAAGCATAACAGCAATATATTTTAACGTGTATTTTGAGACAGGGTCATGGTCTATTTCTCAGGCTGTAATGCAATGGCACGATCATAGTTTATTGCAGCTTTGACTTCGTTCCCTGGGCTTAGGTGATACTCCCACCTCAGCCTCCCACATAGCTGGGACTACAGGTGCATGCCACCACACCTGGCTGATTTTTGTATTTTTTGTAGAGATAGGGTTTGACCATGATGCCCAAGCTGATCTTGAAGTCCTGGCAATCCACTCACCTTGGCCTCCCAAAGTGCTGTGATAAAAATACCTTAAAACTAATACTTAGACCAGGCATGGTGGCCCACACCTGTAATGCTTGCACTTTGGGAGGCTGAGGCAGGAGGACCACTTGAGCTCAGGAGTTCAAGAGCAACATAGTGAGACAGTGAGACCTCATATCTTTCTCTCTTTTTTTGAGACAGTCTTGCTGTTGCCCAGGCTGAAGCTGCCCAGGCTGAAGTGCAGTGGCGTGATCTCAACTCACCGCAACCTTCACCTCCCCAGCTCAAGCGATTCTCCTGCCACAGCCTCCCGAGTAGCTGGGACCATGGGCACACACCACCATGCCTAGTTAATTTTTTTTTTGTATTTTTTTAGAAATGAGATTTTGCCACTTTGGCCAGGCTAGTCTCAAACTCCTGACCTCAAGCAATCTGCCAGACTCCCTCCCAAATTGCTGGGATTATAGGCGTGACCCACCATGCCTGGCCTAGTCTCTTTTTTGTTGTTGTTGTTTTGAGACAGAGTCTTGCTCTGTGATCAGATGCCAGGCTCGAGCGCAGTGGCACAATCTTGGCTCATTGCAGCCTCCGCCTCCAGGTTCAAGCAATTCTCCTGTCTCAGCCTCCTGAGTAGCTGGGAATACAGGCATGCGCCACCATGGCCAGCTAATTTTTGTATTTTTTAGTAGGACGCGGTTTCACCAGTTTCACCATGTTGGCCAGGATGGTCTCCATCTCTTGACTTCGTGATCTGCCCACCTCGGCCTCCTAAAGTGTTGGGATTACAGGTGTGAGCCACTGCACCTGGCCTAGTCTCTGTTTTTTTGAAGAAGTATTTTAAAAGGCTAAAAGCAGGCCAGTGTGGTAACTCACACCTGCAGTTCCAGCACTTTGGGAGGCTGAGGTGGGTGGATCACCCGAGGTCAGGAGTTTGAGACCAGCCTGGGCAGCTTGGTGAAACCCCGTCTCTAGTAAAAATACAAAAATTAGCCGGGCATGGTGGCAGGTGCCTGTAGTGCCAGCAACTCTGGGGACTGAGACAAGAGAATCACTTGAACTTGGGAGGCAGAGGTTGCCGTGAGCTGAGATCGCGCCATTGTACTCCAGGCTGGGTGATACAATAAGACTCAGTCTCAATAAAATAAAAAATTAAAATAAAAGACTAAAAACAAACAAAAGCCAATAATTAAGGTGTGGGTAACTTGGTAACTACTCATAGTTTTTGATAGCTTTCTGAGTTGCTGAACATCTACAGCGTAGAACAGGATGGGTCCTTGAATATACGCTACAAGAAAAATAAGGACAGGCTCCAGCGAGAGCCAGGATAGCACCCCCTCCTTGTGTTACCCAACACCACTCAAGGCAGTGAATCACAGGGCTTCAAGGTCTAGGCAGCAAGTCAGTATCCAGAGGAGTTAGTCACCTTTGCTCTACTGGTTTCGACCCTGTCCAGAAAGAAAATCTAGCTGGAGTTTGAAAACACAATGTTTTATACAGTAAGTGACTGGAAACGTTTCTCTTATATTAATGGGAGAGCCGGGTTTTGCCGCCTGCAGGAAGTGCACAAATTGTATTGTTCTGTTTGAGGTTTCTGAACCTTGCCAGAAACAAGTTCTTTAGTTACATGCATCACTGAGAGATTGTGTATGTTCCCAGCCCTTCCTTTTCTTTTACGGATTTAAGGATCATTATGCTTTGTCAGTTAGGCCTGTCTTCAGGGAAAACAGAGAAGGTCATCTTGATGAGATAACTTGGAAATGTCCAAATCCTCAGAGATTATGACAGTTGTTTCCTACCAGTTTTGCCAACAATGATAAGTAACGACCTGACATGAAATCAAGAGTGGAAAGCTCTGGCCAGGCACACCTGCAACCCCAGGACTTTCAGAGGCCAAGGTAAGCACATTGCTTGAGTTCAGGAGTTTAAGATCAGCCTGGGCAATGTAGCAGAACCCCATCTCTGCACAAAACTAGTCCAGGCTACATAGGAGGCTAAGGCAGGAAGATCACATGAGCCTGGGGAGGTCGAGGCTACAGTGAGCCATGATCTCACTACTGCACTCTAGCCTGGGTGACAGAGTGGGACCTATCTCAAAAAAAAAAGAGAGAGAGAGGAAAACTCTAAGCTAACAGAACTTCAAAAGCTAACTAGCCTAAAGCCAAGCTGCCTGGAAACAACCATATATCCATTAGTATACTTGGAAGAAGGCATCACGTTATGGGACAGGGGATGAAACCTCGGGGGTCAGGCAGATAACAGAACTGGAAAGGACAGGTGGGAGAGGAATATAGCTAGATGACGCTGGCACGGCTGCTGAGTTCCTTGGCTCAAGCTGATCTTGTCATGCACGATGCAATTCCAGCATTGCCAGATCTCTGTTTTGTTGTTGTTGTTGTTGTTGTTGTTGTTGTTGTTGTTTTGTTTTCCAAGAGAAGCCAGGAACCTAAATTTTTATGTCAAATCACATTTTTTTTTTTTTTTTGTACATGCTGGCACCACATTTAATTTAAAAGGAAAAGGGAGAAAAACACCAGGTGAAGGAAAGCCTGCCTGCAGGCCAGATGTTGCCCCAGTAGGGCCATGGCTGCTGGTGGTAAGACCATTCTGGGACACAGAAGATGGATGATGATGATGATGATAATGGTGCATCCCCGTGGAGAGGCTCACCTGCTTCCTTGTAATCACTGCAAGAGGCAGAAAGGTGTTGCACATTGAGACCCTCTTATCCCAATAGATCAACAGTATCTCTTAACCTCCTCTGGCCCCTTCTGAGAGCCTAATCCTATAGACTGCCTTCCAGAAACATACATGTACTATACACAAACACAAGCGTGGCACGGAATTCAGACTTCCCGAGGCATCTCTCCAAACTCCGGTTGAAGACCCAACTTTTTCTTCAGAAACCTCAGCTCTTCAGAATGACTCAGTCCCTATGGGAACTCCAGAGGTTTTGCTGTACTCTTCAGTTCTGTGGTGTTCTATCGTTTGTAAACTGGTTTGTTTGCTGTTTTGTAGATTTTCCCAAACCCAGGCATCCTTCCCATTCGTTTTTGAACTAAGCGATTATTGCTTCTCCGTCCACCTTTGGCTAAGATCAACTGGGTAATCAACAGTTGTAGGCTGGGCGTGGTGGCTCACACCTGTAATCCAAGCACTTTGGAGGCCAAGGCGGGCAGATCACCTAAGGTTAGGAGTTCAAGACCAACTTGACCAACATGGTTAAACCCTGTCTCTGCTAAAAATACAAAATTAGCCAGATGTGGTGGTGCATGCATGTAATCCCAGCTACTGTGGAGGCTGAGGCAGGAGAATTGCTTGAACCTGGGAGGCAGAGGTTGTAGTAAGCTGAGATCCAGCTATTGCACTCCAGCCTGCACAACAAGAGCAAAACTCTGTCTCAAAAATAATAATAATAAATTGAAAATAAAATAAAAGTCAATGCTACCATTTATGGTAGACTTACCATGTGCCAGGCTTTGTACTAGGCACTTGACTCACATTCTCTTTTTTTTTTGCTGGTCCAGAAACCCAGAGGCATTCTCTTATTTACTGCTGCAAACCTCCCACTGTGGTTAAGTACTATCACAGTTCCCCATGTATACACTAGCAGCTGAGGCTCACCGCTGGTAAATGGGAGAGGTGGGGTGAGAACCCAGGCAGCCCAGCTGTGGAACCTGTGTTCCTTACCACTGTGCCTCCAGAGCACGAAGTGTGAACCCTTCCCTGCATGGTCAGTGAGTGCAATGGAAAGCGATTTTCTTTCTTTTCCTTCATAGTAGCAATATTGAGAAACTCACCAGCAATAGTATGAATAATCATTTCTATAGCCCATATTTGCACCATACAAATTTGGAGTCACTTTCCTTCACTGTCTCTAATCCTCACAAGAAATATGGATGGTTTATGTACTGTGACCACCATTTCACAGTTGAAGAAACTTGGTTGGAGAGCTCAAGAAATTTCTGCACAGTCACAGAGTTAGTGACTTGGGGAGTTAAAAGTCTAACTCCAAGATCTTCTGTGTCATACTACCTCTCAAAAACAAACAAAAAAATCTATGGCCCAGATAAAAACAAGAAGAGAATGGTCCTTTGTCATTTGCATATTAGTAATGTTAGCATGTTTCTGTGGCACGGAGCTGGCTGGATCCAGAGGGCATGAGATGCATGTTTGGGTTGATTTGGGGAAAAAAGGATATTATTGAGCCATGGCAGATTTGGCCTGGCAAGCCAGAAAACAAGTCTTCACTCCTCATTTATTGGAATTGCTTCCATTAGAGCCTCTGAAGTCAAATATTTATAAAATATGATTGCCTAATGGGAAGGCAGATTTATGTGCACAAAAAAGTGTTATTTACAGGAAGCATATCTGTTGTTACCAACCCCAGACATTTTGCCAGGCCAAGAAGCTGGTTTATTTAAAATCATACACCTGGAAAGGTCTTTGGAAATTTAATTGAGGCCAGGCTCATACTTGTAATCCCAGCACTTTGATAGGCCAAGGCCAGCAGATCACTCGAGGTCAGGAGTATGAGATCAGCCTGGCCAACATGGTGAAAACCCATCTCTACTAAAAATACAAAAAATTAGCTGGGCATGGTGGCGCGTGCCTGTAATCCCAGCTACTCAGGAGGCTGAGGCAGGAGAATTGCCTGAACCCGGGAGGCGGAGGTTGCGGTGAGCCAAGATTGCACCATTGCACTCCAGCCTGGGTCACAAGAGCGAAACTCCGCCTCAAAAAAAAAAAAAAAAAAAATTAGCTGGGCCCAGTGGCAGGCACCTGTAATCCCAGCTACTCGGGAGGCTGAAGCAGAATTGCTTGAACCCGGGAGGTGGAGATTGACGTGAGCCAAGATCATGCCACTGCACTCCAGCCTGGGCGTCAGAGTGAGACTCTGTCTCAAAAAACAAAGGGAAATTTAATTGAGAATACTGAGACCAAGGAAATAGTGAAGGAGAAGGATTCAGAATTCTCTGCCACATCCTTCGAGTCTATTGAACCTTCTACTACATGTGCCATTTTGCTTTACTACTTTTGAAAAAATATAACAAATAGGCTAGATATTCAGTGCTGATTATGTGCTTTATGGTATGTGGATTTTAGTAAATCAAATTTGTCACATTTGAAAATTAGAGTTTCAGCCTGGGCAATGTGGTGAAACCACATCTTTATTAAAAATAGAAAAATTTAGCCGAGTGTAGTGGTAAACACCTGTAGACCCAGCTACTCAGGAGGCTGAGGAGGAAGGATCATCTGAGCCTGGGGAGTCAAGGCTACAGTGAGCAGCAATTGCACCACTGGGCTCCAGCTTTGGTGAGAAGTAATGAATTAATAAAAATTAGGGCTTTAGTATTACAACTCCTTTAGATTTTGTTTAGAAGCTTTTCTGATCTCTACCAGAAAGCCTCCCATGCCCCCCCTAAAAAATGAGAGCGTTAATAGAATGACAATACTTTTTTTTTTTTTTTTTTTTAGTTCATGTCTTTTATTAACTCGGTTATTTGTCTTCTGGTTTGTTAAAGCAGTAAGTCAGACAACATTTGCCACAATAATGTCTGTCAAAGTGGCTTGCCATAAACACTCCAGCACCACATTCATCAGAAGGGCATTCTCGACGAAGGCGACTAATTTTGCCATTCTCATCCACCTTGTAATATTTCAGGACAGCCAGCTTAACCTTCTTTCTCTTGTGCTTATTCTTGGGAGTGGTGTAAGACTTCTTCTTCCTTTTCTTAGCACCACCACGAAGTCTCAACACAAGATGAAGAGTAGACTCCTTCTGAATGTTGTAGTCAGACAAAGTACGTCCATCTTCCAGTTGCTTGCCAGCAAAGATCAGTCTTTGCTGATCAGGAGGAATTCCTTCCTTATCCTGGATCTTGGCCTTTACATTTTCTATCGTATCAGAGGGTTCAACCTCGAGGGTGATGGTTTTTCCCGTAAGGGTTTTCACGAAAATCTGCATTTTGGTGGCGGCCCCACGTGAGGCGCAGATGGCGGATCGAAAAGGAAGAATCGACAATACTTTTATATTAACTACTCTTCAAACTGTTTGCCTGATTTTTGTCACTTTTTTTTTCTAGATTAATGATATTTTGCAGCAGTTTTCTACATCAGAAATTTTCTATGTCTGTGGATCCCAAAATTTGCTAAGAAATGGAGGAACCTCAGAAATACTATCTGAACACAGTGGACCTTGAGAAAGATGACCCTCTCAAAAGCACCGGCCCTCAGATTTCTGTTAGTGAATTTTCTTGCCACTGCTGCTACGACATCCTGGTTAACCCCACCACCTTGAACTGTGGGCACAGCTTCTGCCGTCATTGCCTTGCTTTATGGTGGGCGTCTTCAAAGAAAACAGAATGTCCAGAATGCAGAGAAAAATGGGAAGGTTTCCCCAAAGTCAATATTCTCCTCAGGTAATGCTCAGCCTGTATTGTTAGCACAGACAGCCCATAAAATGTGGTTTCGCTCTTGTTTTGTTTTGTTTTGAGACGGAGTCTCGCTCTGTCCCTCAGGCTGGAGTGCAGTGGCGTGATCTCAGCGGCTCCCTTTTGCCTCCTGTGTTCAAGTGATTCTCCTGCTTCAGCCTCCTGAGTAGCTGGGATTGTAGGATGACAGGTGCACGCCACCACACCTGGCTGATTTTTGTATTTTTAGTAGAGACAGGGTTTCACCATGTTGGCCAGGATGGTCTCGAATTCCTGACCTCATGATCCACCACCTTGGCCTCCCAAAGTGCTGGGATTACAGGCATGAGCCACCATTCCCTGCCTGCTTTTTCTTTTCTTTTTTTCTTTAAAAAGAAATGGGGTCTGACTATGTTGCCCAGGCTGGTCTCAAACTCCTCACCCCAAGGGATCCTCCCACTTCAGCCTCCCAAAGTGCTGGGATTACTTTGGTGTGAGCCACCATGTCCGGCCAATGGGCTTTCTCTTAATGGGAGCAGCAGTGTTTGAAAGGTCACAGACTTGGAGCTCACCGCCTTGGGGTCATAGTGGATCTGCTGGAATATGAATTAGGGAGCTCAAGGAGCTAGAAATCCAGATTCCCTTCCTCATAGGTGACCATGACTTTTTAAGTTGTTTATTATGAATGAAGGAAAGAAAGTCTGGTTAGCAGACCATTGCTTCTGATCCTGTCATACAAAGGCCAGACAAGTGACTCACACCTGTAACCCCAACACTTTGGGAAGCTGAGGCAGGAACATTGCTTGATACCAGGAATTTAAAAACAGCCTGGGCAACACGGTGAGTCCTCACCTCTACAGAAAATTTCAAAAGTTAGCCAGGTGTGGTGGCACATGCCCGTAGCCCCAGCTATGCAGGAGGCTGAGGTGGGAGGATTGCTTCAACCTGGGAGGTAGAGGCTGCAGTGAGCCCACACCACTACACTCCAGCCTGGGCAACAGAGCAAGACCCTGTCTCAAAAAAAAAAAAATAAAAGGAAGGCAAGCAAATGGTATAACTGTATAATTGTGAATAACTGATTTGATGCTGATATTCATAATCTTTAACCTCAGTTCCAGTTATCGCGTTAATAGAATTTCTCATGTATAACATCACATTGCCAAAGCCACCTTTCAGATAGGTTGTTTTTTTCTGCTTCCTTGGCTGGTACCTGTGAAGTCTCTGAGGCTTAAATCCTCTTCCCCTCTTCTATTGTCTTAGCAATGCATGTGGCCTTCTTGATTTCAATCTAGTATTAGAAAGTTCCATGAACCCAACCTTTTCACTAAAGATGTGTTTACACTTTGTTCTTACCTGTCAGTCTTGCTTTAGCTGAAGGTTAAATTTAATCTTAAATTAGAGGAGGGTTCTTTGTATATAACTGAAAATAAAGAGCCCTACATTATAAGCTGATGGTCTTTCTCTTATTACTGAATTTTGCTTTTTTCTCTTCTTATAAATTGATTTTAACATAAGCATTTTCTCTCTCTCTCTCTCTCTCTCTCTTTCTCTCTCTCCACACAAACACACACACACACTCACTCTCTCCCTCTCTCTCTGTTTGTATTCTTTAAGATGAAGTCTCACTCTGTCACCCAGGCTGGAGTCCAATGGTGCAATCTTGGCTCATTGTAACCTTCACCTCCTAGGTTCAAGTGATTCTCCTGCTTCAGCCTCCCGAATAGCTGGGATTACAGGCGCCCACCACCACCCCCAACTAATTTCTGGGTTTTTTTGAGACTGAGTTTTGCTCTTTTTTTTTTTTTTAAGATGGGGTTTCACTATGATGGCCAGGCTGGTCTTGAACTCCTGACCTCAGGTGATCCACCTACCTCGGCCTCCCAAAGGGCTAGGATTACAGGCGTGAGCCACTGCACCTGGTGAATTTTGCTCTTGTTGCCCAGGCTGGAGTGCAATAGTGCGATCTCAGCTTACTGCAGCCTCTGCCTCCTGGGTTCAAGTGATTCTCCAGTCTCAGCCTCCCAAGTAGCTGGGATTACAGGCATGTGCCACCACGCCCAGCTATTTTTTTTTTTTTTTTTTTGAAGCAGAGTCTTACTCTGTCGCCAGGTGCCAGGCTGGAGTGCAGTCGTGTAATCTTGGCTTACTGCAACCTCCACCTCCCGGGTTCAAGCAGTTCTCCTGCGTCAGCCTCCCTAGTAGCTGGGACTACAGGCGTGTGCCACCACACCCAGCTAATTTTTGTATTTTAGTAGAGACATGGTTTCACCATGTTGGCCAAGATGGTCTCGATCTCCTGACTTTGTGATCCGCCTTCCTTTGCCTTCCAGAGTGCTGGAATTACAGCCATGGGCCACCCTGCCTGGCCAATTTTGTATTTTTATTTTTAGTAGAGACGGGGTTTCTCCATTTTGGTCAAGCTGGTCTTGAACTCCTAACCTCAGGTGATCCATCTGCCTTGACCCCACAAAGTGCTTGGATTACAGGCGTGAGCCACCTTACCTGGCCTAATTTTTGGATTTTTAGTAGAGACAGGATTTCACCATTTTGGCCGGGCTAGTCTCAAACTCCTGACCTCAAGTGATCCGTCCATCTTGGCCTTCCAAAGTGCTAGGATTACAGGTGTGAACCACCGTGCCTGGCCTGGGCCCTTCTTTTAAAAATAGTGGAAAATTGGCTGCGCGCAGTGGCACATGCCTGTAATCCTAGCATTTTAGGAGGTGAAAACAGGTGAATCACGAGGTCAGGAGATCAAGACCATCTTGCCAGCATGGTGAAACCCTGTCTCTACTAAAAATACAAAAATTAGCGGGGTGTGGTGGTGCATATCTGTAATCCCAGCTACTCAGGAGGCTGATGCAGGAGATCTGCTTGAAACAGAGAGGCAGATTGCAGTGAGCTGAGATCGCGCCATGGCACTCCAGCCTGGCGACAGAGGGAGACTCCTTCTCAAAAAAAAAACGAAAAACAAAAAACTGGAAAATTACTGATAAAACTAAAGACCCCTTTGACACCTCCTTTTCCCATCTTAGAATCCTTTCCTTCCTTTTTCCCCAGAATAGTTTCAGTTATGACTTAGTTGTGCTTTTGTTCAGATTTTTTAAAATACTTAAAAAAAAAAACTTTTTAATAGAGATAAGGTCTCACTATGTTGGCCAGGCTGGTCTTCCTGAACTCAAGTGATCCTCCTGCCTCAGCCTCTTACAGTGCTGGGATTATAGGCATGAGTCACCACACCTGGCCTCAGATTTTCAAAAATACTCTTTTTTGAGACAGAGTCTTGTTCTGTTGCCCAAGCTGGAGTGCAGTGGTGCGATCCCAGCTCACTACAGCCTCCTTCTCCCAGGTTCAAGCAATTCTCCTGCGTCAGCCTCCAGAGCGGCTGGGATTACAGGTGCCCACCAACATACCCAGTTGATTTTTGTATTTTTAGTAAAACCATGATCTCAACTTACTGCAACCTCCACCTCCTTCAAGTGATTCTCATGCGTCAGCCCCCTCAGTAGCTGGGATTACAGGCATGCGCCATTACGCCAGGCTAATTTTTATATTTTTTAGTAGAGACAGGGTTTTGTCATGTTGACCCGGCTGGTCCTGAACTCCTGGCCTCAAGTGATCTGCCTACCTCGGCCTCACAAGGTACGAGGTGTGAGCCACCACACCCAGCCTGGTACATGTATGTTTAAAAGTATTTTTAAGCCAGGCGCAGTGGCTCATGCCTGAAATCCCACACTTTGGGAGGCTGAGGTGGGCAGATTCCCTGAGCCTCAGGAGTTTGATACCAGCCTGAGCACCATGGTGAGACCTTGTCTCTACTAAAAATACAAAAAAAAAAAATTAGCTGGGTGTGGTGGTGTGTGCCAGTAAGCTGAGATCAGGCCATTGCACTCCAGCCTGGATGACAGAGTAAGACTCTGTCTCAAAAAAAAAAAAGAAAACCAAAAATCTGGCCGGTGCAGGTGCATTGGCTCGTGCCTATAATCCCAGTGCTTTGAGAGGCCGAGGTAGGCAGAAGTCAGGAGTTCGAGACCAGCTTGGCCAACATAGTGAAACCCCATATCTACTAAAAATATAAAAGATTAGCCGGGCATGGTGTCAGCTGCCTGTAATCCTGGCTCTCAGGAGGCTGAGGTAGGAGAATGGCTTGAACCCAGGAGGCAGAGGTTGCAGTGAGCCAAGACTGTGCCACTGCACTCCAGCCTAGGCAACAGAGCAAGACTCTGTCAAAAAAAAAAAAAAAGAGAAAGTAATTGTAAACAACCCAATAGATTGTTTCCAATTTTTTGCTTTTACCAACAGTACTATAATACATTTCTTGTCAATTCTCCTAGGGTAACTATGTTATTAGATGTTGACTACCAGTTTTACAAACAACTATCTTATATTTTTTTGTATTCTCCATAGGGATGCCATTGAAAAGTTATTTCCTGATGCCATTAGGATGAGACTTGAAGACATTCAGCAGAATAATGACATAGTCCAAAGTCTTGCAGCCTTTCAGAAATATGGAAACGATCAGATTCCTTTAGCTCCCAACATGGGCCGAGTGAATCAGCAGAGGGGAGGGGGATTTTTTTCTGGTGTGCTCACAGCTTTAACTGGAGTGGCAGTAAGTCGATCGCTGTGTTCCTCTGTGTCCCCCACACCTCACCCCCCAACCCCTGATTTCCACTGAAGTCAGTTCCGTTGAAATCGCTTAAACAATTGATGTGACTGCATATAATTCACTGCATACATTGAAATCTGCTGGGTTCTGTGATTTCTTCAGGTATGTTGCTTACTCAAGTAGATCATTTAATAGTACCTAGTAAATAGAGAAAGGTGGTAGAACTGCAATTCAAGACCAAGTCTGGCTTGGTAATAAAATCTTGCTCTGTCACCCAGGCTGGTGTGCAATGGTGCAGTCTAGGTAAAAGTGTTCTTTTAGGGTGATGAAAATGCTCTAAAACCAGCTGTGGTGATGATTATACATTTTTGTGAACACGTTAAAAACCATGGATTCTGTACTTCAAACATGAGAATTTTATGTGGATTACATCTCTCTCTCTCTCTCTCTTTTTTTTTCTTTTTTTTTTTTAAAAAAACAGAGACGAGGTTTCACCGTGTTGGCCGGGATGGTCCTGATCTCTTGACCTCGTGATCCGCCCGCCTCGGCCTCCCAAAGTGCTGAGATTACAGACATAAGCCACTGTTTTTTGTTTTTTGTTTTGAGACAGAGTTTCGCTCTTGTTACCCAGGCTGGAGTGCAATGGCGCAATCTCAGCTCACCGCAACCTACGCCTCCTGGGTTCAGGCAATTCTCCTGCCTCAGCCTCCCGAGTAGCTGGGATTACAGTCATGCGCCACCATGCCCAGCTAATTTTTTGTGTTTTTAATAGAGACCATGTTGACCAAGATGGTCTCGAGCTCTTGACCTCATGATCCACCCACCTCGGCCTCCCAAAGTGTTTGTTTTTTTTTATATATGAATTCTTGCCCTGTTGCCTAGACTGGAGTTCAGTGGCATCATCTGGGCTCACTGCAGCCTCCACCTCCTGGGTTCAAGCATTTCTCCTGCCTCAGCTTCCTGAATAGCTGGGATTACAGGCATGTGTCACCACACCCAGCTCATTTTTGTATTTTTAGTAGAGATGGGATTACACCATGTTGGTCAGGCTGGTCTGGAACTGCTGACCTCGAGTGATCCACCTGCTTTGGACTCCCAAAGTGTCGGGATTATAGGGATGAGCCATTGTGCCCTGCCTTCCTTGGTAATACAATCTTAAGAACATACCAGTTAACTAAATTCCATTGTGAAGACTTTTTTCTTTCCAAGTTCTATGCATAAAAAATCTAAATGTTTTTCCAATGGAAAAGACACGAGTCAGTTACATTGAGCAAGTTGTTAGAGTCAAGGCACCAGCTGCTCCCAGGCGCCTGAGGTGAGTCCTCTTCTCACCTCTGTACCCTCACTGCCGAGCAATCAGCAGAGAGAGGTACCCAAGGACAGCTGTACTCCCAGATCTCTGTGGCAGGGGTGTTGCACTGCTTCTGTGTGCAGACTCCGTGTCATTCCCTATGAGCTCAGACTCTTCCTTTCCCTGCCTCCCAGCCACATATTTAGAAACTGGCATCTGTGCCTCCCCATGGTTTAAAGTCCCTGTCACTTTTCCCCAGGTGGTCCTGCTCGTCTATCACTGGAGCAGCAAGGAATCTGAACATGACCTCCTGGTCCACAAGGCTGTGTCAAAATGGACAGCAGAAGAAGTTGTCCTCTGGCTGGAGCAGCTGGGCCCTTGGACCTCTCTCTACAGGGAAAGGTTTTTATCTGAACGAGTAAATGGAAGGTGAGGAGCAAAGTCTTCTGACACACCATGGACATTTTAGAAAACAGCTTTATTGATATATAATCCACGCTGGGCCTGGTGGCTCACACCTGTATTCCCAGCACTTTGGGAGGATGAGACAGATGGGTCATTTGAGGTCAGGACTTTGAGACCAGCCTGACAAATACAGTGAAACCTCATCTCTACTAAAAATACAAAAAAAAAAAAAAATAGCTGAGTGTGGTGGTACGTGCCTGTAATGCCAGCTATTTGGGAGGCTAAGGCAGGAGAGTCTCTTGAACACAAGAGGTGGAAGTTGCAGTGAGCTGAGATCGTGTGACTGCACTCCAGCCTAGGCAACCGGGCAAGACTCTATCTCAAAAGAGAAAGATGAAATCCACATAAAATTCTCACGTTTGAAGTACACGATCCATGGGTTTTAATGTGTTCACAAATATGTGTAATCATGGCTACAGCTGGTTTTAGAACATTTTCAGCACCCTAAAAGAAAGCTTTTACCCTTTAGTTAATCCTCATTTCTCTCCAATCCCCTGCCCTGGCAAACACCTTTCTACTCTCTGTCTTTATGGATTTGCCTATTCTGGACATTTCATGTAAATGGATTTCATACAATACATGGTATTTTGTGTTCAACTTTTTCACTTGCCATAATTTTTTTCAAAGTTTACCCATGACATAGCATATATCAGTACTTCGTTTCTGTTTTTTTTTTTGAGATGGGGTCTACCTCTGTTGCCCAGCCTGGAGAATACAGTGGCCTAATCTCAGTTCACTGCAACCTCTGCCTCCTGGGTTCAAGTGATTCTCCTGCCTCAGCTTCCTGAGTAGCTCGGATGCACCTGCCACCCCACCCAGCTAATTTTTATATTTTTAGTAGAGACGAGGTTTCATGGTGTTGGCCAGGCTGGTCTTAAACTCCTGACCTTGTGATCCACCCACCTCAGCCTCCCAAAGTGTTGGGATTACAGGTGTGAGCCACCGTGCCCAACCACTGTATTCCTTTTTTTTTTTTTTAATTGTGTTTTGTTGCACTGTTCAGATACTTTGTTCCTTTTTATAGCTAAATAATAATCTACTGTAAGAGTATACTGTATTTTATTTATCCATTCATTGGTTGATGGACATTTGGGATAACTCCATTTTTTGGCTATTGCGAATAATGATGCTGTGATTGTTCATGTGCAGATTCTTTTTTGTTTCTTCTTCTTTTTTTTTTTTTTTTGAGATAGAGTCTTGCTCTGTCACCCAGGCTGGAGTATAGTGGTGTGATCTTGGCTAACTGCAACCTCTGCCACCTGGTTTCAAGCAATTCTCCTGTCTCAGCCTCCTAAGTAGCTGGAATTACAGGTGGGCACTACCATGCCTGGCTAACTTTTGTATTTTTAGTAGAGATGGGGTTTCACCATGTTGGTCAGGCTGGTCTCAAACTCCTGTCCTTGTGATCCACCTGCCTTGGACTCCCAAAATGCTGGGATTACAGGCATGAGCCACCATGCCTGGCCCATGTGCAGATTCTTGCATGAACATGTAGTTTCTTTCTTTTTTTTTTTTTTCTTGAGACGGAGTTTCGCCCTTGCCACCCAGGCTGGAGTGCAATGGTGCGATCTCAGCTCACCACAACCTCCGCCTCCTGGGTTCAAGCAGTTCTCCTTCCTCAGCCTCCTGAGTAGTTGGGACTACAGGCGCACGCCACCATGCCCAGCTAATTTTTGTATTTTTAGTAGAGACAGTGTTTCACCTTGTTGACCAGGATTGTCTTGATCTCTTGACCTCGTGATCCACTTGCCTTGGCCACCCAAAGTGCTGGGATTATAGGCGTGAGCCACCACGCCCAGCCTCTTTTTTTTTTTCTTATCAGTGGTTTGGCAGAGCCAGTGCGCTCCCTTTGTGACTCTCACCGAAGAGAACATATATTTTCAATACTGTCTTGAAGTGGAATGACTGATACATATGGTATCTTTATTCTGACTTTACGTACTGTCAAACTATTTTCCACGTCAGCTATACTGTTTTATGTCCATGACATTTAAATTTTTTTTTGTTGCTTTTAGATTATAAAATTTTGTAAGGAAAAATTCTCTCTAATCACCAAAATCAACACAGAAGACTTCTGTGACCAAACGTGTGGGGTTCTTATACACACACCCAGCAGCAGACACCAGCTGGGTGTCCTCTAATTCATTTCCCACACTGTCTACCTAGAGATAGTGTCAGATTCCACAGGGTGAAGGCTCTGTCCCCAAGACTGCCCCTGACTAATACTAGTCACATATCCAGGCTTCCAGAATTTCTGACCTATCAATTTCAAGTTGGAGTTCCCATGACTTTCTTTTTGGGTTCGATTAATTTGCTGGAGCAGCTCACAGAACTCATGGAAACACACACTTACATTCACTGGTTTATTATAAAGGATATTACAAAGGATAAAGATAGACACTTGGGGCAAGGTATGGGGGAAGGGCACAGAGCTTCCATGCTCTCCATATGTGTGCTCCCCTCTAGGAATGTCACTTGCTCAGCTATCCGGAAGCTTGTGAATACTGTCCTCTTGAGTTTTTTTGGTTTTGTTTTTATTTTTTTCAGACAGGGTCTTACTCTGTGGCCCAGGCTGGAGTGCAGTGGCATGACCTTGACTCACTGCAACCTCTGCCTCTTAGGCTCAAGGAATTCTACCTCAGCCTCCAAAGTAGCTGGAACTACAGGCATGTGCCATCACGTCCAGCTAATTTTTGTATTTTTAATAGAGATAGGGTTTTGCCATGTCGTCCAGGCTGGTCTTGAACTCCTGGACTCAAACCATCTGCCTACCTGAGCCTCCCAAAGATTTGTGATTACAGGCTTGAGCCCTATACCCTCCTTATGGGAAATTCTTAAGACCCACAATCAGAAAGAGGGAAAGATGAAAGTAAAAGAGAGCCGGACATACCTGACTTTTTTTTTTTTTGAGATGGAGTCTCGCTCCTTCGCCCAGTCTGGTGTGGCTGGAGTGTAGTGACGTGATCTCGGTTTACTGCAGCCTCCACCTCCAAGGTACAAGCGATTCTCCTGCCTCAGTCTCCTGAGTACCTGGGATTAAAGGCGTGCACCACCAAGCCCAGCTAATTTTTCTATTTTTAGTAGAGACGAGGTTTCACCATGTTGACCAGGCTGGTGTTGAATTCCTGACCTCAGGTGATCTGCCTGCTTCGACCTCCCAGAGTGCTGGGATTACGGGAGTGAGCCACTGCGCCCGGCGTCCACCATTTTAACACAGATTGGAATAAGGGATATAGCAGCTATGAGCTGGGAACTATGGACAAAAGCCAATATATAGCACCACATTAATATATATTTATTTTTATTTTATTTTATTTTTTTGAGATGGAGTCTCACTCTGTCTCCCAGACTGGAGTGCAGTTGCAGCAATCTCAGCTCACCGCAACCTTTGCCTCCTGGGTTCAAGTGAATCCCCTGCCTCAACCTCCCAAGTAGCTGGGATTACAGGTGCCCACCATCATGCCTGGCTAATTTTTATATTTTTAGTAGAGATGGGGTTTCGTCATGTTGGTCAGGCTGGTCTCAAACACCCGACCTCTGGTGATTTGCCCACCTCAGCCTCCCAAAGTGCTGGGATTACGGGCATGAGCCACCATGCCTGGCAAATGTATATTTATTTTTAAAAAAATAATATTGAACTGGGTGGGCACAGTGGTCATACCTGTAATCCCAGAACTTTGGGAGGCCAAGATGGGCGGATCACCTGAGGTCGGGAGTTCAAGACCTGCCTGACCAACATGGAGAAACCCCATCTCTATTAAAAATACAAAATTAGCTGGGAGTGGGGGCCCATGCCTATAATCCCAGCTACTCAGGAGCCTGAGGCAGGGAAATCGCTTGAAGCCAGGAGGCAGAGATTGCAGTGAGCTGAGATCGTACCATTGCACTCCAGCCTGGGTGACAGAGCGAGTCTCTGTCTCAAAATCACAATAATAGTAATAATAATAATATAGACCTATGTGATATTGAAAGTGACATACCTTTGTAATCCTAATCTTCAGAAAAACACTTACCTTCCTAGACATCTTTCCAGATGTTTCAGTACTTATACAGATATAAATATGTAAACGTGTATTTTTAAATTTTAAACTGAAAATATGATTGTACTAAACAGATCTGTTTGTATATATACATGTGCATATGTATTTACATCTGTATCCACCCCCTGAGTAAGGGTGTTACATATAATATCACACAGTGATAAGAGCAGCCACTCCCTAATTCATTTGTTTCAGACACCCGCTTCACTCACTGCCTGGCTGCCTAACTGCCACCTCTCCCACTCCAGTGACTTTTTCCTTCCTCTCCGCTGAGCTTTCAATACTTAACTCTTTTTTGAGGAAATGATATGTTCCTACTTTAATTTGCTTTACGTGGAAATTCACCTCCCCCAAAATTATGTTATAAAATTTCTCTACTTAGTTAGTACAGTCTATTTTTGCATAGTTTTCTAGAGTACAAATGGAACTGGAATTGCTGGCGCAAAGGGAGTAATCTGTAGAAATTTAATAAGCATCACCAAATTACCCACAAAAGGACCATCAATTTACACTACTCAACCAGTAGTTGTGTATGCCTGCTAGTAGCTCTTTGGCCAGCTTACAGTGATGTTTTTAATGATGAATCACTGTGGAGGGGATTTCATGTGTTTTCTTTTTCTTCTGTTTTGTTTTTTTACATTGAGATGGAGTCTTGCTCTGTCACCCAGGCTGAAGTGCAGTGCCATGATATCAGCGCACTGTAACCTCCACCTCCTGTGTTCAAGCGATTCTCCTGCGTCAGCCTCCTGAGTAACTGGGATTACAGGTGCACACAACCACACCTTGCTAATTTTTTTATTTTTAGTAGAGACAGAGTTTTACCACATTGGCCACGCTGGTCTTGAACTCCTGACCTCAGGTGATCTTCCCTGCTTGGCCTCCCAAAGTTTGAGATTATAGGCGTGAGTCACCACCCCTAGCCTTTTTTGCAGGGATTGTTTTGAGACGAAGTCTTGCTGTCTAACCCAGGTTGGAGTGCAGTGGCATAATCTCAGCTCACTGCAGCCTCCGCCTCCTGGGTTCAAACAATTCTCTTACCTCAGCTTCCTGAGTAGCTAGGACTAGAGTTGCGAGCTACCACACCTAGCTAATTTGTATTTTTAGTAGAGACAGGGTTTTGCCATGTTGGCCAGGCTGGTCTCAAACTCCTGATCTCAGATGATTTACCCTCCTCAGCCTCCCAGAGTGCTGAGATTAATAGGCGTGAGCCACCGTCCCCAGCCAGAGTTCGTGTTTTCTGATGAGGAAATGAGCTACAGTATCACCAATAGTTTTTATTCAAGTAAATCCCTACTGTAAAACAACTACTTTTTTTTTCTTCAAGAGAGTCTCTCTCTGTCATCCAGGCTAGAGTGCAATATGATAGTGCTATCATAACTCACGACAGTCTCAAAGTCCTGCATTCAAGCAATCCTTCTGCTTCAGCAGCCCAAACAATTAAAATGACAGGTGCATGCCACCATGCCTGGCTAATGTTTTGGTTTTTTAGAGAGGCAGGGTCTCATTATGTTGCCCAGGCTAGTCTCACCCGGGCTTAAGTAATACTTCTTCCTCAACATACGAAAGCAGAGTAATATGTGAGAGGTCAGAGCATATAACTGAAAGCTCAAAGGTGTAGGAACAAAACAGACCTAGGAATGCCTTGGGAAAGTGACCTTATTTTTCTAAGCGAGTTTTCTTTTTTTTTTTTTAATTTGAGAAGGAGTCTCACTCTGTCACCCGGGCTGGAGGCTGGAGTGCAGGGCGAGATTTTAGCTCACTACAACCTCCACCTCCTGGGTTCAAGCAATTCTCCTGCCTCAGCCTCCCAAATAGCTGGGATTACAAGCATGCGCCACCAAGCCTGGCTAAGTTTTGTACTTTTAGTAGAGATGGGATTTCACCATGTTGGCTGGGCTAGTGTTAAACTCCTGACTTCAAGTGATCCACCCACCTTGGCCTCCCAAAGTGTTGGGATTAGGTATGGACCACTGCGCCCAACCAAAGCGAGTTTTCTGACCTACAAAAGCAGCATAATGCTCCCTACCCTGAAGAACTGTTTTATGAATCAGTGATAACTTATGAAAATATTTACAGATAGTCACTGGTAAATAGTAAGCATTCAATTATTTGTTGCTATTAATGCTGCTAAATGTGAATTGTCTCACCATACCGCAAGCCTAAGGAATTTATGTTGATAAGAGGGAACTCTGAATGTAGAAAGTTTGCTTCCAGTATATAATTGCAAAATAAATCTCCTCCTACCTCTCCACAGGTTGCTTTTAACTTTGACGGAGGAAGAATTTTCCAAGTCTCCATATACCATAGAAAACAGCAGCCACAGGAGAGCCATCCTCATGGAGTTGGAACGTGTAAAAGCATTAGGTGTGAAGCCCCCCCAGAATCTCTGGGAATATAAGGTGAATGGTTTAATTTTTTTTTAGTTATTATTATTGCTATCTTGCTTTTTCTTTTTATTTTTTGTTGATTTTTAAATTTTCAGTTTTATATTTTTTTAGTTTTGACTAATTTATGTATTTATTGAGACAGAGTTCTGCTCTGTTGCCCAGGCTGGAGTGCAGTGGCACAATCTCAGCTCAATGCTACCCCTGCCTCCCAGGTTCAATCCTCCAGAGTAGGTGGGATTACCACACCCAGCTAATTTTTTCTTCTTCTTTTTTTTTTCTGGCTCACTGCAACCTCCACCTCCCAGGTTCAAGTGATTCTCCTGCCTCAGTTTATCAAGCAGCTGGGATTACAGGCAAATGCTACCATGCCCAGCTAATATTTATGTTTTTAGTAGAGATGGGGTTTCAGGATATTGCCCACACTGGTCTTAAAGTCCTGACCTCGTGATCTGGCTGCCTCAGCCTCCCAAACTGCTGGGATTATAGGCATGAGCCACCGTGCCCAGCCTTGTTTTACAAACAAATACACTGAATATTTTATTTGCTTTTATTTATTTATTATTTATTTTGAGGCAGAGTTTCGCTCTTGTTACCCAGGCTGGAGTGCAGTGGCGCGATCTCGGCTCACTGCAACCTCCACCTCCTGGGTTCAGGCATTTCTCCTGCCTCAGCCTCCTGAGTAGCTGGGATTACAGGCACACGCCACCATGCCCAGCTACTTTTTTGTATTTTTAGTAGAGATGGGTTTCACCATGTTGACCAGGATGGTCTCGATCTCTTGACCTCGTGGTCCACCTGCCTCAGCCTCCCAAAGTGCTGGGATTACAGGCTTGAGCCACCGCACCCGGCCTATTTGCTTTTAAAATAGAGCTCCAGGGATCTAGGCCAGGAATTGGAAACCAGCCTGGGTAACAAAGCACAACCCTATCTCTAAAAGTTAGCTGGGCACAGTGATGTGCACCTGTAGTCTGAGCTACCAGGGAGGCTGAGGTAGGAGGATCACCTGAGCCTTGGAGGTTGAGGCTGTAATAAACGATGATTGTACAACTGCATTCCAGCCTGGGCAATAGAGCAAGACCTTGTCTCAAAATAATAATAGGTTGGGCACGGTGGCTCATGCCTGTAATCCCAGCACTTTGGGATGCCAAGGTGGGCGGATCGCCTGAGGTCAGGAGTTCCAGACCAGCCTAGCCAATAGGGTGAAACCCTGTCTCTACTAAAAATACAAAACTTAGGCAGAAGTGGTGGCGAGTGCCTGTAATCATAGCTACTCATGAGGCTGAGGCAGGAGAATTGCTTGAACCCAAGAGGAGGAGGCTACAGAGAACTGAGATCATGCCACTGTACTCCAGCCTCTGTGACAACGAGACTCCATCTCAAAATAATAATAATAATAATATAAAGAAAGAGATGCTCATGTGTTTTGGGGAACCTGAATTGTTGCAATATCACTGGAGGACAATTTGTCAATAACATTTAAATTTAAACCGCACCGGCTCCTTAAGCCAGCATTTCACACCTTTGCACTTAGAATGAAGGCAGCATGGTATGGTGATCAACACTGCTGCACTCCAGCCTGGGGGACAGAGCAAGACTCCATCTCAGGAAAAAACCCAAAGAACGAAAACAAAAAGAGTGAAGCTCTGGGCTGGGCACGGTGGCTCACGACTATAATGCCAGTACTTTGGAAGACTGAAGTGGGAGGATTGCTTGGGTCCAGGAGTTCAAGACTAGCCTGGGTAAGATGGCAAGACCCCATTTCTATAAAAAGAAAACACACACACACAAAAATTAGTTGAGTGTGATGGTGCTACTCAGGAGGCTGCTGTGCCAGCCACTTGGGAGGCTGAGGCTGTAGTGAACCATGACTGAGCCACTGCACTCCAACCTGGGCAACAGAATGAGACCCTGTTTCAAAAAAACAAAAAAAAGTAAGGCCCTGGCACTAGCCTGCCTGGGCCAGCTCCTCCAAGACACACCCCCTGTTGGAATACCAGCAAGTACCTGCACCTCTCTTTGCCTGTTTTCTCCTGGGTAAATAACCTTACAGGATCATTGTGAGACTCTAACGTTTGATTAACAGAAAGTCATTAAACAAGTTGAATAAATAAGGCACACCCATGTAGGCAGCCACTGGAAAAAGCAGACGGAGACTCTTAGTTAATAAGGGACGTTCGCCCAGGCAAGGTGGCTCATGCCTGTAATCCCAACACTTTAGGAGGCCTAGGTAGGCACAACACTTGAAGTCAGGAGTTCAAGACCAGCCTGGCCAACATGGCTAAACCCCATCTCTACTAAAATGTATAAAAATTAGCCACGTATGGTAGTGTGCTCCTGTAATCCCAGCTACTCAGGAGACTGAGGCCGGAGAATTCCTTGAACCTGGGAGGCGGAGGCTACAGTGAGCCAAGATTGTGCCACTGCACTCCAGCCTAGGCGACAGAGCAAGACTGTCTCAAAAAAAATAAATAAGGAAGATTGTTCAAGATGTATTGGTAACTAAAAATAGAGAAAAGCATATTAGAAAACATAAGTATGTATGCATATGTTTGCATATGCATAGAAAATGTCTGGATGGGCCGGGCACGGTGGCTCATGCCTATAATCCCAGCACTTTGGGAGGCCGAGGTGGGTGGATCACAAGGTCAAGAGATTGAGACCATCCTGGTCAACATGGTGAAACCCCGTCTCTACTAAAAGTACAAAAATTAGCTGGGCATGGTGGCACGAGCCTGTAGTCCTAGCTACTCGGGAGGCTGAGGCAGGAGAATTGCTTGAACCCAGGAGGCAGAGATTGCGGTGAGCCGAGATCACGCCATTGCACTCCAGTCTGGATAACAACAAAACTCCATGTCAAAAAAAATAAAAGAAAATTTCTGAATGAATACAGAAAATGTTACCAGCAGTAAATGAGATTTGAATAGGAAGGAAAACTTTGTCAGTTAAGGGAGTTATTATATTTGAAAAAATGCTTGTTTATGGACTGGGTGTGGTGGCTCTTGCCTGTAATTCCAGCACTTTGGGAGGCTGAGGTGGGTGGATCACTTGAGGCCAGGAGTTCCAGACCAGGCTGGTCAACATGGTAAAATCTCATCTCTACTAAAACACAAAAATTAGCTGGTGTGGTGGTGGACACCTGTAGTCCCAGCTACTCTGGAGGCTGTGGCAGGAGAATTGCTTGACCCGGGTGGCAGAGGTTGCAGTGAGTTGAGGTCGTGCCACTGTACTCCAGCCTGAGTGACAGAGGGAGACTCTCTCTCAAAAAAAGAAAAAATTATTGTTTACTATGTGCATGTATTACTTTAATAACTAGTTTCAAATATTTTAAAGAATGGGCGTGGGGTTCCTGAAGTAGAATATTTGTTATTTTTTTGTGTTATCAGGTTTGTTTGTTTTCATTTTTGTTTTTTGAGAAAGAGTCTCACTGTTGCCCGGGCTGGAGTGCAGTGGTGTGACCTTAGCTCACTGCAACCTCCACCTTCCAGGTTCAAGCGATTCTTGTGCCTCAGCCTCCAGAGTAGCTCAGACTACATGCACGTGCCACCACACCCAACTAATTTTTTTTTAATAGACAGGGTTTCACCATGTTGGCCAGGCTGGTCTTGAACTCCTGACATCAAGTGATCCTCCCACCTCAGTCTCCCAAACTGCTGGAATTACAGGTGTAATGCACCACAGCTGGCCAAACTCTGGACTTTTTGTCACCAATATTAGTCTCATGATAGCTTTTAATACCTGGCAGAACATGGCTGGGCATAGTGGCATATGTCCCTGTAGTCCCAACCACTCAAAGGCTGAGGTGGGAGGATCACAGGAATCCGGGAGTTCAAATCCATCCTGGGAAACAGCGAGACCTCATCTCTAAAAATTTTTTGTTTAACTAGTGGAACATTTTTGAATCTTGTATCCAGCAATCACCCCTGATTTAAAATATATACACATAGTCTTTTTTTTTTTTTTTTTTTTTGAGACGGAGTTTTGCTCTTGTTACCCAGGCTGGAGTGCAATGGCGTGATCTCAGCTCACCGCAACCTCCGCCTCCTGGGTTCAGGCAATTCTCCTGCCTCAGCCTCCTGAGTAGCCGGGATTACAGACACGCGCCACCATCCCCAGCTAATTTTTTTTGTATTTTTAGTAGAGACGGGGTTTCACCATGTTGACTAGGATGGTCTCGATCTCTTGACCTCGTGATCCACCCGCCTCAGTCTCCCAAAGTGCTGGGATTACAGGCGTGAGCCACCGCGCCAGGCCACACACATAGTCTTATGATCTTAATATCAACTAGAACACATGGGAATGTGACTGTGGCACTGGTGTAATAGAATCTTTTTTTTTTTTGAGACAGAGTTTCGCTAGTCGCCCAGGCTGGAATGCAGTGGTGCCATCTCGGCTCACTGTAGCCTTGACTTCACAGGTTTTTCAAAGGATTCTTGTGCCTCAGCCTCCCAGATACCTGGGACTACAGGCATGTGCCACCACCCCTGGGTAATTTTTGCATTTTTAGTAGAGACAGGGTTTCACCATATTGCCCAGGCTTGTCTCAAACTCCTGTTGTCAAGGATCCGCCCTCCTTGGCCTCCTAAAGTGTTGGGATTATAGGCATGAGCCAGGGCGACTTGCCCCACAAGCAGAAGCTTATCCTCAGGGAGCTCCTTCAGCTCTTTCATCTTCCCATCCCCTCCCTGAGGGCAGGATTTGAGGATTAGCAGAGAGATTCCTGTATCCCAGTGCAAATTCTAAATGCCACTGTTCTCAGCCAGCAGCATAAAAGAGAAGGTTCCCTTCTGTGCTGTCATGATGCTCACCTCACTGGGTGGTGGGGTGCCCCCCCCACCGCAGCTGATGGGAAGTAGCCAAGAGTTGGATCATTTGGTTCCACACTCACACCAACACAAGACCCATAGACTTGTGACCTGGCTACCTCCCTTTCTCTTGTCCTTACTGTGATCAGGTTGGACAGGCTTTGTTCCTAGGACTTGTGTTTTTTTTATTTTTGAGACGTAATCTTGCTCTCTCACCCAGGCTGGAGTGCAATGGCATGATCTCTGCTCACCACAACCTCTGCCTCCTGGGTTCAAGGCAATTCTCCTGCCTCAGCCTCCAGAGTAGCTGGGATCACAGGCATGTGCCACCATGCCCAGCTAATTTTAAAAAAAATTTTTAGTAGAGACTGAGTTTCACCATATGTCTCGAACTCCTGACCTCATGATATGCCTGCCTTGGCCTCCCTAAGTGCTGGGATTACTGGCATGAGCCATCATGCTGGGCCATGGGACTTACCTTATTTTAGAGCACGTGACCCCAAGGAGAGCAGGGTTGCCCCCAGTGGGGCAAAACCTTGTTCTTGGGGAGTGAAAAAGTCATAGCTGTTACAATAACTGTGGCCCTCCATAAGCCCATAAGCTCCATAAGCTCCATCATGCCACATAAACATAATCTAGGCAGTATTCCTGTGGATTAATATTTCAGGGGGAGGGGATTTTGTGAAAAAATGTCTTTAAAAGATGACTTATTGGCCGGGCACAGTGGCTCATGCCTGTAATCCCAGGACTTTGGGTCCAAGGTGGGCATATCCCGAGGTCAAGAGTTCAAGACCAGCCTGACCAAAATGGTAAAACCCCTTCTGTACTAAAAATACAAAAATTAGCCGGGTGTGGTGGCATGTGCTTGTAATCACAGCTACTCTGGAGGCTGGGGCAGAAGAATTGCTTGAACCTGGGAGACAGAGGTTGCAGTAAGCTGAGATCATGCCACTACACTCAGCCTGGGCAAAAGAATAAAACTCTTGTCTCAAAAAAATAAAATTACATTTAAAAGACTTTTCAGAGGTTGATAATGAAAGAAAGGTTGAGAAACACGTTTAGGGTAAAGAACTATTCCCATGTATGTCTAGATAGCTCATTTAGGATACTAAGATACTTTCAGAAGTTGGATTTAAAAAAAAAAAAAAAACCTTTGCTGGGCAGAGTGGCTCACACTGGTAATCCCAGCCCTTTGGGAGGCTAAGGTGGGTGGATCACAAAGTCAAGAGGTTGTAACTATCCTGGCTAACACAATGAAACCCCATCTCTACTAAAACTTTTAAAAAAAATTAGCCAGGCTGTTGTGCCACACGCCTGTAGTCCCAGCTACTCAGGAGGCTGAGGCAGGAGAATCGCTTAAACCCTAGAGACTAAGGTTGCAGTGAGCTGAAATCATGCCACTGCACTCTAGCCTAGGCAACAAGAGTAAAACTGTCTCAAAAAAAAAGGAAAAAACTTTGACTGGGCGTGGTGGCTCACAGCTGTTATCCCAGCTCTTTGGGAGGCTGAGGTGGGTGGATCACCTGAAGTCAGGAGTTTGAGACCAGCCTGGCCAACATGGCAAAACCCTGTCTCTACTAAAAATACAAAAAATTAGCCAGGTGTGGTGACGGATGCCTGTAAGCCCAGCTACCTGGAAGGCTGAGGCAAAATTGCTTGAACCTGTGAGGCAGAGGTTGCAGTGAGCTGAGATCATGCCATTGCACTCCAGCGTGGGTGACAGAGCAAGACTTTGTCTCAAACAAACATACAAAAAACTTTTATGGTGGAAAATTCCTAATATGCAAAAGCAGGATAATGGTACAAAACTGCCATCTGGCCAGATGTAGTAGCTCATTCCTTTAATCCCAGCACTTTGGGAGGCCAAGGTGGGCGGATCACCTGCAGTTGAGAGTTCAAGACCAGCCTGGCCAACATGGTGAAACCTCATCTCTACTAAAAATACAAAAATTAGCCAGGCATGGTGGTGCATGCCTGTAATCCCAGCTACTGGGGGAGCTGAGGCACAAGAATCACTTGAACCCAGGAGGCGGAGTTTGCAGTGAACTGAGAGTGAATGCACTGCACTCCACTCTAGGTGACAGAGCAAGACTCCATCTCAGAAAAAAACAACACAAAACAAAAAACAACAACAAAAAAGCTGCCATTTACCCCTAGAAGCAAAAGCAACTCAGAGCCACATTTATTTCATTAATACCTCACCTTCTGCCATCCCTGATTATTTTGAAAAATTGAGCAGCTATATTTTTCATAGGTAAATATTTCAGCATTAATCTCTAAAAAATAAAAATAAACTACAGGCACAGGCTATTAAAGCAGTCTTCAATATTACTTTGCCTGGGGTAAATAACTGGGGTTTGTTGTCTGGCACCAGGAAAATTTAGGACACAGACACACAAGAAGTTGAGCAGAGGTTTGATAGGCAAAAGAAAGAGAAAAGAAAACAGCTCACTCTCTAGTGAGAAAGAGGAAAAGACTCCATCCTGGGTAACAAGAGCGAAACTCTGTCAAAAAGGAAAAATGATGGGGTCTTACTCTATCACCCAGGCTGGATCATAGCTCACTGTAGCCTCAAACTCTTGGGCTCAAGTGATCCATCTCAGTCTCTCTACAGCTGGGATTGCAGGAACACACCACTACTCCTGACTAATTTTTTTTTTTTTTTTATAGAAATTTGGTCTTATTTTGTTGCCCAGGCTTTCTCAAACTCCTAGCTTCAAGCAGTCCTCCCACCTTGGCCTCCCAAAGGTGCTTTTATGACAGGCGTAAGTAAGCCACTATGCCTGGCCTTACTGAGTTCTTTTGATATGGCCTTGCTGATGTTTGATAGTTTCCCTTCTCATGTGTCAAGATGGTCAAGTTACTTCTGTACCTTTCTTACCACAGGCTTGGAAATCTGCCATTTCATAAGTTGGATCTTTTCTTTTTTTCCTTTTTTTTTTTTTTAAGAGACAGGGTTTCACCATGTTCGCCAGGATGGTCTCGATCTCTCGACCTCATGATCTGCCCTCCTCAGCCTCCCAAAGTGCTGGAATTACAGGCATGAGCCACCGCACCTGGCCAAGTTGGATCTTTTCTTAAAATCTTTCACTTTAGAATATTTCAGATATAGCTGGGCACAGTGGGTCACGCCTGTAATGCCAGCACTTTGGGAGGCTAAGGTGGGTGGATCATGAGGTCAGGAGATCAAGACCATCCTGGCCAACATGGCAAAAGCCTGTCTCTACTAAAAATACAAATATTACATGGGTGTGGAGGCCCATAGCTGTAGTCCCAGAACTTGGGAGGGTAAGGTATCTCTTATTTATTTATTTATTTTTGGAATGGAGTCTCGCTGTGTCACGAGGCTGGAGTGCAGGGGTGTGATCTTGGCTCACTGCAACCTCCGCCTCCTGGGTTCAAACGATTCTCCTACCTCAGCCTCCCAAGTAGCTGGAGACTACAGGCACCCACCACCATGCCTGGCTGATTTTTTTTTATTTTTAGTAGACACAGGCTTTCACCACGTTGGGCAGGCTGGTTTGAACCCCTGACCTCAGGTGATCTACCCACCAGGGCCTCCCAAAGTGCTGGCATTACAGGTGTGTGCCACCACACCCAGCCTGTAGTATGCATTTCTAAAGAGAAAGAATCTTTTTTAAAAATGCCATAATCATCACACTTTTTAAAAATCTAACAGTAAGTCATTAATAGCATCAGGTAAATTAAATGTCTTAACAGTTTTTATTGAGGTAAAATTGATATACACCTACTTAAAATGTGTGATGTGATAAGTTTTGACATATGCACACCCATGAAACCATCACTACAATCAAGATAGGGAACATTCCTGTCACTCCCAGAAGTTTCCTTCTGGCCCTGTTAAGCCTTCCCTCCCAGCCCTCTCTATTACAACAGGGATGCAGTGATCTCCACTGGACACTGGGGATTTAATTTGCATTTCTCACTTAATTTGCATTCACATGCTTATTTGCCATCCTTCTCTCTTCTGTGGTAAGTGCTCATTTTATTTTGATGCTATTAAGAATCGAATAAATTGAATTTTTTTTTTTTTGAGACAGTTTTTCTGCTGTTGCCCAGGCTGGAGTGCAATGGCACAATCTCAGCTCATTGCCACCTGTGCCTCTCAGGTACAAGCAATTCTCCTACCTCAGCCTCCTGAGTAGCTGGGATTACGGGCACCCCCCCACCACACCTGGCTAATTTTTGTATTTTTAGTAGAGATGGGATTTCATCATATTGATCAGGCAGGTCTTGATCTGACCTCAGGTGATCCACCCGCCTCAGCCTCCTAAAGTGATGGAATTACAGGCCTGAGCCACCACATCCGGCCTGGCCTCTTTTTTTTCTTTTTTTAAGAGTCCGGGTCTTAGGTAGCATGGTAGCTCAGACCTATAATACTAGCACTTTGAGAGGCCTAAGCAGGTAGATCATCTGAGGTCAGGAGTTTGAGACCAGCCTGGCCAACACAGTAAAACCCCATTTCTACTAAAAATACAAAAATTAGCCAGACCTGGTGACACTCACTTGTAATCCCAGCTACTCAGGGGGCTGAGGCAGGAGAATTGCTTGAACCCGGGAAGTGCATGTTGCCATGAGCCAAGAATGTGCCACTGCGACAGAGTGAGACTCCATTTTTTTTTTAGACCAATTCTCACTCTGTTGCCCAGGCTGGAGTTCAGTGGTGCGATCTGTGCTCAATGAAACCTCCACCTCCCAGGTTCAAGTGATTCTCCTGCCTCAGTCTCCCGAGCAGCTGGGACTACAGGCATGTATCACCATGCCCAGCTAATCTTGTTTTTTGAGATGGAGTCTCATAATGTTGCTTGGGCTGGAGTGCAATGGTACAATCTTGGCTTACTGCAGCTTCTGCCTCCCAGGTTAAAGCGATTCTCCTGCCTCACCCTCTTGAGTAGCTGGGATTACAAGCACCCACCACCATGGCCGGCTAATTTTTTGTGTTTTTAGTAGAGGCGGGATTTTACTATGTTGGCCAGGCTGGTCTAGAACTCCTGACCTCATGATCTGCCCACCTCGGCCTCCCGAAGTGCTGGCATTACAGGCATGAGCCCTGCCAAGATTGGATCTTTACACAATGTAAACCCAAAATGTGGATTACTTGGCCTTTTCTTGCCATTCATTCATACATTGTACATACCATGCAGAAAGGCTGATGGCAACAAGCAAGAGATGGGAAGGAGCGTGGGCAGCCAGCTGGCTGTCATGGTTGTAATGTGGCCCTGTGCTATTATCCTCCTCTGCAGGCTGTGAACCCAGGCAGGTCCCTGTTCCTGCTATATGCCCTCAAGAGCTCCCCCAGGCTGGGTCTGCTCTACCTGTACCTGTTTGACTACACAGACACCTTCCTGCCCTTCATCCATACTATCTGCCCTCTGCAAGAAGACAGCTCTAGGGAGGACATCATTACCAAGCTTCTGGTAGGTCTGCACTGTGCCTGGAATAAAGTTATTACACTGTTGAGTTATTTGCAGAGATTGCTACCCACCATGGGTGCCATGTTTCTTCAGTTTGACCCATGAATTCCTTCAGAACATCTGGTAGGTCCTTTGCTTTGCTACTCTTGGGGCCGATCCTTCTGACCTGTTCATATCAAATCACATGGATAGAGGAATCATCAAATATAATCTACACCCATAAATATTGAAACAAAATTTCGAAATCTCCAAAGATCTTTATTCCCCCCCCACCCCCCAAGACCCTTGTAAACACTACAATGAAGTGCCTGGCTGACTGGTTTCAGCCTTGAGTATAGTTTGAAGCTTGCTTAATCAGCTCCCTTGCACAGTCCTCCTCTAATTACCTAGTTTCCACTTGCTGTTAATCTCACCAGAGTGGCTATGCAGAGAACCTGACCTTTATTTTGATTGATTGATTGATTGAGACAGGGTCTCACTCTCCAAGGCTGGAGTGCAGTGGCACAATCACAGCTCACAGCAGCCTCAACCTCCTGGGCTCAAGTGATCCTCACGCCTCAGACTCCCAAGTAGCTGGGATTATAGGGGAGTACCACCACCCAGCTAATTTTTGCATTTTTTTGCAGAGACAGGGTTTCACCATGTTGCTCAGGCTGGTCTTGAACTCCTGAATTCGAACATTCCTCCCACCTTGCCATCCCAAAGTGTTGGGATTATAGACATGAGCCACTGCACCTGGCACCCAACTCTTCAATTTTAACCATCTCCAATAGCCCCTGCCTCTTCATCAGGCGAAAAAAAATTTTTTTTTTTTGAGAAGGGGTCTCACTGTATCGCCCAGGCTGGAGTGCAATGGCATGATCTTGGCTGACCACAACCTCTGCCTCCTGGCTTCAAGCAATTCTCCTGCCTTAGCCTCCCGAGTAGCTGGGATTATAGCCACGTGCCTCCACACCCAGCTAATTTTTGTATTTTTAGTATAGATGGGGTTTCACCATATTGGGCAGACTGGTCTCGAACTCCTGACCTAGTGATCTGCCCATCTCAGCCTCCCAAGGTGCTGGGATTATAGGCGTGAGCCACTGCACTTGGCCTCATCAGGCTAATTTTTTATCTGCTAATGCTTGTAGTTAAAAAGTTTCTCCTCCCACCAGCACAAAAAAATTACTTTGGAGGGAGGAGGGAATGGTTGTAATTTTCCCACAAACTACCATTATTCTGCCATAGCTGATGCAGAATCTAGGAAATGGCTCAAGCTACCTATGCAGTGATTGGAGAGTAAAACACTGGCTAATTTAAATTTATTTCAGTTTGTTCATAATTCATACTTAGATTTTTTTCCTTCTGAGCTTCCACAAGTATGTGACAAACATTTCATTTCAACGTTTTTGCTAACATTTACTTAATTTAAGATTAATTACAGCTGGGTGCAGTGGCTAATGCCTGTAATCCCAGCACTTTGGGAAGCAGAAGTGGACGGATCACCTGAGGTCAGGAGTTAGAGACCAGCCTGGCCAACATGATGAAACCTTTTCTCTACTAAAATACAAAAATTAGCCGGGTGGGTGTGTTGGTGCATACCTTTAATCTCAGCTACTCAGGAAGCTGAGACAAGAGAATCACTTGAACCTGGGAGGTGGAGGTTGCAGTGAGCCAAGATAGTACCACTGCACTCCAGTCTGGACAACACAGCAAGACTCTGTCTCAAAAAAAAAAAAAAGATGAATTATTATAAGATGAGTTGCTGGATGGAAATTTCATTCTTGATTGTTGGATGTATGTGTATGTTTGTTTGTTTGGAGATGGGGTTTCACTCTTGTCACGCAGGTTGGAGTGCAATGGCGAGACCTTGGCTCACTACAACTTCTGCCTCCCAGGTTCAAGCCATTCTCCTGCCTCAGCCTCCCAAGTAGCTGAGATTACAGGCATGTGCCATGACACCCAGCAAATTTTTTTGGTATTATTAGTAGAGACGGGGTTTCACCATGTTGGCCAGGCTAGTCTCAAACTCCTGACCTCAGGTGATCCACCTGCCTTGGCCTCCCAAAGTGCTGGGATTTTAGGCATGAGCCACCATGACCAGCCATGTGTGTGTGTTTTAATCAATGTAGAATTCACTGTGATTATCACAACTTTATTTTTTTTTTTTTTAGACGGAGTCTCCCTCTGTCACCCAGGGTAGAGTGCAGTGGTGTGATTTCAACTCACTGCAACCTCCTCATCCCTGGTTCAAGCTATTCTCCTGCTTCAGCCTCCAAAGTAGCTTAGGATTACAGGCACCTACCACCATGCCTGGCTAATTTTTGTGTTTTGGGTAGAGACGATGTTTCACCTTGTTGGCCAGACTGGTCTTGAATGCCTGACCTCAGGTGATCCACCTCCCTAGGCCTCTGAAAGTACTGGGATTACAGGTGTAAGCCTCTGTGCTCAGCCTGACCATCACAATATTTTGTGTAAAATTCAGTCCTCATGACTTTTTGCGTCTGTTGTGTTGTTTTTCAAGGATCTTAAGGAGCCTACGTGGAAGCAGTGGAGAGAGTTCCTGGTCAAATACTCCTTCCTTCCATACCAGCTGATTGCCGAGTTTGCTTGGGACTGGCTGGAGGTCCATTACTGGACATCACGGTTTCTCATCATCAATGCTATGTTACTCTCAGTTCTGGAATTATTCTCCTTTTGGAGAATCTGGTCGAGAAGTGAACTGAAGTAAGTACATTTTAATGGTTGTCATAACAGGGGATAGGAAAGAAATACCAAGTGAAGGAAAGATCCTCTTTGAAGTATTTCTCAAACTTGAAATAAATCCTCCATCCATCCAGACCCTTCATACTGGGTTGAGAAACCCAGCTTCAGTAGTGAATAGGACAATTACCTTCTGTTTTGGGGGTGGAGTTGTGGTGCTCATTGTTAAAAGTATTTTTCTGTATATCGTACCTTTATGCAATGACATACCATTTAATTTCAGGGGGAGGGGTTTAAAGGATTTTAATAATCAAGGAATAAGCAAATGAGTAGAAAAGTTCTGTTTAAAGGTAGGCAGCCCTGTGCTAACCTACCCCCTAAATCAGGAAGCCAAGAGGCTAAAGAAAGAAGCTGACAAATTCAGTTTCTCAGAAAGAAACATTTAATAAGGCCTTGCAAACAGAAGCCCTGTCTGTGTCTTGGGTGGTAGTGAGACAAGATGTTGGATAACCAGACCCGGGGCTTGTATACGTAGGGAAGGGGCATACCTGCTTCAGAAGGGTTGTGCAGAACAATTGCTTAGGGTCAAGGTTTATGTGAAGAACATCAAGAGAACATCAAGTCTGTTTAACCTAAGGCCAGGATTTACGTGAAGTATGTGCTCTTACACAAGATACAATAGATAAACCAGAGATCTTAGAGGCTTCCCTGAAACCAGAGTTAATGCACAGTCACCATGCCACCATGCCCAATTAGCATCCAATATGGAGTTGCTTTGGTCTCCACAGGGTGCTTTATAGAAAATGGCAGTACGGTAGAGCATATAGAGATCTCATAGGGATTTCTGTAGGCATGAGTTCTAATCCTGATCTGCTACCAACTAGGATAATAACTTAGGCTTCAAGCGTGGCTGGACCCTGAGACCCAAACGCTGTCACCAGGACTGACTCTTTCTCTGTCCCTCACAGCACTGTTCTTGTGTTTTCTGCTTCAGGCAGCTCTCTTCCTGTGGGGGCCCTTGGCTACTCCACTCCAGGTTTTGATCTGTGCAGCCTAGCAAACCTCCAGAAAGAAAGCACTTCCTTCCCCGTGGCACTCGAAGAGGTCTCAGGGCTCACGTGCCTTTGTTCTGATGGACCCAAACCTGGGTCACATGCCCACTGCAATCTGTCACCCCAATCCTGTGGTGCTACCCCAGGCCTTGGGCATGGGCTCACCCCACAACCAGAGGCTGGCTTCAGCCTTACCCAGACCACATGGAAAAGAACAAAGGAGAGAGAATCACAAAAAACTTAGAAGCTGTTGCCAGGCATGGTGGTTCACACCTGTCATCCCAGCACTTTGGGAGGCCAAGGCAGGTGGATCATCTGAGGTCAGGAGTTTGAAACCAGCCTAGCCAACATGGTGAAACCTCATCTCTACCAAAAATGCAAAAATGAGTCAGGTGTGATGGTGGGCACCTGTAATCCCAGTTACCTAGGTGGCTGCAGCAGGAGAATCACTTGAACTCAGGAGACAGAGGTTGTAGTGAGCCAAGATCCCACCACTGTACTCCAGCCTGGGCAACAAAGTGAGATTCTGTCTCAAAAAAAAAAAAAAAAAACTTAGAAGCTGTTTCCAGAAGAAAAGGATAGTATCTGGACAGGCAGAAGTAACTGCCACCCTTGCAGCCTTCCATCTTGACATTCTGTGACTCGAAGCCTTATGAATGGTTCTGAGAACCCAGCAATCTCCCTCACCTTTCCAGTGGTGACTCACTATGTAAAAATAAAAAAAGAATCTCCCTCATTTCTTTCCATTCGGCAAACTCACTTATTTATACACAATATGCATATTTATGCCCCTGCTGTACTCCTGGTTCTCTGCTGGGCATGGCAGATCTTTTGGTAAAGAAGACAGTCTATACTGTGAAGGCCTACAGCCTAGCAGAGAAAATATGTATGTTAAAAAATAGATGGCCAGAGGCCGGGCACAGTGACTCACTATTTCAGCACTTTGGGAGGCCGAGATGGGCAGATCATGAGATCACAAGATCGAGACCATCCTGGCCAACATGGCGAAACCTCATCTCTACTAAAAATACAAAAATTAGCTGGTGGCACACACCTGTAGTCCCAGCTACTCAAGAGGTTGAGGCAGGAGAATCTTTTGAACCCGGGAGGCAGAGGTTGCAGTGAGCCGAGATTGAGCCATTGTACTCTAGTACTTCAGCCTGGGCAACAGAGCAAGGCTCTGTCTCAAAAAAATAAAAATAGAAAAAATAAATAAATAGATGGCCAGGCATGGTGACTCATGCCTGTAATCCCAGCACTTTAGCAGGCTAGAGGATTGCTTCAGGCCAGGAGTTCAAGTCCAGCCTGTGCAATGTGGCAAAACCCCTTCTCTATTAAAAATTTAAAAACTAGCAAAAAATAATAAAATTTTAAAATCACTCAATGTGCTTACAACAAAAAAGAAAAAAGATAAATAAAAAAACTAACTGGGTGAGGCAGTGCACACCTATAGTCCCAGTTACTTGGATAGTTGAGGTGGGAGGATTCCCTAAGCCCAGGAGTTAGAGACCAGCCTGGGTAACATAGCAAGACCTTGTCTCTACTAAAAGTAAAAAAATTGAAAATTAAAAAAGAAAAAGCCAGGTGTGGTGATGTGTGCCTGTGATCCCAGCAACTCAGGAGAATCACTTGAGACCTGGAGGTTGAGGCTGCTGTTGGTACATTTGCACCACTGCCCTCCAGCCTGAGCAAAGGAATGAGACCCTGTCACAAAAAAAAAAAAAAAAAATAGATGTAAGTGTAACAAAGTGATGAAGCAGGTGAAGTTGAGGCTATCACAGGGAGGCCTCATCCGGTGTGAGGACCAAGAAGCTCCCTCTTGGTCACGTCCTGGGAGTTAAAGATAGGTTGAGTAGGCGCCTCAGGCACTGGGGACAGAAGACAAGGCCATTCAGCACGGGCAGCCACACGAGAGCACCGAGAAAAGGCCCAGGGCCCGGACTCCTGGGTGTGGTCATGAGACATGCCTCCAGTTTAGCCTCTGAACTGTAATCCCAGCTACTCGTGCCTGTAATCCCTTGCTTCTCTTCTTGTTTCAGGACTGTGCCTCAGCGGATGTGGAACCATTTCTGGAAAGTATCAACGCAGGGGCTTTTCGTGGCCATGTTCTGGCCCCTCATCCCTCAGTTTGTTTGCAACTGTTTGTTTTACTGGGCCCTGTACTTTAACCCAATTATTAACATTGATCTTGTGGTCAAGGAAGTCCGGCGTCTGGAAACCCAAGTGTTGTGACTGGCACTGCCCAGTCTCAGACTCTTCAAGTCCCAGTGGTGTCTGAGGTTTGATGCTTAAGCGGGGTGAGGCAGGGAGCGGAATTCCTATTTTCTACCCCCAGTAAAACAAGGTGCTGCTTTGTATGTCAAACGCTCCAACCATGTCCTTCCCCCTCGGCCTGTGGGTAGCGTCATCAGGGACTGACATCTTCCAGGGAGGACTGTCTGTTTGGCTGACACAGCAGCAGCCCTGCCCACCCAGCTACCTTCCTCACAGGGACTGGGAGGTTCAGTCCCCAACGGCTGGCAAGACTCAGGGTCCTCAGTGGACATGGTGTGGGTGACATCAGATGGGTGCCACATCAGTCCCCTCTGTCAGTGACTGACAGAGGATCCTGGATCTTGGAGCCCGGGACCAGGCTTGTGGGGTCCTGGCCTGTCCTCTGAGTCAAGTTTAGGAAAACAAGGATAAGATTCTGTCATAGGCATAGAGAGTTGCACATAAAAAATACAGAAGAATGATGCTATATATGATACAAAGCTCATCAAAAATAAAAAAAACTGGGCCGGGCGCAGTGGCTCACGCCTGTAATCCCAGCGCTTTGGGAGGCCAAGGTGGGTGGATCACGAGGTCAAGAGATCGAGACCATCCTGGTCAACATGGTGAAACCCCATCTCTACTAAAAATACAAAAATTAGCTAGGCATGGTGGCGCGGGCCTGTAATCCCAGCTACTCGGGAGGCTGAGGCAG
Organism: Callithrix jacchus; assembly: GCF_049354715.1. Lineage (NCBI taxonomy): Eukaryota > Metazoa > Chordata > Mammalia > Primates > Cebidae > Callithrix > Callithrix jacchus. The sequence goes on along the minus strand of NC_133513.1, from coordinate 14,321,662 downwards.
GAGAATTGCTTGAACCCAGGAGGCGGAGGTTGCGGTGAGCTGAGATCGCGCCATTGCACTCCAGTCTGGGTAACAAGAGGGAAACTCCATCTCAAAAAAAAAAAAAAAAAAACCTGAAGAAAACCCAAAAGTCAGTCAATTCTGTCTTATTGAAGAGTTGCTAGGATTCAGAGTAAAAACCTCTCAAAGCATTCAGTTGGAGCCTAGCGATGATTAGACTTAGTCACTGCGCTTGTTTTTGTTTTGCTTTATGGAAGTCGTTGAAGGTCTAGATCCTTTTCTCCGAATGGAGAGATTGAGAGGGATGTCAGACAGTGCATGGAAGGCAGTTCCTATTAGATTGAGTGGCCTCCATGCTATTTAAAATTGTGGCGGTGTCTCATGCCTGTAATCCCAGCACTTTGGGAGGGTGAGGCCGGCAGATCACTAGAAGCTAGGACTTCGAGACCAGTTTGGCCAACATGATGAAACCATGCCTCTGCTAAAAATACAAAAATTAACCAGGTGTGGTGGTACACACCTGTAATCCCAGCTGCTTAGAATTGGAAATCGCCTAAACCCGGGAGGCGGAGGTTGCAGGGCGCGAGACTGCACCCCTGCAGTCTATCCTGGGTGGCTGTGGAAGTCGGTCTCCAAACAAAACAAAATTCATCTGTAAAAGAAATTCCAGGATAGTCCTTTTGTTTAAGGAAACATTTTGTAAATTGACCTCACACTGTATAATCTTTATTGTCCTATCCTGATGTATAGAACAGCAGGTATAATTACACCAAGTGCTATAATTGTAAATATGGAATGAGGTGAACTATAGCCTTTTATTTCCTTACAGTGTGAACACAGCAAGTGTGAGATGTCATCTAGGAAGACTGGCCTTGCAGAAATAGGCCTGCATCGAAAATATTCTCTTGTGACTTCGCAAACCATTCATTAACCCTTTGTATCTTTGAGTGAAGATTTTATTCAAACTTTGCATCTGGAAGTTTGAAGAAATTACTTGAAATAAAAATAAAGATTTTTATACAGATAAAACCTATATGTAGAGAAAAAGCGATTTTTAGAAAATACACAGAAAAAAACTGCATTGCTGAATAGAGTCTCCCAGTCATAGGTCAAGTATGGTTCACGCCTTTCATCCCAGCACTTTGGGAGGTCGACGTAGATGGATCATTTGAGGTCAGGAGTTCGAGACCAGCCTAGCCAACATGGTGAAACCCTGCCTCTACTGAAAATAGAAAAATTAGCCAGGTGTGGTAGCGCACACCTGTAGTCCCAGCTACTTGGAACACTGAAGCAGGAGAATCACTTGAACCCGGGAGGCAAAGGTTGCAGTGAGCCAAGATCAAGCCACTGCACTCCATCTGGGTGACAGAGCAAGACTCCAGCTCAATTAAAAAAAAAAAAAAAATCAAGTGCAGTGGCTCACGCCTGTAATTCCAGCACTTTGGGAGGCCAAGGTGGATGGATCACGAGGTTAGGAGATCAAGACCATCCTGGCTGACACAGTGAATCCCCATCTCTACTAAACATTCAAAAAATTAGCTGGCTGTGTGGTATGCTCCTGTAGTCCCAGCTGCTTGGGAGGCTGAGGCAGGAGAATCACTTTAATCCGGGAAGCCAAGGTTGCAGTGAGCTGAGATTGCACCATTGCCCTCTAGCTAGGGTGACAGAGTGAAACTCTGTCTCAGAAAAAAAAAAAAAATCCTCTAGACATGCTTAAATCCTCCAGCCTGACGCAAATATTAAGCCAAGGAGCCACCCTAAGGGAAAATGTTTTTTTTCCCTCATTGTGTGTTCCCATCAAGCCCCAGGGCTGCTTGACTTGACCTATTTAAAGCTAGTGACCTCCCACGGACATGGCAGTGTTTGTAAATCCCTGGTCTCATGCCTTCCAGGGGTTGCCAGAATCCTCCTTTACAGGTGAATAGATGGAGGCTGGCTGGCAAAACTTGCCGAGCTGGTGCTGGCTGGCTTTAGCAGAGCTGGGCCTGGGTCACCCACCTCCACCCCATGGCTTTCTACACTGTCCCCACCTGCTCCCACATCCTGCTTCAAAGATGAGTAATACCCAGATTTGCTCCAGGACTAGGGCAAAGACCTGGCCTAGAGCAAACAGGCGGGGCAGGAGCTGACTCCTTATTGCCTGCAGGAGGGACGGGCACCCTCAGATCAAGGGCCACAGGCTGCCTCACAATCAGCAGGATGGGTATTTCTAAGGGGGGTGTCTAAAACAGTCCTGGCTGGGTGCGGTGGCTCATGCTTATAATCCTAGCACTTTGGGAGGCTGAGGTGGGTGGATCATCTGAGGTCAGGATTTCAAGATAAGCCTGGGCAATATGGTGAAACCCTGTTTCTACTAAAAATACAAAAAAATTGGCTGGGCAAGGTGGCTCACGCCTGTAATCCCAGCACTTTGGGAGGTTGAGGCAGGTGGATCACAAGGTCAGGAGTTTGAGACCAGCTTAGCCAACATGGTGAAATCCCGTCTCTACTAAAAATAAAAAAATTAGCTGAGTTTGGTGGCAGACACCTGTAATCCCAGGTACTCAGGAGGCTGAGGCAGGAGAACTGCTTGAACCCGGGAGGCAGAGGTTGCAGTGAGCCGAGATCACGCCACTGCACTCCAGCTGAGGGTGGTAGAGCGAAACTCAGAAAACAAAACAAACAAAATTAGCTGGGCTTGGTGGTGGTGCCAGTAATCCCAACTACTCCACAGGCTGAGGCGGGAGGCAAAGGTTGTAGAGAGCCGAGATTGCCCCACTGCACTCCAGCCTGGGTGATACAGTGAGACTCTTATCTCCAAAAAATAAAAAAATTCTAGGCTGGGGGCAGTGGCTCATTCCTGTAATCCCAGCACTTTGGGAGGCGAAGGTGGGTGGATTGCTTCAGGCCAGGAGTTGGAGACCAGCTTGGCCAACATGGTGAAACCCCATCTCTACTAAAAATATAAAAAAATTAGCTGGTGGTGGTGGTGCACACCTGTAATCCCAGCTACTCAGGAAGCTGAGGCAGGAGAATCACTTGAACCCAGGAGGCAGAGGTTTCAGTGAGCCGAGATCATGGCACTGCACTCCAGCCTGGGCAACAGAACAAAACCCAGTCTCAAAAATAAATGAATAAAATTAAAATTAAAAAAAATACTCGGACCCAGCTAGGTGTGGTCCTCACACCTGTAATCCTGACACTTTGGGAGGCTGATCACTTGAGCCCAAGAGTTTGAGACCAATCTGGGCAACATGGTGAAACCTCATCTCTACTAAAAGTACAAAAACTAGCCGTATGTGAGTGCATGCACCTATTGGCCTAGCTACCTGGGAGGCTGAAGTGAGAGGATCATGGGCCCAGGAGGTTGAGGCTGCTGTAAGCCAAGACTGCACCACTGCACTCCAGCCTGGGTGATAGAGTAAGATCCTGTCTCAAATAAAATATTCAGACCCGTTGAGTGCAGTGGTTTATGCCTATAATCCCAGCACTTTGAGAGGCCAAGGCAGGTGGATCACCTGAGGTCAGGAGTTCAAGACCAGCCTGGCCAACGTGACAAAACTCCGTCTCTACTAACAGTACAATAATTAGCTGGGCGTGGTGGCATTCGCCTCTAGTCCCAGCTATTGGGAAGCTGAGGCAGGAGAATCGCTCGAACCCAGGAGGCAGAGGTTGCAGTGAGCCAAGATCAAGGCACTGCACTTCAGCCTGGGCAACATAGTGAGACTCCACAGCAAAAAAAAAAAAAAAAATCAAACCCTTTGATCAAAAAATGCCATTTTTGCAAATCTGGACTAACAAGAATAGGTTATGGGGGTGGGAGTGGTGAAGATTTATTTACAAGCATCCTCATCACAGTAACTAATGGAAACAGAAAATAGCTCCAATATCCAAAAATTGTCAATCTATAAAATGGTACCTAATACAGAGATTTATTTATTTATTTGAGTCAAGGTCCTGATCTGATACCCACACTGGAGTGCAGTGATGTAATCATAGCTCACTGCAACCTTGAACTCCTGGGCTCAAGTTATCTTCCCTCCTTGGCCTCCCAAGTAGCTGGAACTGCAGGTACATGCCACCACGCCTTACTAATTTTTTTTTATACCAATAGAGTCTTGCTATGTTTCCCAGGCTGGTCTTGAACTCATGGCCTCAAGTAGTCCTCCCTCCTTAGCCTCCCAACGTATTGAGATTACAGGCATGAGCCACCTCATCCAATCCTAACACAGACATTTTAATTGAAGTTTCCAAATATTTTTTATGACATGGAGAAAAGCTTAGGAGCATCGTACGGTATAATCTGAACTATATTCTTAAAACTGTAGGTGCTAACAGATTATTCTGAATTCTGGGAATTGGAGTGATTTTTGTTTCTGCTCTACATTTCTCTGCACTTTTTTTTTTTTTTAAACGATGTGTATGTACCACTTTTGTAATCAGGAAATACATTGTGCTGGGCTTGTGGAAATGAGCCACCACTGCAGGCCAGGAAATACATTTTAAGGTGTAGTAGGATAAGGAATACTCTTTTTTTTTTTTTTTTTTTTTTTTTTTTTTTGAGAGAAGGTCTCACTCTGTTACCAGGCTGCAGTGCAGTAGCACGATCTCAGCTCACTGCAACCTCCACCTCCTGGGTTTAAGTGATTCTCCTGCCTCAGCCTCCAGAGTAGCTGGGATTACAGGCGCCCACCACCATGCCCAGCTGATTTTTGTATTTTTAGTAGAAACAGGGTGTTACCATGTTGGCCAGGATGGTCTCGATCTCTTGACCTTGTGATCCACCCGCCTCGGCCTCCCAAAGTGTTGGGATTACAGGTATGAGCCACCATGCTCGGCTGGGAACACTTTAAGCTAACAGCTACTGGACTTGAACCTCACCAGGGTGGGTGCTTTATGGCCAGCTGTCTTGTTGATTGCTGTAACCTAGAACATGGCCGGGCACATGAGGTGTTTCTTCACATTTGACTACCAGCCATCCAAGCAGAAGACAAAGACCACCTTTTCATAAAGATGTAACCTCCAAAATGGAACCAAACCCAACACAGTCATGAACACAGTTTTATAAAATAGGCGCAGGACTTTTGGCCTTTAAGTCCAAACCACATGGGCTCCAGTCCTAAGTTCCAGGATTGGGAGAGAAAGCAAACACAGGGTTGTGGCTTTATCACTTGGCTTCAGTTCCCTTCTGCAAAGAGCTGAATGCTGTTGTTCATTAGTGAGAGGAAGCTTTATTTCCTTGTGCGAAAGAGCATTTCAAGTCAAGGTAGTCAGTCACACTTTGGCGAGTCTGGCTCACATAGGAACTGGGGGTAGAAGAGGTACTTTAAGTTGTACTCAGTTTGGGCTAAGCAGTTAGCAATCTCCTGGTCACACTTGCACAAGAGTTCTTGGCATTTGTTCTCTACCGGTCCTGGAAGAAGTGGGGAAACTAAGGTTAGAGCAGAGACCTGGAGAGACTCAAGGAAAACCAGTAAAGCAGGAGTCAGGACGGGTCATAAATTACATTTCTGAGACACTTGACAGTCCAGCACGTGATCTTCATATGCACAACTCCCCAGGAAGCAGGTGACGTCAGCCCATTTTACAGACAAGGAAATTGAAAGTTTCCAATGGAGAGTCCAGAGCCTGCCACACTGCTCTTCTGCATTGATATTGCACGATTTCTTTCTTTCCCTCTTTCCTTCCTCCCTCCCTCCTTCACTCCCCACTTCCTCCCTCCCTCCCTCCTCTCTCTCTCTCTCTCTCTTTCTCTTTCTTTCTTTCTCTTCCTTCTTTTCCTTTCTTTCTTGACAGAAGCTTGCTCTGTTGTCCAGGCTGGAGTTCAGTGGCACAATCTTGGCTCACTGTGGCCTCCACCTCCTGGGTTTCAAGTGATTCTCCTGCCTCAGCCTCCCGAGTAGCTGGAACCACAGGTGCATGCTACCACATCCAGCTAATATTTTTGTATTTTTAGTGGAAACAGGGTTTCACCATGTTAGCCAGGTCGGACTGGAACTCCTAACCTCAGGTGACCCAACTGCCTCAACCTCCCCACAGTGCTGGGATTACAGACATGAGCCACCACACCTGGCCTGATTATTACATGATTTCATTTGGGGATTCACTTATTAAAAAAATAATAGTAATTTTTCTTTTTTAAGACAAGCTCTGTCTCTGTCACCCGGGCTGAAGTGCTGTGGCTAGACTGTGGCTTAGTGCAGCCTCTGCCTCCTTGGCTGAAGCCATTCTCCCACCTCAGTATCCCATGTAGCTGGGACTACAGGCCCACCACCATGCCTGGCTAGTTTTTGTATTTTTAGTAGAGATGGGGTTTTGCCATGTTGCCAGGCTGGTCTTGAATTCCTGAGCTCAAGTGATCCACCTGCCTCAGCATCCCAAACTGCTGGGATAACAGGCACAAGCCACCACCCTTGGCCCATAATAATATATTTTTTTTGCGGAAGAGTCTTGCTCTGTCACCAGGCTGGAGTGCAGTGGCGTGATCTTGGCTCATTGCAACCTCTACCTCCCAGATTCAAGCAATTCTCCCTCCCTCAGCCTCCCAAGTAGCTGGACTACAGGCTTGCACCACCACACCCAGCTAATTTTTTTCTCTCTCTCTCTCTTTCTTTTTCTTTTTAAAGATGGGGTTTCACCATGTTGGTCGGGCTGGTCTTGAACTCTCGACCTCAGGTGATCTGCCTGCCTTGGCCTCCAAAGTGTTTGGATTACAGGCGTGAGCCCCCACGCCCGGCCCACCCAGCTAATTTTTGAATTTTTAGTAGAGACGGGGTTTCACCATGTTGGCCAGGATGGTCTCGATCTCTTGACCTTGTGATCTGCCTGCCTCAGCCTCCCAAAGTGCTGGGATTACAGGCGTGAGCCACCCCACCCAGCCCATAATAATAATTTTTTTTTAAACTATACTTCTCAATATACTAGGCATGGAAGGAACATACTTCCAAATAATAAAAGTGATATATGACAGACCCATAGCCAACATCATACTGAATGGGGATGAGTTGAAAGCATTCATTCCCCCAAGAGCTGGAACAAGACAAGGATGCCTACTCTCACCATTTCTATTCAACATAGTTCTGAAAGTCCTCGCCAGAGCAGTCAGGAAAGAAATAAAAGGCATCCAAATCTGAAAACAGGAAGTCAAACTACCTTTGCCAATGGTATGATCGTATATCTAGAAAACCCTCAAGACTCCTCCAAAAGACTCCTATATTTGATCAATTAATTTAATAAAATCTCAGGTTACAAATCAATAGCACTGCTGTACATCGATAAGACTAAGCTGAGAATCAAATCAAGAACTCAGTCCCTTTTATAATAGCTGAAAAAAAAAGCCCCACCCAAAACCTAGTAATATACCTAACCAGGAATGTGAAAGATCTTTTCAAGAACTACGAAAGTGCTGAAAGAAATTATAGATGACACAAATGGAAATACATCCCATGCTCATGGATTGTAAGAATCAATGTAATGAAAATGACCATACTACCCCAAGCAATCTACAGATTCAATGCAGTGCCTATCAAATACCAACATCATTTTTCACAGAATTAGAAGAAACCATACTAAAATTTATATGGAACTAAAAAAGAGCCAAATAGCCAAAGTAATCTTAAGCAAAAAGAATGCCTGGCCAGGCGAGGTGGCTCACACCTGTAATCCCAACACATTGGAAGGCTGAGGCTGGTGGTTCACTTGAGGTCAGGAGTTTGAGACCAGGCTGACCAACATGGTAAAACCCCATTTCTACTAAAAATATACAAATTAGCCAGGCGTGATGGTCTGCACCTATAATCCCAGCTGTTCAGGAGACTAAGGCAGGAGAATTGCTTTAACTCAGGAGGCAGAGGTTGCAATGAGCTGAGATACATGCCACTGCACTCCAACCTCGGTGACAGAGTGAAACTCCATCTAAAAAAAAAAAAAAAAAATCTGTAGGCATCAATACCCAGCTTCAAATTATACTACAAGACTATAGTAACCAAAACAGCATGGTACTAGTATAAAAGTAGATACATAGACCAAAAGAACAGAATAGAAAACCCAGAAATAAAGCTAAACACTTACAACCAACTGATCTTCAATAAAGCATTCAAAAACATAAATTGAGAAATGACTCCCTATTCAGTAAATGGTACTGGGAAAATTGGATAGCTACATGTATAAGAATGAACTGGATCCCTCTCTTTCACCATATACAAAACTTACCATATACATCAACTCAAGATGGATTAAAGACTTAAATCTAAGACCTGAAACCATAAGAATTCTAGAAGAGGCCAGGCATGGTGGCCCACACTTGTAATCCAGCACTTTGGAGGCCAAGGAGGGCAGATCACCTGAGGTCAGGAGTTTAAGACCAGCCTGACCAACATGGTGAAACCCTGTCTTTAAAAAAAAAAAAGAATTCTAGAAGAAAACCTGGGAAAAACTTCCCTTGACATTGGCCTAGGCAAATAATTTATGACTAAGACCCCAAAAGCAGATGCAACAAAAGTAAAAATAAAGAAATGGGATGTAATTAGACTAGAAAGTGTCTGCACAGCAAAAGAATTAATCATCAGAGTAAACAGACAACCCACGTAATGAGAGAAACTACATTATTGCAAACTACATATTCCACAAAGGACTAATATCTAGAATCTACAAAAAAATCAACAAGAAGAACAAAACCTCATCAAAAATTGGACACATGACACGAATAGACATTTCTCAAAAGATATAGGAATGGCCTTTAACAAAAAAATGTTCAACATCAGTCATCATCGGGGAACTGCAAATTAAAACCGCAATGAGATACTGTCTTACCCCAGCCAGAATGGCCACTACTGAAAAGTCAAAATAGACATTAACCTGGATGTGGTGAAAAAAGAATGCTTTTAGACTGTTAGTGGGAATATTGGTACAACCACCATGGAAAACAGTATGGAGACTTTTCAAAGAACTAAAAGTAAATTTACTATTCTTTCTAGCAATCCCACTAACTGGGTATCTACCCAAAGGAAAATAAATCATTATATCAAAAAGATATGTGCACGCATATGTTTATCACAGCACAATTCACAATTGCAAAGATATAGAACCAACCTAAGTACCCATTAACTAATGGTAGATAAAGAAAATGTGGTTGCATATACACCATGGAATACTACTTAGCCATAAAAAAGAACAAAATGTCTTCTGCCGCAACTTGGGCGAAGCTGGAGGTAGTTATTCTAAGTGAAGTAACTCAAGAACATACAACCAAATACTGTATGTTCTCACCTATAAGTGGGAGCTATGCTATGAGTGCACAAAGGCATGCAGAGTGGTATGATGGACACTGGAGACTCCGAGGTGGGGAGGGATAAAAAGCTGTGTTGGGTCCAGTGTAGACTACTTGGGTAATGGGTGCATTAAAAGCTCAGACTTCACCACTATGCAATTCATCCATGTAACCAAAACCACTTGTACCCCTAAGGCTACTGAAATAAATAATAAGTAAAATTTTTAAAAAAAGAGTATTGCTGGTATGTTTTAATTTTTCACAACAAACATGTACTCAATTTGAATCAAAAAGTATGTAAATGAATGGTTGACTGAATGATTGCATAGATGGATCCCTCACCATGCACTCCTGCTTGTTGTTACTGGGGCAAAATTCTCACAACATAAAATCTATCATTTCAAAGGGTACAAGTCAGTGACATTTCGTACATTCAAAATGCTGGGCATCTATCAAATTCTAAAACATTTTTATCACCCCAGAAGAAACCCCATTCCCCTGAAGCAGGAACTCCCCATGGATGGATGGATGGATGGATGATGGATAATGGATAGATGGATAGATGGATGATGGATGGATGGATGAATGGATGGATGATGGATGGATGATGGGTGGATGGATGAATAATGGATGGATGAGTGATGGATGGATGGATGAATGGATGGATAGATGGATGATGGATGGATGGATGGATGGATGGATAGATGGATGATGGGTGGATGGATGGATGAGTGATGGATGGATGGATGGATGAATGGATGGATAGATGGATGATGGGTGAATGGATGATGGATGAATAAATGGAGAGACAGATGAATGGATAAAAATAATATGTGTAAAAATTAGCAAGAGGGTGAGGCTCGGTGGCTCATGCCTGTAATCTCAGCAGTTTGGGAGACTGAGGCTAGTGGATCACCTGAGGTCAGGAGTTCGAGACTAGCCTGACCAATATGAAGAAACCCCATCTCTTCTAAAAATACAAAATTAGCTGGGCACAGTGGCACATGTCTGTAATCCCAGCTAATCGGGAGGCTGAGGCAGGAGAATCACTTGAACCCGGGAAGCAGAGGTTGTGGCGAGCCAAGATCACACCCCTGCACTCCAGTCTGGGCAACTTGAGTGAAGCTGGACCTCAACGCCGAGGTGAGTGGATCAGAAGGTCAAGAGATCGAGACCATCCTGGCCAACGTGGTGAAACCCCATCTCTACTAGAAATACAAAATTAGCCGCTCATGGTGGCATGTGCCTGTAATCCCAGCTACTCGGGAGGCTGAGGCAGGAGAATCACTTGAACCTGGGGACAGAGGTTGCAATAAGCCGAGATTGTGCCACTGCACTCTGGCCTGGCACCTAGTGATAGAGAAAGACTCTGTCTAAAAAAAAAGAAAGAAAGAAAGAAAGAAAGAAAGAAAGAAAGAAAGAAAGAAAGAAAGAAAGAAAGAAAGAAAGAAAGAACAGAAAAAGAAAAAAGAAAGAAATACAATGTTGGGTGAACAGAGCCAAACATAAGAGGTCATATTGAGTTGAAACATAAAGCAGGTGAATGACTGTACCTGCTACAACATGGATGAACTGTGAAAATATGATTGGCTGGGCATGATGGCTCCCACCTGTAATCCCAACACTTTGAGAGGCCAAGACAGAAGCATCACTTGAGCCCAGAAATTTGAGACCAGTCTAGGCAACATAGTGAGATCCTGGCATGGTGGCGCACGCCTGTAGTTCTAGCTACTTGGGAGGCTGAGGTGGGAGGATCAGTTGCGCTCAGGAGGCCCAGGCTGCAGTGAGCCGTGATCATGCCACTGCGTTCCACCCTAGGTGGCAGAGTGAGACCTTGCCTTAACAAGGAAGTCTGGGCACAGTGGCTCTTGCCTGTAATCCCAGCACTTTGGAAGGCCGAGGCAGGCAGATCATTTGAGGTCAGGTGTTCAAGACCAGCCTGGCCAACATGGTGAAACCCCATCTCTACTAAAAATACAAAAATTAGCAGGGTATGGTAGCCTGTACCTGTAATTCCAGCTACTCGGGAGGCTGAGGCAGGAGAATCGCTTGAACCGGGAGGCAGAGGTTGTAGTGAGTCAAGATCATGCCACTGCACTCCAGCCTGGGTGAGAGAGTGAGACTCCATCTCCAATAAATAAATAAATAGCCAGGCGCTATGGCTCACATCTGTAATCCCAGTACTTTGGGAGGCCAAGGCAGGCAGATCACAAGGTCATGAGATCAAGACCATCCTGGCCAACATGGTGAAACCTCGTCTCTCCTAAAAATAAAAAACAAAAATTAGCCAGGGGTGGTGGCAGGCACCTGTAGTCCCAGCTACTCGGAAGGCTGAGGCAGGAGAATGGCTTGAACCGGGAAGGCGGAGGTTGCAGTGATCCGAGATAACGGCACTCCAGCCTGGGTGACAGAGTGAGACTCCATCTCAAAAAAAAAAACAAAAACAAAAACAGAAAAGAAAGGCCGTACATTATCTCCCATGCTCACATGACCCCAGCAACTCTGGTCTGTTATTCCCATTATACAGATGAGGAAAGTGAGGCATCCAAGGTCACAGAACTGGGAAGGGATGGACCAGGATTCCAGCCCAGGATCTCCTGACCCAATCCCTGTGCTTGTCCTCCTACTCCTCTCTCTAAGCAACAAAGACTCCTGCAACGGCGAGACCTGGCCCCACTGCCATGACCTCAGGAACCCGATGGCACCATGTTTTGAAGAAGAATAAAAATTTTAAAGGAGAAACAACTCCCAAGGGTAAAGCTTAAAATTAAGGCCTGCCAGTAAATATTATTATAGGTTTAAATTTTTTTAATATATTTAAGTCAGGCCCATAAATGGAAAATGGGCCAAGCGTGTTACTAAATAAACAACTATGTTCAGAATATCTCCAAACAGAATAAGAGACTATTTTTAGCTAAAAATGTATAATAGATATTTTAGTTCCCTTCCTTTGGTTTAGAGAGGACAGTTCTGTAAACAGGCACTGACTCTACCAACAGACACACCAATATTTTATAAATATCATTTCCACCTGGGTAGGAGCAAGCAGAATATGAAAGTTGAAGGGAGAAAGGAAAGATTTTCAACAGATTTTTCACTGAAGCCTCATTTTACCGCCTCATCACCCACAACAAAAGGAGACAGTTTTGGGAACAAGTCACTTACTCTCCTTGAGCCTCCCCAACTTTATTTATGTCTTGTAGAGGTGGGGTCTCACTATGCTGCCCAGGCTGGTCTCAAACTCCTGGACTCAAGCTATCCTCCCACCTTGGCCTCTCAAAGTGCGGGGATTATAGGTATGAGCTACCATGCCCAGCCAGTTTCCACAACCCTAAATGAGAGGGTTGGATGAGATGATGCCTGGGGCATCTTCAGGCCTGAAAATGGATATTATATCATCATATTAATTCCGCTTTGCTCTTCTGCCAAGTCCTAATCCACAGTAAGGAGATACAGCTGAGAATCCATGCATATCTAAAAACATACTTCTAGTAGGCCAGGCACAGTGGCGCATGCCCGTAATCCCGGAATTTTGGCAGATGGATCATGAGGTCAGGAGTTCAAGACCACCCTGGCCAACATGGTGAAACCTCATCTCTATTAAAAATACAAAATTAGCCATGCTTTTTGGCAAGTGACTGTAGTTCCAGCTACTTGGGAGGCTGAGGCAGGAGAATCGCTTGAAACTGGGAGCTGGAAATTGCAGTGAGCCCAGACCGCACTGTTGCACTATAGCCTGGGCAACGAGCAAGAGTCCATCTCAAAAAAAAAATATATATATATATGGCCGGGCTTGCTGGCTCATGCCTGTAATCCCAGCATTTTGGGAGGCCAAGGCGTGTGGATCACGAGGTCAGGAGTTCAAGACTCCATCTCTACTAAAAATTAAAAAAATTAGCCAGGCACGGTGGCACGCTCCTATAATCCCAGCTACTTGGAAGGCTGAGGCAGAGAACAGCCTAAACCCGGGAGGCAGAGGTTGCAGTGAGCTGGATTACGCCACTGCACTCCAGCCTGGGCGACAGAGTGAGACTCAGAAAAACAAAAAAAAAGTTAAAAATTAAAAATTAGGCCGGGCGCGGTGGCTCACGCTTATAATCCCAGCACTTTGGGAGGCCGAGGTGGGTGGATCACGAGATCAAGAGATCAAGACCATCCTGGTCAACGTGGTGAAACCCTGTCTCTACAAAAAATACAAAAATTAGCTGGGCATGGTGGTGACCACCTGTAGTCCCAGCTAGTCAGGAGGCTGAGGCAGGAGAATTGCTTGAACCCAGAAGGCAGAGGTTGTGGTGAGCTGAGATTGAGCCATTGCACTCCAGCCTGGGTAACAAGAGTGAAACTTCATCTAAAAAAAAAATAAAAATAAAAAATAGCCAGGTATGGTGGTGGACACCTGTAATTGCAGCTACTTGGAAGGCAGGAGAATCACTTAAACCTGGGAGGCGGAGATTGTAGTGAGCTGTGATGGCACCACTGCACTCCAGCCTGAATGACAAAGTGAGACTTCATCTCAAAAAAAAAAAAAAACCAAAAAAATTAGCCAAGCATCGTGGCCCACACCTATAATCCCAGCTACTTAGGAGGCTGAGGCAGGAGAATAGCTTGAGCCCAGGAGTTTGAGGCTGTAGTGAGCCATGATCATGTCACTGCACTCCAGCCTGGATGGCAGAGCAAGACCGCGTCTCTAGGAAAAAAAAAAAAGTGAAACAGGATTACTGTTTGACCTAGCAATTCCACTCCTAGGTACATACTCCAAAACACTCAAATAAATACTTGTTCATCAGTGTTCACAGCAGCACTATTCACATAAACCAAAAGGTGGAAACAACCCAAATACACATGATTGAATGAATGGATAAACAAAATGTGCCCTATCCATGCAGCAGATATTATTCAGCCATGAAACTAATGGCGTACTGACACATCTACTAATACAACATGAACAGGCCAGGCGCGGTGGCTCACACCTGTAATCCCAGCACTAGCTACTCAGGAGGCTGAGGCAGGAGAATCACTTGAACCCAGGAGGCAGAGGTTGCAGTGAGCTGGTATGGTGCCACTGCACTCCAGCCTAGGTGACATAGGGCGATTTCGTGTAAAAAAAAAAAAAAAAAAAAAGGCCAGGCACAGTAGGTCACGCCTGTAATCCTAGCACTTTGAGAGGCCAAGCCAGGTGGATTACCTGAGCTCGGGAGTTTAAGACTAGCCTGGGCGACATGGTGAAACCCCATCTCAACTAAAATAAAAAAAAATTAGCCAGGCATGGTGGTGTGCACCTGTGCTACTTGGGAGGTTGAGACAGGAGGCTGAGACAGGCCCAAAATGGAATATTAAAAATAAATACAACCACCGGGTGTGGTGGCTCACACCTGTAATCCCAGCACTTTGGGAGGCCAAGTGGGGTGGCTCACCTGAGGTCAGGAGTTTGAGACCAGCCTAGCCAACATGGTGAAACTCCGTCTATACTAAAAATACAAAAATTAGCCAGGCCTGGTGGCAGGCGCCTATAATCCCAACTATTTGGGAGGCTGAAGCAAGAGAATCACTTAAACCCAGGAGGTGGAGGTTGCAGTGAGCCAAGATAGCGCCACTGCACTCCAGCCTGGGGGACAGAGCGAGACTGTCTCAAAAAAAAATTCTGTAAGGTTTTTGTAAAGATGCCTTTCTGGTCTCAAGTGACCCTCCTACTGGTCCTGCCCCCAGCCCCCTTCTGATGAACATTAGGTTGGTTATTATCTGATGTCATGTCTATCTTCTTCCTTGTTGTCCAGACATCAAACAAATAGGTTTCTTCAGGGTTTTCTTTTTCAAGTGCTCAGGGTTAAACCTCACTCACATTAGTGCTGGACACTATGGCTCACACCTCTAATCCCAGCACTTTGGGAAGCTGAGGTGAGCACATCAGTTGAGGCAGGGAGTTTGAGACCAGCCTGGCCAACATGATGAAACCCCATCTCTACTGAAAAAAGTACAAAAATTAGGTCAGGTGCAGTGGCTCATGTCTGTAATCCCAGCACTTTGGGAGGCTGAGGTGGGTGGATTACCTGTAGTCAGGAGTTAGAAACCAGCCTGGCCAACATGGCGAAACTCCATCTCTTCTACTACACACACACACACACACACACACACACACACCACACACAGCCAGCTGTGGTGGTGCACGCGTGTAGTCCGAGCTCCTCGGAAGGCTGATTCACAAGAATCACTTGAACCTGGGAGGCAGAGGTTGTAGTGAGCCAATGTCACGCCACTGCACTCTAGCCTGGGTGACAGAACTGGACTGACTCAAAAAATAAAATAAAATAAAATAAAATAGGCGGGGCGTGGTGGCTTGTGCCTGTAATTGCAGCACTTTGGGAGGCCAAGGCTGCCAGGTCACCTGAGGTTGGGAGTTCAAGACCAGCCTGACCAACATGGAGAAACCCCTTCTCTACTGAAAATACAAAATAAACCAGGCGTGGTGTTGCATGCCTGTAATCCCAACTACTCAGGAGGCTGAGGCAGGAGATTTGCTTGAACCTGGAAGGTGGAGGATTGTGGTGAGCTGAGATTATGCCATTGCACTCCAGCCTGGCCAACAAGAGCGAAACTCCATCTCAAAACAAATAAAACAAAATAAATATCACTTAATTAGATATACCCAACGGTGGTCTACACAGAGTTGGAAGCAGTGGTTATTGCAACAAGGGCATGGAAGTCATCAGGCTGTGCCAGGATGTCCGGTGGACACTAGGGGTGGGTGGCATGGTGGGGCTGGGGACTCACCGCACACGACGGTCTGATTGATGCACTGCCAGGAGTAGCGCTCTGTCTTGGGGCTGCAGCCGGCCTCCTCAGCTCGAGCATAGCAACAGTCGTGGTGATGGCAGCACCTGCAGATGTCACATGGGCAGGACAGCAGGTGGGTGAAGCTCTCCTGGCTCTCCTCCCTTGCCAGGACCATAGGTGATTGAAGACCCCCCAGGGAGGCACAGCATCCTCTGATCTTAGCTTTTTTTTTTTTTTTTTTGAGACAGAGTCTCACACTGTTGCCCAGGCTGGAGTGCAGTGGTACGATCTTTGCTCACTGCAACCTCTGTCTCCCAGGTTCAAGCAATTCTCCTGCCTCAGCCTCCTGAGTAGCTGAGATTACAGGTGACTACCACCACACCTGGCTAATTTTTTTTTCTATTTTTAGTAGAGATGGGGTTTCATTATGTTGGCCAGGCTGGTCTTGAACTCCTGACCTCATGATCCGCTCGCCTTGGCCTCCCAAACTGATGGGATTACAGGTGTGAACCACTGCACCTGGCATCTAAGCTTTTTTTCTTTCTTTCTTCTTTTTTTTAAGACAGGGTCTTGCTCCGTCGCCCAGGCTGGAGTGCAGTGACACAATCATAGCTCACCGCAGCCTTGAACTCCTGGGCTCAAGTGATTCTCCCACCTCAAGGTTTCAAGTAGCTGAGACTACAGGCAAATGCCACCATGCCTGGCTTTTTTTTAAATTTGTATTTCCTTTGAGGTAGGGTCTCTCTCTGTTACTCAGGCTGGAGTGCAGTGGCTCAATCATAGCTCACTTTAGCCTTGAACTCCTGGGCTCAAGTGATACTGTTGCCTTAGCCTCCCAAGTAGTTACTACTACAGGAACACAAACTCCTTTTTAAAAAAATTTTTCTAGATACAAGGTCTCACTATGTTGCCCAGGCTGGTCTTGAACTGCCAAACTCAAGCAGTCCTTCTACCTCAGCCTCCCAAAGTGCTGGGGTTACAGGTAGGAGGCACTGTATGCCTGGCCTTGTCTAAGCTGTTTCCCTGAAAATCCCCATCCTGGGTAATGATTTGATTGGCCTCACCATGCCCCGTCCTGCCTCCCTGGCTGTGCCCCAGCCTGGTCCCAAGCCAGGCTTGAATCCAAGCCCTGCCATTTATTGACTTTGCCCACACTTTACCCTCTGCTTGGGGTAACTCCGTGTCTGTTCTTTGTCCCTTAGGTCTCAGCCCAGCAGAAGCCCCTGCCTCTGTAGGTCATCCAGCCTCACCAGGCTATACCCTCTCATCAAATCAGATTCCCTCCCTTCTGGGCAGGTATATAATGAAACCCTCCTTAGAGGCAGGGTACGGTGGCTCCCACCTGTAATCCCAGCACTTTGGGAGGCCAAGGCTGGCAGATCATGAGGTCAAGAGATCAAGGCCAGCCTGGTCAACATGGTAAAAACCTGTCTCTACTAAAAATATAAAAATTAACCAGGCATGGTGGCAAGCGCCTGTAATCCCAGCTACTGGAGAGGCTGAGGCAAGAGAATTGCTTGAATCCAGAAGGAAGAGGTTGCAGTGACCCGAGATTGTGCCACTGCACTCCAGCCTGGCGACAGAGCAAGACTCCATCTAAAAAATAAACAAACAAATAAATAAATGTGTCTAAACATCCTGCTAAAAAAAAGAAAAAGAAAAAAGTAAATAAATAAGAAACAAACAACAACAAAAAGACCTCTGTGTCAATCGCAGCCTTCAAGCTAGGGGAGAGGCAGCTGAATTCCGCCCTCTGCTAACTAACTGTAGCTTTGTGGAAATGGGTGAGTGGCTGTTCCCTTCTGAGCTTCAGGGCCCCACCTTTAAAATGGGCATAACTGTCATGCCCATCTTTAAGAATAGCCCAGGGGGCAAATGAGGGGAAGTCATGGAGAGATCTCCTTCCACAACCTTGGACAGAGCAGGCATTTCTCATACAGTAGCCAGAGTGCAGAGGCTGCGGGCATGAATCCAAACAGACTGCATGGGTTCAAATCCCAGCTCCCACATCTTGCTAACTCTGTGGCCCCAGACAAGTCACTTAATATTTCTTTCTTTCTTTTTTTTTACCACCCCGCCCCCCCACCACCCGCCAAGTCTTGCTCTGTTACCCAGGCTGCAGTGCAGTGGCGCAAACTTGGCTCACGGCAACCTCCACTTCCCTGGTTCAAGCAGTTCTCCTGTCTCAGCCTCCTGAGTAGCTGGGATTACAGGTGTCTGCCACCATGCCTGGCTAATTGTTGTATTTTTACTAGAGATGAAGGTTTTGCCATGTTGGCCTGGCTGGTCTGGAACTTCTGACATCATGAACTGCCCACCTCGACCTCCCAAAGTGCTGGGATTACAGGGGTAAACCACTGCAGCCGGCCAAGTTACTTAATATTTCTGGGCCTTGGTTTCTTCATCTGTGAAATGGGATTGTTATGAGGACTCAAAGAGATTCCCAGAGCAGTTCCTAGTGCATAATTAGTCTGGTTGCTTCTGTGTGTGTGTGTGTGTGTGTGTGTGTTTAATATAGAGACAGGGTCTCCCTATGTTGATCATCCTGCCTCGATGTCCCAAAGTAGTGGGATTACATTTGTGAGTCACCACACCTGGTCACTTTATACTATTATTATTATTTTATTTTAAGACAGGGTCTCCCACTGTCACCCAGGCTGGAATATAGTCGTTCGATCTTGGCTCACTGCAAACTCCACCTCCGAGGTACAAGCAATTCTCTTGCCTCAGTCTCCCAAATAGCTGGAATTATAGGCGCCCACCACCACATGAAGCTGTTTCACATTTTTAGTAGAGATGGGGTTTCACCGTGTCGGCCAGGCTGGTCTCGAACTCCTGACCTCAAGTGATCTGCCTGCCTCAGCCTTCCAAAATGCTGGGATTGCAGGAATGAGCCACCGCTCCTGGCCAATTTTTTAGGGCAACATAATCAGCCCATGGCCAGGGTAAGGAACAGCTGGTGCCAAGATCTGGCCTCACTGGCCATGTTATCCAAGAGGCCTCTGCCTGCCTGCAAAGTAGTACCACATACTGGGATCTCCCTGGACCAAATCCCAGCTTCAGTTTTGGGTATTTCCTCACAAGCCTTGACTACCCGGGAGTAGGGGACTTTGTAGCCTGGGCCCAGGCCTGCACTTACCAGTCAATGGCATCGCGGGGCTGGCCACCACCTCCCAGGCCACAATAGCAACCGTATTTCATATAGGCCAGGGGGGTTCGGGAGCCAACGCAACCCACAGTTCCTGCCAGTTCCAGGATCCCACGCCGGTGCACATGTGACTTCCTGGAGGCTGGGGAGTAAACAAAGGTGAGAGGCTGCAGGTCAGGGCTTCCCAGACCCCGGGGAAGGGCATTAGCCTGAGAAAAGCCTAGATGTTACAGCCTGGCTTTCTGGGTTTCAATCCTACTTCCTAGCTGTGTGATCTTGGACAAATTCCTACCTTCTCTGGGCCTTGGTTTCCTCATCTGTGAAATGGAGGATAAGCGCACTTCAGCTCAAAAAATGAAATGAGATAATGAGCCAGGCGCAGTGGCGCATGCCTGTAATCCCAGCGCTTTGAGAGGCCAAGGCGGGCGGATCACCTGAGGTCGGAGTTTGAGACCAGCCTGGCCAACATGATGAAACCCCATCTCTACTAAAAATTAAAAAATTAGCTGGGTGTAGGGGCAGGCAGCTGTAATCCCAGCTACTCTCCTGAGGCAGGAGAATGGCTTGAACCCAGGAGACGGAGTTTGCAGTGAGCCGAGATAGCGCCATTGGACTCCATCCTGGACTATAAGAGTGAAACTCCATTTTGAAAAAAAGAAAAACAGAAAAAGAAAAAAAGAAATGAGATAATGAGTATAAAGCCCCCGGCATGTAAAAAGGCTAACTATCATAATCCCGCTGGGCGAGGTGGCTCACGCGTGTAATCCCAGCACTTTGGGAAGCCAAGAAGGGCAGATCACCAGAGATCAGAAGTTCAAGACCAGCATGGCCAACATTGTGAAACCCCATCTCCAGTAAAAATACAAAAATTAGCTGAGCACAGTGGCGCCTGCTTGTAAGCCCAGCTACCCAGGAGGCTGAGGCAGGAGAGTGGCCTGAATCTGGGAGGTGGAGTTTGCAGTGAGCCAAGATTGTGCCACAGCACTCCAGCCTCGATGACAGAGCAAGACTGAAAAAAAGAAAAAAGTGTAACTATTATAATCAATGTCTTCAGGGTAGCCATGAAGGAAAAGAAAAGAGTCGTGCATGAAATGTTTGTCCAGTTGGCTGTGTTGGGCACTGGGTGTCAGGGATGCTCCTACAGGTGTCTGTCACCAAGGTGGGCTCCTCTGTGGTAGCTTCCCAAGCCCTGGGACTGCCCTGTGCCCATGACTGGCCCTCCAGACTCAGGCTCAGGGCCCTTGGCATCTCCTTTTATTTTCACTGCCCAGACAGGAAGGACCCTTGGCCTGAGCCCAGCCATTTTTCCAGATCCTGGCACAGCTTGGACACATAATGGTTCCCAATGCATGTGACTGGAACCCCTGCACTGGACAGGTGGGAAAGGAGGCCAGCCAGGAAGGATGACTCCTGAGCAGAGGCTCCTGCCCAGGCTTCCGACTTGCAAACCAGTGCTCCTTCCTCCTCACACAGTAACAGCAGGGGGAGGTCACCTTTCGGGTTGAAAGAGCCGATTGTCACCAGCAATAGAGCACAAACTCACACCCAGGCCTGCCTGCTTCCTGCATATCTGTTCTGTACAACTCCAGGAGCTTGATGCATTGTGTTTGATCTTTTTTTTTTGAGAAGGAGTTTTGCTCATGTTGCCCAGGCTGGAGTACAGTGGTGCAATCTCGGCTCACTGCAACCTCTGCCTCCCGGGTTCAAGCGATTCTCCTGCCTCAGCCTCCTGAGGAGCTGGGATTACAGGCACACACCACCACACCAAGCTGATTTTTGTATTTTTAGTAGAGATAGGGTTTCCCCATGTTGGCCAGGATGGTCTTGAACTCCTGACCTCAGATGATCCACCTGCCTTGGCCTCCCAAAGTGCTGGGATTATAGGCATGAGCTACCCCTCTCGGCCTGATCATCTTGTCTTTTTTTTTTTTTTTTTTTTGAGACAGAATCTCACTCTGTCACCCACACTGGAGTACAGTGGCACAATCGTACCTCACTGCAGCCTCCAAATCCTGGACTCAAGTGATCCCCCTGCCTCAGCCTCCAGATGTACAGGCATGCACTAT
The DNA here is from genome assembly GCF_049354715.1 of Callithrix jacchus. Lineage (NCBI taxonomy): Eukaryota > Metazoa > Chordata > Mammalia > Primates > Cebidae > Callithrix > Callithrix jacchus. The sequence continues at coordinate 14,300,430 of NC_133513.1, read as the reverse complement.
CATGCCCGGCTAATTTTTAAACTTTTAGTAGAAATGGGGTCTCACTATGTTGTCCAGGCTGGTCACAAACTCCTGTCCTCAAGTGATTCTCCTGCCTTGGCTTCCCGAGATGCCGGGGTTCCAGGCGTGAGCTGCCGCGCCCAGTCTCGTTTCTGTTTAATCATGTTTTCATCGTACTGACTTTTTTGAGAAGTCCAGGCCAAATTTAAATTCAATTTTGTCTTTTTTTTTTTTTTTTGACTCAGAGTTTCATTGTGTTGCCCAGGTTGAAGTGCAGTGGCAGAGTCTCGGCTCACTGCAACCTCCACCTCCAGGTTCAAGCAATTCTCCCGCCTCAGCCTCCTGAGTAGCTGGGACTACAGGTGTGCACCACTATGCCTGGCTAATTTTTGTATTTTTTAGCAGAAACGGGGTTTCATCATATTGGCCAGGCTGGTCTCGAACTCCTGACTTCCTCATCTGCCTGCCTCGGCCTCCCAAAGGGCTGGGATTTTAAGTGTGAGCCACTGTACCCGACCAATTTTGTCTTTTTATCAGTGGAAAAAGTAGCATATTTATGTGGAGGGATGGACGAAGATGAATCAAACAGGAAGAAAATGTAAAAACGAATTTGGAGTTCAAGCTTCGCCTTCCTCTCTGGATAATGAGTCCTTACTCTCCCAGCAGCCCACACCTCTATCTCAAACCTCCCATGGCTCCCAAGAGTCTGGATAAAGCTCAGGGGTCTCAAGGCACCCCAAGACCTCCAAGACCCAGGGGTAATCAGCCCCTCCCACTGCTCCCTCATACTCTCACACAGCAAGAGTAATTTACTGTCCCTCCAGTTGTGCCTGGTCATGCAGACACTCTGCTGCTCAAATGCCCTCACCCCATCCTCACCCTCCTCCCAGACCACCTCCCTGCAGAATCCATGTTGCCCGCCAGGTGGCCACAGGGACCCTCTCCATACTGTCTGCTTGTGGCAGTGCCCTCAGCCTGAGGGGTCTTCCAGAGCAGATCTCTGCCCAAGCACGGTGGCTTACATCTGTAATCCCAGCACTTTGAGAGGCTGAGGCAGGTGGATCACGTGAGGTCAGGAGTTCAAGACTAGTCTGGCCATGATGGTAAAACCCCATCTCTACTAAAAATACAAAACTTAGCCAGGCATAGTGGTGCGTGCCTGTAATCCTAGCTACTTGGGGAAGCTGAGGCAGAGAATTGGTTGAACCCGGGAGGTGGAAGTTGCAGTGAGCCGAGATTACGGCAGTGCACTCCGTCTCAAAAAAAAAAATTAGCCGGGCATGGTGTAGTCCCAGCTACTTGGGAGGCTGAGGCAGGAGAATCTCTTTTTTTTTTTTTTTGGAGAACGGGGTCTCGCTATATTGCCCAGGCAGGTCTCTAACTCCTGGGCTCAAGCTATCCTCCGGCCTCTGCCTCCCTAAGAGCTGGGATTACAGGCGCGAGCCACAGAGTCCAGCCAGGAGAATCTCTTGAACCCAGGAGATGGAAGTTGCAGTAAGCTGAGATCGTGCCACTGTACTCCAGCCTGGGGGACACCAAGATTCCCTCTCAAAAAAAAAAAAAAAAAAAAAGCTGATCTCTGAATTCAGCTGCCCTGGCACACACTGAGCTTCCAGAAACAGTCCCTTGACCTGTAACTCCACCAAACCCTGGGGAACATGCCTACCCTGAGCACCTGTGACAATGTCCCAGTCCCAACACCACACCCCGAAGCTGTCCTCAGAGGTTCCCCTGCCACCCTCCCTGATCACTCTCTGGTATCTCAGAGCCCTAGCAACAGCCCTTCAGAGGGAGGGTTCCAGGCATGGGGCGGGCACCAAGCACTGTGCTTATAACCCAGGAAAACACTCCCACTGTGCCAACATAGGTGGGGCAGGTCATGTTGGGGTCTGTTTGCCCTGTCTGCCCGCTGCAGCCTCTTGGGGAGTGCCAGGGCCGTCTGGGCATCCTGTGAGCCCCAGGGTCTATGTACACATATGTGTGTCTGTGCGTGTATGTGTCCACTGAGCATCTGAATTTGTCCTGAGTGCTGTCTTGGGTGTCCTTGAGCTGTGTGTGCCTGTGTCACCCTCGAGATATCTCAGTATTTTTGCCTGTGGGAGCCCCACACCGTGAGCTGCACAGCTGAGTGCCCAGGTGAGTCTGGGGGCTGGTCCTGTGTCTGTGCATCTGCGCAGGTGGTGTCTGCCTATTCCTCTGTGGGTGCATGTATCTTGCACCCCAGAAAGGGGCAGTCACCCAGGGGACCTCTCTACGGTGACCCCAAAGGATGGATAGTGAGATGGGACAATATGTTCTCTTTTGGGGGCGGTTCACAGGGATTTGTTGTATAGGGGGACAATACGTTTTTCTCCCATCCCCAAGCCAGGCCCTTTCTGCCCCTGCTCCTCCCACCCTCTGGTATCTCAGACCTCAGGAGCAGGTGGAGTGAAGGATAAGTTAGGGGACCCCAGATAAGAACAACCAGGAGGCTTCTGGGCTGCTGGAGAGGGTCACAGCCAGTTGTGGTGAGAGGGCCAGGACAGAACTCTGCTCCCCTGGGGAAGAGGTGGACTGGTTCTGAGTCCCTGAGAGGGGTGAGTTGGACCCTGCAGAGGGCTGAGGCGCAGAGTGTGGGTGAGCATTAGAAGAGCGAGCTGGGGGCTGTAGGGATCCTGGGACTTGGGGAAGGACCGGGAGGCAGGGCTGCTGGGTTCCTAGGGAGGGCAGGAGGAGCCCCCGGAACTCCGGAGTGCAGGGAAAGCCCCTTCCTCACTCACCCTCGTTGGACCTGGGGCCAGGTCCCAGCAGCAGCAGCAGCAGCAGCGACGGCAGCAGCAGGAAGAGCATGATTGGCAGGCACACAGGTAGCGGCCCCATCGCAGGGTGGCAGGTGTGGGACAGCGCTACCGGGCCACTGGAGGCACCAAGCCAGGCCAATCCCCATCCTGGCCGCCGCGCCCGGCCCTGCCCCCACCTCACCTTCCCTCCGGGCCCGGGCGGAGCCAGCTAGGGGCGGGCACGTGGGGCGGCGCAAAAGCGCCCTGATCTCTGCATCTTGGTCACTGAAGGGGCTCGAGAGGCCACCAGGGTGCTAGGGACAGGACCAGGAGTCAGGCCCCAGGACGTCTCTTCGGAGTAAGGGAGCAAAAGGGGCTTCTTTGATGTTATTATTCCCCCACCTGGGCACCCAAAGGGAGCAGAAGACTTGGAGGAGGAGGAGTCCTGAATTTACTTCAACATTTTATTTGGCCAGTGCGGTGAATCACACATCTCAGCACTTTAGGAGGCCTAGGCAGGTGGATCACGTGAGGTCGAGAGTTCGACACCAGCCTGACCAACATGGAGAAACCCCATCTCTACTAAAAATACAAAATTAAGCTGGACGTGGTGACTCATGCCTGTAATCCTAGCACTTTGGGAGGCTGAGGCAGGTGGATCACCTGAGATCAGGAGTTCGAGACCAGCCTGGCCAACATGGTAAAACCCTGTATCTACTAAAAATACAAAAATTAGCTGAGCTTGGTGGCGTGTGTGTGTAATCCCAGCAACTCGGTAGGCTGAGGCAGGAGAATTGCTTGAACGTGGGAGGCCAAGGTTTCGGTGAGCTGAGATCGTGCCACTACACTCCAGCCTAGGCAACACAGCGAGACTCCATCTCAAAAAAAAAAAAAAAAAAAATTAACTAGACATAGCGGCATAGGCCTGTAATCCCAGCTACTTGGGAGGCTGAGGCAGGAGAATCACTTGAATCTGGGAGGTAGAGTTTGCGATGAGGCAACAAGAGAGAAACCCATCTCAAAAAAAAAAAAAAAAAAAAAAAGGCCAAGCACCATGGCTTACGCCTGTAACCCTAGCACTTTGGGAGGCCGAGGTGGGTGGATCACCTGAGGTTGGGAGTTCGAGACCAGCCTGACCAACATAGAGAAACCCTGTCTCTACTAAAAGTACAAAATTAGCTGGGCATGGTTGTGCATGCCTGTAATCTAGCTACTCAGGAGGCTGAGGCAGGAGAATCACTTGACCCCAGGAGGTGGAGGTTGCAGTGAGCCAAGATCATGCCACTGCACGACGGCCTGGCTAACAGAGTGAGACTCTGTCTCACAAAAAAGAAAAAAGAGAGATTGAATGGGAACCTCAGGGGGTGGAATCTGTGCTGTCATGAATGTTTGCTAGAGAGATTTGCAAGAGAAAAACAAATCCTCGTCTGTGGTCTGTTCTAGGATCCGTGTGTTTCCTTTAACTCTTAGCACAAGTGAATCCATCTTGGTTTGGTTTGGTCTATTGGGACCTAGTGCATGGGCTCAGTTCAAAAACATGACCTCTCATAATTTTGTTCAAGAAAATTCCCACTGGGCGCAGTGGCTCGTGCCTGTAATCCCAGCATTTTGGGAGGTTGAGGTGGGTGGATCACGAGGTCAGGAGTTTGAGACCAGCTTGGCCAACATGGTGAAACCCTGCTCTACTAAAAATACAAAAATTAGCCGGGTATGGTGGTGTGCACCTGTAATCCCAGCTACTCAGGAGGCTGAGGCAGGAGAATCCCTTGAGGTTGCAGTGAGCTAAGATCATACCACTGCACTCCAGCATGGGCAACGGAGTGAGATTCTGTCTCAGAAAAAAAAAAAGAAAGAAAGAAAGAAAAGAAAATTTTGCCTTTTTGGTCAGGCTGTCAGATAGGCAAGAGAGTGACCAAAACTTGGGCCTTAGAGCCACTCTCAATTACCATCGTTTTGCATTTCTGGTCTCAGCACATCACCCATAGTTTACAGTGTCCTCATGGTCACACATTTCTTTCAGCTCTTGTCCTTTCAGTTGAAGAGAGACCATATGACATTCTAGAGATGACTGCAAGCATTTACAACCTTTGAGAGAATCCAGTGCTCTGGGGATGCCATGACTATGACTCTGTGGGGGATAATACCAAGAGTTTGGAATCTACTCCTTACCCAGGGTCCCCATAAACCAAACCTCCCAAAATCAAACAGATCAAAGAATGAGCTAAAGAGTCTACTCACTTAACTAAGCAGTCTCTTTGTTTTTAGTTTTAGTTTTGTTTTTTTATTGAGACGGAGTTTTGATCTTATTGCCCAGGGTGGAGTGCAATGGTGCAATCTTGGCTCACCGCAATCTCTGCCTCCCACGTTCAAGCCATTCTCCTGCCTCAGCCTCTGGAGTAGCTGGGAGCACAGGCATGTGCCACCATACTCAGCTAATTTTGTATTTTTAGTAGAGACAGGGTTTCTCCACATTGATCAGTCTGGTCTCAAACTCCCAACCTCAGGTGATCCGCCTGCCTTGGCCTCCCAAACTGCTAGGATTGTAAGCGTGAGCCACCAAGCCTGGTTAGCAGTCTCTGTTAATCTGCTACAACGGAATCCGTGTAATACCTGATGTTTTCTCCATAGGCCGTGAGTGCCAGCAGATACACAGATACTTCTCTGTTCAGTCAGTTCTATCATAACTTTCAAAATAGCATTTCTCTTTTTTTTTTTTTTCTGAGACAGAGTCTTGCTTTGTTGCTCTGTTGCCCATCCTGGAGTACAGCAGCTTGATTTTGGCTCACTGAAACCTCCACCTCCCGGGTTCAAGCAATTCTCCTGTCTCAGCTTCCTGAGTAGCTAGGATTACAGGCGCATACCACCATACCTGGCTAATTTTTGTACTTTTAGTGGAGACGGGGTTTAACCATGCTAGCCAGGCTGGTCTCAAATTCCTGACCTACTAATCCTCCTGTCTGGGCCTCCCAAAGTGCTGGAATTACAGGCATGAGACACCATGCCTGGCCACAAGAGAATTTAAAGTCTGTTGTGTAACTATAGCCTTTACAATAGAATCTGCTATAGAACCTATCACAAGGAATATATTTCTCTTTTTTTTTTTGAGACAGACCCTTACTCTGCCGGCAGGCTGGAGTGCAGTGGCGTGATCTTGGCTCACTGCAACCTCTGCCTTCTGAGTTCAAGCAATTCTTCTGCCTCAGCCTCCCAAGTAGCTGGGGCTACAGGCACGCACCACCATGTCCAGCTAACTCATATTTTTAGTAGAGACGGGGTTTCACCATGTTGGTGAGAAGGGTCTCGATCTCTTGACCTCATGATCTTCCCGCCTTGGTCTCCCAAAATGCTGGGTTTACAGGCATGAGCCACTACCATGTTTCTATGTTTATTATTATTATTTTTTGAGATGGAGTTTAGCTTTTGTTGCCCAGGTTGAAGTGCAATGGTGTGATCTCGGCTCACTTCAACCTACACCTCCCAGGTTCAAGCCATTCTGCTGCCTCAGGATATACAATGGCTTGATCTCGGCTCACCACAACCACCGCCTCCCGAGTTCAGCAGTTCTCCACCCTCCTGAGTAGCTGAGATTAAAGCCGTGTACCACCACGCCTGGCTAATTTTTGTCTTTTTAGTAGAGATGGGGTTTCACCGTGTTGGCCAGGCTGGTCTCGAACTTCTGATCTTGTGATCTGCCTGCATCGGCCTCCCAAAGAGCTGGGATTACAGGCACGTGTCATCATGCCCAGCTAATTTTCATACTTTTAGTAGAGATGGAGTTTCACCATATTGGCCAAGCAGATCTCGAACTTCTGACCTCAGGTGATCCACGTGCCTCAGCCTCCCAAAGTGCTAAGATGACAGATGTAAGCCACCAGGCCCAGCCCATGAAGGATATAATTCTCTTTTCTTTCCTTTCCTTTCTTTCCTTTTCTTTTTTTTTTTTGAGACTGAGTCCCACTCTGTTGCCCATTCTGAAGTGCAGTGGTGTGATCTCAGCTCACTGCAACTTCTGCCTTCTGGTTCGAGCCATTCTCCTGCCTCAGCCTCCTGAGTAGCAGGAATTACAGGCATGCCCCACCGCATGTGACTAATTTTTGTATTTTTAGTAGAAATGGGATTTCACCATGTTGGTCAGGCTGGTCTCAAATTCCTGACCTCATGACCTTCCCTTCTCAGCCTCCGAAAGTGGTGTCGGGATTACAGGTGTGAGCAACTGCACCCAGCTGATGGATATATTTCTTATTCTTTCTAATTTATTTTTAATAAAGACAGGGTTTCACCATGTTGGTCAGCCTGGTCTTGAACTCCCGACCTCAGGTGATCCGCCTGCCTTGGCCTCCAAAGTGCTTGGATTACAGGTGTGAGCCACCTCGCCTGGCCAGGATATACAATGGCATGGTCTCGGCTCACCACAACCACCGCCTCCCGAGTTCAGCAGTTCTCCTGCCCAAGTAGCTGGGATTACAGGCATGTACCACCATGCGCAGCTAATTTTTTGTCTTTTTAGCAGAGATGGGATTTCTCCATGTTGGTCAGGCTGGTCTCAAACTCCTGACCTAAGGTGATCAACCTGCCTTGGCCTCCCAAAGTCCTGGGATTACAGGCCTTAGCCACCGTGCCCAGCCCAACGGATGTATTTCTAATTATTGCTTCTTTTACTCCAAACCATGGAAAAAGGATCTAGTCGGCTGAGCGCAGTGGCTCACGCCGGTAATCCTAGCACTTTGGGAGGCCGAGGTGGGCGGATCATGAGGTCAGGAAATCAAGATGATCCTGGGCAACATGGTGAAACCCGGTCTCTACTAAAAATTTGAAAATTGGCTGGGCGTGGTGGCAAGTGCCTATAATTCCAGCTACTTGGGAGGCTGAGGCAGGAGACTTGCTTGAACCAGGGAGTTGGAGGTTACAGTGAGCAGAGATTGTGCCACTGCTCTCCAGCCTGGCCACAGAGCGAGACTCTGTCTCAAAAAAAAAAAAAAATCTAACAGTTGATGCCCTTCAAAAAGAGTCTTGTGGCAATGATCTCTTTAACCATGATGTGGTATAAGAGGAGTAAACCAATGTTCTGATTCTGATTATGAGGCGACGTATACACATTAAAGTTTCTCACTTCCATTGGGCCGTCATCTTATTTTGTTTTTTGACTTGGAGTCTCACTCCGTCACCCAGGCTGGAGTACAATGGCACAGTCTGGGCTCACTGCAACCAACACCTCCCAGTGATTCTCCTGCCTCAGTCTCCTGAGTAGTTGGGATTACAAGTGCCCACGACCACGACCGGCTAATTTTTGTATTTGTAATAGAGACAGGGTTTCACCATGTTGTCCAGGCTGGTCTCAAATTCCTGAACTTGTGATCCACAGGCCTCTGCCTCCCAAAGTCCGGGAAATACAGGGGTGAGCCACTGCGCCTGGCCATCCTTCAAAGTATATAGTTATCTATGTATAGGGCTGGCTGGAAACTCCTTCACAAATAAAAATATACCCCGTAAGTGCACAGAACAGATCCCTTTTCCACTTCTATTGTTCATAGAGGCATAAGCAAGGAAAAAATATTCAAAGATAGGAGTCTCATGATACTAGAGAAATCTTGAAGCCGGGTGTGGTAGCTCACACCTGTAATCCCAGCAGTTTGGGAGGCTGAGGCAGGCGGATCACCTGAGGTGAACAGCTCGAGACCAGCCTGGCCAACGTGGGGAAACACTGTCTCTACTAAAAATCCAAAAATTAGAGGCTGGGCATGGTGACCCACAGCTGTAATCCCTGCACTTTGGGAGGCCGAGCTGGGTGGATCACCTGAGGTTAGGAGTTCGACACCAAGCTGGCCAACATGATGAAACTCTACTAAAGGCCAACTCTACTAAAAATACAAAAAAATTCCCCATGTGTGATGGCAGGCACCTGTAATCTCAGCTACTCAGGAGGCTGAAGCAGGAGAATCCCTTGAGGTTGCAGTGAGCTAAGATCATACCACTGCACTCCAGCATGGGCAACGGAGTGAGATTCTGTCTCAGAAAAAAAAAAAGAAAGAAAGAAACAAAAGAAAATTTTGCCTTTTGGTCAGGCTGTCAGATAGACAAGAGAGTGACCAATAGGGCCTTAGAGCCACTCTCAATTACCATCGTTTTGCATTTCTGGTCTCAGCACATCACCCATAGTTTACAGTGTCCTCATGGTCACACATTTCTTTCAGCTCTTGTCCTTTCAGTTGAAGAGAGACCATATGACATTCTAGAGATGACTGCAAGCATTTACAACCTTTGAGAGAATCCAGTGCTCTGGGGATGCCATGACTATGACTCTGTGGGGGATAATACCAAGAGTTTGGAATCTACTCCTTACCCAAGGTCCCCATAAACCAAACCTCCCAAAATCAAACAGATCAAAGAATGAGCTAAAGAGTCTACTCACTTAACTAAGCAGTCTCTTTGCTTTTAGTTTTAGTTTTGTTTTTTTATTGAGACGGAGTTTTGATCTTATTGCCCAGGTGGAGTGCAATGGTGCAATCTTGGTTCACCGCAATCTCTGCCTCCCAAGTTCCAGCCATTCTCCTGCCTCAGCCTCTGGAGTAGCTGGGAGCACAGGCATGTGCCACCATACTCAGCTAATTTTGTATTTTTGGTAGAGACAGGGTTTCTCCACATTGATCAGTCTGGTCTCAAACTCCCAACCTCAGGTGATCGGCCTGCCTTGGCCTCCCAAACTGCTAGGATTGTAAGCGTGAGCCACCAAGCCTGGTTAGCAGTCTCTTTGTTAATCTGCTACAACGGAATCCGTGTAATACCTGATGTTTTCTCCATAGGCCGTGAGTGCCAGCAGATACACAGATACTTCTCTGTTCAGTCAGTTCTATCATAACTTTCAAAATAGCATTTCTCTTTTTTTTTTTTTTTCTGAGACAGAGTCTTGCTTTGTTGCTCTGTTGCCCATCCTGGAGTACAGCAGCTTGATTTTGGCTCACTGAAACCTCCACCTCCCGGGTTCAAGCAATTCTCCTGTCTCAGCTTCCTGAGTAGCTAGGATTACAGGCGCATGCCACCATACCTGGCTAATTTTTGTACTTTTAGTGGAGACAGGGTTTAACCATGCTACCCAGGCTGATCTCAAATTCCTGACCTATTAATCCTCCTGTCTGGGCCTCCCAAAGTGCTGGAATTACAGGCATGAGACACCATGCCTGGCCACAAGAGAATTTAACGTCTGTTGTGTAACTATAGCCTTTACAATAGAATCTGCTATAGAACCTATCGCAAGGAATATATTTCTCTTTTTTTTTTGAGACGGACCCTCACTCTGCCGGCAGGCTGGAGTGCAGTGGCGTGATCCTGGCTCACTGCAACCTCTGCCTTCCGAGTTCAAGCAATTCTTCTGCCTCAGCCTCCCAAGTAGCTGGGGCTACAGGCACGCACCACCATGCCCAGCTAACTCATATTTTTAGTAGAGACGGGGTTTCACCATGTTGGTGAGAAGGGTCTCGATCTCTTGACCTCATGATCTGCCCGCCTCGGTCTCCCAAAATGCTGGGATTACAGGCATGAGCCACTACCATATTTCTATGTTTACTATTATTATTTTTTGAGATGGAGATTAGCTGCTGTTGCCCAGGTTGAAGTGCAATGGTGTGATCTCGGCTCACTTCAACCTACACCTCCCAGGTTCAAGCCATTCTGCTGCCTCAGCCTCCTGAGTAGCTGAGATTAAAGCCGTGTACCACCACGCCTGGCTACTTTTTGTCTTTTTAGTAGAGATGGGGTTTCACCGTGTTGGCCAGGCTGGTCTCGAACTTCTGATCTTGTGATCTGCCTGCATCGGCCTCCCAAAGAGCTGGGATTACAGGCACGTGTCATCATGCCCAGCTAATTTTCATACTTTTAGTAGAGATGGAGTTTCACCATATTGGCCAAGCAGATCTCGAACTTCTGACCTCAGGTGATCCACGTGCCTCAGCCTCCCAAAGTGCTAAGATGACAGATGTAAGCCACCAGGCCCAGCCCATGAAGGATATAATTCTCTTTTCTTTCCTTTCCTTTCTTTTCTTTTCTTTTTTTTTTTTTTGAGACAGACTCCCACTCTGTTGCCCATTCTGAAGTGCAGTGGTGTGATCTCAGCTCACTGCAACTTCTGCCTTCTGGTTCAAGCCATTCTCCTGCCTCAGCCTCCTGAGTAGCAGGAATTACAGGCATGCCCCACCACATGTGACTAATTTTTGTATTTTTAGTAGAAATGGGATTTCACCATGTTGGTCAGGCTGGTCTCAAACTCCTGACCTCATGATCTTCCCTTCTCGGCCTCCCAAAGTGGTGTCGGGATTACAGGTGTGAGCAACTGCACCCAGCTGATGGATATATTTCTTTTTCTTTCTAATTTATTTTAAATAAAGACAGGGTTTCACCATGTTGGTCAGCCTGGTCTTGAACTCCCGACCTCAGGTGATCCGCCTGCCTTGGCCTCCAAAGTGCTTGGATTACAGGTGTGAGCCACCTCGCCTGGCCAGGATATACAATGGCATGATCTCGGCTCACCACAACCACCGCCTCCCGAGTTCAGCAGTTCTCCTGCCCAAGTAGCTGGGATTACAGGCATGTGCCACCATGCGCAGCTAATTTTTTGTCTTTTTAGCAGAGATGGGATTTCTCCATGTTGGTCAGGCTGGTCTCAAACTCCTGACCTAAGGTGATCAACCTGCCTTGGCCTCCCAAAGTCCTGGGATTACAGGCCTTAGCCACCGTGCCCAGCCCAACGGATGTATTTCTAATTATTGCTTCTTTTACTCCAAACCATGGAAAAAGGATCTAGTCGGCTGAGCGCAGTGGCTCACGCCGGTAATCCTAGCACTTTGGGAGGCCGAGGTGGGCGGATCATGAGGTCAGGAAATCAAGATCATCCCGGGCAACATGGTGAAACCCGGTCTCTACTAAAAATTTGAAAATTGGCTGGGCGTGGTGGCAAGTGCCTGTAATTCCAGCTACTTGGGAGGCTGAGGCAGGAGACTTGCTTGAACCAGGGAGTTGGAGGTTACAGTGAGCAGAGATTGTGCCACTGCTCTCCAACCTGGCCACAGAGCGAGACTCTGTCTCAAAAAAAAAAAAAAAATCTAACAGTTGATGCCCTTCAAAAAGAGTCTTGTGGCAATGATCTCTTTAACCATGATGTGGTATAAGAGGAGTAAACCAATGTTCTGATTCTGATTATGAGGCGACGTATACACATTAAAGTTTCTCACTTCCATTGGGCCGTCATCTTATTTTGTTTTTTGACTTGGAGTCTCACTCCGTCACCTAGGCTGGAGTACAATGGCACAGTCTGGGCTCACTGCAACCAACACCTCCCAGTGATTCTCCTGCCTCAGTCTCCTGAGTAGTTGGGATTACAAGTGCCCACGACCACGACCGGCTAATTTTTGTATTTGTAATAGAGACAGGGTTTCACCATGTTGTCCAGGCTGGTCTCAAATTCCTGAACTTGTGATCCACAGGCCTCTGCCTCCCAAAGTGCTGGAAATACAGGGGTGAGCCACTGCGCCTGGCCATCCTTCAAAGTATATAGTTATCTATGTATAGGGCTGGCTGGAAACTCCTTCACAAATAAAAATATACCCCGTAAGTGCACAGAACAGATCCCTTTTCCACTTCTATTGTTTATAGAGGCATAAGCAAGGAAAAAATATTCAAAGATAGGAGTCTCATGATACTAGAGAAATCTTGAAGCCGGGTGTGGTAGCTCACACCTGTAATCCCAGCAGTTTGGGAGGCTGAGGCAGGCGGATCACCTGAGGTGAACAGCTCGAGACCAGCCTGGCCAACGTGGGGAAACACTGTCTCTACTAAAAATCCAAAAATTAGAGGCTGGGCATGGTGACCCACAGCTGTAATCCCTGCACTTTGGGAGGCCGAGCTGGGTGGATCACCTGAGGTTAGGAGTTCGACACCAAGCTGGCCAACATGATGAAACTCTACTAAAGGCCAACTCTACTAAAAATACAAAAAAATTCCCCATGTGTGATGGCAGGCACCTGTAATCTCAGCTACTCAGGAGGCTGAGGCAGGAGAATCCCTTGAGGTTGCAGTGAGCTAAGATCATACCACTGCACTCCAGCATGGGCAACGGAGTGAGATTCTGTCTCAGAAAAAAAAAAAGAAAGAAAGAAACAAAAGAAAATTTTGCCTTTTGGTCAGGCTGTCAGATAGACAAGAGAGTGACCAATAGGGCCTTAGAGCCACTCTCAATTACCATCGTTTTGCATTTCTGGTCTCAGCACATCACCCATAGTTTACAGTGTCCTCATGGTCACACATTTCTTTCAGCTCTTGTCCTTTCAGTTGAAGAGAGACCATATGACATTCTAGAGATGACTGCAAGCATTTACAACCTTTGAGAGAATCCAGTGCTCTGGGGATGCCATGACTATGACTCTGTGGGGGATAATACCAAGAGTTTGGAATCTACTCCTTACCCAAGGTCCCCATAAACCAAACCTCCCAAAATCAAACAGATCAAAGAATGAGCTAAAGAGTCTACTCACTTAACTAAGCAGTCTCTTTGCTTTTAGTTTTAGTTTTGTTTTTTTATTGAGACGGAGTTTTGATCTTATTGCCCAGGTGGAGTGCAATGGTGCAACCTTGGTTCACCGCAATCTCTGCCTCCCAAGTTTAAGCCATTCTCCTGCCTCAGCCTCTGGAGTAGCTGGGAGTACAGGCATGTGCCACCATACTCAGCTAATTTTGTATTTTTAGTAGAGACAGAGTTTCTCCACATTGATCAGTCTGGTCTCAAACTCCCAACCTCAGGTGATCGGCCTGCCTTGGCCTCCCAAAGTGCTAGGATTGTAAGCGTGAGCCACCAAGCCTGGTTAGCAGTCTCTTTGTTAATCTGCTACAACGGAATCCGTGTAATACCTGATGTTTTCTCCATAGGCCGTGAGTGCCAGCAGATACACAGATACTTCTCTGTTCAGTCAGTTCTATCATAACTTTCAAAATAGCATTTCTCTTTTTTTTTTTTTTTTATGAGACAGAATCTTGCTTTGTTGCTCTGTTGCCCATCCTGGAGTACAGCAGCTTGATTTTGGCTCACTGAAACCTCCACCTCCCGGGTTCAAGCAATTCTCCTGTCTCAGCTTCCTGAATAGCTAGGATTACAGGCGCATGCCACCATACCTGGCTAATTTTTGTACTTTTAGTGGAGACAGGGTTTAACCATGCTACCCAGGCTGGTCTCAAATTCCTGACCTACTAATCCTCCTGTCTGGGCCTCCCAAAGTGCTGGAATTACAGGCATGAGACACCATGCCTCGCCACAAGAGAATTTAAAGTCTGTTGTGTAACTATAGCCTTTACAATAGAATCTGCTATAGAACCTATCGCAAGGAATATATTTCTCTTTTTTTTTTGAGACGGACCCTCACTCTGCCGGCAGGCTGGAGTGCAGTGGCGTGATCTTGGCTCACTGCAACCTCTGCCTTCCGAGTTCAAGCAATTCTTCTGCCTCAGCCTCCCAAGTAGCTGGGGCTACAGGCATGCACCACCATGCCCAGCTAACTCATATTTTTAGTAGAGACGGGGTTTCACCATGTAGGTGAGAAGGGTCTCGATCTCTGGACCTCATGATCTGCCCGCCTCGGTCTCCCAAAATGCTGGGATTACAGGCATGAGCCACTACCATGTTTCTATGTTTATTATTATTATTTTTTGAGATGGAGTTTAGCTGTTGTTGCCCAGGTTGAAGTGCAATGGTGTGATCTCGGCTCACTTCAACCTACACCTCCCAGGTTCAAGCCATTCTGCTGCCTCAGCCTCCTGAGTAGCTGAGATTAAAGCCGTGTACCACCACGCCTGGCTACTTTTTGTCTTTTTAGTAGAGACGGGGTTTCACCGTGTTGGCCAGGCTGGTCTCGAACTTCTGATCTTGTGATCTGCCTGCATCGGCCTCCCAAAGAGCTGGGATTACAGGCACGTGTCATCATGCCCAGCTAATTTTCATACTTTTAGTAGAGATGGAGTTTCACCATATTGGCCAAGCAGATCTCGAACTTCTGACCTCAGGTGATCCACGTGCCTCAGCCTCCCAAAGTGCTAAGATGACAGATGTAAGCCACCAGGCCCAGCCCATGAAGGATATAATTATCTTTTCTTTCCTTTCCTTTCTTTTCTTTTCTTTTTTTTTTGAGACAGAGTCCCACTCTGTTGCCCATTCTAAAGTGCAGTGGTGTGATCTCAGCTCACTGCAACTTCTGCCTTCTGGTTCAAGCCATTCTCCTGCCTCAGCCTCCTGAGTAGCAGGAATTACAGGCATGCCCCACCACATGTGACTAATTTTTGTATTTTTAGTAGAAATGGGATTTCACCATGTTGGTCAGGCTGGTCTCAAACTCCTGACCTCATGATCTTCCCTTCTCGGCCTCCGAAAGTGGTGTCGGGATTATAGGTGTGAGCAACTGCACCCAGCCGATGGACATATTTCTTTTTCTTTCTAATTTTTTTTAATAAAGACAGGGTTTCACCATGTTGGTCAGCCTGGTCTTGAACTCCCGACCTCAGGTGATCCGCCTGCCTTGGCCTCCAAAGTGCTTGGATTACAGGTGTGAGCCACCTCGCCTGGCCAGGATATACAATGTCATGATCTTGGCTCACCACAACCACCGCCTCCCGAGTTCAGCAGTTCTCCTGCCCAAGTAGCTGGGATTACAGGCATGTACCACCATGCGCAGCTAATTTTTTGTCTTTTTAGCAGAGATGGGATTTCTCCATGTTGGTCAGGCTGGTCTCAA
This sequence comes from Callithrix jacchus, assembly GCF_049354715.1. Lineage (NCBI taxonomy): Eukaryota > Metazoa > Chordata > Mammalia > Primates > Cebidae > Callithrix > Callithrix jacchus. Next base: position 14,284,907 of record NC_133513.1, on the reverse strand, counting down.
ACTCCTGACCTAAGGTGATCAACCTGCCTTGGCCTCCCAAAGTCCTGGGATTACAGGCCTTAGTCACCGTGCCCAGCCCAACGGATGTATTTCTAATTATTGCTTCTTTTACTCCAAACCATGGAAAAAGGATCTAGTCGGCTGAGCGCAGTGGCTCACGCCGGTAATCCTAGCACTTTGGGAGGCCGAGGTGGGCGGATCATGAGGTCAGGAAATCAAGATGATCCTGGGCAACATGGTGAAACCCGGTCTCTACTAAAAATTTGAAAATTGGCTGGGCGTGGTGGCAAGTGCCTGTAATTCCAGCTACTTGGGAGGCTGAGGCAGGAGACTTGCTTGAACCAGGGAGTTGGAGGTTACAGTGAGCAGAGATTGTGCCACTGCTCTCCAGCCTGGCCACAGAGCGAGACTCTGTCTCAAAAAAAAAAAAATCTAACAGTTGATGCCCTTCAAAAAGAGTCTTGTGGCAATGATCTCTTTAACCATGATGTGGTTTAAGAGGAGTAAACCAATGTTCTGATTCTGATTATGAGGCGACGTATACACATTAAAGTTTCTCACTTCCATTGGGCCGTCATCTTATTTTGTTTTTTGACTTGGAGTCTCACTCCGTCACCTAGGCTGGAGTACAATGGCACAGTCTGGGCTCACTGCAACCAACACCTCCCAGTGATTCTCCTGCCTCAGTCTCCTGAGTAGTTGGGATTACAAGTGCCCACGACCACGACCGGCTAATTTTTGTATTTGTAATAGAGACAGGGTTTCACCATGTTGTCCAGGCTGGTCTCAAATTCCTGAACTTGTGATCCACAGGCCTCTGCCTCCCAAAGTGCTGGAAATACAGGGGTGAGCCACTGCGCCTGGCCATCCTTCAAAGTATATAGTTATCTATGTATAGGGCTGGCTGGAAACTCCTTCACAAATAAAAATATACCCCGTAAGTGCACAGAACAGATCCCTTTTCCACTTCTATTGTTCATAGAGGCATAAGCAAGGAAAAAATATTCAAAGATAGGAGTCTCATGATACTAGAGAAATCTTGAAGCCGGGTGTGGTAGCTCACACCTGTAATCCCAGCAGTTTGGGAGGCTGAGGCAGGCGGATCACCTGAGGTGAACAGCTCGAGACCAGCCTGGCCAACGTGGGGAAACACTGTCTCTACTAAAAATACAAAAATTAGAGGCTGGGCATGGTGACTAGCAGCTGTAATCTCTGCACTTTGGGAGGCCGAGCTGGGTGGATCACCTGAGGTTAGGAGTTCGACACCAAGCTGGCCGACATGATGAAACTCTACTAAAGGCTAACTGTACTAAAAATACAAAAAAATTCCCCATGTGTGATGGCAGGCACCTGTAATTTCAGCTACTCAGGAGGCTGAGGCAGAAGAACAACTTGGATCTGGGAGATGGAGGTTGCAGTGAGTCTGGATCACACCACTGCACTCACACTGTTACACTCCAGCCTGAGAAACAAGAGGAAAACTCCATCTCAAAAAAAAAAAAAAAAAAAAAATTTACCAGGCATGGTGACATGCACCTGTAGTCCCAGCTGCTTGGGAGACTGAGACACAAGAATCACTTGAACCCAGGAGGCAGAGGTTGCAGTGAGCCGAGATTGCGCCACTGCACTCCAACCTGGGTGACAGAGCAAGACTCTGTCTCACATCCAGACTTGGTGGCTCATGCCTGTAATCCTAGCACTTTGGGAGGCTGAGGTGTGTGGATCACCTGAGGTTAGGAGTTTGAGACCAGCCTGGCCAACATGGTGAAACCTTGTTTTCACTAAAAATACAAAAAAATTAGCCAGGCGTGGTGGTGGGCAGCTGTCATCCCAGCTACTTGGGGATTGTGAGTAGAGCCAATCCCCAAGAGACTGAGCCAAGAGAATTGCTTGAACCTGGGAGGCAGAGGTTGCAGTGAGCTGAGATTGCACTATTGTACTTGAGCCCAGGCAACAAGACGAAGAATCCGTCTCAAAAAAAAAAAGGAAGTCTTGATCCACGATCTTGGGACAGCCGTCCACATCAAGGATGCCATCTTCTTCTGGGGAGAAACTTCCCTGTTGTGAGACTATGAACCCAAATTCAAGGTCCTGAAGTTTTGCTGTAGTGTGGATGTCAAGGACAGTCTGTCTCTGATGTCCTCAGAAGATCCAGTCTTCAGGTTCTAGATTGTGAAGGGGTTGATTGTCCTCAGTCAGTGAGCCATTAAAAAGCTTTCTTTACTTGGTAAAAATACACGGTAGCATAATGACCTACTGTTTTAATATCAGTCTTCTTGCATGGGAAAGTAACGAGAAAACACGCATTGAAAATGACAATTGCAACGCATAAATGGCCCATGAGGTAGCCAAATGCACCTGAAGCCTTGATTGTCTTCCCAGGAACATGGATTTGACAAAACAAACATTGGTTATAAACGATTTTAGCAATTTAGAAGTCACCACACCAATACATAATTAATTCGGATCATTTTATCTTTTCCATGACTCATCATGGAATGCGGAACCTTTAATAACAAATGCTTTAGGGATTCAGGAAGAACAAGGTGGCCATACTGGTTCTCTGCGAGTCCATGCTTAACTTTGGACTTCTGTGCTCCTGAAGACCGGTTGTTTCTCCAATTTAGGTGCATAGCACTGATAACTAATGGGTTATCATAGACAAATTGACTTAGACCTTGGATTTCATTCAAATTGTATATCTAGGATGGGCGCGCCTACAAAAAAATCAGCTGGCCATGGTGACATGCACCTGTAATCCCAGCTATTTGGGAGGCTGATGCGGGAGCATCATTTGAACCCAGGAGGAGGAAGAGGTTGCAGTGAGTGGAGATCGCTCCACAGGACTCCAGCCTAGGCAACACAGTGAGACCCTGTTTCAAAAACAAAAACAAAAAAAAACAAATTGTATATCTAAACAAATTTGGTATTGGCTGGTTTATCATAAAAATTTGGCAAAGTATTTTTTTGGTATTCAGTCAATTTTTTGTTCTACTTTCATTAGCAGTTTTATTTATTTATTTATTTATTTATTGAGATGGAGTCTCACTCTGTCACCCAGGCTGCAGTGTAGTGGTGTGATCTTGGCTCACTGCAACTTCCACCTCCCGGGTTCAAGAAGTTCTCCCGCCTCAGCCTCCTGAGTAGCTGGGATTACAGGCACACCCCACCAGGTATGGCTAATTGCTCTGTTTATGGTAGAGATGGGGTTTCACCATGTTTGCCAGGCTGGTTTTGAGCTCCTGACCTCAAGTGATTCACCCACCTTCGCCTCCCAAAGTGCTGGGATTACAGACATGAGCCACGGTGCCGGGTTAGCAGTCTTACACAAAAAAATTTGGTTAGGCCGGGTGCAGTGGCTCATGCCGATAATCCCAGCACTCTGGGAAGCCAAGGCGGGCAGATCACCTGAGGTTGGGAGTTCAAGACCAGCCTGACCAACATGGTGAAACCCAGTCTTTAAAAAAAAAAGGAAAAATGTAGTTATTTCTGTTGTTTATAATAACAATAACCATAATTATGATTGATAGCATATGCAGACATATTAGAATTTTAGAAATCCCACACAATTTTGAAATATATATTAATATCATTCACTAAAATATAACCTGAAGATGATGAGGCATTATTATTATTACTATTATTATTATTATTATTTTTGAGATGAGGTCTCCCTCTGTCCCCCGGGCTGGAGTTCAGTGGCTCAATCTCTGCTCACTGCAACCTCCACCTCCTGGGTTCAAGCACTTCTCTCTGCCTCAGCTGAGATTACAGGCACTCATTACCAGGCCTGGCTAATTTTTGTATTTTCAGTAGAGAAAGGGTTTTACCATGTTGGCCAGGCTGGTCTCGAACTCCTGACCTCAGATCATCCACCCACTTCGACCTCCCAAAGGGAACATTTTTTATTTTGACAATGCTTCCCATGTAACTAAACATGTCAAATAATGCCATTTACATCTCTTTTGGATGCTTCAGAAGTCCTCTATAGCATCCCAAAATTTGAAGTCAGAAAAGACAATTTTAAAGCCGAAATTTGATTTTGGAAAGCCTATTAAATATGTCAAAGGTTTACAAAAATTTACATTCCTGGCTGTAATCCGGTGACTTATGCCTGTAATCCCACCACTTTGGGAGGCGGAGGTGGGTGGATCAGCTGATATCAGGAGTTTGAGACCAGCAGGCCAACATGGTGAAACCCCATTTCTGCTAAAAATACACAAATTTGCACAGCACAGTGGGTCATGCCTGTAATCCCAGCATTTTGGGAGGCTGAGGTGGGAGCTTGAGACCAGCTGGCCAACATAGTGAAACCCCATTTCTACTAAAAATACAAAAATTGGCCAGCATTTTGGGAGGCTGAGGCAAGTGGATCACTAGAGGTCGGGAGTTCAAGAGCAGACTGACTAACATGGAGAAACCCCATCTCCACTAAAAATAAAAAATAAAAAATTAGCCAGGCAAGGTGGTGCATGCCTGTAATTCCAGCTACCCAAGAGGCTGAGGCAAGAGAATTGCTTCAACCCAGGAAGCAGAGGTTGCCATGAGCTGAGATCATGCCATTGCACTCCAGGCTGGGCAACAAGAGTGAAACTCCGTCTCAAAAAAAAAAAAAAAAAAAGCCGGGCATGGTGGCTAATACCCATAATCCCAGCACTTTGGGAAGCTGAGGTGGGTAGATCACGAGGTGAGGAGATCAAGACCATCCTGGCTAACATAGTGAAACCACGTCTCTACTAAAAGTACAAAAATTAGCCCAGCGTGGTGGCATATGCCTATAGTCCCAGCTACCCGGGAGGCTGTGAGGCAGAAGAAATGCTGGAACCCAGGAGGTGGAGGCTACAATGAGCCAAGATCATGTCACTACACTCCAGCCTGGGCAACAGAGTTAGACTCTGTCTCAAAGCAAAAATAACAGCAAAAAACAAAAACCTTGAAGCACCCAGTGAGGAAGGACTGTAAGCAAACAAACACATTGCCATGAATACAGAATAATCACTCCTAGAATCCCAGCACTTTGGGAGGCCGAGGCAGGCAGATCACTTAAGGTCAGGGGTTCCAAACTAACCTGATCAACATGGTGAAACCCTGTCTCTACTAAATATAAAAAATTAGCCAGGCATGGTGACATATGCCTGTAATCCCAGCTATCTGGGAAGCTGAGGAAGGAGAATCGCTTGAACCAAGTGAGCCGAGATTGTGCCATTGCACTCCAGCCTGGGCAATAAGAGTGAAAGGGCATCTCAAAAACAAAAAAAAAAACAAAAACACCTCAGAAAATTAGCCTGGTATGGTGGCGGGTGCCTACTCCGGAGGCTGAGGCAGGAGAATAGCTTGAACCTCTGAGGCAGAGGTTGCAGTGACCTGAGATCACGCCATAGCACTCCAGCCTGGGTGACAGAGACTCCGTCTCAAAAAAATAAAAAAATAAAAAGCTGGTGTGCTCCATTAACTCCTGCAGGCCAGACAAAGCCTAGGAATTCTAGACAAATGGAACAAATGATTACTGGCTAGAAACACATAGGAAACAAAATAACTATTCACAGAACCAAATAAAAGCCCTCCACTAGAAACTTAAAAAAAAAAATCATGGTTTTATATGTATGCACACACAAGCAAACCCAGAGGAGGATAAACAGCAAATGAATGAAAATCAGAAAAAACAAGCAAATAGGAAACTGACCCTAAGTTTTTCCTACTCAGTCTACCCTGAATGCTACTGTGTCAGCCAGAAAACCCACATAATGAACATTTTATTCCTGATACACCAGAAAACCCACATAATGAACATTTTATTCCTGATACACAACTCGATGCCCTTAAGTCCACCAATATCACTGTACATTCTGTGTAATCAAGAAATTTACTTGGCTTGGGGGGTGGGCTCCTGTGTGTAATTCCAGCACTGTGGGAGGCCAATGCCAGTGGATCACCTGAGGTCAGGACTCTGAGTCCAGCCTGGTCAACATGGAGAAACCCTATTTCTATCAAAAATACAAAACTTAGCCTGGTAGGTGGCACACTCCTGTAATCCCAGCTACTCGGGAGGCCGAGGCCAGAGAACCTGGGAGGGGGAGGTTGAAGTGAGCTGAGATAGTGCCACTGTACTCCAGTCTGGGAGACACAGTGAGACTCTCTCAATTACATGTGACTCACACCTGTAATCCCAGTACTTTGGGAGGCCTAAGTGGGTGGATCACCTGAGGTCAGGAGTTTGAGACCAGCCTAACCAACATGGGGAAACCTAGTTTCTACTAAAAATACAACAAATTAGGCTGGGTGCAATGACTCACACTGGTCTGGCCAATATGGTAAAACCTCATCTCTAGTAAAAATTAAAAAATTATCTGGCGTGATGGTGCAAGCCCATAGTCCTAGCTACTTGGGAGGCTGAGGCAGAAGAATTACTTGAACCTGGGAGGTGGAGGTTGCAGTGAGCTGAGATAGTGCCACTGCACTCATGCCTTGGTGACAGAGGGAGACACTGTCTCAAAAAACAAAAACAACAAAAAGAAATAGCCAGGTTTCGTGGTGTGTGCCTGTAGTCTCAGCTACTCAGGAGTCTGAGGCAGGAGAATCACTTGAACTCGGGAGGCAGAGGTTGCAGTGAGGCGAGATTGCCCCATTGCACTCCAGCTAGGGCAACAAGAGTGAAACTCTGCTTCAATTCAAAAGAAAAATCTGATAGCACAAGTATTCACCCCTTGAAGTTTCCATTAAATCTTTTAATCAAATTCATTTCCTCTCACCTAGAGACTATCAAGTTTCAGATGATCATGTGGCAAGAAATCCAGCCAGTTCCAGGTGAAGACATCACCCCTGGCCATCAAGATTAAGCAGCCACCCACCTCCAGTAGACAGAGCTGGGTGAGAGTTCCATGATCCCCAATAGGTAGCATGAAGCAGCTACGGAAGAAAAATCATCAGTTCCTACACCTCCCATAAGGATATACAGCAGGCTGGTGTGGTGGCTCAAGCCTGTAATCCCAGCACTTCGGGAGACCGAGGTGGGCAGATCACTTGAGGCCAGGAGTTCAGGACCAGCCTGGCCAACATGGTGAAATACCGCCTCTACTAAAAATACAAAAAGTAGCCGGGTATGGTGGAGGGTGCCTGTAGTCCCAGCTACAGGCTGGGCAGGAAAATCGCTTGAACCTGGGAACAGAGGTTGCAGTGAGCCAAGATTGTGGCACTGAACTCCAGACTGGGCAACAGAAGGAGACTTAGTCTCAAAGAAAAAAGATTTATGTTATGGGGATCATGTCTTTTGTGGGGGAAATGAGGCAGGAGAATGGGTTCTGGAGGCAGGGGACCTAAAGACCTAAAGGACCTAAAGAACCAAATCAAATGGAAACACTTCACAGCTGTATCAGAAATATCCTCTCCATTTATACAGGGAGTACATCAATTAACCAGTGGAAACCTCTAGAGGGCATTTGAACCCCAGAGGATCCTGAAACTGGGCTCCTGATGCACTTGCCAGGCCCCCTCTCACCCTGTGGAGTGTGCTTTCATTTTCAGTAAATCTCTGCTGCGTTCTTTCCATGCTTTGTTTGTGTGTTTAATCCAATTCTCTGTTCAAAACACCAAGAACCTGGACACCCTCATCTGGTAATAACTTTAGGGAACATCTGGGGAAACAAGAGCAGCTGAAGGAGTTTTCAGGGGGTTGTGTGTGTGTGTGTGTGTGTGTGTGTGTGTGTGTGTATATTAGCCAGGCAGTGCCACCGCTACCCCATTCATCACCAATTTTTGTTGACATCTCTCCCTCTTTTTTTTTTTTTTTTTTGGAGATGGCATCTTGGTCTGTGGGGCCTCCCAGACCAGAGTGCAGTGGTGTGATCTCCGCTCACTGCAACCTCCACCTCCTGGGTTTAAACTATTCTTCTGCCTCAACCTCCCAAGTAGCTGCGACTACAGGTGTGCACCACCATGTCTGACTAATTTCTGTATTTTTAGTAGGGATGGGGTTTCACCACGTTGGCCAGGATGGTCTCCTGACCTCCAGTGATCCACCCGTCTTGGGCTCCCAAAGTGATAGGATTACAGGCATGAGCCACCACACTTGGCATTTTATTTTATTTATTTTTTAGATAGGGTCTCCCTGCATTTCCCAGGTAGGCCCTCAAGCAATCCTCCCACGTCAGCCTCCTGAGTTGCTGAGATTACAGGTGAGTGTCACTTTGCCTGGCACTAGAAGCATGATTTTGTCACCACAGACCCCTCCCATTCCCTTTCATAGGAAGTCACTGAGCACCAGAGAAGTTTGAGCCAAGAACTCGGGAAACTGATATTTGAACGCATTTCTGTTGGGTGCCAAACCTCTCTGTGCCTCCTTCTGTGAAAATAGGAGGCGGCCAGGTGCGGTGGCTCACACCTACAATCTCAGCACTTTAGGAGGCCTAGGTGGGTGGATCACCTGAGGCCATTGCACTCCAGCCTAGGCAACAAGAGAGAAACGCTGTCTCAAAAAAAAAACGAAAGAAAGAAAAAAAAGAAGGAAAGAAAGAAAAGGAACAAAGAAAAAGAAGAAAGAAAAAGAAAGAAGGAAAGAAAGAAAAGAAAAGAAAGAGAGAGAAAAAAAGACAAAATCAGAGGCTTTGGTCCCTTTCTCTGCCACAACTCTGGAGTAATTCTGTCCCTGCTTGAATGTGATCTATTTGAGGCAAACTCTGGGTCTCCTTCCTCTTGCGTGTCCGCCCTGGCCTGTCTGTCCCACACTAGCTGCTCGATGAAGGCTCGCCCATGTAGAGTATGGGTTTGAGGCATCCCAAGACTTGGAGTTGTAGAAGATGTGAGTGAGAAGCCTTGGAATGCTCTGCCCATCGGGAAATGGGTCTATCCTAGAGTTCAGCTGAGAAGCTGTGCTCCCTCCGATGCCAGTGCTCAGAGCTCCCCTACGCAGGGTGGAACCTTGGATGGCCAAGTACAGTGGCTCAATATTTGCCTTGAGTAGCTGGGTTCTGTAATCCCAGCACTTTGAGAGGCTGAGGTGGGAGAATACTTTGAGGCCAGGACTTCAAGACTAGCTGGGGCAACATAGTGAGACCCCAGCTCTACAAAATATTTAAAAAGTAGCCAAGAAGCTGAGGTGGGAGGATTGCTTGAGTCCAGGACTTTGAGGTTACAGTGAGCTGGTATCGTGCCACTGCACTGCTGCCTGGGTGGCAGAGCAAGACCCTATCTCAAAAATATATATATATATTTGCCTAGAAACTGAAGTCTAAGGAGGAGAATGGGGTGCCTATTTTGACAAATGAGAAAACTGAGCTCAGGGTAGAAAGAGAACAAGAAATTGACTTGTGTGAAAAAGCCAAAGCTATTCATGCAGTGTTTATTCACTCTTTCATTCACACTTAGTCCCCAGCATGGACTGACTCTGCCCTCAGGCCCAGCCCTGTGCTGGGATAACAGCAGGGAATCAGGCCCAGCTCCTACCTCAGGGAGCTCATGGTGGGCTGGAGGGACAGGCATGAAAGCACTGAGAGACATGAGGATGTGCCGGGGCCAGTGGCACTGGGGTGTGGGCACCCAGAGTGGGGCCTCATGTCCTGAGCCTGGATACCCCCTACCACCCCTAAAAGCAGGACCTGGGGTCAGGACTTTTGAGCAGGGGGATTCTTTGGGAAAGTGGATCCAGGGAGCTGACTGAGGGACTGGGAGGGTAATGTAGGAGAGAGAAAAGCCAGAACAGGGTGTGCCACAGAGATGGTTATGCTAGGGGCAACCAAGGCTTAACCCAAATGGATTGTAACTGCCCAAGGGGTTCACCTTGCCTGCTGCCTAGACAGAGCCGACTTATCTGGACATAGGACTTGCAATGGAGGAGTAATTCATGCAGAGCTGGTTATGTGGGAGACTGGAGTTTGTTTGATTGTTTTGAGTTTAAGTTGTACATTGTCACCCAGGCTGGAGTGCCGCAGCATGATCTCCGCTTACTGCAACCTCTGCCTCCCGGGTTCAAGTGATTCTCCTGCCTCAGTCTCCTGAGTAGCTGGATTACAGGCATGTGCCACCACACCTGGCTAATTTTGTATTTTTAGTAGAGACAGGGTTTCTCCATGTTGGTTAGGGTGGTCTCAAACTCCTGTTCTCAGGTGATCCACCCTCCTTGGCCTCCCAAAGTGCTGGGATTACAGGCGTGAGCCACCGTGCTGGCCTGGAGTTTGATTATTACTCAAGTCAGTCTCCTGGAGCAGAAGATTCAGGGATCAGAGTTTTTAAGGATGATTTGGTGAGTGGAGGGGCCCATTCCCTATGGTTTCATCTCCTACCTAACAATCAGTGGGGAATGCTGATTGTTAGGTAGGAGATGAAATCATAGGGAATGGAAGCTGTTCTTTTGTGCTGAGTCAGTTCCTGGGTGGGGCCCACAAAATCAGATGTGCCAGTTTATCGATCTGGGTGGTGGCAGCTGATCCATGGAGTGCAGGGTCTGCAAAATAGCTCAAGCACTGATTCTACGTTTTACAATAGTGATGTTATCCCAGGAGCAGTTTGGGGAGGATCAGAATCTTGTAGCCTCTCCAGCTGCATGACCCCATCAGAAACCACAGTTTCTAATCTTTTGGCTAGTTCGTTAGTCCCACAAAGGCAGTCTAGTCCCCAGGCAAGAAGGGGGGTGTGTTTTGGGCAAGGGCTGTTACCATCTTTGTTTCAAATTATAAACTATTAACTAAGTTCTTCCCGAAGTTAGTTCAGGAATGAACAAGGACAACTTGGAGGTTAGAAGCACGATGATTGAGTCAGTCAGGTCAAATCCTTTTCACAATCTCAGTTATAATTTTGCAGTGGTGATTTCAGGGTTCCCAGGGACTCATCCAGAAATGTATTATAGGCCAGGTGCGGTGGCTCACACCTGTAATCCCAGAACTTTGAGATGTTGAGTCAGGAGGATCACTTGAGGTCAGAAGTTTGAGATGAGCCTAGGCAGCATAGAGACCCCAGCTCTATATTAAAAAACAAAAAGAAATTGTATCATAATTGTCTGCATGAGCAATGAATGGGAGAATCACTTAGACCCAGTTTCCTGTCTCCCATTCATTGAGGGTTTCTCTTGGAGCAGGGCAGGATGTGAGGGAAGCATGAACTAGGTCAAAGCCTGCCTGGACTGTTTGCCAGGGCTGTGGCTGGAATCTGATCCGAGGCTGAAACCGTGTGAGGCAGAAGACAGAAACTGGCCAGCCTCTTCCCCAGCCAGGTCAGAGGTGGCAGTGGAGTCAAGGAAAATTCTCCAGACTGCATGTCTCAGCTGAACCTTCTGAAGTGGATGGGGCAGGGCATGGTGGCTCAGGCCTGTGATCCCAGCATTTTGGGAGGCCGAGGTGGGTGCATCCCTTGAGGTCAGGAGTTTCAGATCAGCTAGGCCAACATGGCAAAACCCTGTCTCTACTAAAAATAGAAAAATTAGCTGGGTGTGGTGGTGCATGCCTGTGATCCCAGCTACTTGGGAGGCTGAGGCAGGAGAATTGCTTGAAATGAGGAGGGGGAGACTGCAGTGAACCCAAGGTCGCACCACTGCACTCCAGCCTGGGGGATAGGGGGTTGACTCTTTCTCATAAATAAACAAATAAAATAAAGTAGGCTGGGCACCATGGCCTCATGCGTGTAATCCCAGCACTTTGGGAGGCAGAGGCAGGTGGATCATGAGGTTAGGAGTTCAAGACCAACCTGGCCAAGATGGTGAAACCCCATCTCTACTAAAAATACAAAAACTTAGTCAGGTGTGGTGGTGAGTGCCTGTAATCCCAGCTACTTGGGAGGCTGAGGGAGAGAATTGCTTGAATCCGGGAGACGGAGGTTGCGGTTAGCTGGATCACACCACTGCACTCCAGCCTGGGCTACAGAGTGAGACTTCATCTCAAAATAAAATAAATAAAATAAAGTAGATGGAGAGGCTTGGTGTGTGCAGTGGCCCATACCTGTAATCCCAGCACTTTGGGAGGCTTAGGTGGGAGGATTGCTGGAGCCCAGGAGTTTGAGACCAGCCTGGGCAACATAGGGAGATCCTGTCTCTACACCCCCAACCCAACACACACACACAAATTAAAAACATAGCCAGGTATGGTGATGCCTACCTACTTGGGAGGCTGAGACGGGAGGATAGCTTGAGCCCAGGAATTTGAAACTCACTCAAAGTGACTGCACCACTGCACTCCAGCCTGGGTGACAAAGTCAGTTTCTCAAATAATAAAACAAATAAATATATAAAGCAGGAAGATAATAGTGAGACGTGGAGAGAAGGCGTGTTAGGCAGAGACCTCCATAGGCAAAGTCCAAGAGACATAAAAGAGCCACTGTGCAAAAGAAGATTCCTAGAACCCTAGATGTCAGAGAGAGCTGGTGCAGGTCTCCACCTGGTGGACAATCTGGGCATGAATCTCCTACCAGGAAAATAGATGACATTTTCTTCTTCAGGCTTGTGTCAGATGAAAGAAAGAAGACTCTTAGGCGATTGAATACTTTGGACTGGAGAATTTTCTCTTTGGTCTGACTTATCTTCCTGGAATGAGTGGACTCTTTGCACACTTCGAGACTTCAGCCGAGACATAGAATAGAAGGAAACAGGATGTGTCCTGTTAAATGACAACTGCTTGATTCGAGGTCTTCGTCTCAAGCTTATTTCATTTCCTTTTTCAGGGGACTCTTCAACAACACCATTTCTTCTTTTCCTTCCCTTTTTTTTGAGACCGAGATTTGCTCCCGTTGCCCAGTGTGAAATGCAATGGCGAGATCTCGGCTCACGGAAACCTCCGCCTCCCGGGTTCAAGCAATTCTCCTCCCTTAGCCTCCCGAGTAGCTGGGATTACAGGCGTGCACCACCTCGCCCAGCTAATTTTGTAATTTTTTTTTTAACCAGACACAGGGTTTCACCATGTTGGTCAGGCTGGTCTTGAACTCCTGACCTGAAGTGATCCACCTGCCTCGGCTTCCCAAAGTGCTGGAATTACAGGCATGAGTCACCACGCCTGGCCAGCATTTCTTATAGTAAAGAAAGTGAAACCATGGACTGGTTATTGAAAGAAAGAAGAAGAAAGAATTACAGACATGAGTCACCACGCCTGGTCTACTTTTTTTTTTTAAAGTCTCACTCTGTTGCCCAGACTGGAATGCAGTGACATGATCTCAGCTCACCACAATCTCTGCCTCTCATGTTCAAGCAACTCTCCTGCTTCAGCCTCCCAAGTAGCTGGGAATACAGGCACCCGCCACCACACCTGGCTAATTTTTGTATTTTTAGTAGAGATGGGGTTTCACCATGTTGGCCAGGCTGGTCTCAAACTCCTGACCTCAGGTGATCCGCAGGCCTCAGCCTGCCAAAGTGCTGAGATTACAGGCATGAGCCACCATGCCCGGCCTGTGTGATAATTTTGTTTAACATCTACGTCTCCCTACTAGATCATAACTCTATCTGGTGACAGAATGGATGGTCACGGTGGCTCATGCCTGTAATTCCAGTACTTTGGGAGGCTGAGACCTGTGGATCACCTGGCCAGGCACAGTGGCTCACACCTGTAATCCCAGCACTTTGGGAGGCTGAGGCTGAGGCCTGCGGATCGCCTGAGGTGAGGAGTTTGGGAAACTTTTTACAAGAAACTCTCAGAGTCAGGCATCTCTTTTCTTTTTGCCAAAGGACTCTTGATACTTTCAATGCAGACGAATCAGTTAGGCTGCTGTGGATGTGCCATGTGGGACAGAAATCAACCTTTGTTGTTGTAAACTATGAGAATTGGGGTTGTGCCAGGTGCAGTGGCTCATGCCTGTAATCCCAGCACTTTGGGAGGTCAAGGCTGGAGGATCATTTGAGGCTAGGAGTTCAAGACCAGCCTGGCTAACATGGTGAAACTCTGTCTCTACTAAAAATACAAAAATTACCTGGGTGTGGTGAGGCATGCCTGTAATCCCAGCTACTCAGGAGACTGAGGCAGGAATCTTGCTTGAACTGGGAGATGGAGGTTGCTGTGAGCCAATGTTGCACCACTGCACTCCAGCCTGGGTGACAGAGCGAGACTCCATCTCTAAAAAACAAACAGAAAAAAGAGAGAATGGAGGTTGCTTGTTACTGCATCATAATCCTGTTTACCCTGATTGATGCATCAGGGGAACAGTTTCCTGAGACACAGTTTACTGACCATGAATTTTCTCCAAACCACGGAGAGCAGGCTTCTCAGGAGGAGGCTCAGTGTGGAATCTCCTTTCAAGGCAGACCCTGATTCAAGTTCCAGCTACAAACCCTCACCACCTGTGAGACCTTGGGCAGTTCACATCCCCTCTCTGCGGCTCAGTCTGCTCAGCTGTAAAATAGGTTAAACCCCAAAAGATCAAAATCGCTCACATCTAAAATCTCAAAAATTACAATACCCCAGAATTTAAATCTGTCATGTTGAAATCCTGAGAGATGAATTCTGGGGAAGGCATGAGTGTGTTTCCGATTGTATGCCAGGTAGTTGCATCATGTTACTTGAATCATGACAGGTGAACAATTACCTTGTTATTTATTTATAAATTAAGAATGTGTTAAGGAGATAGAGAAGGGTGCCTTGTTGACAACAGATGGGCTTGAGGACTTAATTTTAGGTGTCAATCAGGCAAGGTGGCCCATGCCTGAAATCCTGAAATCCCAGAATTTTGGGAGGCCAAGGCAGGCAGATTGCTTGAGTTCAAAAGTTCAAGACCAGCCTGGCCGACATGGCGAAAGTCCATCTCTACCAAAAATTAGCTGGGTGTGGTGGTGCGTGCCTGTAGTCCCAGCTACTTCGGAGGCTGAGGCAGGAGGATCGCTTGATGTGTGGTTGAGGCTGCAGTGGGGTGTGTTCCAGCCACTGCACTCCAGCCTGGGTAACCAAGTAAGACCCTGTCCAAAAAAAAAAAAAAAAAAAAAAAACCCAAAATTGTAGGTGTCATGTTGACTGAATGAAAAAACACGTGGGAACCTGGTAAAAGATGATTTTGGGTGTGTCTGAGAGGGTGTTTCCCAAGGAGATGACTCTGTGAGTTCGAGTGGACTAGGGAGGGAAGATCTGCCCTTGAGCTGGGCACCATCCATCAGCCAGGGACCCAGACAGAACAAATCCAGAAGGCAGACCGGTCTCTCCTAGAGCTACAGCGGACGTTTCCTCTGCTGCCTTGGACATTAGAAACTCAACTCCACAAAAGTGCATTATCACAGTGTTAACTTTGTTTGTTTCTTGAGAGGGAGTCTCACTGTGTCACCCAGGCTGGAGTACAGTGGCACGATCTTGGCTCCTGCAACCTCCCACTCCCGGGCTCAAGCGATTCTCCTGCTTCAGCCTCCCGAGTAGCTGGGATTACAGGCGCCTGCCACCACGCCCAGATAATTTTTGTATATTTAATAGAGATGGGGTTTCTCCACTTTGGTCAGGCTGGTCTCAAACTACTGAACTTAAGTGATCTGCCTGCCTCGGTCTCCCACAGTGCTGGGATTACAGGAATGAGTCACCACACCCAGCCTCACAACGTTCACTTTGTATGTAAGCATTGTATGTGTACGTAAAAAACATTGAAACTTCCTCAATAAATGAAGAGATGTCCTTTTTATACATCCGCATTTGTGAAAGACACCATTTCCCTAGATCTTGGCTACTTGGGTGACTGCATAGGCAATGGAGACCCATTGAGGTTTTTGTTTGACACAGGGTCTCACTCTGTCACTCGGTGGAGTGCAGTGGTATGAACATGGCTCACTGCAGCCTCAACCTCCTGGGCTTGAGTGATCCTCCTGCCTAAGACTCTGAAGTAGGTGGGACTACAGGTGTGAAAAATTTTAAAAATATTTTCTGTGGCTCACGCCTGTAATTCCAGCACTTTAGGAGACTGAGGCGGGCAGAGCACCTGAAATCAGAAGTTCAAGACCAGCCTGGTCAACACAGTGAAACCCTGTCTCTATTAAAAATCTAAAATTAGCTGGGCATGGTGGTGGGCGCCTGTAATCTCAGCTACTTGGGAGGCTGAGGCAGAATTGCTTGAACCCAGGAGACGGAGGTTACAGCGAGCCGACACGGTGCCACTGCACTCCAGCCTGGGCAAGAGAGTGAGACTCCACATCAAAAAAAAAAAAAGCTGGATGTGATGGCCTGCCCCTGTAATCCCAGCTACTTGGGAGGCTGGGGCAGGAGAGTCGCCTGAACTCAGGAGGTGGAGGTTGCAGTGAACTGAGATCATACCAGCCTGAGTGACAGAGCAAGACTCTGTCATAAAAGAAAATATATATATATGCGCGTAGATAGAGCGACAACAACAAACAACAAAACCCCCAAACCGTGAGAACAACGGTTTCCAAGACATTTCCTCATTCATTAATTAATCTTTTTTTGAGACCAAGTTTTCCTCTTGTTGCCCAGACTAGAGTGACGTGGTGTGATCTCAGCTTACTGCAACCTCCGCCTTCCAGGTTCAAGCAACTCTCTCTGTCGGCCTCCTGAGTAGCTGGGATTAGCGGTGCACACCACCATGCCAGACTAATTTTTGTATTTTTAGTAGAGACAGGGTTTTGCCATGTTGGCCGGGCTGTTCTCCAACTTCTGGCCTCAGGTCATCCGCCCACCTCGGCCTCCCACCGTGCCCAGCTGCAGCACGCACCTTCTTAAGGACAATTCCTTTCTGGATTCTTCCTAAGCTTCTGGTTTCTAATCCTTCCTAACGCAGCTCACTGCCCCCCACCCCCTGCCCTCCATTCTGCCTCACTTTCTCCTTTCCTGATTCCCACCATTTCCCACAATCAGTCCTGGCCTCAGATTCCCGCCCTTCAGGTTCCAGTGTTCCTTGGGTCCTCCCTCTCCCCTGATCGTCTCTGATTAGGGGTGGGGGTGTGAGGTGGAATTAAAGCCAGCCTTGACTGGAGTCCTGGGGCTGGATTCTGCACTGTGCTCCGCTGTGTCATTGCACCTTCTCGTTTCTGCTCTTTCTGCTGCTTCATCCTCTTCATGCTCTAACCCCCCCAGCGGATGCTGACCCTGCGGGAGGCGGCGCATGCTCCTTCCCCGCTGCTGCTCCTCCAGCTCCATCTCTCCATCTTCCTGGCTCTTCCTGGCCTTTCCTGGCACGGGACCCAAGCTCTGAGCTCTTGCACTTTTCTAGGGTGCCATCCTGCTCCTCCTCATCACCTGGGAGCAGTGGGCATGGTCTTGTCCTCCGGCTGCTGTGGGCCTGGGCCGCCCCGGTCAGTGTGGCGGGGTCGGCAGCACAGTTCCCGCTCCAATGTGGTGCCGGCAGGTGCAGCCCTGGAGGCTGGTGTGGGCGCCGCCTGGAAGTTGGTGTGGCGCCCCCTGGAGGCTGGTGTGGGTGCCGCCTGGAGATTGGTGCGGCGCCCCCTGGAGGC
The DNA here is from genome assembly GCF_049354715.1 of Callithrix jacchus. Taxonomy (NCBI): domain Eukaryota; kingdom Metazoa; phylum Chordata; class Mammalia; order Primates; family Cebidae; genus Callithrix; species Callithrix jacchus. The sequence goes on along the minus strand of NC_133513.1, from coordinate 14,267,569 downwards.
TAGTGTGGGTGCCGCCTGGACGTTGGTAAGGCGCCTTCTAGAGGCTGGTGTGGCGCCGCCTGGACGTTGGTAAGGCGCCTTCTAGAGGCTGGTGTGGCGCCGCCTGGAGGTTGCTGTGGCGCTTGTTGTTGCCCAGCGCCCTGCTGGGGCTTCCTGTCTGCGTCGCTCCTGCCCACTTCTGGGGCGGCAGGGCGGGGTTCCACTCAGCTGCATCTTCTCGCGAGGCGCCTTTGCTCCTCCGGGAAGTTAGCGGTGCAGCTGCCGAGGCCTCTGCTGCCCGGGTCGCCGTATTCCCCGCGGGGGTCAGCCGGGCTCTCGCCTCAGGCCGCCCACCCCGCTCCGGGAAGCTGCCACCGCCTCTCCCTTTCTGCTGAGGGAGGAGGCGATGGAGCGACCTCCAGGCACCGGGCAGCTTCCGCTCCCCCAGCAGCCGGTGGGGCGGAGGAGAAAGACGCCAGGAAGCAGAACGGTCCCGCCGGCAGGAGGGTCGCCCCAGGCCTGCGCCCCCTGGTTCCTGCCCCCTGGCAGCGGCCGGGACCCTCCCTGCCATGCTGCTCCCCGGAAAGCTCTAAGGCTCTCGGGCCTGCAGGGAGGGACACTTTCTTCCTCACTGTGAGTCTGCAAACTCGGGGCCAGGCATTTTCTGCATATTCTTAAACTGGATGCTTCAGTCAAAGGCTGACGATAGAACCACTCTTTCTGATTATCGCCTGCTGATAATGAGAACATATGAACAGAAAATAAGAATTTTTATGAATAGGTTCCAGACTTTGGAGGGATCAAGTAGGGAGGAAAAACAAACGCGTCCAGCCACCTCTGTTCACAAAAGTGTGCTTTACCAAATCGGTGTAAATTATAGATAACGTATGAAATAAACGCTTCTTAAATCTAGAAAACAAAACAAGGGCCAGTGCAGTGGCTCACGCCTCTGATCCCAGCACTATGGGAGTCCCAGGCGTGGGGGACGGGGGAGGGAGGGGTGGGGATCACCTGAAATCAGGAGCTTGCGACCAGCCTGGCCAACAAGGTGAAACCCCATCAGGATACTAAAAATACAAAAATGAGCTGGGCGGTGGCAAGCGCCTACAGTCCCAGCTACTTGGAAGGCTGAGGCAGGAGAATCACTAACTCAGGAGGTGGAGGTTGCAGTGAGCCGAGATTACCGCTGCACTCCAGCCTGGGTGACACAGTGAGACTCCATCTCAAAAACACAAAAAAAGTAATAAATCAACAATGTTTTTAACTACAAGTTATAGTTATAAAGACATTATCTTAATTTTATGTTTTTTTTTGTTTTGCTTCATGTCGCTTAGCAGTTTTTTGAACACTAAAGTTTCCTTATTAGAGTTCTAGAAATTGTTTTGTAGTTTATTTTTATTTTTGAGGATGGTGTCTCACTTTGTCACCCAGGCTGGAGTGCAGTGGCACAATTTTGGCTCACTGCAATCTCTGGCTCCCAGGTTCAAGCAGTTGTCATGCCTCGGCCTTCCTAGCAGCTGGGATTACAGGCATGCACCACCATGCCTGGCTAATTTTTGTATTTTTAGTAGAGACGGGGTTTCACTGTGTTAGCCAGGCTTTGTCTCAAACTTCTGACCACAAGTGATCTGCCCACCTTGGCCTCCCAAAGTGCTGGGATTACAGGCGTGAGCCACTGGACACGGGCCTTTGATTTTTTTAAATTTATTTTTAATGTATTGAGGGGGTGTACATGTGAGTTTCTGACATGCCTATATTGCAGAGTTGTGAAGCCTGGGTAGTTCATTGTTGTGAATTATCAGAAACCTGCGTTCAAGAGGACTTGGTAGAGTTTTTTTCCGTGAAAAGCAAATTTGGGGGCCAGGCACAGTGGCTCACGGCTGTAATCCCAGCACTTTGGGAGGCTGAGGTGGGTGTGGATCATGAGGTTAGGAGTTGGGGACCAGCTTGGCCAATATGGTGAAACCGTCTCGACTGCCACCAATTAGTTGGGCGTGGCGGTAGGTACCTGTAGTCCCAGCTACTTGGGAGGCTGAGGCAGGAAAATACCTTGAAACCAGGAGAGAGAGGTTGCAGTGAGCAGAGATGGTGCCACTGCACTCCAGCATAGGTGACAGAGCGAGATTCTGAATTAAAAAAAAAAAAATTGAATTTAGACTGTGGCTGATTACAGATATTTTTAGAGGAGAATTCAAAATAGTAAATGTGGATGATGGAATCAATAGTTCTGATGAAAATCTGCTGCACATTTCCAATCCACAAGGAAATTTAGTTAGTAGTCTTATGTGCAGCATTTTAAGAGAGTAACCAGAATGCTGACTGACAGCATCACCTCAGGACCACCAGACTTACATAAATTTTATATTATCCTCCGAATACAGTAATAACTTTTTTTGTTGTTCTTTTTTGAGATGGAGTCTTGCTCTGTTGCCCAGGCTGGAGTGCAATTATACCATCTCAACTCACTGCAACCTCCACCCCCTGGGTTCAAGAAATTCTCCTGTCTCAGCCTCCCAAGTAGCTGGGACTGCAGGCATATGCCACCATGCCAGGCTAAATTTTGTACTTTTTTTCTTTTTGTTTGATGGAGTTTCACTGTTGTTGCCCAGACTGGAATGCAATGGGCGAGATCTCAGACCACTGCAACCTCCGCCTCTTGGGATCAAGTGATTCTCCTGTTTCAACTTCCTGAGTAGCTGGGGTTACAGGTGCCTGACACCACGCCCGGCTAATTTTTGTATTGTTAGTAGAGACGGGGTTTCACCGTGTTGGTCAGGCTGGTCTTGAACTCCCGAACTCTGTTGATCCACCTGTCTCCGTCTCCCAACATGCTGGGATTACAGGCATGAGTGACCATGCCCAGACATCAATAACACGTTGACACAAATATAACTTTAGCAGATATTTAGCATAACAATCAAAATTAGAAATCATAACATGTTCAATTAACATAAATATATATATAATTTTTGAAACATGTGTATCAGCAACATACCCATAAATATAACTGAGATGAGATCTAATGTCACCACGTTTGACAATGCCCACCCATACAATCTACCAACTACATTGAATCATTTAATATCTTTACAAGAAGAGAGACACATTCTTTAGACTCCCTGAGGTACCCAGCTGAAAAATCCCAAGGTTAATTTTAAGCCAAAAAACTTGATTTAAGGTTTTGATGCTGGAGAAACCCATCAAAGATGTCAAGTTTGAAAACACTTGATAAAATCAGAATCACAGGTGACTATTGGAAGAATATTCATTTACCCAGAGACTTCAAAAGCAATACAGACAGTTCCTTGGATATAAAAACCTTAACCCTTACACACACACACAGTCTTCCGCTGTCACCAGGCTGGAGTGCAGTGGCATGACCTCAGCTCACTGCAACCTCTGCATCCCTGGTTCAAGCAATTCTCCTTCCTCAGGCTCCCAAGTAGTTGGGACTACAGGCACACGCTACCTTGCCCAGCTAATTTTTGTGTTTCTAGTAGAGACAGGGTTTCACCATGTTGGCCAGGATGGTCTCGATCTCTTGACCTCATGATCCATCCACCTCAGCCTCCCAAAGAGCTGGGATTACAGGCGTGAGCCACCGTGCCTGGTGAAACCTTAACCCTTTAAAGCTCAGTTTTGCTACGTAATCAAAAATCAATACTTGAATTTCGTCAGACAAAGGAAGAGTGTGTACAGGGTTATGGGTATACACACACAATGACATTGGTCTTATCTCCATTGGCTACATGATTACATATTAGAATAGCATCTTTAGTGCCTGGAAAGCCAGTGTTATAGGAGGTATAGGAGGCACTCTTGCACTTGACACAAGAACATTGTTGTGTAGAAATGTCATTGATTGTGTTAAAATTATTCTCCATGGGCCAGAGAACTCATAGCATGGCCTTTAGAATGAGATGGGCTCTGATTGGATGCAAGGTGTCAACCGTTACTAGCTGAGTCACATTGGACAAAGTGCTTCAGTATTCTGAGACTCCGTTTTTTTGTTTGTTTTTTGAAATGGAGTTTTGCTCTTGCTGCCCAGGCTGGAGTGCAATGCTGTGATCTCAGCTCACTGCAACCTTCTTCTCCTGGGTTGAAGCAATTCTCCTGCCTCAACCTCCAGAGTTGCTGGGACTGCAGGTGCCTACAACCACACCCGGCTTATTTTTGTATTTTTAAGTAAAGATGGGATTTCACCCTGTTAGCCAGGCTGGTCTTGAACTCCTGACCTCAGGTGATTCACCCACCTCGGCCCCCCAAAGTGCTGGGATTATAGGCATGAACCACCCCACTTGGCTGAGACTCAGGTTTTGTGGGGTTTTTTTTCCATTTTTGTTTTTGTTTTTAGATGGTGTCTTATTCTGTTACCCAGGCTGGAGTGCAATGGTGTGATCTGGGCTCACTGCAATGTCCGCTTCCCAGGTTGAAGGGATTCTCCTGACTCCGCCTCTTGAGTAGCTGGGATTACAGGGATGCGCCACCACACCCAGCCAATTTTGTAGTTTTAGGAGAGATGGGGTTTCTTTTTGTTGGTCAGGCTGGTCTCTAACTCCTGATCTCAGGTGATCTGCCCACTTCAGACTCCAAAAGTGCTGAGATTCCAGGCATGAGCCACTATGCCCGGCCTAAATAACATGTTTTTAAAAGTCACATTGTCCTACAATATCCATTTCTCTTGCATATTTAGGAAATTGAGGGTGTTTTTTCCTAAAACATGCTGACATATAGGAAATAGGATGTAAAATATGCATGAATGTTTTAGATACAATTTGAGGTTTCCAAGAGATTTTGTGCTGGGGAGGCTGCTTGCTACAAGCTCCCAAATCTCTGGGAGGACATAGTATTCATCTTCTCTCAGCAGAGGCTGTGAGGTGAGAAGCCTTGCGGAGCACCGAGTCTTGGGCTTTTAGCGTAGAATGTTCACGTCTTTATAGTTCGGGCCCACGGCACAGAGAGGTCACAGGTCTCTGGCTTCCTGTGACCTTTGTCTTCCTTGTCAACAGAAAATGTGAGCCTCCAAAGCATGAAACTTGAGGACATGGGTCACCCCAGCCCTGGCATCTGCCCAGAGCATGAGAAGGAAGGAAACCTCCAGCTACCTCACAGGGCTGGCACAGGTGGTCACTGCCCTGTGTGGATCACCCTCTGTGGTGGGCAACCTGAACCTCATCTGCAGGGGTGAGAGGAGGAAAATACAAAAGTCTTTATGTGAGCCCGGAGAAGGCAGATGCAGCAGAAACCTCCATGCGGTGACTACCCAGTCTGGGGCCTGTGGTGGGGAGCCAGCATACTGGTGATCATGTGTACTTACAGTCTAGGGTCACCAGGCGGCACTATGGACTCATCTGTGGCTCTGAAAAGGAAGCTCTGGAAGGAGTTCATCACAGCTGATGTTTAACAAGCCCCTACTATTTGCCAAATTATTCACCCCTGGCAACAACCTAAGGAGGAAGGATTCTTACTATATATTTTTTATAGAGAAGGACACGGAAGCATAAAGACACGAATTATCTTGCCCAGATCACTCAGTAAGTGGTGGAGGCTGAACAGGACCTAACAGTGCGGCTGCAGAGCCCACATGCGTTGATTCCACAAGTGTATACTGAGCACCTGCTGTGTACAAGGCCTTGTGTGATTAAACACAGTTATGATTAATAATATAAAAATGACAAATCACGGACACGTTTTAGACATAAGATTTTCTCTTTTTTAGGTTTCAGGCACAGAACTGTACATCCAATAATAGTGAAATTGATCCCACTAGTTATGACAGAAATGATGATACATTTAAATGAGTTGGATGTTTTAGACATATTATCTCATGAATCCTTGACAGAATCTGAGTGAGGAATGAAACTTACTGTTCCCATTTCACACAGAAGGAAACTGAGGTGAAGAGGGGTAAAGTTATTTTGCATGGTATGAAGTAGAAATCCAAAGTACAGGAATTTGACCTTGGCTCTGACCTTTTCTGAGGCCCCGTGCTCTTGACCACCATAGACTCAAGCATCACCGTGTTTCTCATTCAACAAACATTTTAAACATTTAATTATCTAATAGATTGGCACTCATCGTGAGCTTCTGTTCCTATTTTGCAGGAGGCAAAGCCCTCTATTGTCCTGACTCCACAGTTCCTGTCCCGTGGCCAGGGCCAGCTCACCAAGGAGCAGCTGCAGCAGCACGTAAAGTCAGTGCCATCCCCCATGCGGGTCCTGAGGAAGGTGAGTGAGCACAGACAGACAGGGCCTGGCACCCTTGAACAGCTTCCAGGTCTCGGCTGCCCCATGTCTTTTTCTTTCCTTCTCTCAAAAAAAAAAATCAACTTTTAAACCTCTAGAGCCAGGTCGGCAATGTCTCTCTCATTGCTTGATTTCCTTCCTTCCCTTCCCTCCCTCCCTCCCCGCTTCCTCCCTTCCTTCCTTCCTTCATCCCTTCCTTCCTCCCTACCGTCCTTCTTCCCTCCCTTCCTGCCTTCCTGGGGCCATGCTGGGGGAAACGTAGGCAGTCACAGTACTGGCTTTTTCCTCCTTTTTCCTTCCACGCAAGTAGCATAGGGATGAGGTAGAGTACTTGACTTATTTGGATAAAAACCACTATCTTGGTCAGAAACACAGGGAGAATCATTGCTTGCGTATTAACCTAAAGAAAAACAGCCAGACAAGTGCCCAGCGAAACTTCAAAAGGCTGTTTATTATCCTGCAAAATTTAGGCAGGGAGTTGTGGCTCATGCCTGTAATCCCAGCACTTTGGGAGGCTGAGTCGAGTGGATCATCTGAGGTCAAGAATTCAAGACTAGCCTGACCAACATAGAGAAACTTCATCTCTACTAAAAGCATAAATTAGCCGGGCATGGTGGCAAGTGGCTGTAATCTCAGCTACTCGAGAGGCTGAGGCAGGAAAATCACTTGGACCTGGGAGGCGGAGGTTGAAGGGAGCCGAGATTGAGCCACAGCACTTTAGTCTGGGTGACAGAGGGAGACTGTCTTTAAAATATATATATATATTTTGAAACAGAAATCAAAATCAGCAATTTCTAAACTATTTTTTAACATCATTCATAATTAGAAACACATTTTCTATTACATATATAGCTCTCTATTTTGAATAAAATGATTAATAAAATCATATTATTTTACAACATGTAATACCTTGTTTATTCTCCTTCATTTGTTTTGAATGTTATATGCAATCTACCAAAAGTCCAATAGTAATAATTAAATTATTCATTAAATTAAACATTATCTTGTCATTTAAAATGATTTCATAAATAATCTTTTGTTTTTGAGATTATGTGTGTGTCTGTGTGTGTGTGTGTGTGTATATACTTTCCTTTTTTATTTTTTTTATTTTTATTTTTTTGGGGGGGGAGGAAGGCAGGAAGGGAGGGAGGGAAGGGAAGGAAGGAAATCAAGCAATGAGAGAGACATTGCCGACCTGGCTCTAGAGGTTTAAAAGTTGATTTTTTTTTTTGAGAGAAGGAAAGAAAAAAAAATAAGTAAAGGAGAGGAAGAAAGAGTAAGAGAAAGAGGGAGAGTAAATGGAAATATTGCTTTATTTTGAAAAAAATTGGGTATTAAAAATGGCCAATCAATGTTTCATTTAAACTTATGGGTAGGTGTGATGTGGTATTGACAAGAATGTATATTTTGTGTATTTAAAGTGGAGAGCTCTATAAATATTTATTAAGTTTACTTGTTCCGGATCTGAGTTTGAGTCCTTGATATCCTTATTAATTTTCTGTCTCATTGAATCTAAGTCTCGTATCTGGGTGTTAGGATCGTTAGCTCTTGTTGTTGCATTGATCCTTTTACCACTATATCTTTGTTGCTTTAAAATCTATTTTATCTGATACGAGAATTGCAACTCCTGCTTTTTATTTATTTATTATTTATTTTTGCTCTCCATTTGGTTGGTAAATCTTTCTCCATTCCTTTGTTTTGAGTCTTTGTGTATCCTTGCATGTGAAACAGGTCTGGATGTAACATGCTAGTGGGTTTTGGCTGTGTCTTTTGATTGGGGGATTTAGTCAATTTAAATTTAGGGTTACTGCCATTTGATGTTGACTGGCTGTTTTATCCATTCGTTGGTATAAATTCTTCTTTATGTTGGTGCTCTTTACTTTTTGGTGTATTTTTAGAAAGGCTAATACTGGTTGTTTCTTTCTGTGTGTAATGCTTCTTTCAGAAGCTCTTGTAAAGCAGGCCTGGTGGTAATAAAATCTCTGAGTTCTTGCTTGTTCATAAAAGATTTTATTTTTCCTTCAGTTGTGAAGCTTAGTTTGGCTGGATATGAAATTCTGAGCTGAAGGTTCTGTTCTTTGAGGATGTTGAATATTGGCCCCCATTCTCTTCTGGCCTGTAGAGTTTCTGCCAAGAGATCTGCTGTAAGTCTGATAGGCTTGCCTTTGTGGGTAACCTGACCTTTCTCTCTGGCTGCTCTTAGTATTTTCTCCTTCGTTTCAACCCTGGTGAATCTAACGATTATGTGCCTTGGGGTTGCTCTTCTTGAGGAATATCTTTGTGGTGTTCTCTGTATTACCTGGGGTTGAATGTTGACCTGCTTTGCTAGTTTAGGAAAATTTTCCTGAATAATATCCTGAAGGGTATTTTCCAGCTTGGATTCATTCTCTCCGTCGCATTCAGGTACACCTATCAAACGTAAATTTGGTCTTTTCACATAGTCCCACATTTCTTGGAGACTTTGCTCATTCCTTTTTATTCTTTTTTCTCTAATCTTTTCTTCACGTTTTATTTCATTAAGTTGGACTTTGACCTCTGATATCCCTTCTTCTGCTTGAACAATTTGAGTGTTTAAACCTGTGCATACTTCTCGGAGTTCCTGTATTGTATTCTTCAGTTCCATTAATTCACTTATATTCCTCTCTAAGTTGTCTATTCTCAATAGGATTTCATCAAACCTTTTTTCAAAGTTCCTAGTTTCTTTACGTTGGGCTACAACATGGTCTTTTATCTCACCGAAGTTTGTTATTATCCATTCCTTGAAGAGTGATTCTGTCATCAGGAGGCGCTCGTTCTCCATCAAGCCTTGTTCCATTGTCGATGTGGAACTGTGATCATCTTTAGAGGGAGAGGCGTTCTGATTTTGAGTATTCTCAGCTTTTTTATGCTGGTTTCTTCCCGTCATTGTAAATTTATCCTCCTGTTGTCTTTGAAATTACCAACTTTCAGATTAGGTCTCTTGAGTGGATGTCCAGGTTGTTAGTTCCCAGGGCCAGAGCAGCGGTGTTAAAACTGATGGTGCTTTTCTGCCCAGGATTCTCCTGTCTGGCTTCCTTCTTGTCTTTGTAGTAGGCGACTCTGCCTTCCCGGGGTTCCAAACCTCGGTCCGAAGGGAAACCGGTCCTGTTTACTCTGCGCCGAGCGCTGCCGCGCCGAGGTGCTATCACAGCCGCTGCGCCGGGCTCTGGTGTCCTGCTGGGGACCCTTGCGGGTCCTCCGAACCTGTTTACTCTGCTCCGAGAGCTGCCGCGCCAAGGTGCCGGCAGAACCGCTGTGCTGGCCACGAGAGTAGCGCTGGCCCCCCATGTGTTTCCTCCACTGGGGGATCTTCTGCTCCGTGAGCGACCAGAATTTGTCTGAAAGTGTGGCGTCCTCTAGTTCTCCACGCCTTCCCTGAGAACTGCAATCCCGGGATGTTAGCGATCGGCAATCTTGGATCGTTCGCCCCTCCTTTTTTATTTTGAAAGAGCGTCTCACTCTGTCTCCCAGGCTGGAGTGCAGTGGCACAGTCTTGGCTCACTGCAACCACCGCCTCCCAAGTTCAAGCGATTCTTTGGCCTCCACCTCCCAAGTAGCTGGGACTACAGGTGCATGCTCCCACCTCCGTGTAATTTTTGTATTTTTAGAAGAGACGGGGTTTTCACCATACTGGCCAGGCTGGTCTCTAACTCCTGACTTTGAGATCCACCACCTTGGCCTCCCAAAGTTCTGGGAGTACAGGCAGGAGCCATCATGAGGGGCCCAAGATAAAAACTTTTTAGCAATATACTATTAAGAGAAAAACACTGGATATGAAAGAATATGCATAGTTTTACCCTATCTGTTTAAATAAGGATTGAAAGGATATGTGTGCAAATCAGTTTACATTCTTTGGTGATACTTTGCTGCATTGTCTGAACACTGACACTCGCTGTGCATTACGAAGCTCCATGGCTAATAGACAGTACTCACTGTGTGTGCCAGGCCTGGGGCTCAGTGTTCTACATGCATTTTTGTTTTGTTACATTCTCTCCACAACCTGAAGTAGTATAACCAACCCATTTTACAGCGTTGAAACTGAGGCTCAGAGACTGAAAGTTAAATGCATGAGGTTGCAGTTACTAAGAGGCAGAGCTGGAACTGAAACCTACATGTGTCTTAAAACCAGTTTATGTTCTGAGAGTAGGCTAGTCTGCTTCACAGAGCGTGGAATAGATGGTGCATGCCTGCTAGGATGAACCAGGTAACACTGTAGGTGATAAATGGCCCCAGAAGTGGAAATTTACAGCATTGAGGGCTTTTTGTCTGCTCATGCTGCACGTCCTCCATGACTCTCCTGGGCCCTGTGCTCCATGTTTCCTCATCTGCCACCAAAATAAAGAGGCAGCCTCCATTTGGGACCTCTCAATGGCTGTAAGAGATGAGGGAGGGGGTGGCCAGTCTGAATGGCTTCCAGCTCTTTTGCCTCGAGCTGACGCACTTCACTTCCACTCACATCTCCTGAGTCCAAGCAAATCCCAAAACTACCTCCACCTTTGGGGGCCCAGAGGAGAACCTGAAATACTCGGTGGACTCCATTAGGACCACCATATGGTGTCAGCCTGTGCAGGAGACTGTGGAGAGGCGGAGGAGGAGAGTGGGAAATTGATGGGAAATGACAGCAGGACTGAGTCAACACGGATTTGCTTTATCCTCAACCAGGTGGAGTTTGTCCCAGAGCGACACAAAATCAGCAGCATGATCAAACAGGGTAAACTTCAGGAAAAGTAGTTTGTTCAGATGTGATCAGTAGTGAACTCAGAATCAGCTGAGTGACACTGAGTTAGTAAATCTTTGACGGCCTCAGTTCCCCTGTATGATAGCGGTGAAGATGGCAGCATTGAGAGAGTTGATTTGGAAGGATATCAGGAGTGTGAACATTCAGTGTTTTAGTTCCCTTAAGTTAAATCCAGGCACTATGTTTCCTGCAAGTCTCCTGATCCTTTCAGGTTGCACTGGTGAGAGTGCTCAGATTAGGGCTGGAGGTCTTGAAATCTTGATTCCCACACCAACAGTTCCCCTGTGTCATATGTGCATTCTGTGCATTTTCCTGTGCTAAACACTGTGCTAAACACCGTGGGGCCTGATTCTTCCTCCTTGTTCCAATGGCCCTGGGTGACTCAAGTGCCCATTCAGTGACCAGGACACAGAGGTCTTAGAGTGATGCTCCATGAGGCTCCAGGTGCCAGCTGCTACCCTGCCAAAGTGTGAGGCAAGGGACAGGGCATTTTCTGTGGGGGCAGTGGTAAGCCAGGCTTGGTGACTCTACTTGGTGGACAGATGATCCAACACCTGCCACCTCCGATGGATCCACTGCCTCTGTGGCTGTTTGTCCTGCTGATGCTCCAGTGGCTGCCCCAGCATCCCAGCCTAGACCCAGTGCCACTGAAGATGGGCCTGGCCCCTGGGGACCCAGGAGTCCTACAGGACTCATTCAGCTGTCCCCAGGAGTCCCCAGACCCTCATTCTTATCAAGGACCTAGGAGCCCTATCCCCTGGCCCTCCCTCAACAACCGCAAATGATGATTTATTGCTTTTAGGACCTTCCAAGGTGCCCGCTCTGGAAGGAAAGATGTCCTTGGGAGGTGATGACACTCAGTACACAGGTGAACGTTGCTTCCTCCCATCCTCAGACAGTCTTTGACACAGCCATTGACACTCCCATTATGTGGAAGGAAACCGGCCCAGGGTCACACAGCTGGTCAGCAGCACAGCTGATCTCAAATCTAAGCTGCCTGGCCCTGCCTTCATGAGGGACCTGCCTGCAAGGGAGGTCGACCCTGGCTTTAAGGAGACTTTCCTGGGCTGCATGAGTCACCTCCCCTGTGTCAGGCCCCACACTCTGCTCACCTCTCCTTCCTTGTCCTGTCTCTGCTTGGGCTGTAATGAAGGTGACCCCAGCAACCCTCCATGGACATCATGGTACTCTCTGCCGTTCACTTTTGCGCTAATCTGACATCAACACCCACTTACTTGGTCTCTCCTTTTCCAACCAAGACAAGCCAAATGTGGGGTTCTTTATGCAGGTGACAGCAGACGAATGGAATTGAATGCCATGGTTGTCATCCCTGTTTTGTTTTTGTTTGCTTGTGTCTCAGGGTTATTTTTCTATTTATGGTAAATGCATTGGCTTTCCATTTGTAGCATGAATAGAATATTTGCAGTTTAAAGTAACTTTATGTCATAATAACTGGTAAAGAAACTGAAATCAGTTACTTTCAGCTGCAAGAGGCCTGAGTTTGAGCACACTCTGTGTGATCAGGCAGAGACAGGTCTTTGGGAAGTTTAGATGAGGACGGGGCCAGGAAAGAAGATGGACAGTGAGGGACTGGCCTGGTCACCAGACCCCTGTGTCCTGCCCACCTGCTTGGCACTCCCCACCCATCACTCATGATGCTGCCAAACCCTCTGGGTATTGTGGCCAAATCTCCCAGGAGAGAGGCTGATGAAGTTTGCCACTTGAAATGCACAGATTCCTTGGACATCCCTGGGAGCTCAAGCATGAGAGTCACCTTGGTTTTCTTCCCCTCATTAGGGTTCAGAATTAAAAGTCCACCTTCACAGGCAGTAAGATATATAGATAAATGACACCATCACCCTGTTTCAGATGTTAACATGTCTAGGGGTGTTAGGGGTGATTTGAGACCACACAACCTTGTGTGAAAACCAAAGTGGAATTCCTGGGCCAGGGGAGGCATTTGATTGCCACGTTATGATCTTCTCAATGAGTGTAAAGGCAGTCTCGTTTCATTTTGGATTCTTTCTTCTGTTGATATCTTATAAGGGGACTTTGAATTTCCAAGCATATAATAATTTTTGGTTAGCTTTTAATCATTGACTTCTAACACTATTCTGTGACCAGAAACCTGCTGTGTGATTAAATTTCTCTGGAATATATTGAGATTTGCTTGATGAACAAAATAAGTCGGGTTAATTTTTGTAAATGTACCTCACATGCTTAAAACTAGCGTAGCTCCAACATCTGTTCCTGAGATACAGGATGATGGACGATGGCTGCATGGATGTGATGGAGGTGCTTTACCATTGGGACCTTCCGAATCCTTCTGATGTTTTGTTGCTTAGAATATGAATGGCTGAGAGGGGGCTGTAGAGCCTCCCACTCTGCTTGTGTGTGAGGTTCTTCCTGCCATCCTGCCATCATTTGTTTCTTATATTTTGCAGCCAAGACCGACCATGAGAAACCCTGGAAGCTCAGGAAGGAAGGAGCCGCCCAGGAGCGGGGACAGGGACCTGGTGGGGAAGACCAGAAATCAGGTCTGTGAAGGTTCCAGAGAGGACCTGTCCTTGGGAGTCATGTTTGGGGCTGAGATGGGGGAGGGGCATTGGAGGACACAGGTGCTCCGTGGAATGTCCACTGTGAGGTAGCACGTTCCGGGGCCAGGGATTGGTGGAGAGGGAGTATAAAGCACGAGGGTTGCTTAGGCAGCGCCCAAACAGGAGAAGTTTTGGTGGAAACCAGAGCCCTGGTCTCCGTCTAATTGCTCCTGAGCCTCCGGCTTTCTTACCTGATAGACTTTCTCCCTGACTTGTAGTTGAACCTCCCACTCGCACTTGAAGACTTAGTTTCAACCCAATCCTTTCCTAGACTCCTTTCTCCTCCCCGTCCTCCAGGTGCCCAACATCCCCCATTCCCCTCCCTCCTCTTTCTTCCCATCCCCCTCCCCAAGTCAGATCCTTCCCCATCCCCATCCCCTTCCCTCCCTCAGCCCTAAGCCACCCCCACCTCTGTCCTGGCCGCCTCAGGGCGCCCTGAGAGGATCAGGACATGCGGGTGCCCTGGCTGCTCTTTTGGCTCCTCCTGCTGGGGTTTCCCAGCCATCAATCCACCCCTGTGAGTAGACGCTGGGCCCTCGGGGTTTCTTCCTTCTTATTGGGCTGTGTCACGTGGCATATTACACAGTGCAGGCCTGTAATTTAGCGCTTTGAGGGGTTAAGGTGGGCAGATCGCCTGAGTCCAGGAGTTCAAGAATAGCCTGGGCATCATAGCCAAACCCCCTCTCTACAAAAGATTCCAAAAATGACTAGTCGGATGCCTACTGCACTCTTGTCTCAAACAAAACCAAAACAAAGTGAAATGTCATTTGAGTTTTGTGTCATCTGGTTTGATGACTTTTAGGAACTTCTGTGTCATTCGTGTTTTCTGCTCTTGGGGGCTGCCTCTAGGGAGTCTGTGTCCAGTCAGTGTGATGGGAGCTGAGAAGCCCATCAGATGGAGAGGAAAGGGCTGCACCTGCTGGGAGGTTTGCAATGCGGGAGTCACTGGGAGTGATGTGACCAGGATGTGAGTGAGGACTGTCCTTGGTTTTGTGAAATGTGTTTGGTGCAGATCATTGATTGACCCAAAGGAGAAAGGCTCTTAAAGTCCTTATGTTATTTAAATATAAAGAAATGACAGGCCTGGTGTGGTGGGTCACACCTGTAACTGGGAGGCTGAGGCTGGCGGATCAGTTGAGGTCAGGAGTTCCAGACAAGCATGACCCACATGGTGAAATGCTGTCTCTACCAAAAATATAAAAATTAGGCGTGGTGGCAGGTGCCTGTAATACCAGCTACTCAGGAGGCTGAGGCAGGAGAATGGCTTAAACCTAGGTGGCAGAAGTTGCAGTGAGCCAAGATTGCACCACTGCACTCTAGCCTGGGCGACTGAGTGGGACACTGTCTCAAAAAAAAATTTTTTTTTCTTTTTGTAATTTTTGTTTTTTTTTTTGAGACAAAGTCTCCCTCTTGTCTCCCAGGCTGGAGTGCAATAGCGCAATATTGGCTCACTGCAACCTCTGCCGCCCTGGTTTCAGTGATTCTTCTGCCTCAGCCTCCTGAGTAGCTGGGATTCCAGGCACCCACCACCATACCTGACTAATTTTTGTATGTTTGGTAGAGATGAGGTTTCACCATTTTGGCCATGCTGGTCTGGAACTTCTGACCTCATGTGATCCCCTTTGCCTCCCTCTTTGAGAGTGAAGGGATTACAGGCATGAGCCACTGCGCCTGGCCTTTTTGTGATATTTTTTAAACCATCAGCTATTGTTAGGGTTAGTGTATTTTATGTGTGGCCTAAGACAAGTTTTCTCCTCTTAATATTGCCCAGGAAGCAAAAAATTTGGATATCCCTGCTTTACGTCAAGAAAAACAAAGACACTGTACATTTAGAATGCCTAAACACACTACCAGCCATGCAAATAACATGAGACAGGTAACTTTCAATGTTTTTTGAAGCAGTGGAATTCCCTGGTGATATCTGAGGGGTGTGGTTACCTCTTGGAGGAGGTTGATGGTTTCTAAAGATTATTGTTTTTTGCTGAAATATTGTGAATGTCACTGACCTTTTCATGATTTCAACTGTTATTATTGCAGGCCATCAGTTTCCCACCTGATTATCTGTATCCTTGGCATGGCTTTCTTGGCGTTCTGTGGATGCTTTTAACTATTGTGTTTCTGGGAGTTTCTACCGTTGGCCTTTTCCTCCGAAAAATTACCTTCTGTGTGAGTATACTAACTTCCTGTAGAGATATACTTGTAATCACACATAAGAAGAAATTATTTAAAACAATTCATGGTTCTGGACTTCATTATGAATATTGGGTTTTACCAAAAACATCAGGGAAATGATTTATTAGCATAAGAATTATAAAAATATCTGCCATTTACATGATGAAAATTAAATAGATTGATGTTTGTTGAATAGAATGTCAACAGAGCTTTGGGTCAAAACTAAGTTTTTCTTTTTTTAACCTTTGTGATCTTTATCAGAAATGGAGTATGAAGTTTTGGCACTTTAAATAGGAAATTCTGTCTAAACTTCGCTTCATAATTCTATCATATGGCTGGAAGGAAAGCTTTCACTCTCCTCTCTAAAGATTCACTGCAGAAACTAACGACAGACAGCTTAACAGGAGAAGCTGTTTATACAACAGGCAGAAACATGGGAGCCAGCCGAGAAATGAGACTGCAGGAAGGGTCAGATGGTTGGTGCTTAAAGGGCACCCTCTTTTCAGGGGAGATGGAGATGGGGGCAGTTTAGAGGGGGAGTAAGTGATTTTTAGGGGAAATGAAAGAGCCCAAATAACAAAGTTGGCCTGAGACAAAGTTCCTCTGAGATCATGGGGAAGAGGCAACAAATGGCAGGACAGCGAAGGGCAGAGCTGTCTCTCATGATGCAGAGAAAGCCCCAGAGAGTCTGTTGGAACTGCCCTTCAGAGAATCAATGAAGAGTGTGTCTGGGCAGTGTCATTTCAAATGACATCATCAAAGTGCATGTTCCCGGTTGCAGGTGGAGAGGGACCAGTATGTCCAAAGTCTGTACTTGGTAGGAATTTGGCTGCTAAGTTGTGTCATCGTTTGAGCCTTTTTGTCCATTGGGTAGAGTGAGCGCTTTATTTTCTCTTGCCTTTCATGACAGTAAAAACGTGGTTGTCTGGGGGCTGACCCTCCTCCTGAACAATGATCCAAGAAAAAAGCACTAATCCCACAATGCTTTTTATATTCGAGGGAAGAGGAAGTATGTTTTATTTTTACAACCTAGATAATTACCTGCCATTCGGGACTGCCTTTTTCCTTTTTTTTTTTAAATGGAGTCTCACTCTCTGGCCCAGATTGGAGTGCAGTGGCACAATCTCAGCTCACTGCAGCCTCTGCTTCCTAGGTTCCAGTGAGTCTCCTGCCCCAGCCTCCCAAGTAGCTGGAACTACAGGATGTACCACCATGCCTGGCTAATTTTTGTACTTTTCGTAGAGACAGGATTTCCCCATTTTTGCCAGGCTGGTCTTGAGCTCTAAACTCAGGTGATCCACCAGCCTCAGCCTCCCAAAGTGCTGGGATTACAGTTGCGAGTGACCACGCCCTGCTGCATCTAACAGTCTCTACCCCACTTAGTCCTGAACAGAGAATTGTCAATGTAAGTTGGGGGAAGTTTTCTCTTGTTGTTGTTGTTTTTTTTTTGACAGTCTGGCTCTGTCACCCAGCCTGGAGTATAATGGTGTGATCTTGGCTCACTACAACCTCTACCTCATGGGTTTAAGTGATTCTTCTGCCTCAGCCCCCAACGAGTGGCTGGAATGACGGGTGGTCACCACCACATGCAGCTAATTTTTGTATTGTTAGTAGGAATGGGGTTTTACCATGTTTGCCAGGCTGGTCTCAAACTCCCAATCTCAAGTGATCCACCGACCTCAGCCTCTCAAAGTGCTGGGATTACAAGCGTGAGCCACCACGCCTGAAGAGGGGATGTTTTTCAATGTACCACTTCTAATTTTAACTAAATTACCTGTGAGTTAAAATCAGAAAAATCAACTTCTACAAAGAACTTGAAAGATGTTCTTTCAGGCTGGGCGTGGTGGCTTTTTCAGGTCACCTCTTCTGCAAGAAATGCTCTTGACAACCAGGTACGTTTTCTTTGTTTGTTTCCTGTGCTTTGGGGCATAGTCTGCCAGATGAGGACGTGGATGTATTTTTCTCCCCACAGCGCTGTGCTCAAGCCTTGGAGAGGGAGACGGCAGAGAGCAAGGCTGCCTACAAGCGGCACAGGTAGGTCATTGTGATGGATTTTTTTTCTTTTTGAGACTGAGTCTCTGTTGCTCAGGCTGGAGTGCAGTGGCCAAATCTCAGCTCACTGCAACCTCTACCTCCCGGGTTCAAGCAATTCTCTGCGTTAGGCTCCCGAGTAGATGGAATTAAAAGCACGTGCCACTCCGCCTGACTTTTTTTGTATTTTTAGTAGAGACAGTTTCTCCATGTTGGTCAGGCTGGTCTCAAACTCCCAACCTCAGGTGATCTGCCCACCTCAGCCTCCCAAAGTGCTGGGATTGCAGGCATAAGCCACTGCACTCAGTTGTTATGGTCATTTTTAAGGATTTTTTTTTTTTTTCAAGATGAAGCTTTGACTGAGGCGGGTAGATTACCTGAGGTCAGCAGTTCAAGACCAGCCTGGCCAACATGGTGAAACCCCGTCTCAACAACAACAACAAAAAAAGATAAAGCTTTGAGTGTCTAGTAAAGAACGTGGTGTTTTAATTCTTCTTCAAGTCAGTTCTTTCTCTGTCTTCTAGATGGAGAATGAGGAAAAAGAAAAGAGTGCCAGGGAGACACATGAGTGAGGAGCCAGCCCAGAAACGCCTGTGCCTGAAGAACGCTTTCTGGCGAGGTGGGAGCTCCCGTGAAGGCAGCCGCTTAGTTTCCGCTGCAGGACCCACACGCTCTGCTTCTCCTTTTGGGGGTGAGGGCTCAGGTGGGGTCATTGTCATGTTTCCTGGAAACACTTCCAAGCACTTGTGAAGAGAACAGTTGTCCCGCTGGGGGGCAGGACCCCATTTTTCTCAGGTACCCTAGCTGAATGGCTCTTGGCTGGACCCGTGTGAATGGTGGAGCTCAGGCCCCTCCACTGACTGTGGACTTTGCCCCCCACTGACGTCTTGGTTACTTTTAACTGTGAAGATGAGCCTACAAGGCAAATGGGCCAGCTCCCCCTCCCACCTTGAGTCAGTGTGAAGGCTTTGTTTTTCTTTCCTTAGAGAAAAGTAACAACAATAGCATTTTAGAATGGGAGCTGGAAGTGCTGAGGAGAGCAGAGATTTTCGGGCAATGTCTTCATGGCTCAATAAAGCAGTACCTGAGATCTGCTTTAAGAAAAGAAGCCTTTATTTGCACTTTTTGGAACTTCCTTCATTCTTTTTGCTCATTTAAATTGTTTATTGTGAACTAGATAACTCCTTTAGTAAGCTAAATTTCTATGTAATCTTACTCCTCTAACATTTGAAGTGTGACCCTCAAACTTTCCGGTTGATTTCTTTCTTTTTTTTCTTTCCTTTTCTTTTTGAAAACCTCACTCTGTCACCCAGGCTGAAGTGCAGTGGTGCAGTTTTTGCTCACTGCAACCTCCGCCTCCTAAGTTCAAGCAATTCTCCTGCCTCGGCGTCCCAAGTGGCTGGGATTACGTGTGCCTGCCACCATGCCTGACAAATGTTTCTTTTTGTGTTTTTAGTAGAGACAGAGTTTCACCATGTTGGTCAGGCTTGTCTGTAACTCTTGACCTCAAGTGATCTGCCCACCTCAGCCTTCCAAAGTTCCGGGATTAGAAGTGTGAGCCACCTCACCCGACCCCCATTTAATTCCTACAGCGCTTACCTTTTCTCATGACTGTTAGTCTCGTTATGTTCATTTCTGTTCATAAATATTGGCAATGCCTGGTGAGATGTGGAGGTTAAATTCACTATGAATCCACGGGATTTTAAATGCCCCGACAGCTGAAGAAAAGGAGCAGTGCTGCTCCTGTCCTGGGCCTGTAGCTGTTCTTCCCATCCACGGCTGTTTCTATTTGAATTTGGAGTCAGTGCTCACATGATGGGTGATTTCCTCTGATGTGTACTGGGAACCCCTGATTTAAAGCTCATTTCCAGCTGGTTAGAGCCCGACTTGTCCACAGCCTGTTGAGAGTTAAGCAAACCCCTGGACCAGGACTCTGCAGTATCTTCCTCAAGGCTCAGGCCCAGAGGGCACCAGGGTCCTCTGATGCATCTGGTCAGTTAACCCTGTGCCTCTGGTAAGGGACCTGAGTGTGGCAAAGAGAGTGAGATGGCAGCAAAAGGCGTGGAGGGTTTCTTATTCTGCACAGAACATGCAAGCCAGATTTAGCTCCATTTCCTTCTCTTGCCCTTAGATTCAGGACCTCATTCGGTTCCCATGAGGAACAGCAGCTGCGTCCCAAGTGAAATCACAGAGAAGACAAAGGTAAATGCTGGGGTCATTTTCACTCTGCCTGTATCAGGACACTGTAGTCTTTTCCTCCATCGTCCTCTCCTCGCCTGGCCTCTGCTCTATAGGTTCTGTGATACCTTTTCTGTCTGGAATTTTTAGAGCAAAATCTTTCCCATAAGCTTTCTGGCTTCTTCAGTCCCAGCTAGTCATCTTGGGTGGCACCTCCAGAAGCCATAAATGCTTAGGGACTGAGGGCTGAAGGGCTTTTACTGTTCTGTTTTCTGAAATAGCATGAGGAATGCCACTGACCTCCACTCTCGTAGGTCTCATGGCCCAGTGAATGCTGACTGATCTCTGTTACTCAAGGTGTTGTGGGGTCTATTTCTGATTGAAGTGGGGTTTTCTTTTATCTTGTGTGTTTTTATCTATAAGGTAGGTGAGTAACATTTGAAATATCTGCTGTATTCTCAGAAGTGATGAAAGTGAAAACTCATTAATCCAGCATTAATATGTGCTTTGTGCAATTCTGAATGCTCTTCATCAAGGTCAATTCTGTAGTTCATCACAGTCCCATTCCTGTTGGTAACTGTGTTGTACAAAATCGCCTTCACCCCCATTTGGTGGTGCCCCGATCTAACATCTAAGTGTCAGAGTTTCTGTATTTGTAGTAAAAAATATGCCTCGATTGTGAGTTAGTGAAAGTGAATGTAATCTATTACCCACAGCGACAATTCCCAACCAAGGCCTTCCATGATACGCAGCTCTGCTGGTTCTCGTGTGGCTTCTGTACCTTCAACAGCTGCCGAGTTCTGAGATGACACGCGATGGGAACTGTACACTAGAAATTAAACACGTTTCTAAAACTTGCTTTTTTCAGAATTTCCACCTCATTTTTCCCTGGACAAAAGTATTATTTCTGTCATAATGCACATAATATTTGTATTACCTGGGAGTTAAAAGAAATCTTCTGGCCATGCCTAACTGACTTGTGTATGTCGGATTGCTCTGACAGAAAACCCTCTCCCAGTTTCCCTGCTTCTCTTCAAGAATCCACATTTCCCCAGAGCCATCTGTGCTCATGGGGGGGACCCCCAGAGTGAAGAAGACCCTTTGTCAAGAAGGGAATCAGAAAGAAAATGAAAGGGTCCTGCAGGGAGAGCTGGAATAGACTTCCACTCTGCCTCCTGCAAGCTCTGTGACCCTGGGCATGTGTTCTTCTTCCTCGGGGAACCTCTGTTTTCTTATATTTGGAGCAGGGTAGTCACGCTGACTTGCAGAGTTCTGATAATCAGAGACAGAACATAAAAGGCCTGGAGAACATTCTCCTAAAAGAAGCTGTAACACATGTGTGGACAATGGGCTTTTCATGCCTCTCTTACTTGCTATTTATCTGATGCAAAGAACATGCTCTGGTGATGGTGGTGAGGGAGGAATGAGGATGGACAGAGACACTCCTGTGTCTGAAACATGCTTCTTCCTTACTGCGCTATGACTCTATCTTCCCTGGGACAGGCCCCCAGCCTGCCTACATTTGCAGAGAGATGCAGTGGCATGCGGAGAAAACAGTTTGTCCCAATGACTCTTCTTCACTCCCCAGCTGTCAGTGGTACTTAGTGGAAGGGTGACTTCATGACACTGATGCTGCTGTTTTGAAACCTGGAGGATGGAAAGGTGCAGAAAACTATCAGCAGCAACATAAGTTGCAGCCTGTGTTGTTGGTGGTGGTTCTGTCTGTCAAATTAATACATGTCAAAACCCTTCCTCCTTCTGCCTGCAGGTTAACATGGCTGCAGCACAGCGTCATCACTGCTCAGCATTGCCCTGCTCACCCTACCTCATGGCTGACCCTTCAGGACCACTGATGGCTTGCCCGCCACCTCCTCCATTTGGGTGTCGCCTGGGAGCTCCACCATTCCCATCAGCTAAAGGTGTTCTGGGACCTCTGACAACTCCTCAACTCCAGTGTCCACTAGGACCTCTGCCAGCTTCGTCAGATGATGAGTTTTCGAGATCACAGACACCTACACCCGCATGTCTTCTGGCTGCTTTACCACCTTCTTCAGCCAATGATTTTCTGAGCTTATACACAATTCCACCTGAGTGTCTATGCACGCCTCTGCCAGCTTCGTCAGATGATGAGTTTTCGAGACCACAGACACCTACACCTGAATGTCTTCTGGCAGCTTTACCACCTTCTTCAGCCAATGATTTTCTTGGCTTATACACAATTCCACCTGAGTGTCTATGCACGCCTCTGCCAGCTTCGTCAGATGATGAGTTTTCGAGACCACAGACACCTACACCTGAATGTCTTCTGGCAGCTTTACCACCTTCTTCAGCCAGTGATTTTCTCGGCTTATACACAATTCCACCTGAGTGTCTATGCACGCCTCTGCCAGCTTCGTCAGATGATGAGTTCTCGAGACCACAGACACCTACACCTGAATGTCTTCTGGCTGCTTTACCACCTTCTTCAGCCAATGATTTTCTGAGTCTGTACACAACTCCACTCAAATGTCTACAGACACCTCTACCACTATCTACAGATGATGATCTTTGAAAACCACGGACAGCACCACTCAAGTGTCTTCTGGCACCTCTTCCACCTCTCCAGATGATGATACTTCAAGAACACAGACACCACCACTTGAGTGCCTTCCGGCATCTATACCACCTTCTCCGGATGTTAATCTTTGGAGACCACAGACACCACCACTCAAGTGTCTTCTGCCACCGGTACCACCTTCTCCAGATGATGATACTTCAAGAACACAAACACCACCACTTGAGTGCCTTCCGGCATCTATACCACCTTCTCCAGATGTTAATCTTTGGAGACCACAGACACCACCACTCAAGTGTCTTCTGCCACCTGTACCACCTTCTCCAGATGATGATACTTCAAGAACACAAACACCACCACTTGAGTGCCTTCCGGCATCTCTACCACCTTCTCCGGATGTTAATCTTTGGAGACCACAGACATCACCACTCAAGTGTCTTCTGGCATCTCTACCACCTTCTCCAGATGATCATCTTTGGAAACCACAGACACCACCACTCAAGTGTCTTCTGGCATCTCTACCACCTTCTCCGGATGATCATCTTTGGAAACCACAGACACCAACACTCAAGTGTCTTCTGGCATCTCGACCACCTTCTCCGGATGATCATCTTTGGAGACCACAGACACCACCACTCAAGTGTCTTCTGGCATCTCTACCACCTTCTCCAGATGATCATCTTTGAAAACCACAGACGCCACCACTCGAGTATCTTCTGATACCTCTACCGTCGTCTCCGGCTGATTATTTTCTGAGACGACACACAGCTTCCATCCATTGTCCTCTGGGACCTCACCCACTTTCTCCAACTGAAAATATTTGAGATTACAGGTAGCTCTACCATTTGAGTGTCCCCTTGGACCTCAGCTACCTATTTCAATAGAGTGTCTTCTGGTATCTCTTCACCTTCTTGATGATCTTCTGAGACCACAGACACCTCCACCTGAGTGTACTCTAGTACCTCTCCCACCATCTTCAGCTGAAGATTTCCTAAGAAAATCTTCACCCGCACACCTCAACCTGAGTGTCCTCTGGTATCTCTACCACTCTCCAGCTGAAGATGTTGAGGCCTCGCACACCACCACTTGAGTGTTATCTGATACCTCTGCCATCATCTCAAGCTGAAGACTTTCTGAGCCCACACACTCCTTCACCCAAGTGGAATCTGTTACCTTTACCATCTTCTACAGCTAATGACTTTCTGGCAGACCACAGGCAGCTCCACCACTTGAGCATCTTCTGGAACCTCAGCTTCCTATTTCACTCACGTGTCCTCTGGGACTTCAACCACCTACTTCACTCTAATGTCCTGTGACACCTCAACCATCTTCTGCAAGTGCAGATTCTCTGAGACCACAGTCACCTCCTTCAGTCAAGTGCTCTCTGGTATCTCCACCATCTTCTCCAGCTGGTGATCTTCTGAAACCACAGACACCTCCAGCAATTGAGTGTCCTCTGAGACTTCCTTTATGTCTTCCAACTATTTGTTTTGTGGGACCTCTAGCACCTCCTCCAGCTGCACCTCCTATGGGACCTTATCTACCTCATCCAGGTGTCTGTCCTGAGGTACCTCAACCACCTCATCCATCTAGTCTGTCATGTGGGACCCCATCCACCTCATCCACCTGTGTATCCTGGGGGACCCCATGCACCTCATCCAGATGTCTGTCCTGGGGGACCCCATCCACCTCATCCACCTGTCTGTCCTGGGGGACCCCATCCACCTCATCCAGCTCTCTTTCCTGGGGGGCTTCATCTTCTTCCTCCAGCAGTGTGGCCTCTGGGACCTCAGCCTACTGTTGCATTTAGTGGCCACTGGCACCTCAGCCAACTTCTCTACCTTGGTGGCCTCTCTTAGCTATCACCGTCACATGAGTCTCCTCTAGGACCTAAAGAATCTCCTCATGACCTCTCAGCCCTCAGCCACCTCCTTCCTAGGTTTTCTCTCATACTTCGACCACCTCCTTCACTTGGCTGACCTGCTGTCTCAACCGACACTCAACCTTCACCTGACTGTCCCCTCGGACTTCACCCCTCGTCTAGTCATGCGGCCTCTGAGACCTCGACCAACACCTCTAAATGCACCACTTGATGTGTTGATTTGAACGGTATAAAGTAATTTGTAAAAAAATTCATCTCTTCTTTTTTGAGTGAATAGAAAAAAACGGCACAGATGGTCCTGCAGGGCTTTGCAGTACAAGGTGACACTGGCTGAGATCCTGGTCACTTTTCTCAAGTTTCTGAGAGTACACAGTCGGTTGCATTATTTCCTCATCATGAGTTTGGCAGCAGGTATCTCTTGTAGATAAAGACACATTTTGTGTTTTTTTGTGGGGACAAAGTCTCAGTGTATCACCCAGGCTGGAGTGCAGTGGTGCAATCCTGGCTCAGTGCAGCCTCCGTCTCCAGGGTTCAGGTGATCCTCCCACCTTAGCCTTCAGAGCAGCAGCTGGGACTACAGTCACACACCACCACATTTGGCTTCTTTTTATTTTTTAAATTTTGAGATGGAGTCTCACTCTGTAGCCAGGCTGCAGTGCAGTGGCACCATCTTGGCTGACTGCAACCTCTGCCTCTTAGGTTCAAAGCAGTTCTCCTGCCTCTGCCTCCCAAGTAGCTGGGGCCACAGGTGCATGTCCCCATGCCCAACTAATTTTTTGTATTTTTAGCAGTGACAGCGTTTCACCATGTTGGCCAGGAGAGTCTTGATCTACTGATCTCTTGATCTGCTCGCCTTGCCCTCTGAAAGTGCTGGGATTACACACATGAGCCACAGTGCCCAGCCTTTCTTTTCTTTTCTTTTTTTTTTTGAGATGGAATCTCGCTTTGCCACCAGGCTGGAGTGCAGTGGTGCGATCTCAGATCTCAGCTCACTGCAGTCTCTGCCTCCCAGGTTCAAGTGATTCTTCTGCCTCAGCCTCCTGAGTAGCTGAGACTACAGGTGCATATCATCACACCTGGCTAATTTTTGTATTTTTAGTAGAGACAGGGTTTCACCATATTGGCCAGGCTGGTCTTGAATTCCTGACCTCAGGTGATCCACCCACCTCGGTCTTTCAAAGTGCTGGGATTACAGGTGTGAGCCACCATGCCTTCTCTCTCTCTCTCTTTTTTTAACTTTTTGTAGAGACTTTGTTTCACCGTGTTGCCCAGGCTGGTCTCAAACTTCTGGTCTCATGCCATCTGCCAACTGAGGCCTTCCAAAGTGCTGAGACTACAGGCTTGAGCCACCAGCCCAGCCAGAGATTGTGTATAGAAGCCAGAAATAGCAGTTCTGCGGGTGTGCATCAAACCTGGGCCACATGGCCGACTCTGTGAGGGATGAGACCCGTCCCTGACTTGCAGGGCATCCTGTCTTCTCCAGCAGAGAGATCCACACTAAAGGGCACAGAGCTTGTGACCACCCACCCACAGTGGAAGCACAAGTGAAGGGACCCAGGGTGCAAAAGAAAGAGACCGAATCTCCTGAGAACAAGCAGGAGGCTGTGAAAGAGAAGACTGGAGCTGGTTGGTTTTCACTTGGGGGTCTGTGTAACTCAGGTGGAGCTGGAAGGCTCCTGGCTGGGCAAGCAGTGTGAGCGGGATCATGGAGGCTGCATGAGGGCCCCATAGAGCTGCCGCGGGAGAGCTCAGATGGCCTGGTGTGCACAGGGAATTATGCCTTCAGCACTTGCTCATTGCCCTCCTGCCCTTAGTCCATTATCTCTAGGAATGATGATTCTTTCCCTGGGTGTGTGACGTCTCTGGATCAGGGTGAATGAATGCCTAGAGCTCTGGGAAGTTTCACTTGGTTCTGTCAGGGGCCCTGTCTGCCCTACTGTTTGTGGTGCCGGGAGACTAACAGTGAGGATGGGTCTGGTTTAGTGGAGCTGCGCCTTGGTCTTGAGAATCAGGTCGACTCTGGCAGGAAACTCAAAGCCAGTCCTGAGCTGTTCTGGCGTCATCTTCTCCCCAGCAACCTCTCTCTCCCCCTGCGACTCCCAGCTTTGCCTCTCCCAACCTTGGCATGTAGAATCCTCCCCCTTTGCTGTGTTCCTGCTGCCTGAGCCCAGACACCAATTCTCAGTGGGGCTCAGAGCCCCAGCTTTCTCAGAAATGAGCTGGGACTGATGTGGTTATGAGGTCATGGTGAGCACAAGGAGACCAAGCCCACAAGGAAAGCATCTTGCAAAATAGCTGCTAAAAGGGAGGACCTCCTCCCTCCCACTGGTTACATGAGAACATTCCCACTCAAGATCAGCATGAGATGGTCATTGAAATTTATTGACGTTGGGGTGTAACAGCTCAGGCCCTGGGATTTCCAATCTCTGTTTCAAAAGATAAGGGATAGCCACTGTCTCCAGGATTAAAATTCAGATTCTTATGAGATGAAGAGATTATAGGAATGCAGTGAAACTCTGAGATCTGTATCTGTGATCTGTGGATAATTATTCTTCATGACATACAGACACATATGCAGCCACACACAGAAGTGTTCAGTAGGGGCACAGGTATTTTATAGAAGACAAAATATATATTGGAAAAAAGATCACATGGAAATAAACCAAAACAATTTTTTCTTACTATAAAAATGCTTTAATAACAGTGTGTGTACAGCATGGGACATGGACAGGGAAAACCAAGTGCACACACAGAGGCACAGGTCAGAGGACAGACTGGAAGTGGTATGATCTTAGTTCACAGCAACGTGCATCTCCCGGCTTCAAGTGATTCTCCAGCCTCAGCCTCCTGAGTAGCTGGGGTAATAAACCACAAGGCTGGGCTATTTTTTGTGTTTTTAGTAGAGACAGGGGTTTCACTATGTTGACCAGACTGGTCTCCAGCTCCCTACCTCAAGTGCTGGGATTACAGGTGTGAGCCACTCGCCCAGCCTCTCCTTCTTTTAAAGAAATTGATTGCATAATAACATGGTCCTTAGATGGAATTCTCTCTTACATTTCATATTAATGTTTCTCCTCTCAAATTAGGCTGCTAGCTTAAGTGCCCAGGCTACAAAGCTTGTTTCATTCTCATACACAAATAACATACACACAGTGCCTCAGTATTTTTCCCTGCCCTGACCTCAAATGCCATGTACGTGAGCTTGACTGTGTTGCCATGTGCCCCCCAAAACCAGGGTGTGTACATTCTTTGTGATATTAGGAGTAATATCATCCTCTCACCTCGTGGATATTACAAACAATATCACAAGGCGGGTGTACTGCAATACTGGAAGTAATCATATCCTCTTTCCCCCTAAATATTATGACCCATATTACAGTGGAGTTTATACCCCCTGCCATATTGGAAGTTGTATCATCCTTTTCCACACTGGATAGGATGAAAAATATTACAGGGGAGTGTGCACCCCTTCCATATGCAGAGTAACGTCATCCTGTCCTCTGCTGGATATGATGAACAATATCACAGGGTTGTACACACAGGGTGTTTACGATATTGGGAAAAATGTCCTGTCATCCCCTGCATATTACAATTTCCCAGGAGGGTGTATGCCCTCTGCAATGTGGCAAGTGATGCCATCCTCTTGCCCCGTGAATATTATAAACAATATTGCAGAGGTGTGAATATGGGAAGTAACATCATTTTCTCCCTTCCTGGATATTATGAACAATATTGCAAGGGGTGTACACATTCTGTGATATGAGGAGTAACATTATTCTCTCCCCCACCGGATATTATGAACAATATCGCAGGAGGGCATACACCCCTGCAGTGTGGGGAACATCATCCTTTTCCCCCCTAGATATTATGAACAATATTGCAGGGGGCTGTCCACAATCTGCGCTATTCGGACTAACATCATCCTCTCCCCACCGAATGTTACAAACAGTATCACAGGTTTGTCCACCCCTGCCATATGGGGAGTAACATCATCCTCTCCCCTCCTGGGTGTTATGAACAATACCGAAGGAGGGTGTACACCGCCCGTGATATGGGTAGTAATGTGATCCTCTTTTCCCTGGATGTTGTGGACAGTATCACAGGGGTGTGTACCCCCTGCGATATGGGGGTAATAGCCTCTCCCCGCCCCGCCGGATGTTACAAACAATATTGTAGGGGGGTGTACACCCACTGTAATATGAAAAGCAATATCCTCTCCCACCATGGATATTATGAACAATATCACAAGGGTGTGTACATCCCCTGCGATATTGAGGAAAATGTCATAGTCTCTCTCCTTGGACATAAGGAACAATATCACAAGAAATTGTACACCCCTGCGATATTGGGAGGAACATCATCCTCTCCGTCCCTGGATATCATGAACAATATCACGGGGGGATGTACACTTTCTGTGATAGTAGAAGGAATATTATCCTCTCCCACCGATGTAATGAACAGTACCACAGGGAGATGTATGCCCAATGCGATATTGGAAAATGTATCCTCTCCTCCACTTAATGTTAAGAGCAATATCACAGAGAATGTGGACATTATCTGCGATGTTAGGTGGGATATCATCCTCTCTCCCTGCCCCCGGATATTATGAACAATATCACAGAAGGGTGCACAGATTCTGTGATATGGGGAAGAATATCATCCTCTTCCCCCACCCCGATATCATGAATAATATCACAAGGAGGTGTACACCCCTTGCCATATTGGGAGGAATATCTCCTCCCCCTCTAAATATTACCAACAGTCTCACAGGGAAACGTGCGCTCCCTGCAATACTGGGAGGAATATCATCCTCTCCTTCTTTGGATATTATGAACAATTTCACAGGGAAATGTGTATTCCTGAGATACTGAGAGGAGTATCATCATCTCCCCTCCTGGATATTATGAAGACTATCACAGGTGGGTGTACACCTTCTGCAATATTGGGAGTAGAATCATCCTCTCCCCTTGAATATTACAAAAATGTCACAGAGGGTGTACACACAAAGTGCTTACAATATTGGGAATAATATCCCCTTCTTGATGGTAGGAGCAATGTCATAGGTGTGGACACTCTTAAGATTGACAGTCATGTTATCCTGTCCCTGCATGGATATCATGAACAATATCACAGGAGGGTGCCCATTTCCTGAAATATTGGAAGGAATATTACCCTCTCCCACCTGGATATTACCAACAATATCACAGGGCATTGTTCCCCCTCCCCCCCGTGATATTGGGAAAAATGTTATCCTCTCCCCCCACTGGATATTACGAACAATATCGCTGGGGGTGTACATCTCCTGCAGTATTGGGAGGAATATCATCCTCTCCCTTCCTGGATATTATGAACAGGATCCAAGAAGGGTGTGCACTCCCTGCGATATTGGGGGGAATATCATCTCCTCCTCCCCTCAATATTATGAACAATATCATTTGGGGCTCTACACTCCCTGTGACATTGGGAGGAATATTGTACTCTCCGTGCCTGAATACAACAAACAGTATCACAGGGGGGTGTACATGCCCTGCGATGTTGGGAGGAATAGCATCTTCCCTCCCGCTGGATATTATGAACAAGATCACAGACCTTTGAGTTCTCTCATCAGGAGAAACTGGAATTGCTGGGTCCAAAGTATTTGGGAAGTTTGGAGTGATTCTTGTTGCCGGGGGAAGAGGGAACTAAGGACGTGTCACTGAACCTTTAGGGGTTCCGGGATCCCCCACCCAGGTGCCTGCTCCAGCTCCCCAAGCGCGCCTCCCTCCCGCCCCTACCTGTTTTAACCCCTTGTGGCTCCACCCCCGCCGGGCAGCTGGACCTTGCCCGGGGCCTTCTGATCTCCGAGCTCCAATTTCAGCCGGAACTGCCCCGCCCCGCCCCTTCCCTGGCAAGAGCACAGAGGAGACCTCTGCTGGGACACTGACCTACAGACCGACGCTGGGACCCAGGACAACTGAGGCGCTGATGGCCGCGCCTGGCGAGCCCTGTGTGGGGCAGGAGGTGAGTGCCCCCGCACATCGTGCCCCATTCTCCTTTTCCAGGCTTGGTTTGGGTGCAGATCTCTGGGGATGCGATACTGGGGAGAGGAGACACCCCCAAATTCCTGGACCCGGAAGCGCGGAGACTTACTCCAGCCCCCTAACTGCACGGGTTGGACCCCTTTCACCAAGCCGGCCCCCGATACTCCAGCTCTGTTTAAAGGGCCACCAGACCGCCCAGCTTCTAGGGGCTTTGAAACTTATTCACGTAAAGCTAGTTGGTCACCCATGCATGCTCTCCTACCCCCAGAGAGCACTTATCCCGCTGGTTTATTTTCCCATTGCTCTTAGCAAAGGATTCCAGGGAGTGGAGTTCATGGGAGGGTGGGGTGGGGGTTGCAAACTCCCAGCATTCTGAGGGCCATGGAGGTGAAGCAATAGGCTGGTATGAATTGAGGAATCCTCTGTGCCTAGCCTTGTGCCCAACATGGTGCCACACTGCTGTGAACTTTGCTGCTGCTAATTCATTTAATACAACTCATATATGCAGAGTCTCATCCCCCTTTTGCAGGGAAGGAAACTGAGGCACAGAGGTTAAAGTTAGCACAGCCAGTGGGTTGTGAAACCAGGGAGAATAAAAAGACAGCAGAGAGAAAAGTGGAGAGGCCACGTCCACTAAACTTCAAATGTCCTCCAAGGTTAGATAGGGCCAGCAGAACTGCTGAGTTAAAAACAACAGATGGCCGGGCGCGGTGGCTCACGCCTGTAATCCCAGCACTTTGGGAGGCCGAGGCGCGTGGATCACGAGTCAAGAGATGGAGACCATCCTGGTCAACATGGTGAAACCCCGCCTCTACTAAAAATACAAAAAATTAGCTGGGCATGGTGGCACGTGCCTGTAATCCCAGCTACTCAGGAGGCTGAAGCAGGAGAATTAGCTGAACCCAGGAGGCGGAGGTTTCGGTGAGCCAAGATTGCACCATTGCACTTTAGCCTGGGTAACAAGGGCGAAACTCCCTCTCAAAAAAAAAAAAAAAAACAGATGAAGCTGGGCATGGTGGCTCATTGCCTGTAATCCCAGCACCTAGGAGGCTGAGTCAGGAGGATTGCTTGAGGCTCAGAGTTCCAGACCAGTGTGGGCAACGTAGTTAGACTACTATCTCTACAAAACATTAAAAAAAAAATTAGCCAGGCCAGGTGAAGGGGTTTATGCCTGTAATCCCAGCACTCTGGAGGCCAAGGTGGGGGGACTGATTGAGCCCAGGAGTTCAAAGCTTTAGTGAGCTTTGATTGTGCCACTGCAGGCTGGGCAGCGGAGTGAGACTCTGTCTGTAAAACACTAATTAAATTATAATAAAAATAAATCACATCAGGATCAGCAGTCGGACAAACTTTGGGGTCAGATAAGCCTGGGTCAGAGTCAGCTCTGCTACTTCCCATTCGTGTGGCCCTGAGGGAGGCAGTTCCCCTCTTGGTGCCTCAGTCTGCTGGTCTCTGAAATGGGGACAGTATGGCCTATGTCCTAGAGTTGTTATAAGGATTAACTGACAGTCCATGCGATAATTACAGAGCCCAGGTCTCCTAGACCCCAGAGCCTAGCTCCCTGGGTTCAAATCTCAGCCCTTCCACTTCTCAGCTAGGTAAAGTCAGCCAAGCTACTCAACCACTCTGGTCCTCAGCTTCTTCATCTGCAAATCAGTATGATAATTGCATCTACCTAGGGTTGATGTCAGGATGAAAGGAGTTGAGAATTATTAGGTATTCCAAAGAGTGCTTGGTACACTTCTGTGTAAATGTTAGAGATTCGAAAAGTCACCAGGCTCCCTGGGCAGGTGAGCTGGGTACCCCTGCCCTCTACATTCCTAAGAGTCCTCCTGGTGTTCCCTCAGGTCTGGAACCGGACAGAGCCTGAACCTGCTGCCACCAGTCTGCTGAGCCTGTGCTTCCTGAGACCACAGCAGGAGTGTGGGTGCCACTCATGTACCTCTGGATATTATGAACAATATCACAGGAGGGTGCACATTTCCTGAAATATTGGGTCCTCGGCCCCATCTACCTCCTCTTCATCCACCACCATGGCCGGGGCTACCTCCAGATGTCCGCACTCTTCAAAGCCAAGGTGGTACCTACCTTCCCTTGGAGCCTGGAACCAGGCAATGGTGGTGGAAGCAGGGGACAGGCTGGAACCTGGTAGAGTCCTAAAGTAGACTCTTCCTATCAGGCTGTAGGAGGGACTCTGTTAATCAAACAGAGCAATATTAGAGAGGCGTCAGAGGTCAGCTCGGTGGGACATAGTTCTCCCAAACAGATTTTGTAATTCCAAAAATCCATGCTTGCACCAACACACACACACGTTCCCATGATCCCAGTTGATAACTACCATAACCTGGCATTTTCCAAAACGTACCATGTAGACTCTCGGATCCACAAGGTAATTTTAGGACCACATTAGGATGAGCCTTTGAAAAGTCATGCATTGCTTTTTCTGTTTCCCCACTGGCTGTGTTATAGAACAGTTTCGTGAGTGATACGTATTTATTTCAGAGGGCTGCGTAAGCACTGGCATTCCAGGTGTGAGCCTTTCTGCTCATCCATCCTCTTCTCCTCCATTCTTATAGGCTCTGAAGAATGTTCTTCAGAGTTCATTCCTTCTTCTGCCATTGTGGTAATGTTTGCATCATCACCCACCAGCAACCCAGGGTTGGCAAACGGAAGGAGCCGAGCATCGCATAGTACTTGAGGCTTTGCAGCCAGGCAGGCTTCCTTCCAAACTCAGCTCTGCCACTGCAGCGTGAGCGCAGTAGTCACAACCATAGACAACACTCATAACTGTCTCTTACTTTTTTTTTTTGAGATGGAGTTTCACTCTTGTCACCCAGACTGGAATACACTGTGTGATCTTGGCTCACTGCAACCTCTACCTCATGGGTTTAAGTGATTCTCCTGCCTCAGTCCCCACCCACCCCTCACCCACCCACACCACGAGCAGCTGGAACTACAGGTGGTCACCACCACACCCAGCTAATTTTTGTGTTTTTTGTACAGATGGGGTTTTACCATGTTTGCCAGGCTTGTCTCAAGTTCCCAATCTCAAGTGATCCACCCACCATGGCCTCCCAAAGAGTTGGGATTCCAAGTGTGAGCCACCAGGCCCAGGGAGGGGATGGTTTTTAATGTATCACTTTTTAAGTATTCCATTAGGGACGGTTGAGTTGACATCTGCGCCTTCTCATCTTGCTCCTTGTCATCTAGTCACCTATTCTATTATGTACATGTTTGTTTCTATTTTATTTGCAGAAATCAGAAAAAATCAAATTCTACAAAGAACTTGAAAGATGTTCTTTCAGGCTAGGCATGGTGGCTTTTTCAGGTCACCTCTTCTGCAAGAAAGGCTCTTGGCAACTGGGTAAGTTTTCTTTGTTTTTCTTGCTTTTGGGTATAGTCTAACAGGTGAGGAGTTGGATGTATTTTTCTCCCTACAGCTCTGTGCTTAAGCCTTGGCAGAGAGCAAGGCTGCCTACAAGCTGCACAGGTAGGTCATTGTGTTGGATTATTTTTTCTTTCTGAGCCAGAGTCTCACTCTATCACTCAGGCTGGAGTGCAGTGCTGCAGTCTCAGCTCACTGCAACCTCCACCTCCTGGGTTTAAGCAATCCTCTGCCTCAGGCTCCTGAGTAGCTGGGATTACAAGCATGTGAAGCTATGTCTGATTAATTATGTATTTTTAGTAGAGACAGACTTTCTCCATGTTGGTCAGGCTGGTCTCGAACTCCTGACCTTAGGTGATTCACCCACCTCAGCCTCCCAAAGTGCTGGAATTGCAGGCATGAGCCATGTGCCCTGTTGTGGTGATGGTCTTTTGTGTGTGTGTGTGTGTGGTTGTAGGAAGCACCCTACAGCCTAGAACACTTTAGTAAGACCTTATTGCTTATGCAGTTAAAAAGACACTGATTGAGCTACAGGTTTCCTGTACTCTGTCCCAGGTCACTCTGTGCAGGGCTTCCCCAGGCTCTTGGGAGCTGGGAGACTGCTAGGTAGCGGCAGGCCCCAGAGTGGGAAGTGTGGTACCTCCCAGGAGCCTCAGAGTGGGTAGCGGGCTTCAAGATGGCCCTCAGGGTGAGCAGAGAGGTCAGGAGTATAGGCTTAAGCCAGGGCCTAGGGGCTACATTCCCTGAGATGAATCAGGCCTAGCTCTCTCAGGAGTTTCCAGAACAAAGGCTAGGTGTGGGGAGTGCACTGTGGAGAGGACAGGAGGCATGTCTCTAGGCATTGCTGGAACTAGGGGAAGACTGTCAGAATGGTTGGGGTAATGTTTGTCTAATCTGTGGCAACTGGGCCTTTCTGCATGAAAGTGGGAGGTTGAGTGTCCTTTATGGAAGAGTCAGGCACCAAGGCTAGGCTGGAGTAGCCAGCTCCAGTGGCTCTACTGGGGTGACCAAAGTAGGCAAGGAAAGCCACATGTTGCCCACACCCCACTTTCATCAACTGTGTTCATGCAGGATGAGGCAGTGAGCTGCCCAACAGGGATGGGGTCATTTCTCAGGCCTAGCTATTGATGTGATCTTAATTCTTTAATCTGGAAAAACTCGGTTGGGGATGGGGGATGGTAAGCATTTCCTTAACCAAACCCACTCTTTGAGTCTCCTGGTGGTATCCCTTCATCAACCGATCTCCAGGGAATAACCTGGCTGCTCACACTTCTCCAGATTTTCCCAAAGGCACTTGTTACAGGGCTGCTGAGGGGAGGAGGAGGGGTGCCTGGGAGCGGGGTCTGGTGGTGGTACCCAATCTACAGGGTCCAGAGTCAGGGTGGAAGTAGTCAGGGACTAGCGGCTGCCATAGTACAGGTGCACGGTCAGGCCAATGAGCAATATGGCCAGGAAGAAGGTGGCTGTGAGCTGCAGCCACAGCAGGACTGCTGAGAGCTCGGCGTTGACCACCAGTGAGCAGGCCACCACAAAGAGGCGCGCCATGCTGCTGCCGTGCATCATGACAGCAAACACGAGCAGTCCATTTAGCACCTGGCTCAGCACCACGAGTGCTGCCCATCCTGAGAAACCTTCCAGGAGGCCTGGGCCGGGGCCGCCACCAGCATGCAGACCTAGATTCAGGAGCACACCAAAAGTGTAGAGGAAGAGGTTCTGAAGTGCCAGGGGCAGCCGCTGTCGCTTCATGAGCAGCTCTGTGTACACTGAAGATGAGCTGGAGATGAGGCAGTACAGGATGAGAAGCAGCACGCCCAGTGGAGTGATATGCAGGGGCATGGGGCTGGCAGCAGCTGCTGGAGGGGGACTGGGAAGGGTCTTCCCAGAAACTTGAAGGCCCCCTGCTGCATAGCAGGCTCCCGCAGCCATGATAGTCATTTTTAAGGATGTTTTTGTTTTAACATGAAGCTTTGAGTGTCTAGTAAAGAACGTGGTGTTTTAATTCTTCTTCAAGTCAGTTCTTTCTCTGTCTTCTAGATGGAAAACGAGGAAAAAGAAGAGAGTGCCAGGGAGACACATGAGTGAGGAGCCAGCCCAGAAACGCCTGTGCCTGAAGAACGCTTTCTGGCGAGGTGGGAGCTCCCGTGAAGGCAGCCGCTTAGTTTCTGCTGCACGATCCACATGCCCTGCTTCTCCTTTTGGGGGTGAGGGCTCAGGTGGGGTCATTGTCATGTTTCCTGGAAACAGTTCCAAGCACTTGTGAAGAGAACAGTTGTCCCGCTGGGGGGCAGGACCCCATTTTTCTCAGGGGCCCTAGCTGAATGGCTCTTGGCTGGTCCCGTGTGAATGGTGGAGCTCAGGCCCCTCCACTGACTGTGGACTTTGCCACCCCGACGTCTTGGTTACTTTTAACTGCAAAGATGAGCCTACAAGGCAAATGGGCCAGCTCCCCCTCCCACCTTGAGTCAGTGGTGGCACCTCCACCGCCTTCTCCAGCTGGTGATCTGAAACCACAGACACCTCCACCAACTGAGTGTCCTCTGAGATCTCATACATATTCTCTATTAGAGTCATGTGGAGCCTCTTTTACCTCTTTCAGCTGTTCGGTTTGTGGAACCTGCATCACCTGCTTCAGCCACATCTCCCGTGTTACTTTATCAACCTCATCCAGCTCTCTGTGCTAAGGTACCTGAACCACCTCATCCTGCTGTTTCTCCAGGGGGACCCCATAAAACTTAATCAGGTGTCTGTCCTGTGGAACCCTGTCTACCCCATCCAGGTGTCTGTTGTGGGGGACTACAACCGACTCATCCTGCCATCTGTCCAGGGGGACCCCATACAACTTATTCAGATGTATGTCCTGTGGAACCCCATCCAGCTCATCCAGCCATCTGTTCTGAGGTACCTCAACCACCTCATCGTGCTGTCTGGGGGAACCCAATACAACTTATTTAGGTGTCTGCCCTTTTCAGCCTCATCCACCTCATTCATGTGTCTGTCCTGAGGAACTTCAACCACCTCATCCTGCTGTCTGTCCAGGGAGACCCCATAAAACTCATTCAGCTGTCTATCCTGCGGAACCCCATGCACCTTGTTCAGGTGTCTCCCCTGGGGGTCCCATCTACCATATCCCTGTATCTGTCCTGGGGCACTTCATCTTCTTTCTCTAGTTGTGAGGCCTCTGGGACCTCAGCCTTGTCAACTAAGTGGCCTATTGAACCTCAGCCTACTTCTCTATCTTAGTGGCTTCCATTCCCTTAGCTATCATCTTCACACGAGTGACTTCTGGAACCGCAGCCACCTTCTCTACCATAGTGGCCTCTGTTCCCTTAGCTATCATCTTCACATGAGTGGCTTCTGGAACCTCAGACACCTTCTCTACCATAGTGGCCTCTGTTCCCTTAGCTATCATCTTCACATGAGTGGCTTCTGGAACCTCAGACACCTTCTCTACCATAGTGGCCTCTGTTCCCTTAGCTATCATCTTCACATGAGTGGCTTCTGGAACCTCAGCCACCTTCTCTGCTTTAGTGGCCTCTGTTGCCTTAGCTATCATCTTCACGAGTGGCTTCTGGGTCATCAGTTACCTTCATCATCTGAGTGGCCTCTATTCCCCTTGCTGTCATCTTCACATAAGTGGCTTCTGGAACCTCAGCCACCTTCTCTACCATAGTGGCCTCTGATACCTTAGCTATCATCTTCACACGAGTGGCTTCTGAAACCTCAACCACCTTCTGTACCTTAGTGGGCTCTGTTACCTTAGGTACCATCTTCACGAGTGGCTTCTGGAACCTCAGTCACATTTCCCAAGTTAGTGGCCTCTGTTTCCTTAGCTATCATCTTCAATGAATGACTTTTGGAACCTCAGCCACCTTCTCTACGTAAGTGGCTTCTGTTCCCTTACCCATCATCTTCACACAAGTGGCTTCTGCAACCTCAGTTTCCTTCCTCAATTTAGTGGCCTTTATTCCCTTTGCTATCAGCTTCATGAGTGGCTTCTGAAACCTCAGCCACTTTCTCTACCTTAGTGGCCTCTGTTAACTTAGCTATCATCTTCATATGAGTGGCTTCTGGAACCTTGGCCACCTTCTCTACCTTAGTGGCATCTGTTACCTTAGCTGTCATCTTCACAAGTGGCTTCTGGCACCTCAGCCACATTCTCTACCTTAGTGGCCTCTGTTCCCTTAGCTATCACCTTCACATGAGTGGCTGCTAACACCTCAACCACCTTCTGTACCTTAGTGGGCTCTGTTACCTTAGCTATCATCTTCACGAGTGGCCTCTGGATCCTCAGCCACCTTCTCTACCTTAGTGGCCTCTGTTAACTTAGCTATTATCTTCATATGAGTGGCTTCTGGATCCTCAGCCACCTTCTCTACCTTAGTGTCCTCTGTTCCCTTAGTTATCACCTTCACATGAGTGGCTTCTGAAATCTCAACCACCTTCTGTACCATAGTGGGTTCTGTTACCTTAGCTATCACCTTCACATGAGTGGCTACTAACACCGCAACCACCTTCTGTACCTTAGTGGGCTCTGTTCCCTTAGCTATCATCTTCAATGAGTGGCTTTTGGAACCTCAGCCGCCATCTTTACCTAAGTGGCCTCTGCTCCCTAAGCTATCATCTTCACAAGTGGCTTCTGGAACCTCAGCCACCTTCTCTGCCTTAGTGACCACTGTTACCTTAATTGTCATCTTCACGAGTGGCCTCTGGATCCTCAGCCACCTTCTCTACCTTAGTGGCCTCTGTTACCTTAGTTGTCATCTTCACGAGTGGCTTCTGGCACATCAGCCACATTCTCTACCTTAGTTGCCAATGTTCCCTTAGCTATCATCTTCACAAGTGGCTTCTGGAACCTCAGCCACCTTCTCTGCCTTAGTGGCCACTGTTACCTTAACTGTCATCTTCACGAGTGGCTTCTGGAACCTCAGCCACCATCTCCACCTTAGTGGCCTCTGTTCCCTTAGCTATCTCCTTCACATGAGTGGCGTCTGGAACCTTAGACACCTTGTATACCTTAGCGGCTTCTGTTTTCTTACCCAACATCTTCACACGAGTGGCTTCTGAAACCTCAACCACCTTCTGTACCTTAGTGGGCTCTGTTCCCTTAGCTATCATCTTGACGAGTGGCTTCTGAAACCTCAGCCACCTTCTCTACCTCAGTGTCCTCTGCTACCTTTGCTTTCAACTTCACATGTGGCTTCTGGAACCTCAGCCATCTTCTCTACCTTTGTGGCCTCTGTTCTTCTAGCTGTCATCTTCACAGGAGTGACCTCTGGAATGTCAGCCACCTTCTCTTCCTTAGTGGCTTCTGTTCCCTTAACTTTAATCTTCACGAGTGGCCTCTGAAGCCTCAGCCACCTTCTCTACCTTAGTGACCTTTGTTCCCTTAGCTATCATCTTCACACGAGTGACTTCTGGAACCGCAGCCACCTTCTCTTCCTTAGTGGCCTCTGTTCCCTAAGCTATCATCTTCAAATCAGTGGCTTCTGGAATCTCAGCCACCTTCTCTACCTTAGTGGCCTCTGTTCCCTTATCTCTCATCTTCACATGAGTGGCTTCTGGAACCTCAGGCATTTTCTCTTCCTTAGTGGCCTCTCATCCCTTAACTCCTGTCTTCACATGTGTGGCTTCTGGAACCTCAGCCACCTTCTCTTCCTTAGTGGCCTCTGTTCCCTTATCTCTCATCTTCACGTGAGTGGCTTCTGGAACCTCAGCCACCTTCTCTACCTTAGTGGCCTCTCATCCCTTAACTCCCATCTTCACATGAGTGGCTTCTGGAACCTTAGCCACTGTTTCTAGTTTGGTGACCTCTGTTCCCATAGCTAGTATCTTGACATGAGTTTCTTCTGCTACTTAATCTCTACTCATGACCTCTCTTCCTTCAGCCACCTCCTCCACCTGGGTCTCTTCTTGTACATCAGCCACCTCCTTCACTTGGCTGACCTGCTATGTCAGCTGATGCCTGCACCTGAGTGTCCTCCGTGACTGCAGCCCCTCTCCTCTACTCACGTGGCCTCTGGGAGCTCAACCAAGTCCTCCGAATGCACCATTTGATGTGTTGGTTTGAACAGTATAAAGTGATTTGTAAACGGAATTCATCTCTTCTTATTTTGATTACATAGAAGGAAATGTCACAGGAGGTACTTGCTGAGATCCTGGTCACTTTTCTCAAGTTTCTGAGAGTTCACAGTCGGTTGCATTATTTCCTCATCAACAGTTTGGCAGCAGGTATCTCTTGTAGATAAAGGAAGATTTTTTATTTTATGCAGGGATAGAGTCTCACTGTGTCACCCAGGCTGGAGTGCAGTGGTGCAATCCTGGCTCAGTGCAACCTCCGTCTCCAGGGTTCAGGTGATCCTCCCACCTCAGCCTCCAGAGCAGCAGCTGGGACTACAGTCACGCACCACCACATTTGGCTTCTTTTGTTTTTGTTTTTGTTTTTCAGATGAAGTCTCACTCTGCTACCAGGCTGGAGTTTAGTGGCATGATTTTAGCTCACTGCAGCCTTTGCCTCCCGGGTTCAAGTGGTTCTCCTGCCTCAGCTTCCCAAGTAGCTGAGACTATAGACTTTTTAACTTTTTGTAGAGACCATTTTTTACCATAATGCCCAATTAAAAAGGCCACCTTCAGTGGCTCATGTCTGAAATTCCAGCACTTCGGGAGGCTGAGGTGAATGGATTACCTGAGATTAGGAGTTTGAGACCAGCCTGGCCAACATGGCAAAACCCCATCTCTACTAAAAATAGGAAAAGTAGCTGGTGTGGTGGTGGGCACCTGTAGCCTTGGCTTCTATCTTTCTTCTTTCCTTTTCTTTCTTTCCTTCTCTCCCCACCCCCCATGAATTCTCTGTTGGGAGGAAGCATTTCAATCGGTAGGAGATGGTAACACT
Organism: Callithrix jacchus; assembly: GCF_049354715.1. Classification (NCBI taxonomy): domain Eukaryota; kingdom Metazoa; phylum Chordata; class Mammalia; order Primates; family Cebidae; genus Callithrix; species Callithrix jacchus. The sequence continues at coordinate 14,226,881 of NC_133513.1, read as the reverse complement.
GTATAGGGAGCACTCACAGCTCCAAGAGTTTCCCTCCAAATTATGAAGAAGCTCTTGTAAATAACTAGATTTTCCACACCTGGTCCTCTGCCCGTGGGAAGGAGGGGAAATGAATGTGAAAAGCATTGTGCTCTGCTGTCTGGTCCTTCATACATCCAGTTCTGAGCACAGCTCTTATAATCTACCAGTTCCTCAGGGTGAAACCACAAGCTGATCTCCTCCGCACTCTCCACAGAATCGCTGCCCTGTATAATGTTCCTGCCAACTTGCATGCGGAAGTCTCCACGGAGGGTCCCAGGCTTGGAGTCTGCAGCGTTGGTCTCCCCGAGCCTGACTCGGCCTGTCTTCACCACGTTCAGCCCCTCCCAGACCATGGCAACTACCAGCCCTGAGTGCATGTATTTCACCAGGCCGGCAAGAATGGATGGTCCTTCAGGTCGATGTAGTGTTCCTTGAGAAGGTCTTCAGAAGCTTGCATGAATTTCAGACCAACAAGGCAGAATCCCTTCTGCTCAAAACACTTGATAATCTCTCCCACAAGACCCCACTGGACCCCAAGTGAATTGACGGCAATGAAGGTATGCTCACAGTTGGCCATGGTCCCCTCCGGCTGCTTGGGCTTGAGCTCTCTTTCTGTCTGTCTGTCTTTTTTGTTTCTTATCTTTCTTTTAGTCTTTCTTCTTTCCTTGTTTCTCTTTCTTTCTTTCTCTCTCTCTTTCTTTCTTTCTCTCTCTCTCTCTCTTTCTTTCTTTCTTTCTTTCTTTCTTTCTTTCTTTCTTTCTTTCTTTTCTCTGTTTCCTTCCTTCCTTCCTTCTGTCCTTCCTTCCTTTTTTCCTTCTCTCTTCTCCTCAGGAGGCTGAGGCAGGAAAATTGCTGGAACCCAGGAGGCAGAGGTTGCAGTGCACCGAGATCTCACCACTGCACTCCAGCCTGGGCAATAGAGAGCTTCTGTCTAAAAAAAAAATTAATAAATAATAAAAAATAAATTAAAAGCAAGAATGACAATGACATCCTGACATCCATAACAGACTGAGACCCTGCCATGATTATAGAACCCTGTGAACCCTCCCAGCAAACCTAGCAGGTGAGAGGGCTCTCACCTCACAGAAGAAACTGAGGTGCAGGGGGAAACAGTGTCTTGTCCAAGGTCACTGGGGTCTGCACTGAAGCCCACGCCTCTTGATCCCAGCTTAGTGCATCTGTCGAGGGAGGCAGCTCCAGACATAAGCCTGCTGGGGCCTGCCCAGTGCAGTTCCAGGAGGCCCTCGGTCCACCACACTCTCTACATGTCCTCAGGGGTCCCTGCCCAGATGGTGTCAGGCGCCAGTGAGCAGGGGACCCAAAAGCTGCATGGTGGGCACAGAGGTAAAGACACAGAGACAAGGAGAGGGAAGGGGTTTTGCCCAGGGTCACCCAGCCTGTCAGTTTCCTGAGGTTGCAAGTAACAGGTTACAAACTCAGTGGCAATTGATTTCCTCACAGCTCTGGAAGCCAGAAGTCTGAAATCAAGGTGTCAGCAGGGTCCTGCTTCCTCTAGAGGATTTAAGGGAGCCCAGATCTCCCCCAGGGAGCCTCCCAGGGCAGGGTGTGCTCTAACTTTTGGTCATTTCTGTTCAATAGTCTTAGGACTTATACGGTTTATTTATTTAATGAATTTATTTATTTATGAGATGGAGTCTTGCTCTGTCGCCTAAGCTGGAGTACAGCAGTGTGATCTTGGCTCACTGCAACCTCCACCTCCCAGGTAATCAGTTCTCCTGCCTCAGCCTCCTGAGTAGCCGGGACTACATGTGCCACCAAACGGGGCTAATTTTTGTATTTTTGGTAGAGACAAGGTTTCACCATATTGGCCAGGCTGGTCTCAAAGTCCTGACCTCAGGTGATCTGCCCACCTTGGCCTTTCAAAGTGCTGGGATTATAGGTGTGAGCCGCTGTGCCCAGCTAGGACTTAAACAGTTGAGAGGTTTTATTTGGGCTGGAGTGGAAACAGAACACAGGTAAAACTTTAACATGTCAGCGAATTCAACAATGTGGGATTTCAGAATTCAGTGGGAGAGGAACAAGTTCACAGCTATTTCTGCTCAAAGATCCAACTGGCTAAACCCATTGCTGCTCCACAACTAAGGCAGACACAGCAGAAACCCCACTGATCACCTGACTTCCTTCCTTCCTTCCTTCCTTCCTTCCTTCCTTCCTTCCTTCCTTCCTTCCTTCCTCCCTTTGCTTCCCTCCCTCCCTCCCTCCCTCCCTCCCTTCCTTCCTTCCATTTTTCCCTTCCTTCCTTTTTGAGACAGGGTCTCACTCTGTTACCCAGAATGGAGTGCAGTGGCACCACTCAGCTCACGGCAACCTCTGCCTCCAATGTTCAAGTGATTCTTCTCCCTCAGCCTCCTGAGTAGCTGGTATTAGAGGTACCCACAACCATGCCTAGCTAATTTTTGTATTTTTAGTAGAGTCTGGGTTTCACTATGTTGGCCAGTCTGGTCTCGATCTTTTACCTGGTGATCCGCCTGCCTTGGCCTCCCAAAGTGCTGGGATTACAGGCATGAGCCACTGCCCCCATCCTCACCTGAGTTTCTGGGAGGCAGAGGCTGGCTGCTGTGGGCTCAGAGCTCCTGATCTTCTCTTGCTCAAGGCCTCAGGTTCTCTTTGCTCTGATGGGCCTAGCCATTCTTTCTGAGATAGCTCAATAGGTGCCAAGACTGGAAGATTGGAGGGAATGGTACAGAGAGAGTGAAGTGAGGTGGTCAGCTTCTGTGCTTAAGCTTAGTAGCTTCAGTAAAATTCCTAATTTTACCGGACGTGATGGCTCACGCCTGTAATCCCAGGACTTGGGAAGACTGAAGTGGGCAGATCACCTGAAATTGGGAGTTCAAGACCACCCTGACCAACATGGTGAAACCCCATGTCAACTAAAAATACAAAATTAGCTGGACGTGGTGGTGCATGCCTGTAATCCTAGGTGCTTAAGAGGGTAGGCAAGAGAATCACTGAAAGCCAGGAGGCAGAGGTTGTGGTAAGCCAAGATCACACCATTGCTCTCCAGCCTGGGCAACAAGATCGAAACTCTGTCTCAAAAAAAAATTCCTAATTTCCAGATCCAGCCTTCCCACTCCTGCCTCCCAGCCCTCACTGTGAAGCTGTGGCTCTCATCAGGGAAACGCTGGTTGATCACCTCTTGGCCCTGGCAGCAAAGTTGAGCACAGAGACTGTATCTAGATAGAAATGTCTCTTGGGGAAATGTTGACAATGAAGATGCTGTGGGCTGAGCCACCCAGGCAGTCCTGAGGTGGGGACCAGGCAGTGGGTGAGTCAGAAGCGCTGCCTGGCTGAACATGGTGGCTCACACTTGTAATCCCAGCAGTTTAGAAGGCGGAAGCAGGTGAATCACGTAACCCTAGGAGTTCAAGACCAGCCTGGGCAACATGGTGAAACCCATCTCTACAAAAAATACAAAAGTTACCTGGATGTGGTGTGTACATCTGTAATCCCAGTTACTTGGGAGGATCACTTGACCCAGGGAGATCGAAGCCTTGGTGATCCATGATTTGCACCACTGCACTCCAACCTGGGTGGTAGAGCAAGACCCTGCCTCAAAAGGAAGAGAAAAGGCCAGGCGCTGTGTCTCACACCTGTATCCAAGGATTTTGGGAGGCCTGAGCAGGCGAATCACTTGAGGTCAGGAATTCGAGATCAGCTTGGCCTATGTCATGAAACCCCATCTCTCCTAAAAATACCAAAAAAAAAAAAAAAAAGCCAGGCATGGTGGTGGGTGCCTGTAATGCCAGGAGAATCCCTTGAATTTCACAGGGAGAGGTGGCAGTGAGCTGAGACTGCCACAGCACTCCAGGCTGGGTGACAGAGCAAGATTCAGTCTAAAATAAAATGATTAATTTTAAAAAGATAAACTGACATAGCACATTTCTATAATCTGTCTCAAAGAAAAGTTGGCTGGGTGCAGTGGCTCACACCTATTGTTTCAACACTTTGGGAGACCAAGGTGGGCAGATCACGAGGTTAGGAGATTGAGACCATCCTGCTAACATGGTGAAACCCTGTCTCTACTAAACATACAAAAAATTAGCCTGGCGTGGTGGCACACACCTGTAGTCCCTGCTACTCAGGAGGCTGAGGCAGGAGAATCACTTGAACCAGGGAGGTGGAGGTTGCAGTGAGCCAACATCGTGTTGCTGCTGCACTCTAGCCTGGGCGACAGAGCAAGACACCAGCTCAAAAAAAAGAAAAAAAAAGGTCCAGCCTGCCTGGGCGTGAACTGCTCTTCCCCACGCCCCACCCCAAGTAGGCTTCAGAGCATCCTTCTCCAGCAGCCAATTTGCCCTGACACGGGTGGGCTGACTTGCAACAGACAAGTGAGCTTGTTTTCCTGGGGAGACACAGTGGGAAGTCCCTGGCTCAGCACATCCACTGCCTTGCCCAGCACAAAGCGGGAGATGGAGGTGGCTCCACTGTCTTTAGCCCAAGGCCCTTGATGCCTATGTGTTGGCTTCCTCTGCATCAGCCTAACCAGTCAGGTAGAGGTTTTCCTCCCACTGGCAAGATGGGGCCAGTCATTCCTGCTGGTCCACCTGGGAGTAAGAGCAAAGGTCTTGAGCTTGGCTCAGGCTCCAGGGCTCTCCCAGGTCCTCAACCCTGTCCATGGCCTCACCTTGACCTTGAGCACAGCATGACTGCAGGAGGGGTGCTGGTTGAGCTGGGTGCTTCCTCCAGTCCAATTTCCATTGTCTGACAGGAAGTGCTGCTCAAAATCAGCAAAGCTCACTGTGCTCCCTTTGGCAGCGCGTAAATGCTAAAACTGGCACAATACAGGGAAGATTAGCTTGCCCCTGTGCAAGTTGCCACAAAAATGTGTGACGTGTCCTATATAAAATAACAATAACAGGCCAGCACGTGGTGGCTCACAACTATAATCTCAGACTTTGGGAGACGAAGGTAGGCGGATCACTTGAAGTCGGAAGTTCGAGACCAGCCTGGGCAACATAGCAAAACCCTGTCTCTACTAAAAATACAAAATTAGCAAGCCGTAGTGGTGGATGCCTGCAATCCTAGCTACTCAGGAGGCTGAGGCAGGAGGCTCACCTGAACTTGACCCTGAGACATAGAGGTTGTAGTGAGCCAAGATCATGCCACTGCACTCCAGCCTGGGTGACAGAGCAATACTCTTTCTCTAAATAAACAGACGATAGAACAACACAAAATAAAATAAACTATGGCTTGGCACGTTGCTACATTCACGTCCTATTGATGTGATAGCAATGAGCAGAGATTGCTGCCATGGCACTCCAGCCTGGGAGAAAGAGAGAGACTCTTGTCTCAGAAAAAAAAAATTATCATCATTTTCATCCTTATATAAAATCAGCAAAGCTAGTGATAGGCTTCTGCACGAGGCCAGGAATCAGGGTGATTTCCCTATAGTCTTCTGGGATCACCGGGTCTCCCTCTGCAGGGTCCAGGAGGTGGAACCCTGTGTAAGCAGTGAGGAGAAGGGCAGTTCTCCACACAGAGGCTGCTTGCTTTCTGGGGACCAGTTTCCTTTCTCTGCTCTGTTCTCAGAGTTGAACCATCTCCACCCCAGACTATGTCTTTCCAGGTCTCACCTTCCCTCCCTCCTGCCTGAGCAGAGCTCTGTTCTAGAACCAGGTCTGTCTTTGACCCTTTGTTGCTCCTCCTCCCACCAGCACAAGGCCTCATCCTTTCCTGGTGGAGCTCTACGTAGAACAGTGACAGGGAGGGCCCAAGGCCGGCCCCGGGTGCTTCCTCCCTTGAGCCCAGGAGTCACCCCAGCCCAATGTCTGGGCTCCCAGCATTGTTGTGTCTTCCCTGGGGAGGGAGGAAGAAAGCTGTGAGGTTTTCCTGTCCGTTTCCCCAGCCCTTTCTGAGGCAGAGCTGATCCCTCTCTGGCTCCCTCACCTGCCCCTGTGGGCCTGTGTGCAGCAAGTGCCTTAGGATGAGCCCGCTGAACCTGCAGAGACGTCCTGCTGAGCACCTCCCCAGAGAAGGCAGGAAACCCATAGGCAGGACGAAAGGACAGTTAGCACGTGTGTGTGTGTGCACGCTGGGGTCGGGGAGGCATACGGAAATGTTTTCATTCTCGCCCAGACCTTGAATTTTGTTTGTTTTTGAGACAGGGTCTCACCCTGTCACCCAAGCTGGAGGGCAGTGGCTCAATCATAGCTCAGTGCAGTCTCGAACTGCTGGACTCAAGTGATCCTCTGATCTCAGCCTCCTGAGTAGCTTGGACTATACCTAGGCACCACCATACCCAACTAATTTTTTATTTTATTTTTCGTAGAGATGGGTTCTTGCTTTGATGACCAGGCTAGTCTCAAAATTTTGGCCTCCAGCAATCCTCCTGCCTTGGCCTCTCAAAGTGCTGGGATTACAGGTGTGTACCATTACTATGGAGAGATATCTATACAAAGGGAATATTTATAATAGAGAAAGTGTAACAAAATTTTTTTCTTTTCTTATTTTTTTTTCTTTAAAATTTTTTTTTTTTTTTAATCAAGACAGGGTTTCACCATGTTGGCCAGGCTGGTCTTGAATTCTTGACCTCAGGTGATCCGCCTGCCTCAGCCTCTCAAAGTGCTGAGATTACAGACATGAGCCACCACGCCCGGCCATTTTTTTTTTTTTTTTAATTGAGACGAAGTCTTGCTCTGTCACCCAGGCTGGAATGCAGTGGTGCCATATTGGCTCACTGCAACCTCCATCTCCAGGGTTCAAGCAATTCTCCTGCCTCAGCCTCCCAAGTAGCTGTAATTACAGGTGTGTGCCACCACACCCGGCTAATATTTTGGTATTTTTAGTAGAGACTGGGTTTGTCATGCCCACCAGGTTGGTCTCAAATTCCTGATCTCAGGTGATCCACCCACCTTGGCCTCCAAAAGTGCTGGAATTACAGGCATAAGCCACCAGGCCTGGCCAATTATTTTCTTAGAACAAGTGATTAATAAAGTATGACATGAGGCTGGGTGCAGTGGCTCAAGCCTGTAATCCCAGCACTTGGGGAGGCTGAGGCGGGTGGATCACTTGAGCAGAGGAATTCGAGGCCAGCCTGGCCAACATGGTGAAACCCCAGTGCTGCTATAACTAGAAAATTATCTGGGCATGGTTGTGCACACCTGCCCCGTTACTTGGCAGGCTGAGGCATGAGAATCACTTGAACCCAAGACACAGAGGTTGTAGTGAGCTGAGATCATGCCACTGCACTCCAGCTGGGTGACAGAGCAATACTCTGTCTCTAAATAAATAGATGATAGAACAACACAAAATAAAATCAACTATGACTTGACACATTCCTATAATCACATCCTATAAAGCAATTTAAACTGGTAAGTCCATAGTGTACCATGCTTAAGAATGGGTTCTACCAACCAGACTGGGTTTGAATTCAAACTCTGCCACTCACAGTGTGCATAACTGTGAACAATTTAATTTTCCTCCCTGTACATCTCAGTTTCCTCATCTATAAAACAGAGATACTAATGGTAGTCATTCATAGGGTTGTTGATTATTAAAAGAATTAATGCATGCAAAGCACTTAAGACAATGCTTGTCACGTGGCAAGTGTTCAATAGATGCTATTATGTAATGAGATGAGGAAATTCATCTTCTTTAAAAAAGCCCAAGTGCAGGAGCAGTTCTCTTAACTGAGACTAACCTAACCAACATTTACCTCCAATTCTCTTTAAAACATATGAATGGGCCAGGTGCGGTGGCTCACTCCTGTAATCTCAGCACTTTGGGAGGCTGAGGCGGACAGATCACGAGGTCAGGAGTTTGAAACCAGCCTGACCAACATGGTGAATCCTGTCTCTACTAAAATTACAAAAGTTAGCCAGGTGTGGTGGCACATGCCTGTAATGCCAGCTACTCAGAAGGCTGAGGCAGGAGAATTGCTTGAACCTGGGAGGTGGAGGTGTGGTGAGCTGAGATCTCACTACTATACTCTAGCCTGGGCAACAGAGTGAGACTCCATCTTAAATATATATATATGTATATGTATATCTATATGTATATCTATATCTATATCTATTTGTATATATGAATGATTCTAACAGCCTATTGACTGCTATGTCCAGTGGATTATTAGTGGGAAGCCATTTGAATTAACCAACCAACTTCCAATTCCCTTAATACAAAGTTTTTAAAAATGGACTCTGCCATAGCAGGTAAAGATCCTATCTTTTTTCATTAGAAATGTCTATATATGCAATCAAAAAAATTCAGGGTCAGGCACAATGGCTCATGCCTGTAATCCCAGCACTTTGGGAGGCCGAGTCAGGCAAATCACCTGAAGTCAGGAGTTCAAGACCAGCTTGGCCAACATGGTGAAACCTGGTTTCTACTGAAATACGGAATTATCCAGGCATGATGGTGGGTACCTGTAATCCTTGCTCCTCAGGAAGCTGAGGTGGGAGAATCGCTTGAACCCGGCAGACAGTGGTTGCAGTGAGCCGAGATTGTGCCACTACATGCCAGCCTAGGTGGCTGAGTGAGAATCCATCTGAAAAAAAAAAATTATGGAAGGATACTTATACCCAGCAATACTGCCTTTTCAAAAGTCTTAACTTGAAAAAATAAAATAAAATAAAATAAAATAAAATAAAATAAAAATCTTAAATTGGCCAGGCCTGGTGGCCCATGCTTGTAATCCCAGCACTTTGGGAGGTTGACCAGGAGGACTGCTTGAGGCCAGGAGTTCCAGACCAGCCTGGGTAACACAGGGACACCCCATCTCTACAATTTTTTTCTTTTAATTATCCAGGCATGGTGGTATATACATCACCTAGTGGTATATATAGTCCTAGCTATTCAGGAGGCTGAGGCAGGAGGATTGCTTGAGCTTAGGAGTTTGAGGCTACACTGAGACATGATTGCACCACTGCACTCTAGCCTGGGCAAAAGAGCAAGATCCTATCTCTCAAAACATCTTTAATGGAAAGATTGTAAGGTGTATGAATTATATCTCAACTTTTCAAAAGCCGTGAGAGCTGTTCACATGCTACTGTACCAGCAACTAGCATTGAAGTTCAACATGACGACCAAAGTAGCAGCAGGGGAAGGCTTCGGAGCTCCTGTGTGAAAAGCAGTGTTACCATAATACGGATTCACTTATGCCTGATATACGATGCCCAGAGAGTTACCCACTCTAGCATGAACTCTCGAAAGTATCTGCATTTTGGTGACGTTTTTATTTTTCCTTTGAGACAGGGTCTTGCTCTGTCGCCCAGGCTGGACTGCAGTGGTGCAATCACTGCCTGAATAGTGTTTGTACTTTTTTGTAGAGACAGGGTTTCACCGTGTTCCCAGGCTGGTCTCAAACTCTTGGCCTCAGGCAATCCTCCTACTTTGGCCTCCCAAAGTGCTGGGATTACAGGCATGAGCCATCGTGCCCGGCCAGAGAATTTTTTAAAATACCTATGCATGGGTTTCACTCCCAGCCATTCTCAATGAGTTGGTCTGGAATGGGGCCTGGCATCAGAGGTCTTTAAACTCCCCAGATGATTCTATTTTTAGTTTTATTTTTTAAAAGTCAGTCAAACTCAGCTGTGCAGATAATGCTGGTGGGACACCGAAGTTGACCTCTATTGCTGCAGCCAGATTCACACAACTTGGAGCCTCACTGATTTTTGTTGTTGTTTTGGATTTCAGGACCGAGACCCTGTCCCAAGAACAAACAACGACAAAAATCAGGGTCTCGGTCTGCAGCCCAGCCTGAATTGCAATGGCGTGATCGAGGCTCACTGCAAACTCTGCCTCTCAGGTTAAAGTGATTCTCCTGTCTCAGCCTCCCGAGTCGCTGGGATTACAAGTGGGCACCACCATGCCTGGCTAATTTTTGTATTTTTAGTAGAGGTGATGTTTCACGATGTTGGCCAGGCTGGTCTTGAATTCCTGACCTCAGGCAATCCACCCCCTTTGGCCTCCCAAAATGCTGAGATTAGAGGTGTGAGCAACTGGGCACAGCCTATTGATTGAATTAAGAAAAAAAACGAATTTATGGTGTAAAAATGGTAACCTCGAGAATCTAGGCTACTGTCATTATCTAATGAAGATGGTACCCATTGCCTTTTAAAGTTTCCTCAGAGAAGTGTGATTCTTTTCTTGTAGGTATCTAGCTGATTTCTTGAAGGTGGTTCTGTCCTAAGGTAATACCAGGTAAGTGAAAATGGAATTAAAAACGAAATGTGGCCTGGCGTGGTGGCTCATGCCTGTAATCCCAGCTACTTAGGGAGGCGGGAGGTGGGCAGGTCATGAGGTCAGGAGATCGGGACCATCCTGGCTAACATGGTGAAACCCCGTCTCTACTAAGAATAAAAGAAAATTAGCTGGGCGTGGTGACATGTGCCAGTAATTCCCAGCTACTCAGGAGGCTGAGTTAGGAGAATCTCTTGAACCCGGGGGTGGAGGTTGCAGTGAGCCGAGATCTCACCATTGCACCCCAGCCTGGGTAACAACAGCAACAAGAGTGAAACTCCATCTTAATAAATAAGTAAAAATAAAAATAAAATAGGCCAGGTGCGGTGGCTCATGCCTGTAATCTCAGCATTTTGGGAGGTTGATGTGGGCGGATCAGGAGGTCAGGAGTTCGAGACCAACCTGGCCAACATGGAGAAACCCTGTCTCTATCAAAAATACAAAAAATTAGCTGGGCGTGGTGGTGCATGCCTGTAATTTCAGGTACTTGGGAGGCTGAGGCAGGAGAATCGCTTGAACCCAGGAGGTGGAGATTGCGGTGAGCTGAGATCATCCCAGCCTGGGCAACAAGAGCAAAACTCCATCTCAAAAAAAAAAAGAGAGGCTGGGTGAGGTGGCTCACACCTGTAATCCCAGTCCCAACACTTTAGGTCAGGAGTTGGAGACCAGTCTGGTCAACATGGTAAAACCCTTGGCTCTACTAAAATTACAAAATTAGCTGAGCCTGGTGGTGCACACCTGTAATTCCAGCTACTTGGGAGGCTGAGGCTGGAGAATTGCTTGAAGTGAACTAAGATTGCACCACTACACTTCGGACTGGGTAACAGAGTGAGACCCTGTCTCAAAAAACAAACAAAAAACCACATTCCTTTTTAGCTTTAAGTATTCTTGCTTACAAAAGTATGGTCTAAAGACCACCAGCACTGGAATCACTAGGGAGCTTGTTAGAAATACTGAATCATGGCCAGGAGTGGTGGCTGGCGCCTGTAATCCCAGCACTTTGGGAGGCCGAGGCAGGCAGATCACCTGTGGTCAGGAGTTCAAGACTATCCTGGCCAATATGGTGAAACCCTGTCTCTACTAGAAATAGAAAAAGTAGCTGGGCATGGTGGTAGGCCTCTGTAATGCCAGCTACTTAAGAGGCTGACACAGGAGAATCCCTTGAACCTGGGAGGGAGGTTGCAGTGAGCCAAGATCAAGCGAAACTCCATTAAAAAAAAAGAAATACTGAATCACAGACTGAATTAGAATCCACCGCATCTTAACAAGATTCCCCCAGGTGATTTTTTGTGAATGTGAAAGTTTGAGGAACACTGCTGGTCTAGCTGGCCTTTGAAACCTTATTTTATTCTTTTCCTTTTTGTTTGTTTGTTTGTTTTGTGAGACAGAGCCTCACTGTGTCACGCAGGTTAAAGTGCATCTTGGCTCACTGCAACCTCCACCTGCCAGGTTCAAGCGATTTTCCTGCCTCAGCCTCACAAGTAGCTGGGACCACAGGCACCTGCCACGAGGCCTGGCTAAATTTTGTATTTTTAGTGGAGAAGGGCTTTCACCATGTTGGCCAGACTGGTCTCAAACTTCTCATCTCAGGTGATCCACCCGCCTCGGTCTCCCAAAATGCTGGGATTATAGGCATGAGCCACCACACCCGGCCTGAGGCTTTATTTAGAACCCTCTTTTTCCTACCTATCTTCCTCACCCCACGCTGGCAACAGTGCACTATAGTTTCTTGGGATTTCAGGAAGAAAATTAAAAGAAGTCTGGGCATGGTGGCTCAGGCCTGTAATTCCCAACTAACTTTTTATTTTATTTTTTGTACAGACAGATTCTCCCTTTGTTTCCCAGGCTAGTCTCAATTCCAGTGTAATTCTAGCACTTTGGGAATCTGAAGTGAGCAGATCACCTGAGGTCAGTAGTTTGAGACCAGCCTGGCTAGCATGGCAAAAAAAAATTCTATTAAAAATACCAAAAACTTAGCTGGGCATGGTGGCCCACACCTGTAATCCCAGCTACACAAGTGCTAAGACAGGAGACTCTCTTGAACCCAGGAGGCAGAGGTTGCAGTGAGCCAAGATCGCCATTGCACTCCAGCCTGGGCAACAGAGTAAAACTCCCTCTTTAAAAAAAAAAAAAAAAAAGGCAACAAAAAAACTTCTTGAATGAGGCCCATAAACATATTTTTATGCTGCTAGAATCCTGAATCTTATTATTCTAGCAACTCTTACAACTCAGGAAATACCCTCTGTAGCCCTCGTTTCTAACAGCTGTTGTATTTTTGCAATGTGAATTCTTTTTTTTAATGATTTTTTTTTTTAATAAAGACGGGGTTTCACCATGTTGGTCAGGCGGGTCTTGAACTCTCGACCTCAGGTGATCCGCCCACCTTGGCCTCCAAAGTGCTTGGATTAAGGTGTGAGCCACCACGCCCGGTCTGCAATGTGAATTCAATGCAAAGATTACATGGCAGCAACAGAGAGAGAAATTGGACAGATTCTGTGATGATTAGTGAGGTTAAATGTTTGCATGTACCTGTTGGCCATTTGTATGTCTTCCGTTGGAAATACCTATTGAGATCTTTTGCCCATTATTTTTGGGGGGTGGGGGGGGCAATGCTGTCCTTTATTGCACGGAATGGGGTGTGGGGGTTAGTGGCGCGTGGGGGCCACGGTGGGGGCATTGCTGCCTTGGTTGGTCAGTCCATTCAACAGGGCAGCGGGATCCCAGCCTCGCCCTGTGCCCTGTGCAGCCAGATCAGCCCGCCCCTGGGTGCCAGTGCTGGAGGGAGCCGGGGTGCTGCTCCCGGAGGTCACCATGGGTCGGGCGTGGATGGGGTCTGGGCCAGTAATTGCGTGAGTGCGATGGGGACAGCTGGGAGCGGCGGGCCAAGTGTTGTTCCTAGAAAACCGTCCTCGGCCGGGCGCGGTGGCTCAAGCCTGTAATCCCAGCACTTTGGGAGGCCGTGGCGGGTAGATCACGAGGTCAAGAGATCGAGACCATCCTGGTCAACATGGCGAAACCCCGTCTCTACTAAAAATATTAAAAATTAGCTGGGCATGGTGGCGCGTGCCTGTAATCCCAGCTACTCAGGAGGCTGAGGCAGGAGAATTGCTTGAACCCAGGAGGCGGAGGTTGCGGTGAGCCGAGATCGTGCCATTGCACTCCAGCCTGGGTAACAAGAGCGAAACCCAGTCTCAAAAAAAAAAAAAGAAAAGAAAACCGTCCTCGGACCTCCGGCCACCTAGAGGGCGGGGGTTGGACGCGGCTACACAGCCAGCTCCTCTCGGCCACTGGGCAGCCCAGTCTCTGTTTTACAGCCTGGGGAACTGAGGCACCGAGGCAAAGGGAGCCCCCTCTCACCTGAGGCCGCCTGTGGGCCAGGGGCGATGGGGATCAGCGCGATGAACGGGACGGCTGGGGCTCGGAGGGGGCTGCCCCGCTGGCCCAGCGGTTCAGTCAGACTATGGCTACCTAATTCTCGTCTATGGCTTCTGGGCGGGCTGGCGGCCTGGGCCATCGGATGTCAAGGCTTTGGTCAGGATGACCGCCCCGCTCCCGGCCCCCCTGAGCCCGCAGGGCGGTTGGCGAGGGTCACGAGTTGGACGAGAGGCGCGAGCGCGAAGAACCCTGGGGGTCCAGGCCTCTGGTGACGCCCGGCGAGGCTGAGTCCAGGCGGCCCGGGCAGCGGGCATGGGTCCGGGCGCCCCGTGGCTGTTGCCCATTTTTAAATAGGATTATTTTGAATTTTTGTTTCTGAGTTTTATTTTTGAGACAGAATCTCACCCTGTCACCCAAGTTGGAGGACAGTAGCTTGATCACTGCTGCCTTGAACTGCTGGGCTCCTGATCCTCTGATGTCAGCCTCCTGAGTAGCTTGGATGTAGGTGGGTACCATCATACCCGACTCACTTTTTATTTTTCGTAGAGACGAATTCTCCTTTTGTTGCCCAGGCTAGTCTGAAAAATCCTGGCCTCAAGCGATCCTCCTGCCTTGGCTGTAATCTCAAAGTGCTGCGATTAGAGGTGTGTACCATTACCTATAGAGAGATTTCTAAAGAAAGGGAATATTTCTAATTGAGAAAGCTTAACAAATTTATTTTTTATTTTTTTGAGACAGAGTCTTGTTCTGTCGCCCGGGCTGGAGTGCTGTGTTGCGATATTGGCCCCTATACAAAATTCTAGTTTTAAAAGTCTTATGCAAATAACTACCCAACATGCATGTTTTAAAAACATTAGGTTCAAGACACAAATAGATGAAACACTCTAGAATCGTGGCTTTCAAACTTTTTTTTTTTTTTTTTTTTTTTGAGACAGAGTTTTCACTCTTGTTGCCCAGGCTGGTGTGCAGTAGTGCGACCTCGGCTTACCGCAACCTCGGCCTTGCCATTTCAGGCGATTCTCCTGCCTCAGCCTCCCGAGTAGCTGGAGCTATGGGTGTGCGCCACTACGCCAAGCTAATTTTCAGACATTTTATATTGTATTCACAAACAAATATATAAGATCTATATGAAATAAATTAATGACATGACATTTCCCCTTACTATGTGGTACATTCTGGTATTTTCTATTTTAATCTATTTCATTTTAATAAATGCTGGTCAAATTGATTCATGATCCACTAAAGGTTTGTGAGCCACAGTTTGAAAAACAATGCCCTAGAAACTCTAAGTTATGGTCAGGTAGGAAACAGAAAGGAAGAAGGGGTAGGATATGTTAATTGAGAATGAATATATGCAAGGGAAGGGTAAGAAATGATTCCTTGATTTTTTTGAAGAAATGTTTATTGCAGCTTATTACATATTTCTTTACATGTTAATATTTTAGAAATAGTACTCTTACAGTAAATCACATTTTTGCATTTTTTTTTTTAATAGAGAGTTTAGGCTGGGTGTGGTGGCTCATGCCTATAAGTGAAGCACTTTGGAAGCCTGAGGTTGGAGGACCACTTGAGCCTGGGAGTTCCAGACCAGCCTGGGCAACATAGTGAGACCCTGTCTCTACAAAAAAATTTTTTTAAATAGCCAGGTGTGTTGGCATGCACCTGCAGTCGTTACTACTCAGGAGGTGGAGATGGGAGGATTCCTTGAGCCCAGGAGGTTGAGGCTGCAGTGAGCCACGATCACACCACTGCATTCCAGTCTGAGTGATGGAATGAGGAAAAAAGTTTCTGTATTTATAGAAAAATAGTTTACAATTTGCTTTGAGAATAATGGGTGTTAAAAGAACTTTTAAGTAGCTAGTGACAGATAAAATGTTACAACTATCTGCTTAGTTTAGATAGAAGACTTTGCAGATACACCAGTGTCTACCCATTTAAAACGTGTGAATGTCAGCATTCCAGAGAGATAAAACATTTCAAACTCTCTGAGGATATTGTAAAGGGCTGCTTGTGATTCTATGAATTATACATCTGAAAGCACATTTTTGGTGGAGGATTTTTGAAAATAAGCACCTATAAGACAGATACTCTAAACACAGAGCCACTTAAAGATACTGCCAATGATGACATTTCTATTCATTCCCTCAGCCAGCCAACCCCTAGGATTATTATTCACAGATAAGAATAATCTTTCTGCAATGTTTCAGTATATTCAATCATTTGAAAGCAGAACTACAGCCGACCAGGTACCCCTGAATCAAATCAATTGACTGCCTTAAACTGAGGATCATTCTACGAAACTCTTCAATAATATCAAGGTCATGAAAAATAAAGACCAAGGAACTGTTCCAGATTAAAGAAGGCAAAGGAGACTAAGACGGGACAATTAGATGCAGCATGTAATCTTGAATCAGCTCCTAGACCAGGAAAAGGACACTAGTGAGACAACTGGTGACATTTAAATAGAATCTGTAAATGTGATAATAGTATTTGCATCAATGTTAATTTCCCCAAACCGATCATTGCAACGTGGTTATTCTCATTTAGGGAATCTGGTTGAAGGACAAACAGGAATTATTTCACTGTTTTTGCCAACTCTTTATTAAGTCTGAAATAATTTCAAAACAAAGCAAAAAAAAAAAGTCCAAAATACGTACATAAACATTAATCCAGTATAAGACAAATCCAGTATCAACACAGTCAAAGGAAAATATTAATAGCACAGTTTTCAGGCACTCATGAATTTTACAGTATATCATGTTATTTCCTCCCCAAAGAATTTTTTTGAAGTTTTTTTTTTATTATTATGGAGACCTTGGTATAGTAGAAACCTATGTAAACATATAAGAATTATATATGCTTAAATCAGGACACATTTAGAACTGAAAAAAGGGTGATATTTTACAAAATTAAGAGAATAAAGGTATTACAATTTGTATTTGCATTTGTTTGTATTTCTACTTTGAAATTTTATCTTTTTTTATAATTTATTTATTTTACTTTAGGTGCATACTACATCTGGCGTTTCTCCCCATGTTATCCCTCCCCACCCTCCCTTCCCTCCCCACCGCCCATTGTCTCTCCCTTACCCTCCAACCGTCCCCTCTGTGTGATGCTCCTCTCCCTGAGTCCACATGTTCTCGTTGTTCAACACCCACCTATGAGTGAGAACATACAGTGCTTTCACCAAAGAATTTTTAAAGTTTGTTCACAGGTAAGACAGGATACAAAATACATTTATGAAAAGAAAACCCAACCCCCCCCACACACAAAAAGCCTCAAGAATTCTTCCATGCTTCCCTGCAATATAACCTTGCCACTCATTCCACTAAGAAGTCGAGACTATTTTTCTATCCCTTGAATCTGGTTTGGGCTTGTGACTTGCTTTGACTAATAGAACGTAGCTGAAGTGACATTATACAGCCTCCAAGAGTAGGCCGTTGAGGGTCGTGGAGCTGCCACACCATAAGAAGCCCATCGTGAAAAATGAGGAGAAAGAGGCCCAGCTATCCCCATGAGCCAGGCTCCCAGCAGACCCCACCAGCTAACTACAGTGACATGAATGAGTCCAGGTAAAAGCAGGTGAGGGGTGAGGTACTACTCAGCCAACATACAGAACCGTGAGAAAGAATAAGTTGTTAAAGACACTAAGCTTTGGCTTTTTGTTTTATGCAGCAGCAGATACCTACAGTGAAAACGGATGTTACTGGTGCTGCAATAGCAAAACTGGAAACGTGGCCTTAGCTGTGGGGCCCAGGTAGTGCGGACGCTGTTAGGTGGAGACTGACAAGGCAGTGAGGAGGAGACCTCTGCTGGGGGCTGGAGAAAGGGTGACGTCGCTTCGTGAGAGAGAGCACAAACTAGTAAGCATGTGTTCACCCGAAAACTAGAAAACATGCTTAACAAATGTGGAGCTGGCTAAAATTTCCAGGCAAAATGCTGAGAGAGTCAGCAGAGTTTTGTTTTGTTTTCTTTCAAAAAAAAATTTTATGTAATTAGTTATAGGAAATAATACAGACGTCCCTTATGCCCCTTTCCCCAGTTTCTTCCAATGGCAACACACTGCAAAACTACATGGCAGTATCACAGCCAGGACACTGAGTGACACATAGAGACGGAAATGGTCTCCATCACTGGAAGCACTCTTCATGCTGCCCGGTAATAGCAAGGCCCATTCCCACTCCCTCTTTAATCAGCAGCAACCACTAACCCATTGTCCATTTCTATAATTGTCCTTTAAAGAATACAAATGAAAATATGCAATATAGGAAACCCTTGGGGATTGGCTTTTTTCACTCAGCATCATTTACTGAAGATTTACAGAGACTGTTGTATCAATAATTTCTTTCTTTTTTTTTTTTTTTGAGACAGAGTTTTGCTCCATAGCCCAGGCTGGAGTACAGTGGTGCGATCTTGGCTCACTGCAACCTCCACTTTCCCAGTTCAAGTGATTCTCCTGCCTCCGCCTCCTGAGTAGCTGGGATTACAGGTGCATGTCGCAACGGCCTGGCTAATAATTGGTTCCTTTTTACTGTTGAGTGCCATTCTATGGTATGGCTGTATCATTATTTGTTTAATCATTTGCCCACTGAATGACACCTGGTTATTTCCAGTCTTTGTCTATTATATAATTACAGCATATTTTTTCATTAATAGCAAAAAGTAGAAACAACCCAAAAATCTATCAACTGATAAACACAAAATATGGTATTTTTGTCAACCCCAGGTAATACAGAGAACACCACAAAGATATTCCTCAAGAAGAGCAACCCCAAGGCACATAATCGTTAGATTCACCAGGATTGAAACGAAGGAGAAAATACTAAGGGCAGCCAGAGAGAAAGGTCAGGTTACCCACAAAGGGAAGCCTATTAGACTTATAGCAGATCTCTCAGCGGAAACCCTACAAGCCAGAAGAGAGTGGTTAAAAGAGAGTTCTTTTAACTCCCAGAAGTTTCCTATCATCCACCTTCTGAAGCCTACTTCAGATAATGGAACACAGTCCTTTTCCATCAGGGCTTGTTCCGTTGCTGATGAGGAACTGCAATCCCCTGTAGAGGGAGAGGGGTTCTGATTGTGGGTATGCTCAGCCTTCTTAGGCTGGTTTTTTCCCTTTATTATAAATTTATCCATCTGTCATCTTTACAATTACCGCCTTTCTAATTAGGTTTCTGAGTTGACGTCCAATTTATTGATTCCCAGTGCTGGGATCTGAGCAACCCACTGCGCCGGCCAAAATAGCAGTGATAAGACTGATGCTGCTCTTCTGCCCGGGAATCTCCAGTCTGGCTTCCTTCTTGAGTCCGCAACAAGCGGCTCTGCCTTCCTGGAGCTCCAAACATTGGTCAGTTGGGGAACCAGTCCCGTTTACTCTGCATGAAGAGCTGCCACGCCGAGGCGCCGGCAAAAGTGCTGTGCCAGCCACAAGAATCGTGCTGGCAACCCATGGGGCCCCTCCACTGGAAATCTGCTGGTATTTTTGTCATAGAGTATTCCAGAAAGTAGACTATTACATGGCAATAAAAGGAAATGGAGTACTGATGCATGCTACGACATGGATGAACTTGAAACATTGTAAGGGAAAGAAGCTAGTCACCAAGGGCCACATATTGTATGATTCCACTTACATGAAATGATTACAGGAGGAAAACCTATAGAGACAGAAAACACATTAGTGGCTGCCTAGCACCATGGGAAAATGATGAGCAGCTGCTAATGGGATTTCTTTTTGGAGGAATGAAAATGTTCTAAAGTTATTGTGGTGAAAGTTGTACAGCTCTGTGACTATATTAAAAACCACTGACTTGTCTACTTTATATGGGCAAATTGCCTGGTATGTGACTATATCTCCATAGAACTGTGATTTTAAAAATCCAACCTGAGAAGCTACTGACCACCTTGCAAGCTTGGGGCTGGGGATGACCTTGCAGTGCTCACAGTGGAACAGCGCTCCAGAAAAGGGGCCATTCAGTTACTTTACACTATCACAGCTCCTTCCAAATCAATCTGGTTTGCATTATTTCTAGGCTGGGAATAGTAAAGACAATCTTTTGAAAAGAAGTTGTTACTTAAATAAGTCTTTCCAAACTTAAAATTCTTGGCAGTTTGAACAGCTTTCTCTATAAGCAAAGAGATGGCTGCACTTTTAAGTCCCAGGCCTATTGCTCCACACTTAAAAGAATAATCACAGACATGCCAGAAACTCAAAGCAGCACATCTGGCTAAAAAACAAAACAACAAATGCTATTTTAGTTTTTCTTAATGAAAGTTACTAAGAAATTTTAAAGTTCTTTGAAGTTCTGGAAAGCAGCTTAGACCCTACACAAACCAGACAAGATACCATTGTTAGAGCAACTAGCGAAATTTTCTTCATTTTAAGTTCTAAAAGACATGACTTTTAACTGCTAGCCAGAACTTTATATACAATTGACATGGAAATCAACAGATCTGAAAACCTGAATCAGACATAGATAAAAATGAACAAAAATGGGAGAGAAAAAACCCAAATGAACCCGACATTGAGTAGCACTGGGTAGAACAGATGGCACTGAGTGCACAAATGGAGAATTTAATTATCCCACAAAGCACTAGGATCTTATTCCTATAGAGGCTATTTACTTCATGTGAGCTTCTCTTGAAATATTTGAGACTAGAGTCAAAGATCACTTTTCACACATGAGAGGAAACTGTACTCAGAGGTGTTGAGTGACTTTTGTAAAGTTGCATTGCTCAAATGTCGTATTATAAAATCATAATATGATGCTTATTAGGATTACCATATCATTCAGATTCCCCCATCATCATAATTGACTCCCTCAATTAAATATAAGGAAGAAACCAGGCCTATCACACCATGTTTATGTGTGTATTTTATAAATACCATCCACTGAGAGGAACAGGCTATTAAGAAGGGCTAACACTCTAGTGCTTGTAATAGACATAATGGTCCGTGTACCTACATGCACAGAAAAACAGATGTACAAGTGGGGTAGTTGTATAATGGTGGCTTGCTTGACCTAAATACCAAAGGACAAGTTTTAAGTAACTATGTCATTAAATATTAAAAAGTACCCACTAACGTTTTATCAATACAGTAGTTTCCCTCTTTAACTACAGTTTCAGTTACCTGTGGTTAACAACTGTTCAAAAATAGGTGAGTATAGTACAGTAAGACTTTGAGAGAGAGGGAAAGACCACATTCACATAACTTTATATTTTCATACACACACTCACACACACACACACTCACACACATCTTTACCATCAGTACTTACCAAAACATATAAATAAGATGCATAAAGACGAAGAGTATTAGGAGCTGGGCAGACCAAGAAGCTTAATGAGGTAGACAGATAAATGGTGCAATAAAATATCACAGAACATTCCACACACCTTTGAGCTCCAAACAGAAAGGGACTGCGTGCAAGGTAAGGACTGTTAAATTAGCTCACGTCCATTTGAAAAGGAGACTACGTTGGATATTGATCAGTACCTAGAAAGTCCTGACTCTACCTGACAGATGACTGCCATGTCTTAACTAGAAGCTATTAACAAAATGACATTGACTGTGCTCTGGGTAATAATAAATTATATCTAAGTTTCACTTTTGTTTCTAAAGCTAATTTAGCAGCATATTAAAAGAGTCCAGGGCTTTATTATGAAATAAACAAACCTCAGAAAAAGATTACATTGAGACCAAAAGAGTTAAGACAAGTACAATACCCGACTGAAGGAGTGGTAATAGATATTGGTCTAAGACAGTTACTAAATAGAAACATGTCTAAACTACAAAATCAGTAATTTAATGAAACATTTTAAAGCAATCACAAAATTTCAAGTCCTATGCTCTAATGCAGATGATCTCATTTAATATCCTTCACAACTCTGGCTAGGTGTGGTGGCTCATGCCTGTAATCCCAGCACTTTGGGTGGCCGAGGTGGGGGGATCACTTGAGGTCAGGAGTTGGAGACCAGCCTGGCCAATATGGTGAAACCCCCTCTCTGCTAAAAATGCAAAAATTAGCTGGGCATAGTGGCACGCATCTGTAACCCTAGCTACTTGGAGGCTGGGGCAGGAGAATCGCTTGAACCCAGGAGGCAGAAGTGGCGGTGAGCCAAGATCATGCCATTGCACACCAGCCTGGGCAACAAGAGTGAAACTCCATCTCAAAAAAAAAAAGAGAAAGAGAGAAAGAAAAGAAAAAAAAAGAGCCAGTGTCCAGCGTGCAAGAGGAAATTGCTAGAACACTAGTCAGAGAGCTGGTACAGGCCTCCACCTGGTGGACAATCTTGGCATGAATCTCCTACCAGGAAAATAATTGATGTTTTCTTCAGTCTTGTGTCAGATGGAAGAAAGCGTTTTCTTTTTTTCTTTTTTGGTTCTGTCACAAGGCTGGAGTGCAGTGGCACATCTAGGCTCACTGCAGCCTCCAACTCCCTGGTTCAAGGAATTCTCCTGCCTCAGCCTCCTGAGTAGCTGGGATTAGTGGCACCCACCACCATGTCCAGCTGATTTTTGTATTTTTAGTAGAGACAGGGTTTCACCATATTGACCAGGATGGTCTCGATCTCCTGACCTCGTGATCTGTCTACCTCGGCCTCCCAAAGTCCTGGGATTTTAGGCTTGAGCCATCATGCCCGGCCTCTTATGTTTTTAAAAACACTTCATTGAAAAAAATTCATATAGCATACATCTTCCCCATTTAAGGCATATGATTCAATGGCTTTAATATATTCACAAATCCTTTCTTTTTGTGTGTAGATACCACAGTTTCTTTGTCTATTCACCTGTTGATGGATACTTAGGTTGATTTCGTCTTGCGGCTGTTGTGAATAGCGCTGCAATAACATGGGAGTGCAGATGTGTGTTTGACATACTGAGTTTCTTTCTCATGGGCATGTGCCCAGCAGTGTCACTGCTGAATCACGTGGTAGTTCTATTTTCAGTTTCTTGAGGAACCTCCATGCCTTTTCCATAGCGGTTAGACTGTCTGACATTCCCACCAAGAGTGTCTGAGAGCTTCTGTTTCTGTGTCCTTGTCGGCATTTGCTGTTTTCTGACTTTTTGATAGTCGGCATGTTAATGGAGGTGAGATGATATTTTACTGTGGTTTTGATGTGGATTTATGTGATTAGTGAGGTTGAACTTGTTCGCATATACCTGTTGGCCATTTGTATGTCTTCTCTTAGGAAATATCTGAGACGGTTTTTTTTTTGGCCAATGCTGTCGTTTATTGCGTGGAATGGGAGTGTGGGGGTTAGTGGGGCATGGGGGCCACGGTGGGGGCACTGCTGCCTTGGCTGGTCAGTCCATTCTTCATGGTGGCGGGATCCCAGCCTCACCCCTGGCCCGCCTCTGGGTGCTGGTGCTGGAGGGAGCCGGGGTGCTGCTCCTCAGGTCACCACGGATGCGCATGGACTGGGGCTGACCTGGTTATTGCCTGAGCATGTTGGGGGCAGCTGGGAGTCTGTGGGCCAAGTATTGCACTTATAAAACAATCCTCATTGGACCACAGGCCACCTAGAGGGCAGGGGCGGACAGGGCTCAACAGCTGGCTTCTCTGGGCCACTGGGCTGCCCCGTCCCTGTTTTACAGTTAGGGGAACTGAGGCTCTGAGGTGAAGGGAGCCCCTTGCATGTGAGGTCGCAGCTGGGGACAGGGGCAATGGGGGTGGGTACAGGGCGATGAATGGGGACAGCCAGGGGCTCGAAGGGGCTGTCCCACTGCCCAGCTGTTCAGTCCAACTAAGGCTGGCATATGTCTGGTCTATGGCTTCTGGGTGGCCTGGCTGCCTGGGCAGTGCAATGTCAGGGCTTTGGTCTGGATGACCACCTGGATGACAGCCTCATCCCCGCCCACCTGGCCCTACAGGGCTGTTGGCGAGGGTCACAAGTTGGACAAGAGGCACGAGCCCACAAAGTCCTGGGGGTCCAGGCTGCCACATGCCTGGTGAGACCGAGTCCCTTCAGTTCCTGCTGGGTGCAGAGGCCCAGGCAGCAAGCATGGGCCCTAGGCGTGGCATGGAGCTTCTGACTGGACTGGAGGAGGCCATGGGGCCAGGCATGCCGTGGCTCTTGTCCATATGGAATTATTTGGGATTTTTGTTTTTGAGTTTTTTTTTTTTTAAATCACTCTGTCACCTAGGCTGGAGTTCAGTGGCACAATCTCGGCTCACTGCAACCTTCACCTCCCAGGTTCAAGTGATTCTCCTGCCTCAGCCTCCCTAGTAGCTGGGGATTACAGGCACTTGCCACCATCCCTGGCTAATGATTTGTATTTAAGTAGACACACGGTTTCACTATGTTGGTCGGTTTGGTCTAGAACTCCTGACCTCAAATGAGCTGCTCGCCTTGGCCTCCCAAAGTGCTGAGACTACAGGCATGAGCTCCTGCTCCTAGTTCACTCTGTTTCTATTTAATTTTAATGTTTTAAGATTTGTTTTCTGTGAGGAAGCTTTTTAGCTTGATATAATACTATTTATCACTTTTTGCTTTCGTTGCCTGTACTTTTGATGTCTTACTCAAAAAATCTTTGCCTAGGCCAGTGTTCTAAAGCATTTCCCCAGTGTTTTCTTCTAGTAGTTTCGTAGTTTCCTTTTCTGTTTTTCTTTAAGACAGAGGCTCACTCTGTTGCCCAGGCTGGAGTGCAGTGGGACGATCTCATCTCACTGCAACCTCCACCCCTCCAGGTTCAAGCGATTCTTCTGTCTCAGCTCCCTGAGTAGTTGGAATTACAGGCATGCGCCACCACGCCCATCACTTTTGTATTTTTAGTAGAGATGGGGTTCTCCGTGTTGGTCACGCTGGTCTCAACTCCCAATCTCAGGGCATCTGCCGGCCTTGGCCTCCCAAGTGCTGGGATTACAGGTGTGAGCCACTGCACCTGGCCTAATTTTTGTATTTTTAGTAGAGACGGGGTTTTATCATGTTGGCCAGGATGGTCTCCAACGCCTGATCTCGGGCCATCCATCTGCCTCAACCTGGGCTGGGATTACAGGCGTGAGCCACCACACCCAGCCTGTAGTTTCTTAAATGTAAGTTTTTAATTAATTTTGATTTGATTTTTATATATGGTGAAGCATAGGGGCTAGTTTTATTCTTCACATGTAGGTATCTCTCATTTTCCCAGCACCACTTACTCAAGACACCATCTGTTCCCAAGGTATGTTCTTGGCACCTTGGTGAAGAACAAGTTGGATGTAAATTCAGGGATTCATTTCTGGCTTCTCTATTGTGTTCCACTGGCCCATGAAATCCTTCCTTTTTGATATTATAAAGTCCCCATTTTCCCATTTCCATCCTGCCAACCTTGCTGTGTTTGGGCCAAACAGGGCCAGTAGAACCCAGAACTTGATGTGGACTGGTGAGGCCAGAGCCTCGTTAGGCAGCTCAAGAAATCTGCGCTCAGGTCCTTGGTCTGCAGGGAGGACCAAATCTCCATCGATGACTCCTCAATACACTGCTAGGGAAACCACAGTGTGAAACAGCTTGAGAAATAGAATCTATGCCAGATCCAACATTTCCTCACACTCACGATTTCATGACTGGGACATTCAAGCAGGAGGGACCAGAAGAGCACCCTCTTCACCTGCATGCCCAGGTCCTCTTTGGGTCATCGAGGGCATGAGGCTGGAAGCAGGGGTGTCTGGGATAGGTGCAGGCTATGGTCAGGGGCAGCGGGGCTGGTGGGCGCTGGGCAGTGGTGATAATGGTAGTGAAAGGTCTAGGGCAGGGCAGAGATCAGGAGGAACAGCACTCCAGCAGGGTTCAGAGACAGGTCAGTAGGGCAGCAGACACAGGAGCAGATGGCCTGGGACTCAGAGGAGCAGCTGGAGTTGGAGGAGAAGGGCCCTGTTTTCCTCCAGTCTTGCTCTGGGCGCTGCAAATAGACTCACTCTCTGAATCTTTGAACCCCTTCCTTCAATCCCAGCATGCACCTTTTTTTTTTTTTTAATTGAGACAGAGTTCAGAGTTGTCGCTCAGGCTGGAGTGCAATGGCATGATGTCAGCTCGTTGCAACTTCCACCTCCCATGTTCAAGCAATTATTCTGCCTCAGCTTCCTGAGTAGCTGAGATTAGCGGTGCACACCACCACACCTGGCTAATTTTTGTATTTTTAGTAGAGACAGGGTTTTGCCATGTTGGCCAGGCTGGTCTGGAACTCCCGACCTCAGGTCATCCGCCCACCTCGGCCTCCCACCGTGCCCAGCTGCAGCACGCACCTTCTTAAGGACAGTTTCTTTCTGGATTCTTTTTAAGCTTCTGATTTCTAATCCTTCCTAACTCAGCTCACGCCCCCCACCCCCTGCCCTCCATTCTGCCTCACTTTCTCCTTTCCTGATTCCCACCATTTCCCACAATCAGTCCTGGCCTCAGATTCCCGCCCTTCAGGTTCCAGTGTTCCTTGGGTCCTCCCTCTCCCCTGATCGTCTCTGATTAGGGGTGGGGGTGTGAGGTGGAATTAAAGCCAGCCTCGACTGGAGTCCTGGGCTGGATTCTGCACTGTGCTCCGCTGTGTCATTGCACCTTCTCGTTTCTGCTCTTTCTGCTGCTTCATCCTCTTCATGCTCTAACCCCCCCAGCGGATGCTGACCCTGCCCGTGGAGCACACTCCTTCCCCGCTGCTGCTCCTCCAGCTCCATCTCTCCACCTTCGGCTCCTGGCCTTTCCTGGCCCAGGGGCCCGAGCTCTGAGTTCCAGACCTTTTCCGGGGCACTGTCCTGCTCCTCCTCGTCACCTCAGGGCAGTGGCCGTGGGCTCCTCCTCCAGCTGCTGCGGGCCTGGGCGAGCCGGGTCAGTGTCGCGGCGCCGACAGTGCAGTTCCCGCCCCGGGGTGGCAGCAGCAGGTGTAGTGCCCGCGGCACCCCATGGAGGCTGGTGTGGGCGCCGCCTGGAGGCTGGTGTGGGCGCTGCCTGGAGGTTGCTGTGGCGCCCCCTGGAGGTTACTGTGGCGCTCTTTGGTGCCCAGCGCCCAGACTGGGTCTTCCCGGCTGCGTCGCTGCTGCCCCCTACCGGGGTGGCGGGGCCAGGGTTCCACGCGGCTTCATCTTGATTTGCCTTCGCTCCTCCCGGAAGTCAGCGGTGCCGCCCCGGAGGCTGCTGCTGTCCAGGTCGCCATATTCCCCGCGGGACCGGCTGGGCTCTGGCCTCAGGCCGCCCACCCCGCTCCAGCCGCCGCCGCCTCTGCCTCGCAGCTGCGAGAAGAGGAGATGGAGCGACCTCCAGGCACCGGGAGGCCGCGGCTCCCACAGCAACCGGCGGGACTGAGGAGAAAGACGCCAGGAAGCGGAAGGTTCTCGCCGGCCCGAGGGTCGCTTTGGGCTGCACCCCTTGGTTCCTGCCTGCGAGCAGCTGCTGGGACCCTCCCTGCCAAGTTGCTCCCCGAAAAGCTCCAGGGCTCTCGGGTCTGCAGGGAGGGACACTTTCCCCCTCACTGTGAGTCTGCAAACTCGGAGCCGGGCGGACCGCGAGGTCAGGAGATTGAGACCAGCCTGGCTAACGCGGTGAAACCCGCCTCTACTAAAAATGCAAAAACCAGCCAGGCGTGGTGGCACACACCGGTGGTCCCAGCTACTCAGAAGGCTGAGGCCGGAGAATCGCTTGAACCCGGGAAGTGAAGGTTGCAGTGAGCCGAGGTCGCACCACTAAACTTCAGCCTCGGCGACAGAATGAGACTCCGTCTCAAAAAAAAGACACAGGTAAGGATGTGCACTCATAAGACAGTCATCTGTATTCTGCCCTGTGGTTTATGAGCTGTCGTGGCTCTGGAATAGTCTCTGTTACATAGACTCTGCCCAAACCAATCGGACCTTTTCTAAAAAAAAAAAATTTTTTTGAGAGGCGGAGGTAGAGGAAAAAAAATTTTTTTTAGTTTTAATTAAATTTTTTACCCCCCAAAGACAGGATCTCACTCAGTCGCCAGGCTGGAGTGCCGTGGCGCTATTACAGCTCGCTGCAGCTTCAGACCTGTGGGATTCCACCTTGGACCTGTCTCTGCCCCCTCAGTGGCTAGGACTTTAGGCATGCCCCACCACACCCGGCTCATTTTTAAAAATTATTTTTTGTAGAGATGAGGATCTTACCATGTGCCCAGGCTGGTCTCCAACTCCTGGAGTCGACAGGTTCTCTTGCCTCGGCCTCCCAGAGTGTGGGGATTATAGGCGTGAGCCACTGAACCTGGCCCAGACCTTTTCTTGTTAGAAGTCTGGACTTTGCTCCCGGTTAAAAGGGACATTCCCACTCCTGTAATTCCCAGTCTCCTTTAACGGGACAGATAAAAATGTGTTTTTCTGATAACAGAACTTCAAAATATATGAAGCAAAAATGTGCAGGAAAGGAGACATAGACAGATTCACCATCATATTTGGGGATTCTAACACCCTAAACATGTATTAAGGATATAAAAAATCTAAACACTGTCAACCAGCTTTTGCTAATTGACATAAATAGAATACTACCTTCAGTGACTATTAAAAATGCTCTTGGCCAAGCACGGTGGCTCACACCTGTGATCCCAGCGCCTTGGGAGGCGGAGGCGGACGGATTGCTCAGGAGCTGGAGACCAGTCTGGCCAGTGTGGTGAAACCCCATCTCTGCTAAAGATACAAACAAATTAAGCAGGCATGGTGGCGTGAACTTGTAATCCCATCTGCTGGGGAGGCTGAGGCAAAGGGAGGTGGAGGTTGCAGTGAGCCGAGATTGCACCAGCTGTGCAACAGAGCGAGACTCCGTCTGAAAAAAAACAAAGTTTTTTTTTGACTATACAAAAAGTATTTGCCAAGAGAGACCTTGTACTGAGTCCAAAAATAAGTCTCTTGGCCGAGCAGGGTGGCTCACGCCTGTAATCCCAGCACTTTGGGAGGCTGAGGCAGGCGGATCACAAGGTCGGGAGACTGAGACCATCCTGGCCAACATGATGAAACCCCGTCTCTACCAAAAATACAAAAAGAAATTGCTGGGCATGGTGGTACATGCCTGTAGTCCCAGCTACTCAGGAGGCTGAGGCAGGACAATTGTTTGAACCCAGGAGGCTGAGATTTGCCACTGCAGTATAGCCTGGGCGACAGTGAAAGATTCTGTCTCAAAGAAAAAAAAAAGAAGTCTCTTAATACCAGCTGATGGAAATGTTATGGAGTATTCTGTTCTCTGACAATGCTGTAATTAAATTAGTAATCAATAATAAGATGACTAGAAAATCTCCAAGTGCTTGGGAATTAAATAGCACACTTCTTTATTATCCATGTGTCAAAGATTAAATCACAAGCAATCTTAGAAAACATTTGAAGTGAATGATAACAAAAACTGAAATTCATGGAATACACCTAAAGCAGCTATGGGGAAAATCTTCATATTAAAGGCTTACTGTAAGAAAGAAGACAGTTTTAAAATCAACCAATCATCTAAACCAGGAGTTGATAGACTTTTTCTGTAAAGGTCCAGGTAGCAAATATTTGAGGCTTTGAAAGTCATATAAGTCTGTCACATATTCCCCCCAACCCCAACCATTTAAAAATATAAAAACCAGACTGGGTGCAGTGGCTCACATCTGTAATTCCAGCACTTTGGGAGGTTAAGGTGGATGGATTACTTGAGACAGGAGTTTGAGACCAGCCTGACCAACATAGTGAAACCCCATCTCTACTAAAAATGCAAAAGTAGCCAGCGTGGTGGCGTGTGTCTCTAATCCCAGCTACTTGGGAGGCTGAGACAGGAGAGTTGCTTGAATCTGAAAGGCAGAGGTTGCAGTGAGCCAAGATTGCCCCACTGCACTCCAGCATGGGTGACAGAGTGAGGATTCATCTCAAAAAAAAAAAAAGTAAAAAGGCATTCTTAGGTGGGAAGCAATACGTAAAGATCATGGGCATGATTTAGTAGTTTGGCAAACCCTGATCTGTGCTTCCATCTTAAGATTCTAAAAAAGAAGAATAAATCAGGCTGGGTGCGGTGGCTCACGCCTATAATCCCATCACTTTGGGAGGCTGAAGCGGGTGGATCACGAGGTCAAGAGATCGAGACCATCCTGGTCAACAAGGTGAAACCCCATCTCTACTCAAAATACAAAAATTAGCTGGGCATGGTGTTGCGCGCCTGTAGTCCCAGCTACTCGGGAGGCTGAGGCAGGAGAATTGCTTGATCCCAGAAGGCGGAGGTTGCAGTGAGCCGAGATCGTGCCATTGCACTCCAGTCTGGGTAACAACAGCAAAACTCCATCTCAAAAAAGAAGAATAAATCAAACGGAATGAAAGAGGTAAAGATAATAGTCAATTAAATAAAAAAGGGGCCAGGCACAGTGGTGCATACCTTAGAGGCCAAGCTGGGCAGATCGCTTGAGCTCAGAAGTTTGAGACCAGCCTAGGCAACATGGCGAAACCTTATTTCTTTTTCTTTATTTTTTTGAGATGGAGTCTTGCTCTGTCACCCAGGATGGAGTGCAGTGGTGCGATCTTGGCTCACTGCAACCTCTGTCTCCTGGGTTCAAGCTATTCTCCTGCCTCAGCCTCCTGAGTAGCTGGGATTACAGGCGGGTGCCAGCATGCCTGGCTAATTTTTGTATTTTTTTTTAGTAGAGACAGGGTTTCGCTAGCGAAACCTTATTTCTGCAAAACAAAAGCCTGGCACTGTGGTGCATGCCTGTAGTCCCATCTACTTTGGGGGCTGAGGCAGGAGAATTGCTTGAGCCTGGGAATTCGAAGCTTCAGTGAGCCATGTTAATGCCACTGTGGTGTGGTACACACAGGACACTGAAGCACGCACTCACTGAGGCAGCGGGATGTGCACACGCACACTGGATCATGTGTACATGCACAGACCCACACAGACACAGGCTCACACCAAGGCACAGGGACACAAGAACGCACAGGGACATGCACACACATGCTGGATCGTGTGTACACAGACCCACATACACTGATGAAGGCTCACACCAAGGCACAGGGACACACAAACACAGGGACATACACATGCTGGATCATGTGTACACACACTTGTGCAGGCTCACACCGAGGCACAGGGACACCTGGACACATAGGGACATGCACACACATGCTGGATCATGTGTCCACACAGAGACCCCCACACACACTGATGGAGGCTCACACTGAAGCACACAGATACACAGGTATACAGGGACATGAACACACATGCTGGATCATATGTTCACACATGGACATGCACACACAGGATCACACCGAGGCACAGGCATATGTGCACACTGTCGTGTTCACACACAGACCTGTATACACATTGACACAGGCTCAGGGGCACACAAACACACAGGGTCATGCACAAACATGCTGCATCATGTGTACACACACAGACACACACAATGATGCAGGCTCGCACCAAGACAGGCTCTCCCAGGACATCTTCATGGGGGAATGCAGGGACACACACACACACACATACACACACTCACTCTCTCTGAGATATACACACCAAGACTTATACCTGGAGATGTAGATATACACCCCAATGTGTGCACATGTGAACACATAGTGGCATGTGTGTGTACATACAGCAGGACACTCACACAATGGGACGTGTGAAGACAGCCACCCACACCTGGACACATGCATGGGCATACCATGATACACTGGGCTGTGTGTGGGCACACACAGCACACACACACATACAGACACCTGGATACATGGGCATGTGCACACACCCACTGGGACACACAAGATGCCCACATGGGGACTCATGTGCACAGGTCTCCACCAGGAAACACGCGTTCTAGGGTTCTTGAGTGCATGGAGACACCTGCACACCCGCATGGGAACATACACACCCACAAGCACTGGGATTCCACAGCACACACCGACATGCATGCACACACATGCTCATGTTCACACTGTCACACAGTGTGTTCACAGTCTAGCATAGTCACGCAGACCTGGTGAAGATTCATGAAGCCAAGGAAGGAATAGAGCTGGGCAGGCTGGGCGTGGTGGGCGTGGTTGCTCACACCTATAATTCTAGCACTTTGGGAGGCAGGTGGATCACCTGAGGTCAGGAGTTCGAGACCAGCCTGGCCACCATGGCAAAAGCCTGTCTCCACTAAAGATACAAAAATTAGCTGGGCGTGGTGGCAGGCGCCTATAATCCTAGCTACTCAGGAGGCTGAGGCAGGAGCATGGCTTGAACCCAGGAGATGGAGGTTGCAGTGAGCTGAGATTGTGCCACTATATTCCAGCCTGGGTGACAAGAGCAAGACTCCATCTTGGAAAAAAAAAAATGGGAGACAGAGCTGGATGGAGATTTTATTTCCCCACAGCTGCCAAGCATTCTCTGTTCTAGGGTGATGTGGGTCTAGCACAGAGGCCACTGTTCGCACCCAGTGCCCCAGGGCCAGATTTTAGGAGTGAGCCCAGAATTTTCATTTTGAGAAGCAGTGAGTGTTGGGGTCATGCATGGCCTGGGAGCCAGACCCTTCTGGGTTAAATCCCAATTCTACCATTTACAGCTGGGCTACCTGAGGCAAATTCCTTACCTTTCTGAGTCTCAGCTTCCTCATTTGCAAAATGGAAATGATAAGAAAGGCGAAGTGTCTGACGTTTTATCAGCAGAATCTGGCTTGTAGTGAGTAGTTTGCTTATTAAGATTTGTTGGCCGGGCGAGGTGGCTCACACCTGTAATCTAAGCACTTTGGGAGGCCAAGGTGGGTGGATCACCTGAGGTCAGGAGTTCAAGACCAGCCTGGCCATCATGGTGAAACCCCAACTTCAAAAAAAAAAAAAAAAAAAGATTTGTTGGTCTAGGCCAGGTCCAGTGGCTCATGCCTGTAATCCCAGCACTTTGGGAAGCTGAGGCAGGCAGATCACTTGAGCCCAGGAGTTTGAGACCAGCCTGGCCAACATGGGGCAAAACCCCATTGCTAGAAATAAAAAAAATTAGGCATGGTGACGCACGCCTGTAACCCCAGCTACTCTGGAGGCTGAGGCAGGAGAATTGCTTGAATCCGGGAGGCAGAGGTTGCAGTGAGCTGAGATGGCACCACTGCACAGTCCAGCCTGGATGACAGAGCAAGACTCTGTCTCAAAAAACAAACAAACAAATTGTAAACTGTTGGTCTGATTTGTCTGAGGGGCCTGGAGGGGCCAGCTATGTCCCGAGCCCTCTCTCCTGTTTGCCCCCCTTTCGTTGAAGCCTTCAGTGCCCTGGCGTGAGAGTAGCTGGGCATCTGAGTGGTGGCTCCGTCAAGCTGCTGGAGTGACCCCGGGAGGACTCTGCCTAGGCCTAGTGGTTGCTGCTGAGTGGTGTCCACAGGAGATGAACCCTGGTTGGACTGGGTGGGTGGGGCTCTAGCAGTCTCCTGCTCCCCGGAGCCAGACCCAAGAGGTCCAACTTGCATTTCAGGGCAGGGCAGGAAGACGAGGTGTGGGACACAGATGCTCAGAGAAGAAGGAAGGTCTTTTTTTTTTTTTTTGAGAGAGAGAATCTTGCTCGTCGCCCAGGCTGCAGTGCAGTGGCACAATCTTGGCTCACTGCAACCCCAGCCTCCTGAGTCTGGGATTACAGGTGTGTACCACTGACCCCAGCTAATTTTTGCATTTTTAGTTGAGACGGGTTTCGCCATGTTGGCTAGGCTGGTCTTGAACTCCTGAGCTCAAGTGATGCTCCCGCCCCAGCCTCCCAGATGTCTGGGATTACAGGTGTGAGCCACCTCACCTAGCCTACAGGCAAGGTCATGATGTTCCTCTGAAGGGGCCCATCACAGGATCCTCACTGGATTTGTAAGCTGAGGGTTAAATGCGGCCATTTCAAAAATTAAATGATTGAAGTTGTAAGTAGACAAATGGTATTAAAAACAAAGGCAGTGGTGAACTCGCTGCTCTCTATGATCTTGCTACGTCACACTCCATCTACGTTCTTGAGGTTATTGATATTCAGGGCGGTCCTGGGGGGCACTGACCAGTAGCGGGCACGGTGGCCTGGGGGCCCTCTCCAGCCCCCTCTCATCTTATGCCTGGAAGTGGGTGATGCTGTTTAAAGGACACTGGCTGGTGTGGGTGGCAGGGCCTGGAGGTGTGGCCCAGCTCTCCTGGGTTCCGTGTCCCTGCTGTGCACAGAGGGATGATAGCATCTTCTTGGGCATCCCCCAGTCCTGGGAGAGATGGCTTCTCTCTTGCGTGCCTTCGAAGATGGGAGAGGCGAGCAGGCTGACACGAGCTTGCTTTGTGAGTTGATCGCAAAGAGGACTTCGGTTTTGTCTCTTACGCATCCCACTTGTACTGGGAGGCAGACAGCAAGTGGAACGTGGTAGGGAACCCTGGACAAAGCATCAGACCCCGCCCAGAGGCCAGAATACTGGTCATCTAGCCCTGCACTGTCAACATTTGGGGTTGGATAATTATTTGGGGAGAGGGGACTGTTCTGTGTGTTAGAGGATCTTTAACAGTGAGCCTGGCCAGTAGTGGCCCTCCCTTCTCTCCACCTGTGACACCAAAGTATCTCCAGACATTCCCAAACATCCCTGTCCCCAGTTTAGTGGGGGACTCGGCTCTGCATTGTTCTGAAGTGCCCAGGTGAGTGGGGGTGAGGCCTGTGAAGGGAGCTTATCACCTTCTCAGGGTGGGAACCGGTTTCTGTCCCCAGCCGCTGCTCCAGACACCGCAGGCCAGCCCCGGCGCCTTCCTGGGTATCTCAGCCCTGGTGCACAACTTCTGTGCTTCTCTGGATGGGCCCTGTGGGCAGCTGCCTGGAGTCGGCTCCCTAGTGAGCATCCTGGGAGAGGCCTTGGGTGAGAACTGTACCTTCCGGGAGCCCTCAGAAACTGACAAGGTGAGGACATCCAGTGACCTGGGTATCGGGTCCAGTTCTCCCATTGGGGCTCAGGCCAAGCAGGAAAGCCCCAGGTGGAGAGGGTGGGGTAGGTTCCCCCTTTCCCCCCATTCTCTCCTTTCCCCCTTGCCCCCCCCATTTCCCCCTGGATGGATAATGGGTGTGTGGATGGATGGGTGGGGGTGGGTACCTGGCTATGGAAGAAGCCAATAGGTATTGAGGGAGTCACAGTATGGGGAGGTGGCTTGCTTAGGAAGGGGCCCAGGAACACCAAGACATTTAAAGACTGTCCATGTGGCAAGACACTCTGCTGTTTTGTAAATCATTTTATTGGAATGTAGCCACGCCTTCCCCCCATTTCCCCCATTTCTCCCCAAATCCCTCCTGCCTCTCATTCCCCCTGCCTCCTGTTTTCCCCTATTCCCCCATCCCCATTCCCCCACCCCGTTTTCCCCATTCCCCCTGCCCCTTGTTCCCCATTCCCCCTGCCCCTTGTTCCCCTATTCTCCCCATTCCCTCGCATTCCCCACTGCCCCCTCATTCCCCCATTCCCCCTGCCCCCATTCCCCCATTCCCCCTGTCCCTTTTCCTCCACCCCCTTTTATACCTGCCCTCTTCTCCCTCCTATTCCACCATCCTCCCCATCCCCCTGCCCTGCCCTGCCCTGCCCTGCCCTGCCACTGCACCTCATGGTCCTGCCTCCATCTTGATTTAGCTCCAGCTTGTGCTGAAGGTGATCGGCAATGCGGGCTTGGCAGCCATGGCTCTCACCCCCACACTCAGTGCCTGTGCGTCTCTGCGAAGCAACACCCCCGAAATCCAGCTGGGTGCCATCCAGGCCTTCCGGAGGGTCCCCTGCTCTGTAGACGTGAGCCCTTGTGTGTTTCACTGGGTGGGGTTGGGTGGTGGTGGGTCTCTACCCACCATTAGCTAATTCACTTCTTCAACTGTTCATTTACTCATCATGTATCTAATGAGCACCTACTTTGGGCTGGGTACTAGTGTGAGCAGGTATCCAGGTCTAAGCCTGTGTCTAGTGTGGGAAGCAGATTATTCATCAAATGCACGAATAACCATATAATTACTAATGCCATCCATGCTCCCTCTAGTACAGGGTTTGGCAGACTATGGGCCATGGGCCACTTCCTGGCCCTCTTTGTCTGTATTTGTCAATAAAGTTTTATTAGAACACAGCCATGCTCATTTATGTGCTGTCTCTGGCTGCTTTCCTGCTTCACCTGCAGAGCTGAGTCATTGCAAGAGACCGAATGGCTTGCAGAATCTGAAAGAGTTCACTGTCCCTTTACAGAAGAAATTTGCTAATCCCTGGGCCAGTACCTTCTTTCTTACTCGGAGTCAAAGTCACAGTCCCTTCATCGACCTCCCGGTCCCTGAGGGACTGACCTCTGGGCCTCACCTGCTCCTTTCACCTCTCACCCCTCCTCCGCAGCACATTCCTCTCTCTGTTCTTCCTCAAACACTTGTGACCCTCTCTTGCGCCAGGCCCATTGGACATGCTGTCCCCTTTTCTGTACACTTTTCCCCCAGATGTCCCTTTCTTTCTTACCTCCTGTAGGCCTTAGCTTAAAAGTCACTTTCTCTGTGAGGTCTCCCTTGACAATTTCACCTGAAATTGAACCTCCCAGTTCCCCCATGGCTCTGGTCCTGTTTCCCCATTTCATTTTTCCCTCCACAGGGTTTATTACCACCTAACTTTTTATATATTTCACATGCTAATCTCATTGACTGTCTCCCTGCACTAGAATGCCAGCTTCAGGTGGACAGGGGCTGGGTTGGTCTTGCTTATGGCTGTCACCTAGCACAGTGCTGGGTACACAGTTGCTGCTTAGTTAATATTTGTTACATGGATGAATGGGCGGATGGATTAATGATGGGTGAGTGGATAGATGATAGGTGGGTGGGTAGTTGGATGGGTAGATGGGTGAATGAATAGATGAGTGAGTGAGTGGGTGGGTGGGTGGGTAGCTGACTGTGGAGGAAGCCAATAGGTACTGAGGGAGTCACAGTATGGGGAGGTGGCTTGCTCAGGAAGGGGCCCAGGAATGGCAAGACATTTAAAGACCCCCCATGTGGCAAGACACTGTGCCATCTTTGTAAATAGTTTTATTGGATTGTAGCCATACCCGTTTGTTGGGGAACTGATGAGGCGCTAGGCTGGGGCTGGTAGAGACTGGGAATTAGGCATGATCAGTGAACTCCTGCTACCTCCCACAACTGGGCCACAGGTGAGAGTATGTCAGGGAAGCCTCCTACGGTGGTGATATCAGGATAGCTGGGGCTAGGCAGCACGTTCACCTGCTGGAGCCAGGAACATCATCCTCCTGGGTGGAGGTAGGTGGGCCTTTGGTGATGGCCTGTCTTCTGCCCAAGCCAGCGATCAGTGCTCTCCCATCTGTACCACTCCCCGGAGGAGGATGCTGAGATTCGTATCAATGTCTACCTGGCCCTGATGAGATGCCCCAGTGAAGAGGTGTTTGCTCAGGTGCGGCGCACCCAGGCAGGCGAGCTGTCCACCCAGGGTGAGCCATGGGTGTGTGTGTGGGAGGGGTGTGGGCAGGCAGGGGTGGGGGTGGTAGGGCACCTCCTGGAGAGTGCAGGGGGTTTGAGAGCATCCTCACCCTCCACTCCTCTGGCATCCTTCTGTCTTCTTGTCCCCCTCTTTCTCTACCATACTGTCTAGATGAGGGGCTGCGTATTCCTCCCTCCCCTACGTGGTAATTCCAGTCCCCATTCTGCTGCTGGATGACTTTGAAGAAGTTGCTTCTCCTCTCTGTTCCTCAGTTTCCTCATCTGTAAAATGGGATGGGAGTCAGGGTTCTGGCCAGATCATGACATGGTGTCCTAAAGAGAGACCTAACAAGAGGTACAGCATCTGCAAATCTCAGATCCCTTATGGAAGGAGATAGTTCCCTTTATACTAGCACCTGAACCCAAAGATGAAATTCAAAAAAATAAGTTCAACTGATTGTTTAAAAAAATTCCATAATATACAGTGGGGTGAGAGGTTGGAACCTGAGAGCCCAGGTTCAAATTCCAGCTTCACCACTTCCTTCCCGTATGCCTTGAGACAAGTAAGGAAACCTTCATGAGCCTCCATTTCTGTACCTATAAAATAGGGATAATGCTAGTACCTCCCTCATAGTGATGCAAGCATAAAATGAGTTAATACACAAAGGCATTTAGAACACATAGTAAGTGCCACATGTGTGACTGTTGCTTTTAATGTTGTTATCACTACTGCTGCTATTATTAATGCAGTATGGCTACATGGTCAAAATTTTAAAGCATAGGCAAGGGATAAATGAGAAAAATTAGTCTTCTTTCCTCTTCCCCCAATATCTTCCTGTGTCCTAAAGATACGCACTGTGAACCAGGTCCCCCATGGGACCTGATTCTGGTTTAGGCTGTTTCTGGTCTTTTGCCATCAGAACCATCACCAAATTCTCCTGTGTATCAC
The DNA here is from genome assembly GCF_049354715.1 of Callithrix jacchus. Taxonomy (NCBI): domain Eukaryota; kingdom Metazoa; phylum Chordata; class Mammalia; order Primates; family Cebidae; genus Callithrix; species Callithrix jacchus. The sequence continues at coordinate 14,189,029 of NC_133513.1, read as the reverse complement.
ATCAGAACTTGTAATACATAGAGGAACATACTCATTTATCTCTTTAACAACAGCATCTCAGGATCATGTTCTACTTGCTATTGTGCTCCTTGCCTTTTTTTTTTTTTTTTAATGAGAAGCAACTTCTCATTTAAAAAAAAAAAAAAAAAAAAAAACAAAGTCTCTGTCACCCAGGCTGGAGTGCAGTGGCACAATCTCGGTTCACTGCAACATCTACCTCCTGGGTTCAAGCAATTCCCCTGCTTCAGCCTCTTGAGTAGCCAGGATTACAGGCATATATCACCATGCCAGGCTAACTTTTGTATTTTTTTAATAGGGACGGTTTTGCCATATTGTCCAGGCTGGTCTGGAACTCCTGACCTCAGGTGATCCGCCCACCTTAGCCTCCCAAAGTGCTTGGGATGGCAGGTGATAGCCACTGGGCCCAGCCTGCTCCTTTCGGCTTTAACATGTCTGGGAGCTCATCTCTCATCTATGGCTCTTATATATTCTCATCTATGGCTGTGTGGGTGTTCTGCTGGATGTTTGTACCATATTCCATTTTACCAGTCTCCACTGGTAAAATGGCATTTAGGCTGTTTCTGGTCTTTTGCCATTAGAAACAATAGACACAAATCTTCCTGCACAGCTACCTTTGGCCCTTGAGTTAATCTCACTTGAGAATAATTTCCCAGAAGATAAGTTGCCAAGGCAAAGGGTATGCATGTTGAAAAGTCTGATGTGATGTTGTTGAATTACCTTCTGAAGAGATGGCACTATTCAAAGATACAGCTGTCTCTGTTGGCAGTTTCAGGCATGGGGTATGATGTGTTTTACACCCCTCCTTGGGATCAGCCGAGGGGCTCAGCCCCCGCAGTGGCCCAGGGGACCACCTGACATATCGCCCAGTGGGAATGAGTGGGCACCTTATCCCTAAAAACCTACATTCTGCTCTATTCTGTGATAGATTGTTCCAGAAGCCCCTGGCTGGACCTTCTGAGAGCCTGGGACAATGGCGAGGGTTGGGGGTTCCCCGTAGGACTCTAATATTCGCCATTGGACTCAGTCGCATGAGGCTCTCATTTGGTCTTTATCCCTCCAGGGTCCCTCATGGATCACATGTCACACTTTACCAATCAATCCTGAGACATTCTTAGTCTTCTAGGTCCAGGCTCTGCTTTGAACTGATCTTCCCAAAAAGCCCTGTGAGGTACTTTGTTAGTTCCTTTTTCAGATGAGAAAACTAAGGTTCTAAGAGCTGAAGGGACCATCTCAGGCAACACTGGTACATGGTGAAACCAGGATTTGAAATCAGGTCTGACTTGCCATTTTCACGGATGAGGACACCAAGGCTGAGAGAGACAGAGGGACCACCCCAAGGTATCTGTCGCCAGGCTGGAGAGAGAGGTGTTATCTTGGCTCACTGCAACCTCCACCTCCCAGGTTCAAGTGATTGTTCTGCCTCAGCCTCTCGAGTAGATGGGACTACAGGCATGTGCCACCACACCCAGCTAATTTTTGTATTTTTAGTAGAGACAGGGTTTCACCATGTTGGCCAGGTTGGTCTCGATCTCCTGACCTCGTGATCTGCCCACCTTGGCCTCCCATAGTGCTGGGATTACAGGCATGAGCCACTGCACCCAGCCCAGACTCAGGTCTGACTTTTGAGCCTGTAATACCTTCCTTTGTCTTGCGAAAAGTGTCAGAGTTCCATGCACGGGCTGAATTTCCAAGTTCTGTTCAGGCACGACTCTTCATTGCTGCTCTTTCTTGAGAGCAGACGTAGGTCTCCATAGGCAGGCTCCTGAGAAGACCCCATGTGTGGGAATTGCAAGTCTGGGACGGGGGTCGGGAAGGCCTTTCCTCTGGACAGCGTTCCTGGCACTTTCCTCATGGCCCCTCCCCGCTGATCACAACTCTATTCCAGTGGGTTCTTTTGTATGGAGTCACCTCCTGCAGCTGCTGGAGACACACGACCCCCTGAAACGAGCCCTCCGGGACACCCTCCCTGAGGACATCCTCAGCCAGGAGTTCCACCCGGAAATGTGGAAACACTCATCCTATTCTGATGTCACCTTCCACTCAGGTATGGCCATCCTGGCAGCCCCTGTCCTGGTCTGGGAACACAAAGGCTGAGGGACCCTGGAGCTCCAGCTCCCGACAGCATATGGATCAGACATTGTGTCAAAGGGTCAAATATTTACGTGCCAGTCAGGTGTGGTGGTTGAAACCCGAGCCCTTTGGGAGGCTAAGGCTGGAGGATTGCGTGAGCCCAGGAGGTCGAGTCTTCAGTGAGTCATGATTGCACCACTGCACTCCAACCTTGGTGACAGAGTGAGACCCTGTCTTAAAAAAAAGTTACATGCTGCTTGTTCAAAAATTTGTTTTGCCATATTTCCATAGCACCTGCTGCTTTTGTTGGAAGAGAAAAGTCTTATCAATTATTTTATGGCATTCGACTGAATACTTTTATCTTTTCTTTAAATTGGCTCTTCGTAATTTATGCTAAAAAATTTATCACTACCATTAATAGAAAATCAGTTTAACTCCCCGTAAAGAGAAGGTACTCCTAAAAAGAAATACCGTACACCCACAAGCGGGTAATGAAACACAGCTTTTTTTTTTTTCCTGACATGGAGTCTCGCCCTGTTGCTCAGGCTGGAGTATAGTGGTGCGCTCCAGCTCACTGCAACCTCTGCCTCCCAGGGTCAAGCGATTCTCCTGCCTCAGCCTCTTGAATAGCTGGAACTGCAGGTATGCACCACCATGCCTGGCTAATTTTTGTGTTGTTATTAGTAGAGATGGGGTTTCACCATGCTGGCCCAGCTGGTCTCGAACCCCTGGCCTCAAGTGATCTGCCCACCTCAGCCTCCCAGAGTCCTGGAATTACAGGCGTGAGCCACTGCACCTGGTGGAAACACTATTTTTATTAAATTGTCCTGGATTCTGTGGCTTCCTGAAGGCTGTGAATTTTGAGTATTTTTCCCTACTTGTTAAGAAGAGAGATTAGAGACTACCTCTTTGTTGTAATTAAATAGAAAATCAAAAAGGGAATCTCTTGCTAGTCAAGTCCCCTAAGTCACCTCAGCTTTTCTGGGAAGCCTGGGGGTCAGGGGTCGGGTGCTCTGGGCACCTCCTCTCTGCCTGTCAGCAGAGGGGTGTGTGTGTGTGTGATCCTCTGTCCTGGCCTCCCTCTCTTCTTGCAAAGGCTTAAGGCTGTTTTCCATCTTGGCCAGGGAGTGGTGAGAAGATGCATCCGGTGTCTGACCTTGTGTCAGGGTATGGTCCCATGGTGGTAGCCAGACCCCACTCTGTGAGTATGCAGAATGTACTGATGTTTTTTCTTACTCCTAGTGTCTGGCAACCTGGGAGCCAACTTGGATGGGACTCTTCTCTCCTGTCTCCTTCCCCATTCTGCCACGGTCAACCTGACCATCCACATCATGGACCGTGCCTTCAACCTCCTGGAGGTTAGAGGGGAGCCTTGCTGCAGCCTCCATGGGGCCTCTCCTAGATTTAGGTCCAAAAAATATCTCAGTCACTTCACTGTCTGTCCATCTATCTCTTGCCTGCATTGTTCAGTCCTCCCCTACGCCCTATATCTAGTCATCCACTCACCCACCCATAGATATATCCATACAGCTGTCAATTCACCCACATGCCTTCCTCCCTCCCTCCCTCCCTTCCTCCCTCCCTCCCTCCCTTCCCTTCTTCCTCCCTCCATCCCTCCACCCTCCCTCCCTCCTTCCCATCCATCCCTCTGTCCATTTCTCCTTCCATCCTTCTCCCTCCCTCTCCATCCCTCCCTCCATTCCTCCACCCATCCCTCCACCCTCCCTGCTTGCATTCCTCCCACCATCCCGCCCCCTCCCTCCCTCCCTCCCTCTATCCCTCCATCTATTATTCATTCACCTGCTCATCTGTCCATCCACTCACATCCCTCCCATTCATCTCTCTCATCCATCTGCTCGTTTACCCACCCACCTACCCATAATCTATCCATCCATCTGCTTACCCACTCATCATCCATTCACCCATCTACCCACCCATCATTCATCCACCTATCACTCATTCATCCACCCACCCACCCATCATCTATCCATCCATCATCCATCCATCTACCCACCCCCATCCATCTTCCCACCTATCATTCCTCCACCCACCTATCCATCCGTCTGTTCATTCATTCATCCATCTACCAAAGCACCCATCTATCACCCACCTACCTATCCATCCATCCATTCACTCATTCATCTTTCCACCTACCTACCCATCCATGCACATACCCACCCTCCCATCTGTCTGTCCATCCATCCATGTAATTTCCCATCTATCTCTCTGTCTACTGTCTCACCTACTCATCTATTCATCTGTTCTCCCACTCATCCATCTTTCATCCACCTAGCCATCCATGTCCACCAACATTCATCCCTCAGTCCATCCTCTGAGTCACACATCCATCCATTATCCATCCACCCACCAGTCATTGCCAAGAGCTGGACTCTGGTGACTTCTCTGCAAATGCTATCAGAGATGTCTGGATGGAAAGAGGAAAGAAAGAATAGATGGAAGGAAGAAGAGGTGTCCATAAGAAAGGAAAAGCAGATGGATTAATAGGCATTAAGGATGGATAGGACAAAGGATAGAAAAGATGAAAGGTGGCCAGGTGCGGTGGCTGATGCCTATAATCCCAGCACTTTGGGACGCTCAGGCAGGTGGATCACAAAGTCAGAAGTTCAAGACTAGCCTGGCCAAGATAGTGAAACCCTGTTTCATTTAAAAAATACAAAAAACTATCTGGGCATGGTGGCAGGAGCCTGTAATCCCAGCTACCAGGGAGACTAAGGCAGGAGAATTGCTTGAACCTGCACAGCAGAGGTTGCGGTGAGCCGCGATTGTGCCACTGCACTCCAACCTGGGTGATAGAGTGAAACTCTATCTCAAAAACAAAAAAAAAAGAAAAAGAAAAGGTGGGTGGATAGATGGGAAGGACAAAAGTGTAGGTGAACAGAGGGGCACATGGATGAGCAGGTGGAAGACAGGAGGGACAGAAGGAAGGATCCATTTATTCACCTATCAAATTTTGAGAACCGCCCAGGCCAAGTCAGGCAGGTATCTAGTGATTGAGACAAGAGTCCTTGCCCTCATCATGGATCTTTTGAGGGAAACACACTTTCCAGTCTGAGTATATTGTGTATGGGGCAGAGGAGGTAGGAAGAAAGTGACATGAGAGTTCAGGGGGGCTTCCCGGAGGTGGTGACATTTGACCCAAGCCTAAAATAGTCGGCAAGAATTTTTCCTGTGTGGCGTGTACCAAGTAGATACACAGAATGATGTATTTCCCAAGGTTGTGTTCCTGACCCTGAGTCCAGGTGGGTGCCAGGGAGCCTGGAGTGCCCTGCTCAAACCTTCTGGGTCTGTCATTCGTATCCCCAGTCTGACAGCTTGTCATCACCCCTGTGATTGAATTATTCCTTCCTGAGCCCCTGGCTTCTCTTCTCAGCTTGGGCTTCGGCTGGAAAATGCTGAGGAAATTGCTCGCAGGCTGTTTGGCAGGAACTCATTCTGGGGTCAGGAAGATGGAAGAGAGGCTCAGGCAGAGAAGCCCCCAGGACCAGAACATGGGCCTGCACCACGGCCAGCCAGCCCCAAGTGTCCAGGAGACAGAGCTAGAAGGATGAGAGACCTTCAGCAGAAGGTAAGGAAGGTGGCCACACCCACCCCACTCCACCAGGCAGGCCCACCCCACTTCATTCGTGGGCTTTTGAACCTGTTTGGGTATTTGTGAACTCTGACCCTGCCCACTCCTCACAGAACTAAGTGGCTGGTCCAGATCTGAATAGTCAGCTCGTAGTTGGCTTTATTTGGAAAAACTGTTGATTGAAATCGATTCTGTGCACAGGAAAGTCCCTGAATTGTAAGTGTACAGCTCTCCTGTCCACCATCTCAACACGCCCATGTCACCAGCTCGCAGACTATCTTTAGCCCCCAGCCTCCACCTTGACCCCTGTTCTTGTTAATACCCATCCTTAACCGGGGTACCACTCTTCTGACTTAAGGCCGCATCAGTGAGTTTTACTTTTTAAAACTCAGCTTTGTTGAGGTCTAATTGGCACACGGTGAACAGTAGTACATGGTTAAGGTGTACAACTGGATACATTTCTGACCCATGTACATATTCAAGAAATCATCACCATGATAAAGCTTATGAACATACCTGTCACCCCAAGTCTCTTCCAGATCCTTAGTAATCCCTTCCTCCTGCTTCTCCTTGTCCCCAGAAACTAGTGAGAGGCTTTCTGTCACTGTAGACTCTCTTTCACTTTCTAGAATATTATGTAAATTAGATCACACATGTCTTCTTTTTTTTTCTCTCCTGGGGACAGTCTTACTCTGTCACCCAAGCTGGAGTACAGTGGTATGATCTCAGCTCATTGCAACTTCTGCCTCCCTGCTCAAGCAGTCCTCCCACCTCAGCTTCCATAGTAGCTGGGACCATAGGCAAGTGCTGTCATGCCTATCTAGTTTTTTAGAAAAACTGTTGTAGAGGTAGGGTCTCACTATGTTGTCCAGGCTGGTATCAATCTCTTGGGCTCAAGCGGTCCTCCTGCCTTGACCTCCCAAAGTTCTGGGATTACAGGTGTGAGCCACTGCACCTGACCAACATGTCCTTTTTTAGAAAAGCAAATAATGTTTTTTGTTTGGCTTCTTTTAGTCAGCATAATTTTTCTGAGACTCATCTATGCTGCAGGGTATAATGTGGTTTATTTCTTTTTATTGCTAAATGGTATTCCGTCGCATAGATATACCACAGTTTGTTTTTCCATTCACCTGTTGACACTTTGTAGTTGTTTCCAAGGGTTGGCTATTAAAAATAAAGCTGCTATGAATTATTTACGTACAAGTCTTTGGGCATGTGCTTTTGTTTCTCTTGAATAACTAGTAGGTGTGGCTGGATCATATGGTGGGTGTATGTTTAATTTTTTCTGGAGCTGCTCAACAGTTCTCCCAAGTGGTTGTACTATTTTCGCATTCCCACCAGCAGTGTGCAAGAGTTCCAGTTTCTCCATATCCTCATCAACACTTGGTATGGTTAGACTTTTTAATTTTAGCCATTCCAATAGTGTGTAGTAGTATCATGGATTTAATTTGCATTTCCCTAATGACTGATGACATTGATCATCTTTTCGCATGCTCACATGCTATCGTATATCTTCTTTGGTGAAGTGTGCGCACAAATCTTTCGCTCATCTTATTTCGTTGAATTGTTTTCTTATTATTGAGTTTGGAGAATTCTTTCTATATTCCAGAAAGAAGTTGTTGTTTTTTTCTTTTCGTGACTTGGGGTCTGGTTCTTTCATCCGGGCTGGAGTGCAGTGGTGTGATCATACCTCACTGCAACCTTGACCTCCTGGGCTCAAATGGTCCTCCTGCCTCAGCCTCCTGAGTAGCTGGCACTACAGGTAGTCCAACCACACATGGCTAAGTTCTTTTCTCTTTTTGTAGAGATGGGGTCTCACTCTGTTGCCCAGGCTGGTCTTGAACTCCTGGCCTCAAGTGATCCTCCTGCCTCAGCCTCCCAAAGTGCTGGGATTACAGGTGTGACCCACCATACCTGACCAGAAACAAGTTCTTCATCAGATATGTAACTTGGAAATATTTTCTCCCAGTCTGTGGTGTCTCTTTTTGTTATCTTAATGTTGTCTTTCAAAAAATACCAGGAAGTCTTAATTTTGATGAAGTCAGGTTTAATTTCTTTGATGGATAGTGCTTTTGCTGTTATAGCTCAGAAATATTTGCCTGATGGGATGTTACTGAGATTCTCATAGGACCTTCTCTAGACCTCTGAGCGTGCTCTCTGTGCACTCTCTCCTCTCTGCTACCCTGCCCTGCGAAGCCAGCTGCCAGGGTCTCCCCAGACCCCCAGCTCCTCAGCTCAGGGAGTCCCCTGACAGCCTCCATTCCCCCTCCCTGTGCTGCAGCGTGGACACTCTCCGGGTAGGAAGCTGGGCTCACCTTGCTTGTTTTCATCTCTCGGGGTTCATCGTCTTGGGTGGCCTGATGTCTCTGTGTTGGGCCATCTGGTCCCCAGCTGCTCTATGTGGGAGGTTGAATCCAATCCAATTTGGTTGGCAGTAGAAGTCACATCCAGTTTCTTTGTAAATTTTATATAAATAGAATCATTCACCTTGTACTCTTTTTTAAAGGAGATAAAATTCTCATGTAAAAATAAGCATTTTAAAGTGAATGATTGGCTGGGCATGGTGGCTCAGGTCTGTAATCCCTGAACTTTGGGAGGCCAAGATGAGTGGATAACTTGAGCTCAGGAGTTCAGGACCAGCCTGGTCAACATGGTGAAACCCTGTCTCTACGAAAAATACAAAAAAATCACGAGACATGGTGTTGTATGCCTGTAATCCCAGCTGTTTGTGAGCCGGAGACAGAAGAATCACTTGAACCTGGGAGGCAGAGGTTGCAATGAGCCGAGATCGTGTTACTGCGCTCCAGCCTGGGTGACAGAGTGAGACTCCATCTCAGAAAAATAATAATAAAAATTGAAAATGAAGTGAACAATCCCGTGGTATTTACTACATTCACTGTGTTGTGCCACCAGCACCTCTGTCTGGTTCCAGAACATTTTCATCACCTGCAAAGGAAACCCTGTACCCATGAGAGAATCAGTCCCCAGCACTGCCTCTTCCTAGCCTCTCACAGCCACCAGTGTGCTTCCTGTCTCTGTGGACTTACCTAATTTGGATATTTCATACAAATGGAACCGTAAAATCTGTGCCCTTTGTGTCTGACTTCTTTCTCTTAGCCTCGTGTTTTGGATGTTCACCCCATTGCAGCGTAGCTCAGTACTGCATTCCTGTCTAAGTCCGAGTTCTATTTCAAACTGCCTGGATGTGCCACGTGTGTTCATCCATTCATCACTGATGGACATTTGGGTGGTTTCTGCGGTTCAGTGACTGAATAGTGCTGCTCCTGTACTCCTTTCTGTGCCTGACTTCTTAGGTTTAAAATTGGTGAGATTTCTCCATACTGCAGTGTGTACTTATAATTTGTTCATTTTCATAGCTGTGTAGTTTCCTTGTGTGACCATACAACAGTTTGTGTATCCATGAGTTGCTGGCTATTACAGACAGTGCTTTGAAGACTCTTAGGTCTTAGGGAATGTATGTATTCATACCTGTCGGGCGTATACACCTAGGAGTGAAATTGCTTAGTCTTAAGGTGTATGTATCTTTAGCCTGCTTTTTCTCTCTTTTTTTTTGAAATGGAGATTTGCTCTTGTTACCCAGGCTGGAGTGCAATGGCGCGATCTCGGCTCACTGCAACCTCCGCCTCCTGTGTTCAGGCAATTCTCCTGCCTGAGCCTCCCGAGTAGCTGGGATTACAGGCACGCGCCACCACGCCCAGCGAATTTTTTGTATTTTTAGTAGAAACGGGGTTTCACCATGTTGACTGGGTTGGTCTCAATCTCTTGACCTCATGATCTACCCGCCTCGGCCTCCCAAAGTGCTGGGATTACAGGCTTGAGCCACCGCGCCCGGCCCGCTTTTTCTCTTCTTATTATCTTTTGAGTGTTTTCTTATTAGAAGCTCACCATACGCAGAGATGTTAATATTCATTCTATGGGTGGGGACCACAGCTGACATAATCATTTTCCCATCAATGGACTTTTAGATTATTGGCAACATTTTGCTCTTATAAAGTGTCATTGCCATGTATATCTGAGGTGACCAAGGTGGATGGCTGGGGCATTGGTTCAGTTTGTCACATGTTTCCTAACCACCAAGTGTAAACCTAGGGCCTGATCAGGACAGTAATCCCTGCTGTTAGAAGCATCTTGGACTAGGGGAGGCAAGAGGCTTGAAGGAGGGAGGTGGGCTAGATAGAAACAGGCTTTCTTAGGATGCACAATCCCCTTGTTCTGTTGTTTCTCACTTTTCCTAGAGACTCACATCCCGAGAAATACTCTGCATGAGCACAGCGATGAACGGCAGCAGATACTTGGCCTCAGTGTTGCAGAGACAATAGGGAGTGGTGGGGACTGTGGCAGACAGAGGAAGCCCATGCTCAGCTAAAGTGGCAGCCCCTGCTCAGCTCCAGCTCCTTGTTGCCCCTTGTGGGGAGGGTGGGCCGCCCAATGTTTTTCTTTATAGAGAAGCCAGAGAGCTGTTTTATATAAGATCTTCCACTTTTGTTTAAAATTTCCCAATTTACAAATTCAACTTATAAAAAATGTACATGGCATGAACAACAATCAAAGACTGAAAAACTGTCATAAACCAGAGACCAGGGAGACATGGCAACTATATGCCGTGGGGTTTGCTGGATTGAATCTTGTGATGGAAAGAGGACATTGGTGGGAAAACTGGTGAAATGTAAATGGCCCCTGGGGTTTAGTTACTAGAAACATACCAACACTGGTTGGTTAGTTTGCGCCATGCATCCTGGTGATGGAAGATGCTAACCACGCAGAAACCAGGGGTAGGGCGCATGGGAACTCTGTACCGTCTTTGCAGACTGTCTTTGTTTTCCTGTTTTTCAGAGACAGGGTCTTGCTCTGTCTGTTGCCCAGGCAGGAGTGCCGCGGCACGATCACAGTTCTCTGCAGCCTTGAACTCCTGGGCTTAAGTGATCCTCCACCTCAGCTTCCCAAGCATCTGGGAGGACAAGCGGATACCACCATACCTGGCTATTATTTTTAATTATTATTTTTTATTTTGTAGAGACAGGGTCTCGAAATGCTATCCAGGCTTGTTTTAAACTCCTGGCCTCAAGCGATCTTCTTGTCTCACCCTCCCAAAGTGCTGGGAATAGAGGCATGAGCTACCACAACCAACCAGTTTTCAACTTTTCCATAAATCTAAAATTACGCTTGTAGAGCATTTATGAAAACATAAACACGCTCTCTCGGCATTGGGCACTACTGTGCAAGTCAGAGAAATCACATCTGGGGTTGGGATTTGGTTCATGCTCTAGGAGCTGGTTTTGCAAGCCTCATCTGGATCCCACAAGTTCTTGACCTTGCTCACCAGCCACCCCTTCCCCTCCCAAAGCACAGGCGCTTTGCTCTGTGTATTAGTTCGTTTTCACGGTGCTGATAAAGACATACCTGAGACTGGGCAATTGACAAAGAGATTAAATGGATTTACAGTTCCAACCGCCTGGGATGGCCTCAAAATCATGGCGGAAGGCAAGGAGGGGAAGTCACGTCTTACATGGATGGCAGCAGGCAAAGAAAGAGAGAGCTTGTGCAGAGTGACAGCCCCATTCACTGGGACTGGAACAGTATGGGAAAGACCCACCCCCATGATTCAGTCACCTCCCCTGGGCCCCTCCCCCAGCCTGTGGGAATTACGGGAGCTTCAAGATGAGATCTGGATAGGGACACAGCCAGCTGTATCACCCTGCTAATCCTGACCCTGTTCTTTGTGACCTGTCTTGGCTCTCCCGCAGGTGACCCAGAGGCGGGGGGGTCCAGCAGCCTCTGCGATGCGAGCTGAGCATGAAGGTGCTGGGGCAGGAGCTGAGTTTTGTAAACTGTGGGGCCACAGGGAGTCACGTGAAGCACCAGTCCCTGAGCCTGGCAGAGCTCGCCATCAAGCTCCTGAAGGTAGCTCCTGCCAGCCTCTGCCCTTGAAATCTGCACTGTGACACTTTGGCAAAGTACTTAAGAGCATGAAATTTGGAGCCAGGCTGTTGAAGGTCAAATTCCAGCTCTATTGCTTACCTCCTCGAACCTACTGATTGACTTACCATGGCCTTAGTTTCTGCATCGGTGAAATGGGGCTAATAAAAAATAACAAAATAACTGCCTGGGCGAGGTGACTGATGCCTATAATCCCAATATGTTGGGAGGCTGACACCGGTGGATCACCTGAGGTCAGGAGTTCGAGACCAGCCTTGCCAACATGGCCAAACCCCATCTGAACTAAAAATATAAAAAGTAGCTGGGCACAGTGGCGGGCGTTTGTAGTCCCGGCTGCTTGGGAGGTGGAGGCAGGAGAATTGCTTGAACCCAGGAGGCAGCGGTTGCAGCGAGCTAAGACTGCATCACTGCACTCCAGCCTGGGCAACAGAGCAACTCCATCTCAAAACAAAACGACAAAAAATGCAAAATATCCATTCATAGAGCAGTTGTTTTAAAGGAGCTAAAATGGTGAAAATCCAACAGGGTTCCAGCTTCCCTGGTCTATACTAACTGACTGCAACCTTAGGATCCACGCTCCTCCCCACCTACTGAACCTGACCCGTAACCTTTTCTTATAAGCAAACTGCCTGGGTTCAAACCTAGCTCCATCCCTTTCCAGTTACAGGCCTTGGTGGACCGTTTATCTTTGTGAACTCAGTTTCCTCATCTGGAAACTGGGATTACGTGCCCTTTGAGGACAAATGAAATCTCTTGTGCTCAGTACTCAGAGAGTGCCTGGCTCACAGCAGGGGTGGCCACGTGCCCCCTGATGGTTTCTCTCCCTCCCCTCCCCTCCCCCTCTTTCTTTCCTTTTTTTTTTTTTTTTTGATGGAGTCTTACTCTGTTTCCGAGGCTGGAGTGCAGTGGCGTGATCTTGGCTCAACTGCGAGTTTCGTCTCCCGGGTTCAATCCATTCTTGTGCCTCAGCCTCCTGGGTAGTTGGAATTACTGGCACGTGCCACCATGCCAGCTAATTTTTGTATTTTCAGTTGAGATGGGGTTTTCCCCTCTTGGCCAGGCTGGTCTCCAACTCCGGGGCTTAAGTGATCCACCTGCCTTGGCCTCCCAAAATGCTGGATTACAGGTGTGAGCCACTGCGCCTGGCCCCGCTTATGATTTCTTGGCTGCAGGGGCAAGAGGTCCAGATTAACCGGAGGCTGAGCCTGGCCGCAGAGGAGCTGGTCTTTCCCACAGTGTCTGGCCTCCCTGCTCTGCTGACCCTAAACGCCTCGGCCGCTATCAGCATCCGGGTCCGAGGAGTCGCCGACTTCCAGCAGCACTCGGATTTCTCTGTGAATGGTTATGTCAAGCCCAGGTAGCTGGCTCCTGGGACCTGGCTCAGGTTGGGGGCTGGGATCCCACTCCTAAAGAGGGCTGCAGTGACCTGGGGGCTGCAGAGGACATCCACACAGTCCAAGGGGATCCCTATTCTGTAGACCACCTGTGCCAAGAGACTGTGTGTAGAGATGCTGGGTGGTTACATCCACTTTACAGGTGAGAAGACTGAGGCTCAGAGAAGTCTGGTCATGGGTTTGAGGTTACACAGCAGTGCAAGGCGGCTGGTATTCTGGTCTAATGCCACAACTCTATGCCCTTCCATCCATCCCACCCAGAAGGCAGGAGAGGAGCTACCTTGACCTCACTGAATGGGTGCAACCCCCGACCCAGCAAGGCTGGTGCTTCTTACTCCCACTGACAGATGAGGAAACCAAGGTTCAAGGTAAGGATGCCAACAGCCTGGGGCACATGGCACCACAGTGCCCAAACAGAATGTGTGCAATATTGGGTCTGATTCCAGAACCTGTCACGGCACTGCTGAGCATCTGTCCCCAGCCACTCAGCTGAGCTGTTCTGGGGTCCTGGGTCTGACATGCAGAACGTGGACGCCCTAGGCTAGGTGCTCTGTGGGGTGAAGAGCCTGGGCTGAGACTTAGACAGCTGGGGTTCAGGTGTCCCAGCCACATGCTTTGTCCCAGTCGTGGAACCCAGGCAGGTGCTGTCACCTCTCTGAGCCTCAGTTTCCCCATCTGTAAGAGGGATGAGTGCAGGTGAGGACTGGAAAGTGCTTGGTGTATGTAAAGCCTGTGGGTGAGGGTGGTGGTGGAGGGGGCTGCTCGGGCTCAGAACTTCAGGGGGCAGCTGGGGGTGGTGGGTGGCGTCTGTGGCTCCAGGGCCCTCGAGATGCAGCTGGTACGTGCCTGTTCCTCAGTGCCCTGCTCCAGATCTCGGCTCAGATGGGCACAACGGGAGCCTTGGGGCAGGCTGGGCTGCGGTGGGTGACCAGCGTCCGCAGCACCGCCAGCCTGGATGGAGGGATCCAGCTGCAGAAGGGCCAGGACCTCAAGGTGCATCTGAACACGCCCGAGGAGGCTGTGGAGCTGCTCAGCTTCAGGTGGGTGCCCTGTGCCAGCAAGCAGGGAACCATGAGCACGAGAGTGTATGTGAGCGTGTGTGCATGTGAGTGTGTGATCACATGTCTGTGCACATGGAAGTGTGCATGGTGTGGATGTGACATTAGCATGCATGTGTGTTACAGCGTGTGCCCATGAGCCTGTATCTGTGAGCACACGTGATCAGGCATATGAGAGAGAGAGTATGAGCTGCTGTGTGCATGAGGGTGTGTCTGTGTGTCCGTGAGTGTGTCAGTGAGCAGCATTGTGGAAGTGGAGGTGTCTCGTGTCTGAGCATTTGTGGGAGTGCGTGTGCGTCCATGAGTGTGCATGTCTGTGACTGTAAAGGCTGGATGTGTCTATGACAGGGAATGTGGGCAGCCAAGGGGTGAGAGCTGGAGAACTTTCAGACTCTCAGCTCTTTCCTGGGGTCCCTTTAGGGCATGCTTGTCTGTGACACCTGGGGAGGTGACTCTTAGAGAGGGACAATTTCAGAGGGAGTGAGAGTGAGTCCAGGCTGACTCCTACCTGCATCCTTTGCCTTGCCCTGCCCACCTTCCTTATCCTTCCTCCCTCCTTCCCCCGTCCCTGCCCCTCTCTCACTGTCCGCCTCTATCCTGATACCCCCAACCCAGCTGCCTTCCCATACTCCTAAAGCAGCCACCTCGTTCCTATCCCAGGGCCTTTGCTCCTGCTATGTCCTCTGTCTGGAACAGTGGCTCTTTCTCATCCTCTGGGCCTCTGCTCAAATGTCGCCTCTGCAGAGAACTCCCCCTGCTGCAGCTAGGGAGCGCCCACTCTGTCCCTGAGATAGCCTGTGCTGTGCTATCCTCCGTGTGGGCTTCTCACAGCACTTGTGACCGTCTGTGGTCCTCAGCCTCTGTCCCTGTGCCCATGGAGTATCACCCACCAGCGTGTGCACTGCCTGAAGGCTGGTCCCCTTTAGGGTAGAATTTGCCCCTGTGCCAAGCTCTGGCAGCTTGAGGTGTTACTTGTCTAATGAATGAATTAAAATGACGCATCTGATGCTGTCATCTTTTCCCACCCAGCTCTCAGCTGTACGTCGTTACCAGGGATGGCGTGAGGAGCCTTAGACACATCCCTGTCCCTTCTGAGGCCCAGTCCTGTACTGGTGAGGAAGGTAGGCAGCGGGGTCTCCATGCTGTCTTCCCAAGGTGGGCATCCCGGGGTTGAAGGGAAAGTTGCCAGCTCCAGATCCCAGAGTTGCTCTCCTGCCCTAAAAGTATTCATGTTCTGCAAACCAAAAAGGATCTCAGACAGGTCTCAATCAATTTCGAAGTTTAATTTGCCAAGGTTAAGGACATACCTGGCACGTCCACAGGAACACACATCCACTGAACAATGTGTGTTCTGCGCCTTTTTCCAGAGATGATTCCGAAAGCTTCAATATTTATTTATTTTTATTTTTTATTTTAATTTTACTTTAAGTTCTGGGACACACGTGCAGAACATGTAGGCTTGTTACGTAGGTATATATGTGCCATGGTGGTTTGCTGCACCCATCACCCCGTCATCTAGGTTTTAAGCCCGGCATGCATTAGGTATTTTTCTAATGCTCTCCCTCCCTTGGTTTAAAGGAGATAAGCCCTCTGTGGGGGAAGGAGGGAGGGTGTGGTGTCGTGACTGAACCCACAACCTGCAAGAGAAAAAGAGCAGGGAGGGGAAGAGTCACTTATGTATTCATCCTTGCTCAATAAATCAGCACTTTACATAAGATAAGGTGAACACAGAACAGCTGTGCAAATATTTAACCCTTTTATCTGTAGCTGCCTGCTTGTGAACAAAAGCGGAGGCAGCTGTTCGCATGACTCAGCTTCCAGCTGAATCTTTTCCTTTTGGCACCGTGAACTGGGATCCCGAGATCATCTTCCTTCTTTCTTCCTTCTCTTCTTCTTCCTCCTCCTCTCTTCTCTTTCTTCCTTTCTTTCTCTCTTTCTTCCTCCTCTTCTTCTCCTTCCTCCACCTCCTCCTCCATCTTCCTCTTCCATTTTTCTTCCTTCATTTTCCTTCTTCGTCCTTTTTTTCTTCTTCCTTCTTCTTATTCCATCTTCCTTCTTTCTTCTTCCTCTTCTTTCTCCTCTACTTTTTCTTCCTCTTTTTCTTTCTTCTTCTTGTCTTACTCTGTCACCCAGACCAGAGTGCAGACTCCATCTCCCCAGGCTCCCTCCCGTCTGAGCCTCCCAAGTAGCTGGGATTATAGGCACTTGCCACCCTGCCCAGCTAATTTTTTTTTTTTTGGTAAAGACAGGTTTTCACCATGTTAGCCAGCTTGGTCTCCAACTCCTGGGCTCAGGTGAACTACCAGCCTCGGCTTCTCAAAGTGCTGAGATTGCAGGCATGAGCCACTGCGCCTGGCTTTATTTTCCTTTACCAACTACTTTAGTCAATGATAATGCTTCTAGAACTCTATCCTTTAAAAGCAAACCAAAACCACTTAAAAATGGTCTGTGCACACACATGTTTTTTGCATCATTATGTAGAGCAAAAAATAGGCAGCAACTCAAATATTCCGGAGTAGACAAAATGGGCAATTATAAGGGCCAGTGAGCTAAGGGTAGGTTGTTACATTAAGTGGCTTTTAAAAAGTCAAAAGAAGAATGAATATTTCATAGCATGAACACTTTGTGAAATTGAAATTTTGGTGTCCAGAAATAAAAGTTGTATGGGAACATGGCCACACCCCCTTCATTGGCATATCACCTGTAGCTACTTTGTCCAACAGCAGAGCTGAGTAGCTGCAGCCTAGACTCTGTGACAATAAGGCATAAAATATTGATTATGTGGCTGGCGGATGGCCCATACCTGTAATCCCTGCACTTTGGGAGGCCGAGGTGAGAGGATTCCTTGAGTCCAGGAGTTCAAGACCAGCCTGGGTAACATAATGAGACCTGTCTCTACAAAAATAAAAATTAACAAATTAGCCGGGCATGGTGGCATGCAGCAGTGGTCCCAGCTACTTGGAAGGCTGACAGGAGGATCGCTTGCCCAGGAGGTCGAGGTGGTAGTGAGCTGTGGTCATGCCACTGCATTCAAGCTGGGGTCACCATGGAGGATTCTATCTCTAGCTAGCTGGGTAACTAAACAAACAATCTGGCCCTTTACAAAGAATGTTTGCTGGCTCGTGGGCTAGGAAGTTACTGAGATATTGCATAACTTTTTTTTCTTTTCTTTGAGACAGAAGTTTCACTCTTGTTACCAGGCTGGAATATAATGGTGAGATCTCGGCTCACTGCAACCTCTGCCTCCTGGGTTAAAGCAATTCTCCTGCCTCAGCCTCCGAAGTATTTGTGACTACAGGTGCCTGCCACCATGCCCAGCTAATTTTCGTACTTTTAGTAGAGATGGGGTTTCATTTCAATGGCCAGGCTGGTCTTGGACTCTTGACCTCAGGTGATCCACCTGCTTTAGCCCCTCAGAGTGCTGGAATTACAGGCGTGAGCTGCCGTGCCTGGCCTAGACATCTCCAAACTTTTAAACTTCATTGTAAGTGAGCTGTTTTAAGAAGAAACTTCCTTAGTAATACCAAGTGAAAGGCAGCAACACTGAATGTGATCTCAGCTCGGTAAAAAGACAAGAGGTAAATATGTCACATAGTAGCAGATCTTGCAATTTCGTTTTTGGAGTGAGGTTGGGGAGGGCTCTATTTAATGAAGAGAGACAAGTTTTGTTTCTTGATAATTTTTCTTTTTTTTTATATTTAAGTTGCATTAAGAATTTCAAATAAACTTATGAAAGTATAACATACAATACAGAAAAATTTTTTAAAATCTGAGCTTTCTAATTTCCCACAACAAATGCTTGTCTTTTTTTTTTTTTTTTTTTTTTGAGTTGGAGTATTGCTTCGTCACCCAGGCTGGAGTGCAGTGGTGCGATCTTGGCTCTCTGCAACCTCTGCCTCCCAGGTTCAAGTGATTCTCCTGTGTCAGCCTCCTGAGTGGCTGGGATTACGGGCACCCACCACCACACACATCTAATTTTTGTATTTTTAGTACAGACAGGGTTTCACTATATTGGCAAGGCTGGTCTCGAATTCTTGACCTCAGGTAATCTGCCTACCTCGTCCCACAGTGTTGGGATTACAGGTGTAAGTGACCACGTCCAACCAACAAATTTTTTTTTTTTTTTTTTGAGACAAAGTTTTGCTCTTTTGCCCAGGCTGGAGTGCAGTGGGGCGATCTTGGCTCACTGCAACCTCTACCTTCTGGTTTCCAGTGATTCTCCTGCCTCAGCCTCCGAGTAGCTAGATTACAGGTGCCCACCACCACGCCCAACTAATTTTTGTATTTTTAGTAGAGATGGGGTTTTGCCAATTTGGCCAGGCTGGTCTCAAACTCCTGACCTCAGGTGATCCACCCGCCTCGGCCTCCCATAGTGCTGGGATTACAGGTGTGAGCAACCATGTCTGGACAAGTACATTTTTATAATTGGGGCAAGAGTTAGTACCAAAGACATTACTGTCGGCCTGGTGCTGTTCTCAACACTTACTGACCTGTTAATTCTCACGGCTACACCATGAGGCAGGAACTATTATCATTAGCAGTTGAAGAGGAGAAACATTATGGCCCTTACTGTGGGTCAAGGGAGTAATAATAAGAAGAAACATTGAGGCCCAGAGAGGTTAAGTAATTTGTCCAAGGTCACACAGCTAGGAAGTGGCTGAGCTAGAATTTGAACCAGGCATTCTTGCTCCAGAGCTTGTGTTCTACACATTACTGCCGGACACTCTTAAAAAGACTACCAGGGGCCGGGCGTGGTGGCTCACACCTGTAATCCCAGCACTTAGGGATGCTGAGGCAGGCAGATCACCTGAGGTCAGGAGTTCAGGACCAGCCTGGCCAACATGGTGAAACTCTGTCTCTACTAAAAATACAAAAATTAGCTGGATGTGGAGTTGCATGCCTGTAATCCCAGATACTTGGGAGGCTGACGCAGGAGAATCACTTGAACCCGGGAGATGGAGGTTTCAGTGAGCCGACATCATGCCATTGCACTCTAGCCTGGCTAAAAAAAAAAAAGTCTACCAGGGGTTCTTAGCCAGAGGCACTTTTACCACCCCCCATCCCCACCCCCACCCCGACCCCGGGGACATTTGCTAATATCTGCAGAAGTATTTGATTGTTGGTAGGGGTTCCAGGCATCTAGTGGGGCCCGGGATGCAGTGAAACATCCCATAATGCACAGGGCAGCCCCCCAAATTAGATGATCTGTCCCCAGATGTCAGCAGTGCTGAGGTAGAGAAACCCTGGTCTACTCACCACTTCCTCACAGGATTCACATCCTACACGGTGCTGTTCCTCAGAAAAAATCACAGAAGTGCTTTCTTTGCTGACGTGGCAGCTGTGGGCACCTGCGCCCAGAGCCATCTGGGTCTCCACTGACCGGTGCTGCCCACTTGCCCCTCTCTGCAGTGTCCTATGCCTGGGGCTGGCGGCTGTGAGCTGGAGTGACCTGGCCGGTGGCTGGCCAGCCCTACTTGCTCTCATTGCCTGTGTTCGCGGCCGTGACGCTGCAGAAGCGGGACCCGGGGCTCCGACGGTACCTGCTGGAAGCTGCCTGCTCCCTGCAGTCCCAGGTGGGCCCTAAGCCACAGCCCCATCTTTCTCAGCCATCTTTCTCAATGGGTCTCCTGAGGTCAGCACTGAGCTTGCCCAAACAGATATGGGGCTCCTCTCTGGGACTGCTGGGGTGCGCTGGTCTTGCTGTAGATTTCTTCTGGAGTTTTGCACAGACTGATTTTCTGGCTGGAGCTGTGTGGCTCATTAACTCTGAATCAATCTTCAGATCTCAGTTCAGGGTTCACCTCCTCAAGGAAGCCTGCCTTGGTTATCCCAGAACACATCACATTTTTTTGTGACTTGACCTAAGACAGTCACGTTTCTTCCCTTTTGATCGCTTTGTTTCTTAGTGAAGCTGATCGGTTAATGTCTGTTTTCTTCACTGGTGACTCAGTTCCTGGGAGGGTTTGTTTGTTTGTTTGTTTTGAGACAGAGTTTCTCTGTGGTTACCCAGGCTGGAGTGCAATGGCATGATCTCGGCTCGCCCCAGCGTCCACCTCCTGGGTTCGAGCAATTCTCCTGCCTCAGCCTCCCAAGTAGCTGGGACTGAAGGCACATGCCACCATGCCCAGCTAATTTTTGTATTTTTAGTAGAGACGGGGTTTTACCTTATTGACCAAGATGGTCTCGATCTCTTGACCTTGTGATCCACCTGCATTGGCCTCCCAAAATGCTGGGATTATAGGCGTGAGCCAATGTGCCCAGCCTCAGGGTTTGTTTTATTTACCACTGTGTCGTCAGTACCTGGTCCAGAGGAGGCACTTGGTGGCCTCCTCTCTGATCCCTCAGCTCCTGCTCTGGTCTCCTTACCATCTTCACCAGCAGCCAGATGGGCCCTCTGAAATCCCAGCTGGATCGTGTTTCTCCTCTGTAGACCCCCCCATGGCTCCTGTTACTCTTCGAGTAGGAGCCAGATGCTGGCCCACAGGCCCTTGGCAGTCTCTACCCTGCTGGCTTCCCCTCGAGGTCTCACCTCCAGACTCACTGCACTGAAGACACACTGGCCCCTTTTTCAATGGGGCACAGGCCTGCCCCAGGGCCTTTGCACTGGCTGTTTCCTCTGCCAGGAACACTCTTCCCTGGGACATCCACCTAACTCCCTCCCTCACTCCTTTCAAGTGTCCTTAAATGGGACTCCTCAGGGGCAGCCTTCCTGGGCCACCCTATCTAGACCAGTGTCCCCGTTGGGGCCCCTAACCTATCCACTTTGCCAGCACACTCGCCACCAGCTGCCATCCTTCCCATTCTAGTGTCTGGTGGTCCTGTGCCTCCTCTCTAGGCCATAGGCTCTGTGTGGCTGGGGACTCTGCGTGTCCCATGCTCACTCATCTTCCACGCAGCAGCGCGTCCTCATTGGTGTTGAATGAACGTACACTGATGTGGGATTTCAGAACACGGCTTGTGGCTGAGGCTCCATTTTCCCAAAAATAGACCCATGCCTTAGACTGGGGCACATGTGATTTATTAAGGCTCTGGGGGACCCAGTAAGAGAGGAGAAATTAGGACAGGCCAGGGGAAGATGCTGAGAGATGTACAATTTCAGGTGAAGTTGTAGCCTCAGCTTGGTCCCACGGGGAGCCCTGGAGCGCAGGGTCCTTGCAGAGTGTATTCCCCTCTGGGCTAAGGTGCTGGGAGTTCTGGCTACAGTGCTGGAGGGCAATGTTCTGGAGGCCTAGGTGACAGCCAGGAGGTGCAGAGCTTGCAGAAGCTGGGGAACAAGGACACAGAGCTGGTTAAAAGGATGGGAGGGACTGGGCTTGGTGGCTCATGCCTGTAATCCCAGCACTTTGGGAGGCCAAGGTAGGTGAATCACTTGAGGTCAGGAGTTTGAGACCAGCCTGGCCAACATAGTGAAACCCCATCTCTA
Organism: Callithrix jacchus; assembly: GCF_049354715.1. Lineage (NCBI taxonomy): Eukaryota > Metazoa > Chordata > Mammalia > Primates > Cebidae > Callithrix > Callithrix jacchus. Next base: position 14,167,516 of record NC_133513.1, on the reverse strand, counting down.
CTAAAAATACAAAAAAAAAGAAAAGAAATTAGTCTAGCTTGGTGGCGCATGCCTGTAATCCTAGTTGCTCAGGAGGGGTGGCGGAGGTTGCAGTGAGCCAAGATCGTCCTTCTGCACTCCAGCCTGGGCAACAGAGCGAGACTCGGTCTCAGAAAAAAAGGATGGCGGGGTCTGTGCCGTGTGCCAGGGGTGGGCACTGCAGCTGCTTCTCCCTGGCCATTTGCTGAATCAATTTTGACGCTGTGAACGAGGTCCTGGGCTGTGGCGCAGAGCTTTAAATGTCTACAGGCGATTTTCAAGCCCAAAAAATTCCTGGCTGGGGGATTGTAAGGACAACAGTTCGAGTGGCTAAAGGGTGGGGGTGGAGACTCTCAGTCTTGAGGACTCTGCTATTTCCAGAAGGACAGCTGGTTGCCTCAAGAAGCCACAGCCCCCATCTTCATGGGCACGCCTGGGTCAGAAGTGCCAAGGGATGTCGGGGTGGACATCAGCTATAGCTTGCCCCAGAGCAAGTTCTGGCTCAAGCTTCTCCATCCCAGGAAGAAAATTGAGCTGGACGGTGATGACAACGTCCCCTCCCTGCTCATGAGACCCCTCACTCGGTGCCACACCCAGGGCCTGGCACCTGCAGCGAGCTGGCTTGTGGGTCGGTCTGTGACCTCCTGAGATCAGCACTAAAGCCAGCTCCATTTTACAGATTCTGACTCAGAGATTAGAAAACGGGCAGGCGGTCCTCCCAAGGGGATGCAGGGGCCGGATTCAGAGGTGGAAACTTGTCTCTAAATTCTTGTTTCTCCTCCCCACCCAGGAAAGATGGAGGCTCTCGAGAGTGCCCGCATGGGTCACTTGGAGCTGGTTCTGGATGACAGGGATGTCTACTATATCAAGGTTTGTTCCACGCCCTTGGCCCATCTTGTGTCTGCACCTGCCACCTCCCAGGGCATTTCCTGCCCCATCCCAGGGCCCCATTACCTATTGCCACTGCCCCTGGGATCTTCCCCTTCTCCCTGCCACTTAACAAGTGTTAATTCCTGTTATCCAGAAATAGATAAAGAAGAAAAATATGGGCTAAAATCCCACTGTCATTGATGTTAGAAATGAATGTTAATAATACAGAAACATGCTTTTAAGAATTCAGGGTGCAGTGTCTCACACGTGTAATCCCAGCATTTTGGGAGGCCAAAGTGGGTAGATCTCTGAAGTTAGGAGTTGGCCTAATGGTGAAAGCCTGCCTGTAATAAAAATAAAAAAATTAGCTGGGTATGGTGGTGGGTGCCTAGAATCCGAGCCCCTCGGGAGGCTGAGGCAGAAGAATTGCTTGAAACTAGTAGGTGGGAGGTTTCAGTGAGCTTAGATTGTGCCCCTGTACACCAACCTGGGCAACACAGCGAGATTCCATCTCAAAAACAACAATGAAAAAACGCAAGCTGGTCATGATGGCTTATACCTGTAATCCCAGAACTTTGGGAGGCTAAGGTGGGAGGATCACTTGAGGCTAGGCATTCAAGATAAACCTGGGCAACACAGCAAGACCCTGTCTCTACAAAAAATTTTAAAAAAATTAGCCAGGCAGAGTGGCATGTGCCTGTAGTCTCAGCAACTCAGGAGGCTGAGGCAAGAGGATTGCTGGAGCCCAGGAGGTGGAGGCTGCAGTGAGTCACGCTTGTGCCACTGAACTCCAGCCTGGTGACAGTGAGACCCTGTCTGTCAAAAAAAGAATTCAGAGTAGAGAAATGTATGAGTTGTAAGTTCAAGCATGCCACATCCCAAATTTCCTTCAGAAGTGCGTGCCTGTAATCCCAAGAACTCTGCATTCATTTCCCAGCGCTGCCTTAACAAAGTACCCTAAACTGTGTGGCTTCAACCACAGAGATTTATTCTCACAGTTCTGGAGGCCAGGAGTCTGAAATCCAGGGATTTTTGATTGTTTGTTTTTCCTGTGAAGGCTGTGAGGGAGGGTCTGTCCCAGGCTCCTGGATCCTCGGAGCGTCTAGAGTTCCTCGGCTTGTAGGTGGTCTTCTGTCTCTGTCTTGACATTGTCTTCCCTTTGTAGGTGTCTTTGTCCACACATCCCCTTTTTATAAGGACACCAGGCACACGGCATTAGGATTCACCTTCATTACCTCAGGTTAGCTCAATCACATGTGAAGAGTCTATTTCCAAATAAGGTCGCATCCACAGACCCTGCGGCGTAGGGCTTCAGCGTCCTTCACAGAGACATGGGACAACGCGTAACACTATAGATTTGCAAATACTTTTAGTTTGAGTTTCTGGGTTTTATTTTTTCTTTTTCGCATCAGATGGGTGATGTGATGATGTAACAAGTTTTGAGGAAGGCACATATCATACAATAGCGTGGAAACCTAATCGTCATGCTTAGGCTTTGGTTTTCTAATTTTAATTTTTGTTTTTCTTGAGGCAGGGTCTTGCTGCATTATTCAGGCTGGAGGGCAGTGGTACAAACATGGCTCACTGCAGCCTCGACCTCCTGGGCTCCAGGGATCTTACCACCTCAGCCTCCCAAAGTGCTAGAATTACAGGAATGAGCCACCACACCCAGTTAGTCCCTATTTTTTGTTTGTACCTTGCTCTTTTTACTCAAAAATACACCTTTGCAGCTGGGCATGCTGGCTCATGCCTGTAATCCCAGCACTTTGGTAGGCCGAGGCAGGTGGATCACTTGAGGTGGAGTTCAAGACGAGCCTGGCCAACATGGTGTAACGCCTTCTCTACTAAAAATACAAAGATGAGCTGGGTGTGGTGGTGCGTGCCTGTAATCCCAGTGACTTGGGAAACTGAGGCAGGAGAACCACTTGAACCCTGGAGGCAGAGGTTGCAGTGAGCCAAGTTCATACAACTGCACTCCAGACTGGGTGGCAAAGCGAGACTCTTTTTTTTTTTTTTTTTCCCAGTGGAATGGGAGAATCACAAGGAATCAGGTGTTCAGAGGAATTATTGAGTAGAGGTGAGGAACTAGGATGTTGAAAAGTAAAAAAAGGAGAGAAGGAGAGGAAGAAAGAGGAAGAAAAAGAGGGAGATAGAACAGGAATATTGCTTCATTCTAAAAATGGGTATTAATAATGGCCAATCAATATTTTGTGTATTTAAAATGGAGAACTCTATAAATATTTATTGGGTTTACTTGTTCCAGATCTGAATTGAAGTCCTGGATATCCTTATTAATTTTCTGTCTCGTTCAGTCTAAATCTTGTTATGGGTCTTATGTATCTGGGTATTAAGATCTCTTATTGTTGCATTGATCCTTTTACCACTGTATCTTTGTTGCTTTGAAATCTATTTTATCAAATGTGAGAATTGCAACTCCTGCTTTTTGTTTGTTTATTTATTTTTGCTCTCCATTTGGTTGGTAAATTTTTCTCCAACCCTTTGTTTTGAGTCTTTGTGTATCTTTGGATATACCGTTAGGTTTTGGCTGTATCTTTTGATTGGGGGATTTAGTCGATTTAAATTTAGGGTTACTGCCATTTGATGTTAACTGGCTATTTTATCCATTCGTTGATGTAAATTCTTCTTTATGTTGATGCTCTTTACTTTTTGGTCTATTTTTAGAAAGGCTCATACTGGTTGTTTCTTTCTATGTATAAGGTTTCTTTCAGAAGTTCTTGTAAAGCAGGCCTGGTGGTAATAAAATCTCTGAGTACTTGCTTGTTCATAAAAGATTTTATTTTTCCTTCAGTTGTGAAGCTTAGTTTGGCTGGATATGAGATTCTAGGCTGAAAGTTCTGTTCTTTAAGTATATTGAATATTGGCCCCCACTCTCTTCTGGCTTGTAGGGTTTCCGCTGAGAGATCTGCTGTAAGTCTAATAGGCTTCCCTTTACGGGTAACCTGGCCTTTCTCTCTGGCTGCCCTTAGTATTTTCTCCTTCGTTTCGATCCTGGTGAATCTAATGATTATGTGCCTTGGGGTTGCTCTTCTTGAGGAATATCTTTGTGGTGTTCTCTGTATTACCTGGGGTTGAATAGTGTCCTGCTTTGCTAGATTGGGAAAATTTTCCTGTATAATATCCTGAAAAGTATTTTTCAGCTTGGATTCATTCTCTCCATCACATTGAGGTACACCAATCAAACGTAGATTGGGTCTTTTCACATAGTTCCATATTTCTTGGAGACTTTGCTCATTCCTTTTCATCCTTTTTTCTCTATTCTTGTCTTGTCATTTTATTTCATTAAGTTAGTCTTCAACCTCTGATATCCTTTCTTCTGCTTGATCCATTCTGCTATTTAAACTTGTGCATATTTCACTAAGTTCTCGTGTTGTATTTTTCAACTCCTTTAGTTCATTTATATTCCTCTCTATATTGTCTATTCTTTTCAGCATTTTGTCAAACCTTTTTTGAAAGTTCTTAGTTTCTTTACATTGGATTAGAGACTCTAACTAAAAAAAAAAATATATATATATATATATATATATATACACACACATACACACACATCCCTTGGGAATCTTTTTATACAAGCACACACTGGTACAATTTAAATTCCATTGCAGATTTCATTTAGGTTAATTCAATCTAAATACTATTCTATTAAGTTCTACAATTTAAAAAAAGGCCATGCATTTAAATGATTCAACGTTCAAAAGCTATGAAAGAGCATAGAATTGAGTGTCTCTATGGCAGCCAGTGGCGTATGTGTTTATTGAAATCTAAGTGCGGCCAGGTATGGTAGCTTACGCTTATAATCCCAGCACTTTGGGAGGCCGAGTCAGGTGGCTCACCTGAGGTCAGGAGTTTGAGAGCAGCCTGACCAACATGGTGAAACCCCATATCTACTAAAAGCACAAAAAGTAGCCGGATGTGGTGGTGAGCCCCTGTAACCCTATCTACTTGGGAAGCTGAGGTAGGAGAACTGCTTGAACCTGGGGGACAGAGGTTGTGGTGAGCCAAGATCATGCAGCTTCATTCCAGCCTGGACAACGGAGCGAGACTCCATCTCAAAAAAGAAAAAAAATCTAAGTGAACTAACATGAAAGAAAATGAAGGATTTGGTTCTTTGGCTGCACTGGCCACATTTCAGGTGCTCCACAGCTGCAGGTGGCCGGGAAACATGGTCCTCATTGCAGAAAGTTCTATTGGTTGGTGCTGGTGCAGCTTAAAAGCCGCTCTCCCACCCCTCCTGAAAGCCAACCGCTGTTAGGGTTGTTTTGGTGATTCTTTTCCGAGATGATCTGTGCACACAATCAGCACGTGGAATTAATATAGCCACCTAAAAAAATCAGTGTCTCCCGTGTAGTGCGAATGACCACGTAATAGTCCATGGAATGGAATGCATTCAGCTAGTTTCATAATGAAGTGCTCTGGAGTTTTTCCCAGGTTTCCTCGCTCACAGCTATTCTGTGGTGAACGTCATTTTCTCTGCAGAGTAAATTCTTAGCAGTGGAATTCCCTGGCCACAAGGTTTATGTGTTTTTTTCATTTCTTTCCTCTTTTCTTCCTTTCTTTTTTCTTTCCTTTCCTTTCTCTCCCTCCCTCTATTCCCTCTTTTCCTCTTCCTGCCTCTTTCCCTCCCTTCCCCCATGTCTTTCCCCCCCCTTCCCCCTGGCTTTTCTGTCTCCCCCACTTTTCTCTTTCTTTTACAAGGTTTTCTATGCAATGGCATGATCCTAGGTCACTGCAGCCTCAAACCCCTGGGCTCAAGCGATCCTCCTGCCTCAGCCTCCCCGGTAGCTGGGACCATGGTCTGTATCACCATGCCTTTCTATTTTATTTTTTTTTCTTTTCTTCTCTTTTTTTTTTGTGGAGATTGGTCTTACTGTGTTGTCCAGGTTCATTTTCATCTTAGTAGGTGCTTTTCGAAGGATCTTACCCCAGGGTACCTGGATGGAACTTAGTGAGTCACTTGAAGCCCTTGTCATTGTGGTGAAGTTTTGTGTCTCTCTCCTTCCTCCTGGGGAGAAGATTTAAAACTTCCATCCCCTTTTCAAGCAGATCGGTGACTTCAAAAAGTATACAAATGTTGGGAGATGAGGCGGGAGGATCACATGAAGTCAGGAATTTGGGACCAGGCTGGCCAAGAAGGTGAAACCCTGTCTCTACTAAACATACAAAACTTACCCGGGTGTGGTGGTGCACGCCTGCCTGCAGGCCCAGCTTCTCAGGAGGCTGAGGCAGGCGAATTGCTTGAATCTGGAAGGTGGAGGTTGCAGTGAGTCGAGATCGTGCCACTGCACTCCAGCCAGGTACAAATAGCAGCTTTAGATTTGATGCCGCCAGGCATGACCACTGGGCACGTTCAGCAGTGGATCACCCGATTCTGCCTCAGTTTCCAGTGTCTTCTCAGAGGCCTGGAGTGGAGCATCTGAAGCCGGGCTGGATGTCTTGCTGCATAAATACGCTCTCCATTTCCACCTGTGTCATCAGCCTGGGTGGGGAGAAGACCCATGTCAGGGGCGAGCCACCTTCCCCCTAAAGCCCCACCTGCCTGACGGCTGAGACTTCTGCCTCATTTCCAGACTCCCAGGGGCCCTTGAACGTCTTGTTATTTGCTAAATGTGCAGGCACAGATTGCCTGTACCTCCCCTCGGACCTTCCTGCCGCTTCCTATAGAGCTGTCTGAAGCCTGGAAATGTTTATTTGTCTTTGGAGAAATTCTAGTTCCACCCGCCCCAGACTCATCAATTACAGTAACAGCCGGAGCTCCGGAACTTTCTGGAGCCTGTTCCAGCAGACTTGAAATCTCTGCTTCAAGTCCTCTCTGTAACCCCATATGAGATGAGGAAACTGAGGCAGATGAGCTCATGAACGCAAAGTGCCAGAGCTTGGGTTCAACTTGTCTCAAAGTTTGCGGGATTTAAGGCTGGTGTGGGAAGTGTTCTGTTTGGCAGCCCCTCCTCCGGTGTGTGGGGGTTGGGTCCTGGGTTGCCTGGAGAGCCCCAGTTTACGCCTGCTTACCTGACGCATTTGTGACTAGTGTTCTCTTTAACTGCAACGTGTTGTGGTTTGGGAGAGAAATTCTGTGCTCACCCTGTTCACGTGCATCCTGAGGAAGCTCTGACGGCACCACACAGCCTCTGATACACACTGAGAAAGCCAGTGCTAGGATGTGCCTGTCAGCAGGAAGAGCTGTGAGCGTCTACATCCACATGTAGACATATCTGTACACGTTCATTCGCATACACACATCCATATATATACATGCCTTTACACACATCTGCACACACGTCTGTATACACACTACACACATCTACATATGGACACATCCATATACACACACATCACTGTACACACACATCCAAATCCACGTATTCATACACACCCATCTGTGTATTTCCATATATCTGTATACATACACATCTGCACACATCCATGTACAGATACATCTGTACACAGATGCACACACATTCGTACACACACATCTGCACGCACGTCGGTAGGGAAACACAGCATTAAGTAGTGGCGGTCTGGTAATAGCGAGTATTGTTTTGACACCTTTTGGGTGAACTGACCGGCTAGTGGCTATCAGAGGGGTGTGTCCGCAGGTTGGTGGGGCCATCAAACATGGTATTTGTAGTTGCTCATGGCTTTTCTAGAGGATCTCCCATGTGGGGCCTTGGAGTGTAGTGAGCTGTCCCCGTGGCCCACCTGCCAGTGTCTGTACCAGTGAGCAACAAAGTTCTGCCTTCACGGGCCTCAAGGACTTTGGATTGTACTGTAAGAAACGCTAGAGTGTCATTCGACGTGTCTGGTCACCACGTGGAGATCAGTTGCCAGCGGCGGGATGGGAGCTGGGAGAGCCGGGAGGATGTTGCAGTGAGACAGGCTCGATAACCAGCGCTGGTGCTGGTGCGCAGTGGAGGTGGCAGATGGGGTTGTTTCTAGTCACATTCCGTAGCGATAGTCGACTGAGTTCCTGATGGCTCCAACGAGGGGGTTGTCAAGGAGAGAAGAGGAGTCCTTTGTATTTATGTCTGAGTTTGTAACACAGGTTTCTAATTTTGAGAAATCCAGAGTTTAAAAAATTGGGGAAGGGCTGGGCATAGTGGTTAACACCTGTAATCCCAGCACTTTGGGAGTCCAAGGTGGGCGGATCACCTGGGCTCGGGAGTTTGAGACCAGCCTCGCCAAAATGGTGAAACCCCGTCTCTACTAAAAATACAAAAAATTAGCTGGGCATGGTGGCGCGTGCCTGTAAACCCAGCTACTCGGGAGGCTGAGGCAGGAGAATTGCTTGAACCCAGAAGGCGGAGGTTGCAGTGAGCCGAGATCATGCCATTGCACTCCAGTCTGGGTAACAACAGCAAAACTCCGTCTCAAAAAAGAAGAATAAATCAAACGGAATGAAAGAGGTAAAGATAATAGTCAATAAAAAAGGGGCCAGGCAAGTGGTGCATACCTTAGAGGCCAAGCTGGCAGATTGCTTGAGCTCAGAAGTTTGAGACCAGCCTAGGCAACATGGCGAAACCTTATTTCTTTTTCTTTATTTTTTTGAGATGGAGTCTTGCTCTGTCACCCAGGATGGAGTGCAGTGGTGCGATCTTGGCTCACTGCAACCTCTGTCTCCTGGGTTCAAGCTATTCTCCTGCCTCAGCCTCCTGAGTAGCTGGGATTCCAGGCCGGTGCCACCATGCCTGGCTAATTTTTGTATTTTTTTAGTAGAGACAGGGTTTCACTAGTGAAACCTTATTTCTACAAAACAAAAGCCTGGCATTGTGGTGCATGCCTGTAGTCCCACCGACTTTGGGGGCTGAGGCAGGAGAATTGCTTGAGCCTGGGAATTTGAAGCTTCAGTGAGCTGTGTTAATGCCACTGTGGTGTGGTCGTAGCTCACTGCAGCTTCCAAGTCCTGGGCTCAAGGGAGTGTGAGCTAGGACTGTAAGCAGGCCCTACCATGCCCAGCTAATTTTTATCTTTCTTTTGTTGAGGTGGGGGTTCTCAATTTGTTGTCCAGACTGGTCTCAAACCGGTGGCCACAAGAGAGCCATCGTGACCTCTCAAAGTGCTGAGATTACAGGTGTGAGCCACCATGCCTGGTGCAAAAATGGTTCTTTGAAATTGATCAATCTCTAGTTAGTCAAGAATAAAAGGAGAGAAGAGAATTTGCCACTATGAGGAATAAAGAGAGGACATTTCTACAGATCCTGCAGACATTAAAATGGCATTACATGTAACTTTATGCTAATACATTTGGCAGCTTAGAGGAAATAGACAAATTTCTTCAAAGACACAAACTATCAAATCTCTCAGGTTACTCAGGAAGAAAGGTAATCTGAATAGCCCTACATCTGTTAAAGAAAGTGAATTTATAGTTTGAAAACCTTCTTACAAGGAAGCGTTATATCTAGTTGTCTTTACTGGTGAATTTTGGCAAATATTTAGGGAACAAATAGAAACAATTCTGTGCAAACATTTGCTGAAAAATAAGAACACACTCCAATTCATTTTATTAGGCTAGCGTTATCTGCATGCAGATACTATGAAAAGAAAACACAGATCAATATCCCTCATAAATAAAACAAAAACGCTTAACAAAATATTAGCAAAATGTAATTTAGCAGCCAGGCGAGCTCACGCCTGTAATCCCAGCACTTTGGGAGGGTGAAGCAGGCAGACCGTGAGCTCAGGAGACCGAGAGCATCCTGTCTAACATGGTGAAACCCTGCTCTACTAAAAGTACAAAGAATTAGCCAGATGTGGTAGCATGTGCCTGCAGTCCCAGCTACTCAGGAGGCTGAGGTGGGAGAATTGCTTAAACCTGGCAGGCAGAGGTTGCAGTGAGCCAAGAGCATGCCACTGCACTTAAACCTAGGTGACGGAGCAAGGCTCTGGCTCAAAAAAAGATATATATATATCTCATATATATATATGAACTGTGGCATCTTTTTTAAAATTTAATTTAGCAATTTATGCAAATTGTAAGATGTCATAATCAAGTGGGGTTTGTATCAGGAATGCAAAATTTAGTAATCAAAAATTAATCTAATTGACAGACTAAAAAAAGAAAAGCCATATGATTCTTTCACTAGTTGCAGAAAAAGTGTATGATAGAATTAAACATCGTTTTATGATTTTTTAAAAAACCTCATCAAATTGGGAAAGAAGTAAACTTTTACAACCTGGTAAAGAAAATCTATGAAAAACCCATAGCTAACAGCTAAGATGAGGAACAGGGCAAGGATGTCTGCTGTCACCACTTTTAGTCCACATTTTACTGGAGATCCTAGCAAGTGTAAGGGAAAGGATATACCAGACATGCAGATTGGAAAGGAAGAGATACAGATGTTACAGACAACATTGATTGCAGAAAATCTTAAGGAATCTATATTGAAAAGCTATCACAATTAATAGGTGGGTTTAGCTAGGTTATAGGCTACAAGGACAATATACAACAATCAGTTTTATTTGTACATACGCATAAACAATTGGAAAATGGAAAAAATGCCATATATAACAGCATCAAAAAACAGGAACTACTTCAGGCTAAATTTAACACAGTATGTATAAGACCTAGACACTTAAAGTTCACAACATTGCTAAGATAAATAAGATCCAGTTATTTGGGAGACAGTTCTCCAGCTACACCACCACTCTTACACATTAGTGGGACTTGTCACACCGGTGGGCTTTTCTTGAAGCCACCGTGTGGTCACTGCCCTTTGGATTTGTTTGCGTTTGATGGCAGCTTATATTTAGCCCATTGGAAACTCAGGGTTTCTATTCTTCCTTCTGGGCTTTTCGTCTTTTCCCTTCTGGCTGCTGAAGCGATTGTGCCGAACAAGGTGAAAAGTCCACCTTCACAGGCAGTAAGATATATAGATAAGTGACACCATCACCCTGTTTCAGATGTTACCATGTCTAGGTGTGTTAGGGGTGATTTGAGACCACACAACCTTGTGCCACAAAGTGGAATTCCTGGGCCGGGGGAGGCATTTGATTGCCACGTTATGATCTTCTCAATGAGTGTAAAGGCAGTCTCGTTTCATTTTGGATTCTTTCTTCTGTTGATATCTTATAAGGGGACTTTGAATTTCCAAGCATATAATAATTTTTGGTTAGCTTTTAATCATTGACTTCTAACACAATTCTGTGACCAGAAACCTGCTCTGTGATTGGATTTGTCTGAAATATATTGAGATTTGCTTGACAAACAAAATAAGTCGGGTTAATTTTTGTAAATGTACCTCACATGCTTAAAACTAGCGTAGCTCCAACATCCGTTCCTGAGATACAGGATGATGGATGATGGCTGCATGGATGTGATGGAGGTGCTTTACCATTGGGACCTTCCAAATCCTTCTGATGTTTTGTTGCTTAGAATATGAATGGCTGAGAGGGGGCTGTAGAGCCTCCCAATCTGCTTGTGTGTGAGGTTCTTCCTGCCATCCTGCCATCATTTGTTTCTTATATTTTGCAGCCAAGACTGACCATGAGAAACCCTGGAAGCTCAGGAAGGAAGGAGCCACCCAGGAGCAGGGACAGGGAGCTGGCGGGGAAGGCCAGAAATCAGGTCTGTGAAGGTTCCAGAGAGGACCTGTCCTTGGGAGTCATGTTTGGGGCTGAGATGGGGGAGGGGCATTGGAGGACACAGGTGCTCCGTGGAATGTCCACTGTGAGGTAGCACGTTCCGGGGCCAGGGATTGGTGGAGAGGGAGTATAAAGCATGAGGGTTGCTTAGGCAGTGCCCAAACAGGAGAAGTTTTGGTGGAAACCAGAGCCCTGGTCTCCGTCTAATTGCTCCTGAGCCTCCAGCTTTCTTACCTGATAGACTTTCTCCCTGACTTGTAGTTGAACCTCCCACTCGCACTTGAAGACTTAGTTTCGACCCGATCCTTTCCTAGACTACTTTCTCCTCCCCCTCCTCCAGGTGCCCAACATCCCCCATTCCCCTCCCTCCCCTTTCTTCCCATCCCCCTCCCCAAGTCAGATCCTGCCCCATCCCCATTCCCTTCCCTCCCTCAGCCCTAAGCCACCCCCACCTCTGTCCTGGCCGCCTCAGGGCGCCCTGAGAGGACCAGGACATGCGGGTGCCCTGGCTGCTCTTTTGGCTCGTCCTGCTGGGGTTTCCCAGCCATCAATTCACCCCTGTGAGTAGACGCTGGGCCCTCGGGGTTTCTTCCTTGTTATTGGGCTGTGTCACGTGGCATATTACACAGTGCAGGCCTGTAATTTAGCGCTTTGAGGGGTTAAGGTGTGCAGATCACCTGAGTCCAGGAGTTCAAGCCTGGGCATCATAGCCAAACCCCTTCTCTACAAAAGATTCCAAAAATGACTAGTCGGATGCCTACTGCACTCTTGTCTCAAACAAAACCAAAACAAAGTGAAATGTCATTTGAGTTTCGTGTCATCTGGTTTGATGACTTTTAGGAACTTCTGTGTCATTCGTGTTTTCTGCTCTTGGGGGCTGCCTCTAGGGAGTGTGTCCAGTCAGTGTGATGGGAGCTGAGAAGCCCATCAGATGGAGAGGAAAGGGCTGCACCTGCTGGGAGGTTTGCAATGCGGGAGTCACTGGGAGTGATGTGACCAGGATGTGAGTGAGGACTGTCCTTGGTTTTGTGAAATGTGTTTGGTGCAGATCATTGATTGACCCAAAGGAGAAAGGCTCTTAAAGTCCTTATGTTATTTAAATATAAAGAAATGACAGGCCTGGTGTGGTGGGTCACACCTGTAACTGGGAGGCTGAGGCTGGCGGATCAGTTGAGGTCAGGAGTTTCAGACCAGCCTGACCAACATGGTGAAATGCTGTCTCTACTAAAAATATAAGAATCAGTCAGGTGTGGTGGCAGGTGCCTATAATACCAGCTACTCAGGAGGCTGAGGCAGGAGAATGGTTTAAACCCAGGTGACGGAGGTTGCAGTGAGCCGAGATTGCACCACTGCACTCTAGCCTGGGCGACTGAGTGGGACACTGTCTCAAAAAAAAAATTTGTTTTCTTTTTGTAATTTTTGTTTTTGTTTTGTTTGTTTTTTTTGAGACAAAGTCTCCCTTTTGTCTCCCAGGCTGGAGTGCAATAGTGCAATATTGGCTCACTGCAACCTCTGCCTCCCTGGTTCCAGCGATTCTTCTGCCTCAGCCTCCTGTGTAGCTGGGATTCCAGGCACCCACCACCATACCTGACTAATTTTTGTATGTTTGGTAGAGATGAGGTTTCACCATTTTGGCCATACTGGTCTGGAACTCCTGACCTCAGGTGATCCCCTCGCCTCACTCTCCGAGAGTGCTGGGATTACAGGCATGAGCCACTGCGCCTGGCCTTTTTGTGATATTTTTTTAGACCATCAGCTATTGTTAGGGTTAGTGTATTTTATGTGTGGCCTAAGACAAGTTTCCTCCTTTTAATATTGCCCAGGAAGCAAAAAATTTGGATATCCCTGCTTTACGTCAAGAAAAACAAAGACACTGTATCTTTAGAATGCCTAAACACACTACCAGCCATGCAAATAACATGAGACAGGTAACTTTCAATGTTTTTTGAAGCAGTGGAATCCCCTGGTGATATCTGAGGGGTGTGGTTACCTCTTGGAGGAGGTTGATGGTTTGTAAAGATTATTGTTTTTTGCTGAAATATTGTGAATGTCACTGACCTTTTCATGATTTCAACTGTTATTATTGCAGGCCATCAGTTTCCCACCTGATTATCTGTATCCTTGGCATGGCTTTCTTGGCGTTCTGTGGATGCTTTTAACTATTGTGTTTCTGGGAGTTTCTACCGTTGGCCTTTTCCTCCGAAAAATTACCTTCTGTGTGAGTATACTAACTTCCTGTAGAGATATACTTGTAATCACACATAAGAAGAAATTATTTAAAACAATTCATGGTTCTGGACTTCATTATGAATATTGGGTTTTACCAAAAACATCAGGGAAATGATTTATTAGCATAAGAATTATGCTAATTATGGTGTGAAGGCTTTGTTTTTCTTTCCTTAGAGAAAAGTAACAACAATAGCATTTTAGAATGGGAGCTGTAAGTGCTGAGGAGAGCAGAGATTTTCCGGCAATGTCTTCATGGCTCAATAAAGCAGTACCTGAGATCTGCTTTAAGAAAAGAAGCCTTTATTTGCACTTTTTGGAACTTCCTTCGTTCTTTTTGCTCATTTAAATTGTTTATCATGAACTAGATAACTCCTTTAGTAAGCTAAATTTCTATGTAATCTTACTCCTCTAACATTTGAAGTGTGACCCTCAAACTTTCCGGTTGATTTCTTTCTTTCTTTTCTTTCCTTTTCTTTTTGAAAACCTCACTCTGTCACCCAGGCTGAAGTGCAGTGGTGCAGTTTTTGCTCACTGCAACCTCCGCCTCCTAAGTTCAAGCAATTCTCCTGCCTCGGAGTCCCAAGTGGCTGGGATTACATGTGCCTGCCACCATGCCTGACAAATGTTTCCTTTTGTGTTTTTAGTAGAGACAGAGTTTCACCATGTTGGTCAGGCTTGTCTGTAACTCTTGACCTCAGGTGATCTGCCCACCTCAGCCTTCCAAAGTTCCGGGATTAGAAGTGTGAGCCACCTCACCCGACCCCCATTTAATTCCTACAGCGCTTACCTTTTCTCATGACTGTTAGTCTCTTTATGTTCATTTCCGTTCATAAATATTGGCAATGCCTGGTGAGATGTGGAGGTTAGATTCACTATGAATCCACAGGATTTTAAATACCCCGACAGCTGAAGAAAAGGAGCAGTGCTGCAACTGTCCTGGGCCTGTAGCTGTTTTTCCTCCACGGCTGTTTCTATTTGAATATGGAGTCAGTGCTCACATGATGGGTGATTTCCTCTGATGTGTACTGGGAACCCCTGATTTAAAGCTCATTTCCAGCTGGTTAGAGCCCGACTTGTCCACAGCCTGTTGAGAGTTAAGCAAACCCCTGGACCAGGACTCTGCAGTATCTTCCTCAAGGCTCAGGCCCAGAGGGCACCAGGGTCCTCTGATGCATCTGGTCAGTTAACCCTGTGCCTCTGGTAAGGGACCTGAGTGTGGCAAAGAGAGTGAGATGGCAGCAAAAGGCGTGGAGGGTTTCTTATTCTGCACAGAACATGCAAGCCAGATTTAGCTCCATTTCCTTCTCTTGCCCTTAGCAGATTCAGGACCTCATTCGGTTCCCATGAGGAACAGCAGCTGCGTCCCAAGTGAAATCACAGAGAAGACAAAGGTAAATGCTGGGGTCATTTTCACTCTGCCTGTATCAGGACACTGTAGTCTTTTCTTCCATCGTCCTCTCCTCGCCTGGCCTCTGCTCTGTAGGTTCTGTGATACCTTTTCTGTCTGGAATTTTTAGAGCAAAATCTTTCCCATAAGCTTTCTGGCTTCTTCAGTCCCAGCTAGTCATCTTGGGTGGCACCTCCAGAAGCCATAAATGCTTAGGGACTGAGGGCTGAAGCACTTTTACTGTTCTGTTTTCTGAAATAGCATGAGGAATGCCACTGACCTCCACTCTCGTAGGTCTCATGGCCCAGTGAATGCTGACTGATCTCTGTTAGTCAAGGTGTTGTGGGGTCTATTTCTGATTGAAGTGGGGTTTTCTCTTATCTTGTGTGTTTTTATCTATAAGGTAGGTGAGTAACATTTGAAATATCTGCTGTATTCTCAGAAGTGATGAAAGTGAAAACTCATTAATCCAGCATTAATATGTGCTTTGTGCAATTCTGAATGCTCTTCGTCAAGGTCAATTCTGTAGTTCATCACAGTCCCATTCCTGTTGGTAACTGTGTTGTACAAAACCGCCTTCACCCCCATTTGGTGGTGCCCCGATCTAACCTCTAAGTGTCAGAGTTTCTGTATTTGTAGTAAAAAATATGCCTCGATTGTGAGTTAGTGAAAGTGAATGTAACCTATTACCCACAGCGACAATTCCCAACCAAGGCCTTCCATGATGCGCAGCTCTGCTGGTTTTTGTGTGGCTTCCGCACCTTCAACAGCTGCCGAGTCCTGAGATTACACGTGATGGGAACTGTACACTAGAAATTAAACACGTTTCTAAAACTTGCTTTTTTCAGAATTTCCACCTCATTTTTCCCTGGACAAAAGTATTATTTCTGTCATAATGCACTTAAAATTTGTATTACCTGGGAGTTAAAAGAAATCTTCTGGCCATGCCTAACTGACTTGTGTATGTGGGATTGCTCTGACAGAAAACCCTCTCCCAGTTTCCCTGCTTCTCTTCAAGAATCCACATTTCCCCAGAGCCATCTGTGCTCATGGGGGGGACCCACATAGTGAAGAAGACCCTTTGTCAAGAAGGGAATCATAGGGAAAATGAGAGGGTCCTGCAGGGAGAGCTGGAATAGACTTCCACTCTGCCTCCTGCAAGCTCTGTGACCCTGGGCACGTGTTCTTCTTCCTCGGGGAGCCTCTGTTTTCTTAGATTTGGAGCGGGGTAGTCACGCTGACTTGCAGAGTTCTGAGAATCAGAGACAGAACATAAAAGGCCTGGAGAACATTCTCCTAAAAGAAGCTGTAACACATGTGTGGACAATGGGCTCTTCATGCCTCTCTTCTTCGCTATTTATCTGATGCCAAGAACATGCTCTGGTGATGGCGGTGAGGGAGGAATGAGGATGGACAGAGACACTCCTGTGTCTGAAACATGCTTCTTCCTTACTGCGCCATGACTCTGTCTTCCCTGGGGCAGGCCCCCAGCCTGCCTACATTTGCAGAGAGATGCAGTGGCATGCGGAGAAAACAGTTTGTCCCAACGACTCTTCTTCACTCCCCAGCTGTCAGTGGTACTTAGTGGAAGGGTGACTTCATGACACTGATGCTGCTGTTTTGAAACCTGGAGGATGGAAAGGTGCAGAAAACTATCAGCAGCAACATAAGTTGCAGCCTGTGTTGTTGGTGGTGGTTCTGTCTGTCAAATTAATACATGTCAAAACACTTCCTCCTTCTGCCTGCAGGTTAACATGGCTGCAGCACAGCGTCATCACTGCTCAGCATTGCCCTGCTCACCCTACCTC
Source organism: Callithrix jacchus (assembly GCF_049354715.1). Classification (NCBI taxonomy): domain Eukaryota; kingdom Metazoa; phylum Chordata; class Mammalia; order Primates; family Cebidae; genus Callithrix; species Callithrix jacchus. Next base: position 14,150,611 of record NC_133513.1, on the reverse strand, counting down.
ATGGCTGACCCTTCAGGACCACTGATGGCTTGCCCGCCACCTCCTCCGTCTGGGTGTTGCCTGGGAGCTCCACCATTTTCATCAGCTAAAGGTGTTCTGGGACCTCTGACAACTCCTCGACTCCAGTGTCCACTAGGACCTCTGCCAGCTTCGTCAGATGATGAGTTTTCGAGACCACGGACACCTACACCCGCATGTCTTCTGGCTGCTTTACCACCTTCTTCAGCCAATGATTTTCTGAGCCCATACACAATTCCACCTGAGTGTCTATGCACACCACTGCCAGCTTCGTCAGATGATGAGTTTTCGAGACCACAGACACCTACACCCGAATGTCTTCTGGCTGCTTTACCAGCTTCTTCAGCCAATGATCTTCTGAGTCTGCACGCAACTCCACTCAAATGTCTACAGACACCTCTACCACTGTCTACAGATGATGATCTTTGAAAACCACGGACAGCAACACTCAAGTGTCTTCTGCCACCTGTTCCACCTCTCCAGATGATGATACTTCAAGAACACAGACACCACCACTTGAATGCCTTCCGGCATGTATACCACCTTCTCCAGATGATCATCTTTGAAAACCACAGACACCACCACTCAAGTGTCTTCTGCCACCTGTACCACCTTCTCCAGATGATCATCTTTGGAGACCACAGACACCACCACTCAAGTGTCTTCTGCCACCTGTACCACCTTCTCCAGATGATCATCTTTGGAGACCACAGACACCACCACTCAAGTGTCTTCTGGCACCTGTACCACCTTCTCCAGATGATCATCTTTGGAGACCACAGACACCACCACTCAAGTGTCTTCTGGCACCTGTACCACCTTCTCCGGATGATCATCTTTGGAGACCACAGACACCACCACTCAAGTGTCTTCTGGCATCTCTACCACCTTCTCCAGATGATAATCTTTGGAGACCACAGACACCACCACTCAAGTGTCTTCTGGCATCTCTACCACCTTCTCCAGATGATAATCTTTGGAGACCACAGACACCACCACTCAAGTGTCTTCTGGCACCTCTACCACCTTCTCCAGATGATCATCTTTGGAGACCACAGACACCACCACTCAAGTGTCTTCTGGCACCTGTACCACCTTCTCCGGATGATCATCTTTGGAGACCACAGACACCACCACTCAAGTGTCTTCTGGCATCTCTACCACCTTCTCCAGATGATAATCTTTGGAGACCACAGACACCACCACTCAAGTGTCTTCTGGCATCTCTACCACCTTCTCCGGATGATCATCTTTGGAGACCACAGACACCACCACTCAAGTGTCTTCTGGCATCTCTACCACCTTTTCTGGATGATCATCTTTGGAGACCACAGACACCACCACTCAAGTGTCTTCTGGCACCTGTTCCACCTCTCCAGATGATGATACTTCAAGAACACAAACACCACCACTGGAGTGCCTTCCAGCATCTATACCACCTTCTTCGGATGATAATCTTTGGAGACCACAGACACCACCACTCAAGTGTCTTCTGGCATCTCTACCACCTTCTCCAGATGATAATCTTTGGAGACCACAGACACCACCACTCAAGTGTCTTCTGGCACCTCTACCACCTTCTCCAGATGATCATCTTTGGAGACCACAGACACCACCACTCAAGTGTCTTCTGGCACCTGTACCACCTTCTCCGGATGATCATCTTTGGAGACCACAGACACCACCACTCAAGTGTCTTCTGGCATCTCTACCACCTTCTCCAGATGATAATCTTTGGAGACCACAGACACCACCACTCAAGTGTCTTCTGGCATCTCTACCACCTTCTCCGGATGATCATCTTTGGAGACCACAGACACCACCACTCAAGTGTCTTCTGGCATCTCTACCACCTTTTCTGGATGATCATCTTTGGAGACCACAGACACCACCACTCAAGTGTCTTCTGGCACCTGTTCCACCTCTCCAGATGATGATACTTCAAGAACACAAACACCACCACTGGAGTGCCTTCCAGCATCTATACCACCTTCTTCGGATGATAATCTTTGGAGACCACAGACACCACCACTCAAGTGTCTTCTGCCACCTGTACCACCTTCTCCGGATGATCATCTTTGGAGACCACAGACGCCACCAATCAAGTGTCTTCTGGCATCTCTACCACCTTCTCTAGATGATCATCTTTGAAAATTACAGATGCCACGACTCAAGTGTTTTCTGGCATCTCTACCACCTTCTTTAGATGATCATCTTTGAAAACCACAGACGCCACCACTCGAGTATCTTCTGATACCTCTACCATCGTCTCCGGCTGATTATTTTCTGAGACGACACACAGCTTCCATCCATTGTCCTCTGGGACCTCAACCACTTTCTCCAACTGAAAATTTTTGAGATTACAGGTAGCTCCACTATTTGAGTGTCCCCTTGGACCTCACCCACCTATTTCAATAGAGTGTCTTCTGGTATCTCTTCACCTTCCTGATGATCTTCTGAGACCACAGACACCTCCACCTGAGTGTACTCTAGTTCCTCTCCCACCATCTTCAGCTGAAGATTTCCTAAGAAAATCTTCACGCGCACACCTCAACCTGAGTGTCCTCTGGTATCTCTACCACTCTCCAGCTGAAGATGTTCTGAGGCCTCGTACACCACCACTTGAGTGTTCTCTGATACCTCTGCCATCATCTCAAGCTGAAGACTTTCTGAGCCCACACACTCCTCCACCCGAGTGGAATCTGTTACCTTTACCATCTTCTACAGCTAATGACTTTCTGGCAGACCACAGGCAGCTCCACCACTTGAGCATTTCCTGGAACCTCAACTTCCTATTTCAGTCACGTGTCCTCTGGGACTTCAACCACCTACTTCACTCGAATGTCCTGTGTCACCTCAACCATCTTCTCCAAGTGCAGATTCTCTGAGACCACAGTCACCTCCTTCAGTCAAGTGCTCTCTGGTATCTCCACCATCTTCTCCAGCTGGTGATCTTCTGAAACCACAGACACCTCCAGCAATTGAGTGTCCTCTGAGACTTCCTTTATGTCTTCCAACTATTTGTTTTGTGGGACCTCTAGCACCTCCTCCAGCTGCACCTCCTGTGGGACCTTATCCACCTCATCCAGGTGTCTGTCCTGAGGTACCTCAACCACCTCATCCATCTGTCTGTCATGTGGGACCCCATCTACCTCATCCACCTGTGTATCCTGGAGGACCCCATCCACCTCATCCAGATGTCTGTCCTGGGGGACCCCATCCACCTCATCCACCTGTCTATCCTGGAGGACCCCATCCACCTCATCCAGATGTCTGTCCTGGGGGACCCCATCCACCTCATCCACCTGTCTGTCCTGGAGAGCCCCATCCACCTCATCCATCTGTCTGTCCTGGAGGACCCCATCTACCTCATCCAGGTGTCTGTCCTGGAGGACCCCATCCACCTCATCAATCTATCTGTCCTGGGGGACCCAATCCACCTCATCCACCTGTCTGTCCTGGAGAGCCCCATCCACCTCATTTATCTGTCTGTCCTGGAGGACCCCATCCACCTCATCCAGGTGTCTGTCCTGGAGGACCCCATCTGCCTCATCAATCTATCTGTCCCGGAGGACCCCATCCACCTCATCCATCTGTCTGTCCTGGGGGACCCCATCCACCTCATCCCTCTCTCTGTTCTGGGGGGCCCTATCCACCTCATCCAGCTCTCTTTCCTGGGGGACTTCATCTTCTTCCTCCAGCAGTGTGGCCTCTGGGACCTCAGCCTACTGTTCCATATAGTGGCTACTGGCACCTCTGCCACCTTCTCTACCTTGGTGGCCTCCCTTAGCTATCACCTTCACGTGAGTCTCCTCTAGGACCTAAAGAATCTCCTCATGACCTCTCAGCCCTCAGCCACCTCCTTCCTAGGTTTTCTCTCATACTTCGACCACCTCCTTCACTTGGCTGACCTGCTGTCTCAACCGACACTCAACCTTCACCTGACTGTCCCCTCGGACTTCACCCCCTCCTCTAGTCATGCGGCCTCTGAGACCTCGACCAACACCTCTAAATGCAGCACTTGATGTGTTGATTTGAACGGTATAAAGTAATTTGTAAAAAAATTCATCTCTTCTTTTTTGAGTGAATAGAAAGAAACGGCACAGATGGTCCTGCAGGGCTTTGCAGTACAAGGTGACACTGGCTGAGATCCTGGTCACTTTTCTCAGGTTTCTGAGAGTACACAGTCGGTTGCAGTATTTCCTCATCATGAGTTTGGCAGCAGGTATCTCTTGTAGATAAAGACACATTTTGTGTTTTTTGTGGGGACAAAGTCTCAGTGTGTCACCCAGGCTGGAGTGCAGTGGTGCAATCCTGGCTCAGTGCAGCCTCCGTCTCCAGGGTTCAGGTGATCCTCCCACCTTAGCCTTCAGAGCAGCAGCTGGGACTACAGTCACGCACCACCACCTTTGGCTTCTTTTTATTTTTTAAATTTTGAGATGGAGTCTCACTCTGTAGCCAGGCTGCAGTGCAGTGGCACCATCTTGGCTGACTGCAACCTCTGCCTCTTAGGTTCAAGCAGTTCTCCTGCCTCTGCCTCCCAAGTAGCTGGGGCCACAGGTGCATGTCCCCAATGCCCAACTAATTTTTTGTATTTTTAGCAGTGACAGCGTTTCACCATGTTGGCCAGGAGAGTCTTGATCTACTGATCTCTTGATCTGCTCGCCTTGCCCTCTGAAAGTGCTGGGATTACACACATGAGCCACAGTGCCCAGCCTTTTCTTTTTTTTTTTCTTTTTTTGAGATGGAATCTCGCTTTGCCACCAGGCTGGAGTACAGTGGTGCGATCTCAGATCTCAGCTCACTGCAGTCTCTGCCTCCCGGGTTCAAGTGATTCTTCTGCCTCAGCCTCCTGAGTAGCTGAGACTACAGGTGCATACCATCACACCTGGCTAATTTTTGTATTTTTAGTAGAGACAGGGTCTCACCATATTGGCCAGGCTGGTGTTTAATTCCTGACCTCAGGTGATCCACCCACCTCGGCCTCCCAAAGTGCTGGGATTACAGGTGTGAGCCACCATGCCTTCTCTCTCTCTCTCTCTCTCTCTCTCTCTCTCTTTTAAACTTTGTGTAGAGACTGTGTTTCACCGTGTTGCCCAGGCTGGTCTCAGACTTCTGGACTCATGCCATCTGCCAACTTAGGCCTTCCAAAGTGCTGAGATTACAGGCTTCAGCCACTAGCCCAGCCAGAGATTGTGTATAGAAGCCAGAAATAGCAGTTCTGCGGGTGTGCATCAAACCTGGGCCACATGGCCGACTCTGTGAGGGATGAGACCCGTCCCTGACTTGCAGGGCATCCTGTCTTTTCCAGCAGAGAGATCCACACTAAAGGGCACAGAGCTTGTGACCACCCACCCACAGTGGAAGCACAAGTGAAGGGACCCGGGGTGCAAAAGAAAGAGACCGAATCTCCTGGGAACAAGTAGGAGGCTGTGAAAGAGAAGGCTGGAGCTGGTTGGTTTTCACTTGGGGGTCTGTGTAACTCAGGTGGAGCTGGAAGGCTCCTGGCTGGGCAAGCAGTGTGAGCAGGAGCATGGAGGCTGCATGAGGGCCCCATAGAGCTGCCGCGGGAGAGCTCAGATGGCCTGGTGTGCACAGGGAATTATGCCTTCAGCACTTGCTCATTGCCCTCCTGCCCTTAGTCCATTATCTCTAGGAATGATGATTCTTTCCCTGGGTGTGTGAAGTCTCTGGATCAGGGTGAATGAATGCCTAGAGCTCTGGGAAATTTCACTTGGTTCTGTCAGGGGCCCTGTCTGCCCTACTGTTTGTGGTGCCGGGAGACTAACAGTGAGGATGGGTCTGGTTTAGTGGAGCTGCGCCTTGGTCTTGAGAATCAGGTCGACTATGGCGGGAAACTCAAAGCCAGTCCTGAGCTGTTCTGGCTTCATCTTCTCCCCAGCAACCTCTCTCTCCCCCTGCGACTCCCAGCTTTGCCTCTCCCAACCTTGGCATGTAGAATCCTCCCCCTTTGCTGTGTCCCTGCTGCCTGAGCCCAGACACCAATTCTCAGTGGGGCTCAGAGCCCCAGCTTTCTCAGAAATGAGCTGGGACTGATGTGGTTATGAGGTCATGGTGAGGACAAGGAGACCAAGCCCACAAGGAAAGCATCTTGCAAAATAGCTGCTAAAAGGGAGAAGCTCCTCCATCCCACTGGTTACATGAGAACATTCCCACTCAAGATCAGCATGAGATGTTCATTTAAGTTTATTAATGTTAGGGTGTGACAGCTCAGGCCCTGGGATTTCCAATCTCTGTTTCAAAAGATAAGGGATAGCCTCTGTTTCCAAGATTAAAATTCAGATTCTTACGAGATGAAGAGATTATAGGAATGCATACACACTGAAACTCTGAGACCTGTATCTGTGATCTGTAGATAATTATTCTTCATGACATACAGACACATATGCAGCCACACACAGAAGTGTTCAGTAGGGGCACAGGTATTTTATAGAAGACAAAATACATATTGGACAAAAAAGATCACATGGAAATAAACCAAAACAATTTTTTTTTTTTTTACTATAAAAATGCTTTAATAACTGTGTGTACAGCATGGGACATGGACAGGGAAAACCAAGTGCACACACAGAGGCAGAGGTCAGAGGACACACTGGAAGTGAATAAAGAGTTCACACCGCTCCCTGCTTTCCTCGGTGACTGGAGGCTTCAGGCCACCTCCTCCTCGAACTCACCCTCCTCCTCGGCCATGGTGTCCTGGTACTGTTGGTATTTGAACACCAGGTAATTCATGTTGCCCTTGGCCTGGGTGAACTCCATCTCATCCAGGCTCTTGCTCATGTAGCAGTGCAGGAAGGTCTTGTGTGGAAACATGGCTGTGAACTGCTCCGAGATGCGCTAGAACAGCTCCTGGATGGCCCTGCTGTTGCCAATGAAGGTGTTGGACATTTTTAGCTCTCGGGGTGGGATGTCACAGATAGCCATTTTCTCATTGTTGGGGATCCACTCAGCAAAGTAACCGCTGTTCTTGTTTTGGACATTAACCTCGTCCACCTCCTTCATGGACATGCAGTCCCTGAACACGGCAGCCACTGTCAGGTAGTGGCCATGGCAGGGTTGCAGGCTGCCATCATGTTCTTGGCATCCAACGTCTGCTGGGTGAGTTCCGGCACTGTCAGGGCCCCGGTATTGTTGGCTGCCCTGCTGGTCAGTGGGGAAAAAGTGGGCATGAAGACTTGCAGGCGGGGGAACGGGACCGTGTTCACTGCCAGCTTCTGCATGGGAGTGCAGGCAGGTGGTGACCCCACTCACGGTGGCAGACACCAGCTGGTTGAGGTCACCGCAGGTGGGTGTAGCAGCTTTAGGGTTCTGAAGCAGATGTCATAGAGAGCCTCGTTATCCATGCAGTAGGTCTCGTCTATGTTTCCTATGAGCTGTTGGATGGAGAGGGTGGCATTGTAGGGCTCCAGCACCGTGTCTGACACCTTGGGTGAGGGCACCACACTAAACGTGTTCATCATCCTGTCTGGGTACTCCTCCTGGATCCTGTTGTTGAGGAGGGAACCCATCCCAGACCCAGTCCCCCAACCCAGGCGGGCCTGGCCACTTTGCTGTTTTATTTTGTGCTTTTTAGTATACTTCTGGATTCAATATGCTCTTTCTTAATTTTATGTTCAGATACCTTTGAGTTAGCTACTACATACCTAACAAATGTTTTATTTTATGTTTAGACTCATAGAGGGCTGGGTGAAGTGGCTCACACCTATAATCCCAACATTTTGGGAGGCCAAGGTGGGTGGATCACCAGGTCAGGAAGTTTGAGACCAGCCTGACCAACATCATGCAACTGCGTCTCTATTAAAAATACAAAAATTAGCCAGGGATTGTGGCACACACTTGTAATCCCAGCTACTCAGGAGGCTGAGACAGGAGAATCGCTTCAACTGGGGAGGCAGAGGTTGCACTGAGCTGAGATCATGCCACTGCACTCCAGAGAAAGACTCTGTTTCAAAAATAAATAAATTAAATAAATCAATAGAGATGGGGTTTCACTATGTTGCTCAGGCTGGTCTCAAACTCCTGGGCTCAAGTGATTTTCTCATCTTGGCCACTGAAAATGCAGGGATTACAGCCTGAGCCACTGCACCCAGCCCAAATATTTTCTTTTTTTTTTTTCTGGAAATAGAGTCTTGCTCTTGTCACCCAGACTGGACTGCAGTGGCAAGATCTCAGCTCACTGCTACCTGCACCTCCTGGGTTCAAGCATTTCTCCTGCCTCAGCCTCCTGAGTAACTGGGATTACAGGCACGTGCCACCACACCCAGCTCATTTTTGTATTTTTAGCAGAGATGGGGTTTCACCATGTTGGTTAGGCTGCTCTCAAACTCCTGACCTTGTGATCCAAAAGAAGGAGAGGCTGGGCGAGGTGGCCACCTTGGCCTCCCAAAGTGCTGGGATTTCAGGCATGAGCCACCATGCCCAGCCATGATTCAGGATTTCTAACACGTTTTCTAGTCATTCCAGTGCTGCTGGTCTTTACACCATAATTTTGTAAGCAAGGATACTTAAAGTGAAAAAGTAATGTGGGCTTTTTTTATATCTGTTTTTTAAGACAGAGTCTTAATGTAGACCATACTTTTGTAAGCAAGGATACTACTTAAAGCTAAAAACGAATATGGTTTTCTTATTATTGTTGTTATTTCTGTTTTTTTGAGACAGGGTCTTACTCTGTTACCCAGCCAGAGTGTAGTGGTACAATCTTAGTTCACTGCAACTTGCGTCTCCCGGCTTCAAGTGATTCTCCAGCCTCAGCCTCCTGAGTAGCTGGGGTAATGAACCACAAGGCCGGGCTATTTTTTGTGTTTTTAGTAGAGACGGAGGTTTCACTATGTTGACCAGACTGGTCTCCAGCTCCCTACCTCAAGTGCTGGGATTACAGGTGTGAGCCACCTCGCCCAGCCTCTCCTTCTTTTAAAGAAATTGATTGCATAATAACATAGTCCTTAGAAGGAATTCTCTCTTACATTTCATATTAATGTTTCTCCTCTCAAATTAGGCTGCTAGCTTAAGTGCCCAGGCTACAAAGCTTGTTTCATTCTCATACACAAATAACATACATACAGTGCCTCAGTATTTTTCCCTGCCCTGACCTCAAATGCCATGTACGTGAGCTTGACTATGTTGCCATGTGCCCCCCAAAACCAGGGTGTGTACATTCTTTGTGATATTAGGAGTAATATCATCCTCTCACCTCGTGGATATTACAAACAATATCACAAGGCGGGTGTACTGCAATACTGGAAGTAATCATATCCTCTTTCCCCCTAAATATTATGACCCATATTACAGTGGAGTTTATACCCCCTGCCATATTGGAAGTTGTATCATCCTTTCCCACACTGGATAGGATGAAAAATATTACAGGGGAGTGTGCACCCCTTCCATATGCAGAGTAACGTCATCCTGTCCTCTGCTGGATATGATGAACAATATCACAGGGGGTTGTACACACAGGGTGTTTACGATATTGGGAAAAATGTCCTGTCATCCCCTGCATATTACAATTTCCCAGGAGGGTGTATGCCCTCTGCAATGTGGCAAGTGATGCCATCCTCTTGCCCCGTGAATATTATGAACAATATCGCAGAGGTGTGAACACGATATGGGAAGTAACATGGTTTTCTCCCTCCTGGATATTATGAACAATATTGCAGGGGGTGTACACCATATCACAATATGGGTGTATATTCCCATATTGCAGGGGTGTACACCCCCTGTGATATGAAAAGTAACATCATTCCCCCCCAATATTATGAACAATATCGCAGAGGTGTGAACACGATATGGGAAGTAACATCATTTTCTCCCTTCCTGGATATTATGAACAATATCGCAGAGGGGTGTACACGTTCTGTGATATGAGGAGTAACATTATTCTCTCCCCCACCGGATATTATGAACAATATCGCAGGAGGGCATACACCCCTGCAGTGTGTGGGGAACATCATCCTCTTTCCCCCCTAGATATTATGAACAATATTGCAGGGGGCTGTCCACAATCTGCGCTATTCGGACTAACATCATCCTCTCCCCACCGAATGTTACAAACAGTATCACAGGTTTGTCCACCCCTGCCATATGGGGAGTAACATCATCCTCTCCCCTCCTGGGTGTTATGAACAATACCGAAGGAGGGTGTACACCGCCCGTGATATGGGTAGTAATGTGATCCTCTTTTCCCTGGATGTTGTGGACAGTATCACAGGGGTGTGTACCCCCTGCGATATGGGGGTAATAGCCTCTCCCCGCCCCGCCGGATGTTACAAACAATATTGTAGGGGGGTGTACACCCACTGTAATATGAAAAGCAATATCCTCTCCCACCGTGGATATTATGAACAATATCACAAGGGTGTGTACATCCCCTGCGATATTGAGGAAAATGTCATAGTCTCTCTCCTTGGACATAAGGAACAATATCACAAGAAATTGTACACCCCTGCGATATTGGGAGGAACATCATCCTCTCCGTCCCTGGATATCATGAACAATATCACGGGGGGATGTACACTTTCTGTGATAGTAGAAGGAATATTATCCTCTCCCACCAATGTAATGAACAGTATCACAGGGAGATGTATGCCCAATGCGATATTGGAAAATGTATCCTCTCCTCCACTTAATGTTAAGAACAATATCACAGAGAATGTGGACATTATCTGCGATGTTAGGTGGGATATCATCCTCTCTCCCTGCCCCCGGATATTATGAACAATATCACAGAAGGGTGCACAGATTCTGTGATATGGGGAAGAATATCATCCTCTCCCCCCACCCCGATATCATGAATAATATCACAAGGAGGTGTACACCCCTTGCCATATTGGGAGGAATATCTCCTCCCCCTCTAAATATTACCAACAGTCTCACAGGGAAACGTGCGCTCCCTGCAATACTGGGAGGAATATCATCCTCTCCTTCTTTGGATATTATGAACAATTTCACAGGGAAATGTGTATTCCTGAGATACTGAGAGGAGTATCATCATCTCCCCTCCTGGATATTATGAAGACTATCACAGGTGGGTGTACACCTTCTGCAATATTGGGAGTAGAATCATCCTCTGCCCTTGAATATTACAAAAATGTCACAGAGGGTGTACACACAAAGTGCTTACAATATTGGGAATAATACCCCTTCTTGATGGTAGGAGCAATGTCATAGGGGTGGACACTTAAGATTGACAGTCATGTTATCCTCTCCCTGCATGGATATCATGAACAATATCACAGGAGGGTGCCCATTTCCTGAAATATTGGAAGGAATATTACCCTCTCCCACCTGGATATTACCAACAATATCACAGGGCATTGTTCCCCCTCCCCCCCGTGATATTGGGAAAAATGTTATCCTCTCCCCCCACTGGATATTAGGAACAATATCGCTGGGGGTGTACATCTCCTGCAGTATTGGGAGGAATATCATCCTCTCCCTTCCTGGATATTATGAACAGGATCCAAGAAGGGTGTGCACTCCCTGCGATATTGGGAGGAATATCATCTCCTCCTCCCCTCAATATTATGAACAATATCACTTGGGGGTGTACACTCCCTGTGACATTGGGAGGAATATTGTACTCTCCGTCCCTGAATACAACAAACAGTATCACAGGGGGGTGTACATGCCCTGCGATGTTGGGAGGAATAGCATCTTCCCTCCCGCTGGATATTATGAACAAGATCACAGACCTTTGAGTTCTCTCATCAGGAGAAACTGGAATTGCTGGGTCCAAAGTATTTGGGAAGTTTGGAGTGATTCTTGTTGCCGGGGGAAGAGGGAACTAAGGACGTGTCACTGAACCTTCAGGGGTTCCGGGATCCCCCACCCAGGTGCCTAGCGCGCCTCCCTCCCGCCCCTACCTGTTTTCACCCCTTGTGGCTCCACCCCCGCCGGGCAGCTGGACCTTGCCCGGGGCCTTCTGATCTCCGAGCTCCAATTTCAGCCGGAACTGCCCCGCCCCGCCCCTTCCCTGGCAGGAGCACAGAGGAGAATTCTGCTGGGACACTGACCTACAGACCGACGCTGGGACCCAGGACAACTGAGGTGCCGATGGGCGCGCCTGGCGAGCCCTGCGTGGGGCAGGAGGTGAGTGCCCCTCACATCGCGCCCCACTCCTTTTCTAGGCTTGGTTTGGCTGCAGATCTCTCGGGCTGCGATACTGGGGAGAGGAGACACCCCCAAATTCCTGTACCCGGAAGCAAGGAGACTTACTCCAGCCCCCTAACTGCACTGGTTGGACCCCTTTCACCAAGCCGGCCCCCGATACTCCAGCTCTGTTTAAGGGGCCACCAGACCGCCCAGCTTCTTCTAGGGGCTTATGGGGCACCCAAGCTCTCCTACCCGCAGAGAGCACTTACCTCTCTGGTTTATTTTCCCGTTGCTCTTAGCAAAGGATTCCAGGGAGTGGAGTTCATGGGGGGGTAGGGGTGGGGGTTGCAAGCTTCCAGCATTCTGAGGGCCATGGAGGTGAAGAATAGGCTGGTATGAATTGAGGGATTCTCTGTACCTAGCCTTGTGCCCAACATGGTGCCACACTGCTGCGAACTTTGCTGCTGCTAATCCATTTAATACAACTCATAGAGGTAGAGTCTCATCCCCCTTTTGCAGGGAAGGCAACTGAGGCACAGAGGTTAAAGTTTGCACAGCCAGTGGGTTGTGAAGCCTGGGAGAATAAAAAGACAGCGGAGAGAGAAGTGGAGAGGCCACGTCCACTAAACTTCAAATGTCCTCTAAGGTTAGATAGGGCCAGCAGAACTGCTGAGATAAAAACAACAGATGAAGCAGGGCGTGGTGGCTCATTGCCTGTAATCCCAGCACCTAGGAGGCTGAGTCAGGAGGATTGCTTGAGGCCTGGAGTTCCAGACCAGTGTGGGCAACGTAGTGAGACCTCTATCTCTACAAAACATAAAAAAAAAAAACAGACTTAGCCAGGCCACGTGAGTGGGTTTATGCCTGTAATCCCAGCACTCTGGGAAGCCAAGGTGGGAAGACTGATTGAGCCCAGGAGTTCAACGCTTTAGTGAGCTTTGATTGTGCCACTGCAGCCTGGGCAACAGAGTGAGACTCTGTCTCTAGAACATAAATTAAATTATAATAAAAATAAATCACATCAGGATCAGCAGTCGGACAAGCTTTGGGGTCAGATAAGCCTGGGTCACAGTCAGCTCTGCTACTTCCCATTCGTGTGGCCCTGAGGGTGGCAGTTCCCCTCTTGGTGCCTCAGTCTGCTGGTCTCTGAAATGGGGACAGTACAGCCTGTGTCCTAGAGTTGTTATAAGGATTAACTGACAGTCCATGCGATAATTACAGAGCCCAGGTCTCCTAGACCCCAGAGCCCAGCTCCCTGGGTTCAAATCCCAGCCCTTCCACTTCTCAGCTAGGTAAAGTCAGCCAAGCTACTCAACCACTCTGGTCCTCAGCTTCTTCATCTGCAAATCAGTATGATAATTGCATATACCTAGGGTTGATGTCAGGATGAAAGGAGTTGAGAATTATTAGGTATTCCAAAGAGTGCTTGGTACATTTCTGTGTAAATGTTAGAGATTCGAAAAGTCACCAGGCCCCCTGGGCAGGTGAGCTGGGTACCCCTGCCCTCTACATTCTTAAGAGTCCTCCTGGTGTTCCCTCAGGTCTGGAACCAGACAGAGCCTGAACCTGCTGCCACCAGTGTGCTGAGCCTGTGCTTCCTGAGAACAGCAGGAGTGTGGGTGCCACCCATGTACCTCTGGGTCCTCGGCCCCATCTACCTCCTCTTCATCCACCACCATGGCCGGGGCTACCTCCGGATGTCCGCACTCTTCAAAGCCAAGATGGTACCTGCCATCCCTGGGAGCCTGGAACCAGGCAATGGTGGTGGAAGCAGGGGACAGGCTGGAACCTGGTAGAGTCCTAAAGTAGACTCTTCCTATCAGGATGTAGGAGGGACTCTGTTAATCAAACAGAGCAATATTAGAGAGGCGTCAGAGGTCAGCTCGGTGGGACATAGTTCTCCCAAACAGATTTTGTAATTCCAAAAATCCATGCTTGCACCAACACATACACACGTTCCCATGTTCCCAGTTGATAATTACCATAACCTGGCATTTTCCAAAACGTACCATGTAGACTCTCGGATCCACAAGGTAATTTTAGGACCACATTAGGATGAGCCTTTTAAAAGTCATGCATTGCTTTTTCTGTTTCCCCACTGGCTGTGTTATAGAACAGTTTCGTGAGTGATACGTATTTATTTCAGTGCTGCGTAAGCACTGGCATTCCAGGTGTGAGCCTTTCTGCTCATCCATCTTCTTCTCCTCCATTCTTATAGGCTCTGAAGAATGTTCTTCAGAGTTCATTCCTTCTTCTGCCATTGTGTTAATGTTTGCATCATCACCCACCACCAACCCAGGGGTTGGCAAACGGAAGGAGCCGAGCATCGCATAGTACTTGAGGCTTTGCAGCCAGGCAGGCTTCCTTCCAAACTCAGCTCTGCCACTGCAGCGTGAGCGCAGTAGTCACAACCATAGACAACACTCATAACTGTGTTTCTTTCTTACTTTTTTTTTTTTTTTTTTTGAGATGGAGTTTCACTCTTGTCACCCAGGTTGGAGTGCAATGGCATGATCTTGGCTCACTGCAACCTCCACTTCATGGGTTCAAGTGATTCTCCTGCCTCAGCTTTCCAAGTAGCTGGGATTACAGGCGCCCAGCAGCACACCTCACTGTTTCTTTGTAATTTTAGTAGAGATGGGGTTTCACCATTTGGCCAGGCTAGTCTCCAACTCCTGACCTCAGGCGATCTGCCTGCCTCAGCCTCCCAAAGTGCTGGGATTACAGGTGTGAGCCACCACACCCAGCTAACTGTGTTTCAATAAAACTTTTTTGTAGTCACTGAAACTTGGATTTCATGTAATTTTCACCTGTCATGACATAGTCTGGTTTTTATTTTTCTTCAGTGATTGATAGTTTTCCAGCCTCTGCTTTAAACTGAGGTTCTTTGAGCAGCTCCTCCAATGCGCCTCAGCTCTGGCCTTCCCTCTGGTGTGTACGTGTTCTCTCACTTTCTTCCTTTCTTTCATTCAGCAGAGAAACCCATCTATATTAGAGAGACCCTAGAGACTTACTGGCCCAACAGACAGTTTCTGCTTGATTTCACAGCAGGGACTGAAAATAACTTGGAGAGAGGATAGTTCTGTACCCAGTGAGTACATTTCATCTCTTGCTGTTTCTTCACACCCACAGTCATCTCACATGTGCATGACTGGAGCACTCCGTGCATGGCGGAAAACATTCGGTTGGCTCAAGGCCTTGCTGTGCATTATTTACAAGACAGTTACACGTCAGGACTGACCTGCAATGCCCTTTACACATTGTTTACGTTGGCACATTGCTAGCTGGTGATATCGGTTTGTGACAGGGCCCCAGCTGGGATGTCCCAGAACCAGCTCCCAACTGAACATGTGGTCACCCACTCATTTTCTGTGACCTTTCTTATTGACCCCCAAGCTTGTCTAAGCCTGTCTCCCCAGGTGCTTGGGTTCGCCCTCATGGTCCTGTGTACCTCCACCGTGGCTGTCGCTCTTTGGAAAATCCAGCAGGGAAAGCCCGAGGCCCCCGAATTTCTCATTCACCCTACGGTGTGGCTCACCACGATGGTAAGGATGGCTTCCGTCCGGAGCCGGGCTTGCTCCCAGCTGCTGCTTTGCCTGGCATGGTGGAAAACGAGGGGAGGAGAAGAGGCTCCCCTGCCTCCTGCCCTCCCCTAAGGGGCCTGTCCTGACTTTCCCGTCCAGAGCTTCGCAGTGTTCCTGATTCACACCGAGAGGAAGAAGGGAGTCCAGTCATCTGGAGTGCTGTTTGGGTACTGGCTTCTCTGCTTTGTCTTGCCAGCTATCAGCGCCACCCAGCAGGCCTCTGGAGGGGTAAGTGGGGGCATGGGCCACCCTGGAAACCAAAATGCTGGCTCAGGCCCTGGGTCCCATCCTTCCTTCTCCTGTTTCCACATATGACTTATTCTCAACTCAGCGACACACACAAGCCAGTCACTTACACTCTAGAGACACAAAATCCACTCCCGCACCTGTAAGTACCCGTCATTCCATACATTTCTCATCAACACAGTTTCCTGTTGTCTTACACAGCCGAATCACATGCTCCACTTGCACACGGGGCACACAGTGCACTGATTCATACATCACACAAGCACATGCATGCATGCACACACACACAGCCTGGGCAGAGACACTCCTGTGTGCACACATTCCCCTACATGGACACCTCCCTCGTCTTATGTACTCACCCTCCCCTCATTCCTAGGCGTCTATGTTTACACACTCATTCTGCACACCCACCCCCACCCATATTTCTGTTGCCCAATCTGGGAAGCAGCTTTTTTTTTTTTTTTTTTTTTTTTTTGAGAGGCTCGCTCTGTCGCCCAGTTTGGAGTGCAGTGGCATGATCTCAGTTCACGGCAACCTCTGCCTCTTAGGTTCAAGTGATACTTTTGTCACAGCTTCCCATGTAGCTGGGATTACAGGTGTGTGCCACTACACCCAGCTAATATTTGTATTTTTAGTAGAGACGAGGTTTCACCATGTTGGCCAGGCTGGTCTTGAACTCCTGACCTCAGGTGATCCACCTGCCTCGGCCTCCCAAAGTGCTGGGATTACAGGTATGAGCCAATGTGCCCAGCTGGAAGCAGCATTTCTTTATTAGGAGACATGATGGGTCATTTTCTCTGTAAAGAGAAAAACAGGTAGTCTACACCAGCTTTTCTCAACCTCAGTTTTAGTAACGCTGTGGCCAGATGACTGTTTGTTGGGAGGACAGGGGTGTCCTGTTTGCTGGAGGGTGTGAAACAGCATCTCTGGCTTCCACCCATAGATGCCAGTAGCATGTCATCCAACTGCAGTAACCCAAAATGTCTCCCAATATTACCACATGTCCCTGGGGTGGGGAGGACAGAATCGCCCACCTCTTGAGGGTCACTGGCCTCAACAGTGCTTAGCCAAGGCTTTGGGGAGAGGGGTTATCTTGACACCAATGACCAGGCTGTAGCAGGTTGCAGATATTTTACTTTTATGGAGAAAAGGTCGTTCTTTGTTGACCAGGCTGATCTTGAACTCCTGTGTTTGAGCAATTCTCTGACCTCAGCCCCTAAAGTGCTAAGATTATGGGCGTGAGCCAGCACGTCTGGACTACAGATCATTTCTGGAGTCCAGTGGTTACTCCATCCTGCCCCTAAAGAAGAAGGTAGAGAAACATCATCCTGTCCTTAAGGACAAAGTTTTTATTTTTTGTTTGTTTGTTTATTTTATTTGTTTATTCTGAGAGGCTTGCTCTGTCGCCCAGGCTGGAGTGCAGTGGCATGATCTTGGCTCACTGCAACCTCCAACTCCCGGTTCAGGTGATTCTTGTGCCTCAGCCTCCCAAGTAGCTGGGATTACAGGAGTGTGCCACCACGCCCAGTTGATTTTTGTATTTTTAGTACAGACAGGGTTTTCCCATGTTGGCCAGGCTGGTCTCGAATGCCTGACTTCAAGTAATCCACCCGCCTTGGCCCCCCAAAGTGCTGGGATTGCAGGTATGAGCCACAGCGCCTGACCAAGGATAGCATTTTTAAAAGATTAACCGTTGTAACTAAGAGGAAATTCCACAGGTTATTCAGTAATTTCTGCAAGGCTGGGCTCCCACAGTTGACCTAAGTCAGCTTTCTGGGACACAGCATAGAAACAATAATACTGGGACCATTTACAGTCTGGGGTTCCAAGCATGTGGCAGGCACTTACACGCCTGTCCCATGGATTCTCACAGCAGGGCACAGTGATGGATTTTTTTTCTTTTTTTAAATAGAGATAAAGTCTTACTATGTTCCCAAGGCTGGTCTCAAACTCCAGGACTCAAGTGATCTTTCCGCCTCAGCCTCCCAAAGTGCTGGGATTACAGGCTTGAGCCAATGTGCCCAGCCAGTGATGGATTCTAACAGTTCATTTTACAGAGGACAGAAACTAAGGCAAGGAGAAGGGAATGACGGCCTCAGGGCCACACAGCTGGGGAGTGCAGAGCCCAAGGTCATCTCAGACAAATGTGGAACAAGCTTTCTTATAGAAAGTAGGGAAGACAGTGTCAGTTTAGGGAATATGGGCCATATTGTCATTGGAATATCCAATGATCTCCTATCTGCCAAAAAAAAAAAAAAACAAAACACCAAAAAAACCTAAAAGAGTAAAAAATCCAGTAGAGGAACTGCTATTTGAAACTAGGGCTCTGGGCTGAACACAGTGGCTCACACCTGTAATCCTAGCACTTTGGGAGGCTGAGGTGGGTGGATCCGCTGAGGTCAGGAGTTAGAGACCAGCCTGGCCAACATGGTGAAACCCTATCTCTACTAAAAATACAAAAATTAGCCAGATTTTGTGGCATGTACCTGTAATCCTAGCTACTCAGGATGCTGAGGCAAGAGAACGGCTTGAACCCAGGAGGCAGAAGTTGCAGTGAGCTGAGATCATGCCACTCCACAACCAGCCTGGGTGACAGAGCAAGACTCTGTCTCAAAATATATATATATTTATATACACACATACAAATACACATATATAATACACCTAAAATTAAAAAATAAAGTCATGTATATATACATACATACCTAAAATTTAAAAATAAAAATGTTTTCAATTAAAAAAAGAAATACAATTAGAGTGTGTGTGAGCAGATGTCAGGGCAGCAGATGCAGAAGTCATCGCAATGTGGCAGTAGGAGCATCACCATTTAAACCAGATCATCTGTGTCCTTGAAACAAGGGGCCTCTCTGAGCCTTGGTTTCGCCAGGAGTCAAAGGAAGCAAGAAAACCCCAGCTACAACAAATACACAAAAATCAGCCAGGCATGGTGGTGTGCACCTGTAATCCCAACTACCCAGGAGGCTGAGGCAGAAGAATTGCTTGAACCCAGCAGACAGAGGTTGCAGTAAGCCAAGATCATGCCACTGACTACATTCCAGCCTGGGTGACAGAGCGCAACTCCACCCCCACCCCCACCTCCACCACAAAAAAGAAAAGAACATTAGGACCACTCGGAATGCCAGGGCTCTGCCTTTCAAATCCTCTTGCCCTGGTCCCCAGCATGGACACTGACCCCCGCATCAGAAACCTTTTCTCTCCTCTGAGAACCCTCCTCTGCCTCCATGCCTTACCTTCTGCTTTCTCTCCCACAGGGCTTCCAGAGTGACCCGGTCCGCTACCTGTCCACCTATCTGTGCTTGTCTCTAGTGGTGGCACAGTTTGTGCTGTCCTGCCTGGCGGATCAACCCCCCTTCTTCCCTGAGGACCCCCAGCAGTCTGTAAGTCACCAAGTTCCAACCTCATTCCTCTTCCATGTTGAGATCTCAGTCTTTAATTTTTTATTCATTTCTCCATTCAGCAGAATGTGAATTGCATTTCTAGTTGGGGCCAGGGTTGGCAGACCTTTTGTGTTCGGGGCAAGAGAAAATACTTTAGACTCTGTGAGCCATACGGTGATCTCTGCAGAAACTCCTCAACTCTGCGACTAAACACAAAAGCAGAATATGTCAACAAATTGCATGGCTGTGTTGCAATAAAACTTTATTTGCAGCAACAGGCAGTGGGCCAGATTTGGTCAGTTTGCTCACCCCCTCTATGCCTCAGCAAGCAAGGGCTTAAGGATCTATGTTGAACAAGCAGATAGAGTTCCTGTTCTCACGTAACTAGTGGTCAAGTAGAGGAGCTAGACTTGACTCACCTAATTAAACAAATATGTTTAAAATTGGCTGGGCGCAGTGGCTCATGCCTGTAATCCCAACACTTTGGGAGGCCAAGGCACATGGATCACCTGAGGTCGAGAGTTCAAGACCAGCCTGGCCAACACAGTAAAACCCTGTCTCTACTAAAATTACAAAAGTTAGCCCGGCATGGTGGCACCTGCCTGTAAGCCCAGCTACTTGGAAGGCTAAGGCAGGAGAATCACTTGAACCCTGGAGGTGGAGGTTGCAGTGAGCTGAGATTGCACCACTGCACTCCAGCCTGGGTGGCAAAGAGCAAAACTTCATCTCTAAAAAAAAAAAAGAAGAAGAAAGAAAATTACCCCTGGGGTAAGTGCTCTTTAGGAGAAATTCATGAGAGTTTTACAGCAGGTAACACTGAAGCAATCTGTGAAATCAAGAAATAAGTATTTTGAGGAAGAGACTGATCTGACATCATATAAACAGATGTTCAGATGGACTAGGTACAGTGGAGCATGCCTGTCATCTCAACACTTCGGGAGGCCGAGGAAGGAGGCTTGCTTGAGCCCAGGTGTTCTAGATCAGATCAGGCAATGCAGTGAGACCCCATCTCTACAGAACGTTTAAAAAATAACCAAGTGTGGGGGTGCATGCCTGTAGTCCCACTATAGAGTGGCTCTGTAGAGGCTGAGGCAGGAGGATTGCTTGAGTCCCAGAGGTAGAGGCTGCAGTGAGCTATGATCGCACCACTGCACTCCAGCCTGGGTAACAGAGCGAGACCCTATCTTAAAAACAAACAAAAAAAAATGCTCAAATGCTTAAGAAATATAGTTAAAACTATCATGGGAATCTTTCTTCACCTACCAGACTGTCAACAAAATTTAACAATTGATAAGCTATGATGGCAAAGACACGGTAAAATGGGCACCGTCATGCCTTACTGGTAAAGAGTACAGGCTGGTGTAATCTCCCTGGAGCACCTGACAAAATCGCAGCACAGGTTTCTCTCCACAGCATTTGCTGAGGGATATTGTCAAGAACCTCATTGTCTTCATTATGCAGGGGCCCTGCTTTGAGAAGCAAAGCAAAGGTTTGGTTTCAGTATAATCAGAGTTGTTCTTCTGAGCCACGGTTACCTCTTACTTTGCAGACACTGTCAGTCCTGCGGCCCAATCCCTTTTTGCCCTGCCTGCTGGGAAGCACCAAGCTCATTGGTGTGCACCTCTGGGAAGGAGACAGGGCAACCCAACGTGTACTTTCAGTACCAAATACACAGTCAGGGCCGGGTCACTGGCTCATGCCTGTAATCCCAGCACTTTGGGAGGCCAAAGTGGGCAGATGACGTGAGGTCAGGAGTTTGAGACTAGCCTGGCCAACATGGTGAAACCCTGTCTCTACTAAAAATACAAAATAATTAGCCAGGTGTGGTGGTACACACTTGTAATCCTAGCTCTTTGGAAGGCTGAGACAGGAGAATCACTTGAACCTGGGAGGCAGAGGTAGCAATGAGCCAAGATCACACCACTATACTCCAGCCTGAATGACAGAGCAAAATCCTGTCTCAAAAAAAACACAGTCAGTTCATCTTGTCTTCCTGCCCTTCCCACACACTCACCAGGGGATGTGAGACCAAGGCTTCCCCGTTCTCCACTTTTGTCTGTTGCAGAATCCCTGTCCAGAGGCGGGGGCATCCTTCCCCTCCAAAGCCATGTTCTGGTGGGTTTCTGGGTAAGTAAAGTCACAGGGAAGGGTTGGGGGTGCCTCACCCACCTGCATTTGCTGCACTGATTTCCACCCATGGCTCTTCCCCATAAGGCTCCCCCATGCTCACAAAGGCCAGCCAGGCTTTCTCCATCCCAGCCTCGGCGCTTTCTTCTTTTCTTCTCTGTGTCAGGGTCCACTGTCTACATCCTGTTCCTACTCAGTCACCGGAGTGAGATCTGGATTCAAATTCTGCCTCTGCCTCTTAGCAGGCCATGTCACAAGCCCTGGAGTCTCAGTTTTCCCCTCTGTAAAATGGGGATAACTCAACCTTCATGACTGGGAGAGTGCTTAGTGCTGGCACACAGCAGGTGCTTAATAGAAATAGAATTGTCTCCACTACTTGGCTTCAGTCATTCCACCAGCATTTAATAAGCACCTACTATGTGCTAAGCACCAGGGGCAAGGAGATAAAGGAGCAAGTGTCTACTTCCTAGAGGGTTCCAGGCAGATGGAGGAAACAGCTGCCTCTCCATGGCCAGCTCAGCAGGCACTTGAGGATGTGCTCCCTCCTGACCACACTGCATCCAGACCTCAGCACAAGACCTGTGGAGCTCAGTCCTGGCCCTATCACTTCTAGCTGTGTAGCTTTGGGCAAGCTACTTAACCTCTCTGTGCCTTAGTCTCCATTCCTTCAAAATGGGATTAATAAAGCACCTACCTCATAGAGTTGTGAAGATGAAATAGGATAAATTCTGTAAAGCACTTAGAGCAGGGCCTGGAACAGGCGCTCTAGCTCATGCCCATAATCCCAGCACTTTGGGAGGCCGAGGTGGGAGGATCACGAGGTCAAGAGATCAAGACCATGCTGGTCAACATGGTGAAACCCCATCTCTACTAAGAATACACTTAGCTGGGTGTGGTGGTGATGACCTACAGTCCAAGCTACTCGGGGGGCCAAGGCAGGAGAATCACTTGCACCCAGGAGTCAGTGGTTGTAATGAGCCAAGATGGTGCCACTGCACTCCAGCCTGGTGACAAAGCAAGACTGTGTCAAAAAAAAAAAAAAAAAAAGGAGGGGGGGCCTGGCACATAATGAGTGTAAGTGGTTATTATTTTTAAATATTTATTTATTTATTTTGAGACCGAGTTTTATTCTTATCGCCCAGGCTAGAGTGCAATAATGCAATCTCAGCTCACTGCAACCTGCACCTCCCAGGTTCAAGCAATTCTCCTATTCTCCTGCTTCAGCCTCCCAAGTACCTGGGATTATAGGCTTACACCACCACGCCCGGCTAGTTTGGTGTTTTTAGTAGAGGTGGGGTTTCTCCATATTGGTCAGGCTGGTCTTGAACTTCTGACCTCAGGTGATCCATCACCGTGGCCTCCCAAAGTGCTGGGATTACAGCATGAGCCACCACCCCCGGCCTGTTCTTCTTCTTCTTCTTCTTTTTTTTTTTTTTTTTTGAGACAGTTTCACTCTTGTTGCCCAGGCTGCAGTACAATGGCATGACCTCCCAAAGTGCTGGGATTACAGCATGAACCACTGCACCCGGCCTACGTGTTACTAAATAAATGAAAAATATCAGGCTTTGGATGTGTGGAATTGGCAGAAACGTTTTCTAAACAGCCCTACTGGGGGGTCCAGCCCTTGCTTCCCAAACTTAAGCATTTATGGACCACTCTTCATGCTTTTTGTCCTACTGGGGCAAAAATTAAATTGAATCACTTTTTTAACTCTAATAAACTGTTTCTAAAAAGAAACTTTCTGTAACTGCCAAAATAGGAAAACTCTGTAGTATCACTTACCATATAGGAGAATTCCAAAAATAATTCCAGGGAAAATCAAGCCATGTTAATAATTTCTATGTCCAAACAGTTGCTTCCCAAGTTGGCTCTGCATTAGAAAAGGGAATTTGGTGGCTAGGCACAGTGGCTCATGCCTGTAATCCCAGCACCTTGGGAGGCTGAGGCAGGTGGATCACCTGAGGTCAGGAGCTCGAGACCAGCCTAACCAACATGGTGAAACCCCGTCTCTACTAAAACTATAAAAATTAGCATGGTGTAGTGGTGGGTACCTGTAATCTCAGCCACTCAGGAGGCTGAGGCAGGGAAATCACTTGAACCTGGGAGGCAGAGGCTGCAGAGAGCAGAGATCACACCAATGCACTCCAGCCTGGGCGACAGAGTGAGACTCTATCTCAAAAAATTTTTTAAAAGTAGAAAAGGGAACTTCGTGGGGCTCAGAGAAGAGTCAGAGACCAGAACCAGGCAAGGCATTCTGGCTGGTGTCATCAGAAAGATTAAAGAGACCTGAGACCAGGTGCGGTGGCTCACACCCGTAATCCCAGCACTTTGGAAGGCCAAGGCAGACAGTTCCCTTGAGGCCAGGACTTCAAGGTCAGCCTAACCAACATGGCAAAATCCCGTCTCTACTATAAACACAAAAATTAGCTGGGCGTGGTGGCATACACCTGTAGTCCCAGCACTTTGGGAGGCTGAGATGGGAGGATTGCTTGAGGCCAGTAGGTTGAGATCAGCCTGGCCAACATGGTGATACACCATCTCTACTAAAACACAAAAATTAGTCAGGCATGATGGTAGGTACCTGTAATTTCAACTACTCGGGAGGCCGAGGCATGGGAATCACTTAAACCAGGGAGGTGGAGGTTGCAGTGAGCCCAGATTGCAACACTGCCCTCCAGCCTGGGCAACAGAGCAAGACTCTGCCTTAAAAATAACAATAATAGTAAAATAAAGCTGAGGAAGGAATTCGGGTTTCTTCTACAATGAGTTTTGGATGCTGGACTTAGGACTCCCAGGGAAATGTCTGTTTCCCTTGCCAAGGGATGTCCCTTGCTGTAGTCACTTAATCTCTCTGTACTTCTATTTCCTTCCCCATTTGTAAAACACATCTGTAATAATATACATTTATCCAATTATAAACTATCAATTTACAGGCTGGGTGTGGTGGCTCATGCTTGTAATCCCAGCACTTTGGGAGGCTGAGATGGGTGGATCACCTGAGGCCAGGAGTTCAAGACCAGCCTGGCCAACATGGTGAACCCCGTCTCTACAAAAAATAAAAAAGTTAGCCAGGTGTGGTGGTGGGTGCCTGTAATTCCATCTACTCAGGAGGCTGAAGTGGGAGAATCATTTGAACCCTGGAGGTGGAGGTTGCAGTAGCCAAGATCACGCCACTGCACTCCAGCCTGAGCAACAGAGCAAGAGTCCATCTCAAAAATGAAACAAACAGAAAACCACCCTGTGCGCTGATGTAAGAATTAATGAATGGGACCGTCTCTGTGAGCCAAGAAGTGCCCACAGATGTTAGGTGGGGTTAGTGAATTGCTGTCATTTTACCCAAGGGCCAGGAGGGGTACAGAGAGATAAAGTGACTTACTCAGGGGCACACAGCTGCTGGCCTGGCCAGGATCCTGCAGCAGTGAATGGCAGGAGGAGCTTGCCCTGATGCCCCTCTTTTGCAGGCTGGTCTGGAGAGGCTACAGGAAGCCACTGAGACCAAAAGATCTCTGGTCGCTTGGGCGTGAAAACTCCTCAGAAGAACTTGTTTCCCGGCTCGAAAAGGAGTGGATAAAGATCCGCAGTGTAGCCCGGAGGTAAGTGTATGGAGATCAAGAACTCACCTGACGCTCCGTCAGAAAATCTCATCCTCTGACCTCCAGTCTAGCCCCCCACACTACTCTCAGCTGCACTGCCACCCCCCACCCCAAATCTTGCCTTCCAGCTGATCCCACTAAGTAGTAACTGATCAGGCTCAAGATATGGTTCCTGCCAGAATGCCTTGCAGGTTGCTACAAATGGGAAACTCACAGCAGAAGACAGGCAGGAAACAGGAGAGGTATTTCAAGACCTGGGTGGAGGGTTGGGAGGTGATTCATATCATGCAGGCAGCTGCTCACTTACTACATAACTTGAGCAGTTCCTTTCCTGGGCCTCAGTTTTTTTTATCTGTTCAATGGGGATGTCATAGCCCCATATGAAGATGAAAAAAAAGTTGATTTTTGGAAAAGTATTTGCAAATTTCTTGAAAATAGGAGGTGCTCAAGCATTGTTAGTCATCCAGAGGTGTGAAGATCTTTGGAGTCACCCGATGTGTCCACTTCTATCCTCAGTGGCTTCTCTGGAAACTTCTCTGCAGCCCTTAGAGCCTGGGGAGCCTCATTTGAGAAGTTCTGGCCTAGAGAAATTAGCCTGAAACATAAGATTAGATAAAATTGGGTTAAATGCTGCCCGGCCATCGAATAGTGGTGGCCTGGACCCTTGGTGTTTCAGGAGACAGAACAGAAGTAATTTAGCTTTATGGGAAGAGGACCAAGGTTCCCCTGCATACTCTGGGATTTTGTGGTAGTTGTTGCAGATGGCTGAACCCCACACGTTAGGAGAGAGAGAGGAGAGAGACTGATACTATAGGCTCACATAGCTAAGAGGATCTATGGGGATGAGGGGACTCACTTGATGTCAGGGTTCCCTCGCTTCATCTCCCAGTCCAGCTGTTGTCTATGTGTTGGTCTCTCCATAGGCCTGTCCTGTCCCAGGCAAGTTCAGCAAACCTCAGCAGAATGAGAGGGCATCTCTCCTAACGGCCATATAGAGGATCCCAAGGAAGGCCTCTAATTGACCTGGCTCATGTCATGTGCCTGTCAGGAGCCAATCCCATGCTCAGGGACCTGGTTCCATGACTGGTGGTACCTTTTGAGCCACAGAAGTGGGTAGGGCCTGTTCCCACAAAGGAAGGGCATATGTTTCTCCAAACAGAATACGTAGCGTGAGTGCAAACATCCACGCTCTCTCGCCCGGGCATAGCTTGCTGGACCCCCCTCCACTTTTATCATTGTTGTTTGTTTTGTTTTTGAGACAGAGTCTCGCTCTGTCACGCAGGCTGGAGTGCAGTGGCGTGATCTCAGCTCACTGCAACCTCCACCTCCTGGGTTCAAGTGATTCTCCTGCTTCAGCCTTCTGTGTGGCTGGTACCACAGGTGTGCACCACCAGGCCCAACTAATTTTTGTATGTTTTTAGTAGAGACAGGGTTTTCCCAAGTTGGCCAGGCTGATCTTGAACTCCTGACCTCAGGTGATCTGCCTGCCTCTGCCTCTCAAAGTTCTGGGATTACAGGCATGAGCCACTGTGCCTGACTCACCCTCTACTTTTAAATGACTTTACAGAAGTGGCAGAATTCAGTCCACAGGGGCTCTGAAATGAGCCTCTGCCAACTCCTGGCACCCACAGCCAACATGAAAATTACAGGTCACCCGACACTAGAACTAAAAGATAGAAACATTCTCCAGAGCAGTTTGAGAATCCTCCCATAAACAATTGACAGAAAGAAAGGGGAACGACGGGGTTGTACAAAGACCAGCCTCCATCAGCTTCTGAGCCAACTGACTGCACCCAGAGAGAACTTTGGTTTTCTGTCTGAAATATTTTGCAACCACTGGGGGAAGGGAGAGGACGTCCTCCTGAGAGGTCACACAACAGCCACCTGCTGGTCAGGTCAGCTTCACAAGGTATGTTTGGTGCACATGGGCTTTGTGGTTGTTTATGTTGTTTTGTTTTTTAATAAGTTGTTAATATTTAAAAATTTAGAGAGATCACATACAAATCTGGTAATCAAGGCTGGGTGCAGTGGCTTATGCTTTGCCACTGGAGGTCGAGGTGGGCAAATCACACGAGGTCAGGAGTTCGATACCAGGCTGGCCAACATGGTAAAAGCCTGTCTCTACTAAAAACACAAAAATTAGCTGGGAGTGGTGGTGAGTGCTTGTAATCCCAGCTATTGGAAAGGCTGAGGCAGGAGAATTTCTTGAACCCGGAAGGTGGAGGTTGCAGTGAGCTGAGATCAGGCTAGTGCACTCCAGCCTGACTGACAGAGTGAGACTCGGTCTCAAAAATTAAATACAATACAAATACAAATAAATAAAAGTCTGGAATTCTGGTCTCTCTTAAAGTAGATCTGGCAACACTAGGCCACATCGTCACAGGCAGTAGGAGACGGGATTCGGGTGGAGTCTACAGCATTAAACAAGGTGTGCAGACTTCAGTGCATCCCCACCCCTCTCTCGCTCTCCTTCTTTCCTTCGTTTCTTCCTGCCTTCATTCCGTCTTTCTTTTTCTTTCTTTCCTCCCTCCCTCCCTTCCTCCCTTCTTTCCTTCCTGCCTTCTCTTTTTTTTTTCTTTTTTCTTTCCTCCTTCCTTCCTTCCTTCTCTCTGCTTCTGTCACCCAGGCTGGAGTGCAGTGGCACCATCTTGCCTCATTGCAAGCTCCGCCTCCCAGGTTCAAATGATTCTCCTGTCTAAGCTTCCCAAGTAGCTGGGACTACAAGCGCCTGCCACCAGGTTCAGCTAATTTTTGTATTCTTTACTAGAGGCAGGGTTTCTCCCTGTCTTAGGCTATCAGGCTACTCTCAAACTCCTGACCTCAGGCGATCCACCTGCTTTGGCCTCCCAAAGTGCTGGGATCACAGGTGTGAGCCGCCGTGCCCGGCCTCCACCACTCCCTTTTGTACCCCCCAACTCACACCTTGCCCATGTCACTCATGCGGACCCCCGCCTTGCCCCATGGTCATCTGTGAGTCCTGCACTAAATGGCCTTCAGTCCAGAGACCAGACATCAGACAGCAATCTGGACCTCTTCCTTGATGGGAGGTGAGACCTCCAGAAGAGGAGAACGCCTGCTATGGAGCCTGCAGGCTGAACACAGTGACTCTCCGGGCAAACAGTTCGAACAGAACTGAGCAAAACCTCCAGCCAGAAAGAAAACTTCCCAGTCAGCTCTTCCCTGACCCCATTTTACAGGTGGAAACACTAAGGCTCAGAGGAGAAGACAGAGCAGGCATTGGAACCATAGTCTCCTGGCTCCAAATCCAAGTTCTGTCCACCCAGCCAAGTTCCTTCCTTCTGCAAATGTTTATAACAGTCTGTGCTGGGCACTCTTGTTAGGCCCTTTTACACATATCACTCAGTCTGCTTTTCCCATTCATTTGACAAGTGTTTACTGAGCTCCTACTGTGTGTAGGAGCTGGACTCGATACTAGGGACATCTTGGTAGAAAACTCAGGCCAAGTCTACCCACCTGGGGTTCTAACAAGACAAAGAGAGGGTTGGCGCCGTGGGCAAGGCTGCGAAGGCAGTGAATGAAATGGGGGGGCCAGACAGGAAGGGAGGTCAGGGATGCTCTCTGCATGGAAGGGGCATCTTCTTGCCTTTGAGACCCAAATGCCAAAATACCTGTGGGCAGCAGGCTACACCCACTCAGTAACAGAGCTGAGCCACAACCCTCCATAGATGCCAAACCAAACACCAGATCAGGCCAGCAATGAGGGACAAAGACCTTGGCCTGGAAGGGTCTGGCCACCTGAGCTCACCAGAGGATTTTTCTTATGCTTCTTTTTTTTTTTTATTATGGTGGGGTTGGGGGTCCTTAGTGCACAAGAAACACTCTATGAGCCATAAGTCAAGATCTAGCCTCCAATCCCTGCTCTGCCCTTGCTGTGTGACCTTGAGTTGCTGTTACCACCTCTCAGAACCTCAGCTTCCTTCCCCTTCTGTAAAAATGGAGAGCCTAATATAGTATCCACATGGCAAGGGCTCCAGCAAAGTCAGCGAGCTCCATTATGTAACGAGCTGATCCCTGCATGTGGCCCCGGGTCACAGATGTGTAATGGGGCTCACACCCATAATTCCAGCACTTTGGGAGGCCGAGGCAGGTGGATCACCTGAGGTCAGGAGTTTAACAGCAACCTAGCCAACATAGTGAAATCTCGTCTCTACTAAAAAATACAAAAATTAGCTGGGCATGGTGATGTGCACCTGTAATCCCAGCTACTCTGAGAGGCTGAGGCAGAAGAATCGCTTGAACCCGGGAGGCGGAGGTTGCAGTGAGCTGAGATCGTGCCACTGCACTCCAGCCTGGGTGACAGCAGACAAGCGCGGGCAGCTTCAAACTCGTAAGATCCCCAGCCTCAGTGACAAGATTGAAACTCTATCTCAAAACAAAACAAAAAAAATACTGATAACCCAAGACCAACAACCAGCTAGCAGCAGCTGCATCGCCCCAGCCTCTCCTTTACGGTCCATGGCTTCTGACCTGCCCCTGACAGGCGCTTTCTCCTCCCCTATCTCCTCCTCTCCACCCCTCACTTTAGCTCTTCTCTTTGGCCCCTGGTTATGACCAAAGGCTGGGGATCTTAGGAGTCTGAGGCAGCCTGAGCTTCTGTCTGTGCTTTCACCCAGAGCCAGAGCACCAGGCCCCATGCACATCAGCTGTGATTCTCCACCAGTTCAAAACCACCTAAGGGCTGGCTGGTTGTGTGTGTGTTGGGGGCCGGGGGTTGCTGTTCTTCCTCCAGATTGACAACACAATAGATTGAAAAGTACATGGGAGGCCAGGCACAGTGGCTCATGCCTGCAATCCCAGAACTTTGGAAGGCTGAGGCAAGCGGATCACCTGAGGTCAGGATTTCAAAACCAGCCTGGCCGACATGGTGAAACCCCATCACCTAAACATACAAAAATTAGCTGGGCATGGTGGCCTTTGCCTGTAATCCCAGCTACTCAGGAGGCTGAGGTGGGAGAATCACTTGAAACCAGGAGGTGGAGGTTACAGTAAGCCAAGATCACACCACTGCACTCCCGCCTGGGCGACAGAGGGAGACTTTTCAAAAAGAAAAAAAGGTGCATGGGCCATGGAGGCAGAGAGCTGGAATCAAATCCCAGTTCTTTTACTTCTCAGCTGTGTGCCCTTGGACAAGTTCACTTCTTGGAGCCTCAGTTTTCTCATCTGTGAAATGGGAACAACACCTGGCTTGCCGGGGGTCTTAGGATGACTGAGTGCCTGGCATGTAGTAGGTGCTCAACAAGTGTGCTTTCCCATGGCCATCTAAGAGGCCTCAGGGCTGCCTTCCTGCCCTGCCCCCACAACTCCTGTGACTGCCTCTTAAGTGGGTACTCAGAGTGATAAGGAGGAACAGGTGAGGGAGCCAGGCTGGCTCCACACCCACCCACGTGCATTGTTGGGAAAACAAGCCTTTTCTGTGTGGTCCTGAACCAGGTGCCTGAGAGTATAAAATGGGACCCAGAGCCACTCTCTCTCCTTCCTTAAGGCACCCCAAGGCAACAGCGTTTGAAAAGGAAGGAGGCAGTGGCTTGGAAGCTCCAGAGACTGAGCCCTTCCTACCGCAAGAAGGAAGCCAGCGGGGCCCACTGCTGAGGGCCATCTGGCAGGTGTTCCATTCTACCTTCCTCCTGGGGACCCTCAGCCTCGTCATCAGTGATGTCTTCAGGTTCACTGTCCCCAAGCTGCTCAGGTGAGTCCAGACTTCAGGAGCTCTGCTAAGGCTCTTAATGGCATCCTTCCAGAGCCAAGGGGCTTCAGCTCTCCTGCCTCTGCCTATAGATTTGGTGCTCGGGACACTGGAGGGTGGTGAGAAGGATACTGAGGAAGGGAAATGATTAATGAGAAAGTGACTGTCTCCCAGCAGGGCAAATAAGCAAGCTCGTACCTGACTGCATCAATTAGCTTTTGCTGTAAAATGCCCAAAAGCGAGTGGCTTAAAACTGCAAGCATTCATTTATTTAGTTCATGGTAATGTGGGTCAGTAACATGGGCTGGGCTCGGCTGGGCAGTTTTCCTTTTCTTGGCTGGTTTTTGTCATGTACCTGCAGTTGTGTATCTGAACTGGGGTGGCAGTCTCTGTTCCATGTGGGTTCCCATCCTCCAAAAAGCTAGCTCAGACTTGCTCATGTGGCTGCTTGGGAGGGTTCTAAGAAACAGGCCAAAAGCTCCATTTTCTCTTGAGGCTCAGAGCCGGCATAGCTTTACCCCCAATCTACTCTGTTGGCCAAAGGTGGTTCTGTGGCCAGCCCAGATTCAAGTGGTGTCTGCTCAGCCGCCATAACAGAGCATCACAGACTGAGTAGCTCGAACAACAGAGATGGATTTTCTCCTGATTCTGGTGGCTGGAAGTTCCAGATCAGGTATCTGCAGGTTGGTTCCATCTGAAGCCTCTGCCCTTGGCGTGCAGTTGGCCACCTCCTCCCTGTGTCCTCATATGGTCTTTGAGCCCTGGTGTCTCCCTGTGTGTCTACATTTTCTTCTCTTACCAGGACTCCAGATTGGGTGAGAGCCCAGCCTAACGACCTCATTTTAACTTTATTGCCTCTTTAAAGGCCCTGTTTCCAAATCCAGTTACATTCAGAGGCCCTGGGGGTTGGGGCTTCAACACACAAATTTTGTGAGGACACAATTTAGCCCATAACAAGTGGGGACAAAAACCCCACCTCTTGATCTTGAGGAGCTACAGTCAGATTGAAAAGAAGCACGGACAGTGAGGGAAGATATCCGAGATCATGATTGTGAAAAAGTCAGCCACGCCGACTGATCCTCCACACCTGGCCTGGTTTGAGCAAAGGCAACACACACGGGCACCTCCTCTCACCAGCTGTACCTTCTCCCTCCTTCCCCTGCAAGCCTTTTCCTGGAGTTTATCGGTGATCCCAAGCCTCCAGCCTGGAAGGGCTACCTCCTTGCGGTGCTGATGTTCCTCTCGGCCTGCCTGCAGACGCTGTTTGAACAGCAGAACATGTACCAGCTAAAGGTGCTGCAGATGAGGCTGCGGTCGGCCATCACCGGCCTGGTGTACAGAAAGGTGAGCCCCGGGGGACACGTGCAGGCCTTCCCAGCCGGGAAAAGCAACATCACTGAACTGGTTGGTCGTGACGCTATCAGCAGCTGAGAACTCATTCAGTCCTTATTAGAGTCACTCATGATACATTCTCACTTCCTTTGTTATTCTTTTTATTTATATGTATTCATTTTTTTGAGACAGAGTCTCACTGTGTTGCCCAGGCTGGAGTGCAGTGGTGCAATCTCGGCTCACTGCAACCTCCACATCCCGGGTTCAACTGACTCTCCTGCCTCAGCCTAAGCAGCTGGGACCACAGTCACACTTCACCATGCCCAGCTAATTTTTGTATTTTTTGTAGAGACAAGGTTTTGCCATGTTGGCCAGGCTGGTCTGGAACTCCTGGCTTCAAGTGATCCGCCTCACCTCCTTAATTCTTTCTGTAAGGTCTTGTGAGATCTGCCCCTGGGACTTCTCTGATCTCATCGCCTGTCACACACGCCTCCTCCCATGCTCACTCTCCTCCAGCCACACAGGCCTCCTCTCTGTTCCTCAAACACTCTGGGAACCCATCCACCTCAGGGTCTTTGCATTTGTTTTCACTGCCTAGACACCATGTCCGCGCCTCCTAATCTAATTTTAATGTTTGAGCCTAATTTTAACTTACAATCATTTCCCCTTGAGGATAAGGTGGGCTTCTGATGAGGCAGCCAGTCAGCTGTGTTCCCAGACAATACTGCTTGTGGTGAAAATGACCCCTAGGCTGGGTGCAGTGGCTCACACCTGTAATCTCAGCACTTTGGGAGGCAGACATTACAGGCGTGAGCCACTGCACCCAGCCTAGGGGTCATTTTCACATGGGAGGATCACTCGAGGTCAGGAGTTCAAGACCAGCCTGGCCAACATGGTGAAACCCCATCTCTACTAAAACTACAAAAATTAGCCAGGCATGGTGGCAGGTGCCTGTAATCTCAGCTACTCAGGAAGCTGAGGCAGGAGAATCGCTTGAACCCAGGAGGGAGAGGTTGCAGTGAGCTGAGATTGTACCACGGCACTTCAGCCTGGGTGACAAAGTGAGACCCATCTTAAAAAAAAAAAAAAGACTCCAAATTGCATGTGGGCTGAAGTTTGTTGACTGCACATCTGATTGGAGGCCATGGCTTTGGACTTGTCTCCGTGCTCTCATTACACTAAGTCCCCAGACTGCTGCCGCAGGAGCTGTTGGCTCCTGTCGGGCATGAAGCATCTGAGCCAGGGCAGGTCCTGTTCCATGTAAGTCTTGTTCTGCGACACCTGAGCTGTCACCTGAGGAGGAGGGGACCAAGGGGACAAATCCTGGGTGGCCGGGAGGGCAGCTCTTGATGCTGTCCTGCCAGAGTGCTTCGTCCCAGCCTCGTGTCCCCCTGAGCATGCCAGAGCTGGGCGTGCCCTATCCTGTTTCCGGAGTCCACATGTTTGCTTGAGCCTGAGAGGAAAGCCCCTGATGGGCATTGATCTCACTCCCCACCTGCAGGAGGCCTTCTTTGATCTCCTGATGAGGTCAGACCCCTCCTCTCCGCTCTCATTTCTGTGCTGCCTTTTTTTTTTTTTAATGCTTATAGCCCAGGCTGGAGTGCAATGCTGAGATCTCAGCTCACTGCAACCTCTGCCCACCTGGTTCAAGTGATTCTCCTGCCTCAGCCTCCCGAGTAGCTGGGATTAGAGGCATGCACCACCATGCCCAGATAATTTTGTATTTTTAGTAGAGACAGGCTTTCACCATTTGGTCAGGCTGGTCTCAAACTCCTGACCTCAGGTGATCCACCCACCTCAGCCTCCCAAAGTACTGGGATTACAAGTGTGAGCCACCACGCGGGTCCTGGGCTGCTTTTTTATGGTACTCCTCAGAACTGCCATTAAAGCATGAGTTATATACATCTTTTTGTTTTCTCGTTTTATATATACATACGTTAAGTTCTGGGGTACATATGCAGAGCGTGCAGGTTTGTTACGCAGGTACACACGTGCCATGGTGGTTTGCTGCACCCACCTCCCATCATCTGCATTAAATACTCCTCCTAATGCTGTCCCTCCCCTATTCTCCACCCCCAACAGGCCTCAGTATGTGATGTTCCCCTCCCTGTGTCCATGTGTTCTCATTGTTCAACTCCTACCTATGAGTGAGAACGTGTGGTATTTGGTTTTCTGTTCCTGTGTTAGTTTGCTGAGAACAATGGTTTCCAGAGTCATCCATGTCCCTGCAAAGGACATGAACTCGTCCTTTTTTATGGCTGCATAGTATTCCATGGAATATATGTGCCACATTTTCTTTATCTAGTCTATGATTGATGGGCATTTGTATTGGTTCCAAGTCTTTGCTATTGTGAGCAGTGTCACAATAAACATATGTGTACATGTGTCTTTACAGTAGAATGATTTATAAGCATTTGAGTGTGTGCCCAGTAATGGGATTGCTGGGTCAAATGGTATTTCTAGTTCTAAATCCTTGAGGAATCGCCACACTGTCTTCCACAATGGTTGAACTAATTTACACTCCCACCAACAGTGTAAAAGCGTTCCTCTTTCTCCACAGCCTCTCCAGCATCTGTTGTCTCCTGACTTTTTAATGATCGCCATTCTAACTGGCATGAGTGGCATCTCATTGTGGTTTTGATTTGCATTTCTCTAATGGTCATCTGCCCAGTGCTCACCACGTCCCAGGCGCTGTGCTAAATGGACAGTCTCATCATGTCCCAGGGAGCTCATGGCTGTGAATGGCACCCAGCAGGCACTACCACATTCTTTCCATCTAAAATGCCAGGCCAGGTCCGGTGGCCCCTGCCTGTAATCTCACCGCTATGGGAGGCTGAGTGGGGGGACTGCTTGATCCTAGGAGTTTGAGACCAGCCTGGACAACATAGCAAGACCCAATCTCTACAAAAACAATTTTAAAAATTAGCCAGGGGGCTGGGCACAGTGGATCATGCCTATAATTCCAGTACTTTGGGAGGCCGAAGTAGACAGATCACCTGAGGTCAGGAGTTCGAGACCAGCCTGGCCCATATGATAAAACGTTGTCTCTACCAAAAATACAAAAATTAGCCAGGCATGGTGAAGCACATGAAAAGTCTCTCCATTGTGTGCCTGCGTCACCCTGGGTTGCTTCAAAGGTGTATGAGCTTGCAAGGCCTGTGACTTTGGGCGAGTTGCTTAACTTCTCTGTGCCTCCGTTTCCTTAGCTGGAGGAGGGGGTTCGTAATTGTGCATTTCATTGATTCTAGTCTCACATTTTTTTTTTCACTCTAATATTTCCAAAATGAAGATGTCTCTTACATGTCTTCATGTAATCGGAAATATCTTCCTTGGTGAGAGAACATTAGACAGGTTTTGTCCATGGCATTTTTTTTAAAGACAGGGTCTTGCTCTGTTCCCCAGGCTAGAGTGCAGTGGTACCAAGCCAGCTCACTGCAGCATCAACCTCCTGAACTCAAGTGACCCTCCCACCTCAGCCTCCCCAGTAGCTGGGACCACAGGCACACCACAACCATGCCTGGCCAATTTTTTTCTTTTGAGATGGAGTTTTGCTCTTGTCACGCAGGCTGAAGTGCAATGGCTTGATCTTGGCTCACTGCAACCTCCACCTCCTGGGTTCAAAGGAGGCTCCTGCCTCAGCCTCCCAAGTAGCTGGGATTACAGACACCCATCACCATGCCTGGCTAATTTTTGTATTTTTGGTAGAGACAATGTTTTATTATATGGGCCAGGCTGGTCTCGAACTCCTGACCTCAGGTGATCTGTCTACTTCGGCCTCCCAAAGTACTGGAATTATAGGCATGATCCACTGTGCCCAGCCCCCTGGCTAATTTTTAAAATTGTTTTTGTAGAGATTGGGTCTTGATATGTTGTCCAGCCTGGTCTCAAACTCCTAGAATCAAGCAGTACCCCCACTCAGCCTCCCATAGTGGTGAGATTACAGGCAGGGGCCACCGGACCTGGCCTGGCATTTCAGATGGAAAGAATGTGGTAGTGCCTGCTGGGTGCCATTCACGGCCATGAGCTCCCTGGGACATGATGAGACTGTCTATTTAGCACAGCGCCTGGGACGTGGTGAGCACTGGGCAGATAACCACCGTTATCTGATTAACACAGGTAACAGGTGCTTTCATGCATGTTATTCATTATTACACCCCCTGTGCTTTCGGGATCTTGGATAATTTTTTTTTTAATCATCTCTGGATTCTCAAGCAGCCCTGAGAGGTTGGCCTAAGAGACTTTACTCACTGCGCAGATGCACAAAGTGAGGCTCAGTGGGTGGAGAAGCCACGTGGGGCATCCCTCTGCCCCAGCCTCACCCCCTCTGCTTCTTTCCTTCTGCCCTCCCACCAGGTCCTGGCTCTGTCCAGCGGCTCCAGGAAGGCCAGTGCAGTGGGTGATGTGGTCAACCTGGTGTCCGTGGATGTGCAGCGGGTGACAGAGAGCGTCCTCTACCTCAATGGCCTGTGGCTGCCTCTCATCTGGATCGTGGTCTGTTTCGTCTATCTCTGGCAGGTGTGTGGGTGGAGGCAGATGGGATTTGAATGGAGTCTCCGATCCTTCCTTCTCCTCTTTCTCCTCCCCACTCCCACCCTTCCTCCTCAGCCCTTAGCATTCAGGAGGCTAGGATGGGTCAACTGTGACCCCAGGGTTAGGGCAATTTGAGGCTGCCAGAGAACCAGGTTGGTGTCAGAGAGGCTCGTGAAAGGTCTCGCTCTTGTCCTGTCTTCATCACCCAGGATTCCATTCCTGGTGTGGAAGCTTACAAGCCTTCCTCCCCTCTTCCCCTGCCCCGGCATCCCCCTCCTGCCCCGCTCCCTGCACTCCTCTCCTCCCGCATTCCCCCCACCTTCTGACCATGCAGCACCCCTCCTCTTCCTGCACCCCCTCCTCTTCCTCCTTCCCACCTCCTCTTCCTCTCTCCCGCTCCTCCCTCTTCTTCTTTTTCTGCTCCCTGTCGTCCTCCCTCCCCCTTCTTTCCTCTCCCCTCTTCTCCTCCACCCTCTTCCCTCTCCTCCCTCTCATCCCTCTCTTCCCTCTCCTCCCCTTCCTTCTCTGCCCTTTCTCCCTCTTCCCCTCTTTTTTCTCCTTCCCTTCTACCCCCATCTCCTCCTCCTCCTCCAATCCTGTCTCCTTTCGCCTCCTGTTGGCTGATCTAACGCGAAAAGTCTTCAAGAAAATGACCTTCACTTGACCTTGGGCAGGAAGCTCATCCTCTCTGGGCCTCAGTTTCCTCTGTAGAATGATGATGATGACATTGACACTTTCTCCTGTGCTGTTAGGGTAACCAGTAGGCAGTTAACCATGTTTTGAAGGTACCAGTAGCCCTGGGGCACCGCCACAGTGTCTCTCCACAAAGCACAAGAGGAAAACATTCACAGGAAACGAATTGCTACTTAGGATTCAAAAAGCACAAAGTAGCCATCAGGAAACACCCAGAACAAAAACAAACAAAACATCTGTTTTCTGACTTCCTTCAACTTTGTGATACGGGATTTTCTTTTTTTTTTTTTTTAATTAAAATCAGACTCTGGCTTGGGTGCAGTGGCTCATGCCTGAAATCCCAGCACTTTGGGAGGCCAAGGTGGGTGGATCACTTTAGGCCAGGTGTTCAAGACCAACCTGGTAAACATGGCGAAACCCTGTCTACTAAAAATACAAAAATTAGCTGGGCGTGGTGGTGGGCACCTGTAATCACAGCTACTCCGGAGGCTGAGGCAGGAGAATCCCTTGAGCCTTGTAGATGGAGGTTGCAGTGAGCCGAGATCGCACCATCACACTCCAGCCTGGGTGACAGAAAGAGACCCTGTCTCCAGAAAAGGAAAAGAAACTTAGACTCTGTATCAGGAACTGCCCAGGCTCAAATCCTGCCTCTCACAACTTACCAGCTGTGAATTCGTGAGCAAGGAACCTACTCTCTCGGTGCCTGTGCTTGTCTGTAACACCAGGATCATAACTAACAGTAGCGTCCCTGCCCCAGAGGTGCTGAGACATGACACGAGCCCATATGCAGAAACCACTTAACACGGCGGCGGGCACACAGCGGCACTCTGTAGGTATTTGCTAGTATTATCATTAGCTACTTTTCTTCAAAGAACAAGACAGTAGATACTTTTACACTGGGGGCCCTACGGTCTCTCCTACAAATACTCACCACTGCCCTTGGAGTGCAGAAGTGGCCACAGGTAATACTAAGCAAACAGGCATGGTTTTCCTCCAGGAAAACTCTATTT
This sequence comes from Callithrix jacchus, assembly GCF_049354715.1. NCBI lineage: Eukaryota > Metazoa > Chordata > Mammalia > Primates > Cebidae > Callithrix > Callithrix jacchus. Next base: position 14,112,268 of record NC_133513.1, on the reverse strand, counting down.
ATAGGCTAGGTGAAACGGCTCCTACTCATAATCCCAGCACTTTGGGAGGCCAAAGTGGGTGGATCACGAGGCCAGGAGTTTGAGACCAGCCTGGCCAACATGGTGAAACACTGTCTCTACTAAAAATACAAAAAGTAGCTGGGTGTGGTGGTGGGCCACTGTAATTTTAGCTTCTCGGGAGGCTGAGGCAGGAGAATTATTAAACCTGGGAGACTGAGGTTACACTGAGCCAAGACCATGCCATTGCACTTCAGCCTGGGCAACAGAGTGAGACTTCATCTAAAAAAAAAAACAAAAACAAACTCTGTTTATGGATGCTGACATTTGAACTCCATATCATTTTCATATGTCATGACACAGTATCCTTTTGATTTATATATATATTTATATTTATATATTTAACTGGGCATGGTGGTGGTACACACATATAGTCCTAACTGCTTGGGAGGCTGAGGCAGGAGGATCGCTTGAGCCCAGGAGTTGAAGGTTACAGTGAGCTGTGATCATGCCACTGAATTCCAGCTCTGAGACAGAGCAAGATTCTCATTTTAAAATTGTATAAAATGTTTTGTTTTTTGAGACAGAGTCTCACTGTGTCACCAGATTGGCGTACAGTGGCACAATCTTGGTTCACTGCAACCACCTCCTCCCGGGTTCAAGCGGTTCTCCAGCCTCAGCCTCACAAGTAGCTGGGATTACAGGCATGCACCACCATATCCGGCTAACTTTTGTATTTTTAGTAGAGACTGGGTTTCACCATGTTGGCCAGGCTGGTCTCGAACTCCTGACCTCAGCTGATCTGCCCACCAGAGCCTCCCAAAGTGCTGGGATTATGGGCATGAGCCACCGTGCCCGCCCTTGTAAAAAATGTTAGTGGCATTTTGAACATAATTCTTACATACTCCCCCCAAAATTGGAATGCACGTGCGTATGATTATTTATGCCAGGACTAGGGGCTGGGACCTTTTCTAATGGCTTCACCATGTATTCCAGGGCCTTGCAAACAATAGGTTCTTAGCAAGTACAACATAAGGCACTCAGACGGTGCTTGATGTGCAGTACATACGTGTCATCATTAGGAAGAAAGAGAGGGAGAGAGGAGGAACACGGGATATTTCAGGGCAATTGATCAGGTTGACACCACCACTGCTAAAAATCAGATAAGACCAGTCTGAGCGTGGTGGCTCATGCCTGTAATCCCAACACTTTGGGAGACCGAGGCTGGTCAATCACTTAGGTCAGGAGTTCAAGACCAGAGAGGCCAATATGGCAAATACTGAAAATAAAAAATGAGCAAGGCATGGTGGCATGCACCTGTGATCCCAGCTCCTCAGGAGGCTGAGACAGGAGATTCACTTGGGAAGCAGAAGTTGCAGTGAACCAAGATCATGTCACTGCACTCTAGCCTGGGTGACAGAGCAAGACTCCATCTCATTAAAAAAAAAAAAGAAGAAGAAAAGAAAAAATGTGTTCCTAAGGACTGAGATGGGAAACTGAGGCACAGACTGGAGTTGGGGTGGTACTTGTCAAGAGAATGGGTTCAAGTAACCTGTGAAGGACTCTCAGAAAGTCACAGCAACTTAAAAATCATTTATTCTACCTCCCACTTCCACATTTTCCAGATATAGAAACCGAAGCTGAGAGGGGAAGATAACTATCCCAAAAGCACCACGTTGGTAGGGAGCAGGGTTGCCAGAGAAAACACAGGACATGCAGTGAAGCATGAGTTTCAGACTCAGTGAGAGTTAAGTTTATGTCCCAAATAATGCACGAGACTTAGATGAAAACCTTACTCTTTGTCTTCAAAGGTAACTGGGCATCTGGATGATGATTTGCTAAGTCTGACGACCCTCATGAGGGTAAAATGAAGATTAGGAAAATAATTAAATGTAAGAAGCAAACATGCAAAATGAGGACAAATCTGTTCCCACTTTGCAGACAAGGGAATTGCACGTTAGGGAGGCGACTTGTCCCAAGGCCACACTGACAAGCGTCAGAGTCAGGGTTTGAAGCCAGTCCTGATTCCAGAGGTCTCAAATTCACTGTTGTGGCCAGGAACAGCCCCCAGTGCTACTCGTGTGTGTGCATGTTCTGTCTCGAATATGACCCTCTCCCCATCATGTAAGTGGGCATTCCCCTCCCTGACACTGAAGGACCCCGTCTTCAGCAGGCGCCTCCTGACCCAGAAGACCCCCATGAGCCCAGATCCCTGGGACCTGGTGGCTGCCCTTATCACATTCCCTGACTCCCCATCTTAGGACCCAAGTCTGACCCCCTTCAGGATCTGCAGCTGTGTTACAGGAAAGAGGACCCGATCCAGATCATAAGGGTGGGCTCTTGGATCTCGTGCAAGAACGAATTCAGGATGAGTATGTAAAGCCAAGTGAGTTTTTTGTATGGTTTTTGTTTTTGTTTTTGACATGGAATCTCACTCTGGTGCCCAGGCTGGAGTGCAGTGGCACAATGGTGGCTCGCTGCAACCTCGGTCTCCCAGATTCAAGCGATTCTCCTCCCTCAGCCTCCTGAGTAGCTGGGATCACAGGTGACTGCCAGCACGCCCAGCTCATTTTTATATTTTCAGTAGAGACGGGATTTCACCATGTTGGCCAGGCTGGTTTGGAACTCCTGATCTCAGGTGATCCACACGCCTCAGCCTCCCAAAGTGCTGGGATTATAGGCATGAGCTACGGTGCCTGGCTGAAAGGAAGTTTTTCAGGAAAGCAACGATATAAAAGAATGACTACTCCTTAGAATGGCCCAGAGGGCGCTGGCGTTTTATGGTTATTTCTTGATGATGTGCTGAACAAGGGGTGGATTATTCACACCTCTCCCTTTTAGACCATATAGGGCAACTTCCAGATGTTGCCATGACATTTGTAAACTGTCATGGCGCTGGTAGGAGTGTAGCAGTGAGGATGACCAGAGGTCACTCTGGTCGCCATCTTGGTTTTGGTGGGTTGGACTGGCTTCTTTACTGCAGCCTGTTTTACTGTCAAGGTCTGTGACCTGTATCCGGTGCTGCTCTCCTGTCTCATCCTGTGACTCAGGATGCCTTCACCGCCTGGGAATGCAGCCCAGTAGGTCTCACCTCCTTTTACCCAGCTCCTATTGAAGATGGAGCTGCTGTGGTTCACACGCCTCTGGCAGCTGGACTCCTCGGGATCTGCTGACATCCTGTCCCCTCTGTCCCCAGCTCCTGGGCCCGTCTGCCCTCATGGCCATCGCTGTCTTCCTGAGCCTCCTCCCTCTGAATTTCTTTATCACCAAGAAGAGGAACCACCATCAGGTTTGGCTTTTGGGAAAGGGACAGACCAGGCAGGAAGAAGGGAGGAAGCCACAGCTCCTGTGTGGGTGATGGGGAGGGGAGAGCTGAGTGGGAGCCCACAGGTCTGCTTTGTTCTAGTCTCTGTGAGTTGCCCATTGTGCAGACCTGCCCCCGCTCCTCTCCCATCACGATGGATGGCGGCTCCTCTCTCCAGTGTTCAGGCCCCAGGCCCTGGGTCAGTTCAATGCCTTTTTCTCTCGTACCCCATCGGTCAGCAGATTTGCTTGGTGTCACCTTCAAAATGCATCCAGAATGTCACCCTTCCTGGTGTAGGCTCTCCAAGCCCCCACCCCCACCCCCACCCTTTCTCTAACCTGGATCCCTACAGCAAGGCCCTGGCTCACTCTCTACTTCTGCCCCAGCCTCTCTCCACTACCAGCCACAGGAGACCTGTGCAAGCCAAATCCATTGCACCTTCCTCTGCTGAGACCCACAGCTGCCTGGTTTTCCTCAGTCTGAGCCAAAGGCCCCACAGTGGCCCACCAGGCCCGCCCTGAGCAGCCTCATTGCCTCCAGCCTCACCTTCCACCCATCTCCCTCCCTTCCCCACCTACCCCCCTTCCCCATCCTCACATCTGCCTGATGTTCACACATCTCTCCAGGCATCTGCTTTAGCTGTTCCCTCTGCCTGGACCACCCTCTCTCCAGAAGGCCCTTGTCCCCTCCAGCACCCCCTGCAGTCAGGGCTGCCTCCCTCACCACCGTCCAGCAAGGACACGGCCCGCCCATCCCTCTCCTCCCAGCAGCTCCCTTCCTTGGCCTGCCCTGGGTTTGTTTTTGCTTTTCCCCAGCACTTCCCCTTCCTAAAGGGCCCTTAGGGAAGTGCCTGTCAGGGGCCGATGGCCTTGCTCTCCCTAGACTGGAAGCTCCACAGCAGCACGGGCCACTCACTGTGGCAGACTCAGTATCTAGTTAGTGCTCAGCATGCAGAAGGTGCTGGATAAGTGTTTGAGAACTATGGAAGAAAGGAGGGAGGGGAAAAGGGAGGGAAGGGAGAAAAGGAGAGGAGGAGTGAAAAGGAGGGAGGGAAGGAAAGATAGGAAAGGGGAGGATAGATGGAGGGAAGGAAAGAGTTGAAAGAGGAAGAGAAGGAATGAGGGAGGGAAGGAAGAAAGGGAGGAGGGAGAGAAGGAAGGAAGGCCAGGAGAGAGGAAGAAAGAAAAGAAAGGTGGAACTGAACGAGGGAGGGAAGGGGGATGGAGGGAAGGAACTTATTTCCTCTCTAGGCCCAGCTGTCCCAGTGTCTGTCACGTGGGCTATTTCTCCAGCCTCCTGCATGGCCTCCTCGAAAATCTTCTAGGTGGGCACAGTGGCTCAGGCCTATAATCCCAGCACTTTGAGAGGCCAAGCTGAGCAGGTCACCTGAGGTGAGGAGTTTGAAACTGGCCTGGCCAACATGGCAAAACCCTGTCTCTACTAAAAAACATGGAGGAGGGTCAGGAATGACAATCCCTTGAACCCGGGAGGAGGAGGTTACAGTGAGCCAAGATCATGCCACTGTACTCCAGCCTGGGTGACAGAGCAATACTTCATTTCAAAAAAAAAAACTTCCAGGCAGCTGCCCTCTGGTGATGCCCCCCCAAACCCAGTGAAGCATGGGAGACCCCAAACTCCTGCCTGACCCTAAAGTGCCAAGTGACCCTGCCCACACATTCCTGTGGCCACACTGAGAGTCCTCCAAGGCTTGCTGCTCCCTGTGCCTGGGATTTTGCTGCCCCCTGTCTCAAAGCCTCCCCTCGCTCTTCCTCGCTCCATCCCCCCATCCTCTGCCTGCCCAGCACCCACCTCCTGGTCATTTAACGTGTAGCTCAGGGGCCTGGGACAGTGGCTCACGCCTATGATTTCAGCACTTTGGGAGGCTGAGGTGGGCGGATCACAAGGTCAGGAGATCGAGACAAGCCTAACACAGTGAAACCCCATCTCTACTAAAAATTCAAAAAATAAATTAGCTGGGCGTGGTGGTGGGCACCTGTAATCCCAGCTACTCAGGAGGCTGAGGCAGGAGAATCGTTTAAACCTGGGAAATGGAGGTTGCAGTGAACCGAGATTGTACCACTGCACTCCAGCCTGGGCTACAAGAGTGAGACACTGTCTTTAAAAAAGAAAAAAACAAAGATGTAGCTCAGGCTGTCATCCCAGCACTTTAGGAGACAGAGGGCAGATGTTCTCTTGAGCCCAGGAGCTCCATACCAGCCTGGGCAACATAGTGAGGCCCCCCAACTTCACAAAATGTAAACGGAGGAAAAAAAAAAAGATGTAGCTCAGATATCACCCACCTCCATTTAGCCTTCCTGATGGTGCCATACCCAGCGGGGGTCAGGGCTGCCTGTGTTCTCCGGGCATCAGAGAGCAACTGCTTCCCTGGGGCGATGGTCCCGGGTCAGCTCCTGCAGGAATCCAGGCACAGGATGATGATGGACGGACCAGGACTGAAGGTCAGAGACGTGGAGAGGCAGACAGCTTTGGGACGTACTTGTCAAAATCAGTGAGATTTGCTGCAGGGTGGCTGTCAGGATGCAGGGGAGAATTCTAGACCGGCCCTGTCTTCATCTCTCTCTCCTCTCCAATCCCAGGAAGAGCAAATGAGGCAGAAGGACTCGCGGGCCCGGCTCACAAGCTCCATCCTCAGGAACTCAAGGACCATCAAGTTCCATGGCTGGGAGGGAGCCTTTCTGGACAGAGTCCTGGGCATCCGGGGCCGGGAGCTGGGCGCCTTGCGGACCTCCGGCCTCCTCTTCTCCGTGTCACTGGTGTCCTTCCAAGTGTCTACGTTTCTGGTGACGTCACTCTAATCTCTATGCGGAGCAGGACTTGGGAAACAGTGTGGGGTGGGGGTGGGGTGAGGTAGGTGGAGCCTCCCAGATCCTACCACCCTGTCCCTCAAAACCCACTCATTCAGGATTCTGTTCTCTCGGGGTTCCTGCTGTCTTCTGCCTGAGTGAATTAATCTGATCATTTGGTGAATGTGGCAGCGGCTGATGAGGTCTGCTGTTCTGAGAGTTCCAGGCTTCTACTGACATGAGAAGGAGGGTGGAGGTGCAGGGGGACTGCCGAGGTAGAATCCGGCGTCTGAGTGGCTTCCCTGCTGCTGGCCAGCAGATGTCCACAGCCACCCTGTCACTGACGTGATCCTTGTCCTGCCATTCTGTCATTTATTTCAGATTGCTGTCAGAACAGCCTTCCTAAAGCATAGCTTTAAAAAATTTGATACATAGGCTGGGCACAGTTGCTGAAGTCTGTCATCCCAGCACTTTGGGAGGCTGAGGTGGGTGGATCACCTGAGGTCAGGAGTTCAAGACCAGCCTGTCCAACATGGCAAAACCCTGTCTCTACCAAAAACACAAAGATTAGTCAGGCATGGTAGAGAGCAGCTATAATCCCAGCTACCCAGGAGGCTGAGGCAAGAGAATCGCTTGAACCTGTGTGGTGGAGATGGCAGTGAGCCAAGATTGCGCCACTTCACTACAGCCTGGGCAACAGAGCAAGATTTTGTTTGGGGGGAAAAAAAAAAGGCAGGGGGACCACAAATGGCACCAACTCCTAGAGCCCTCACGTGCTGCTCCTGCCTGCAGCTTTAGTCATCTTCCAAGGGACTCTTGGGTCACAAGTTCCACCATGCCTAAAACAGCAATGCTACCAAGATCAGAAACTCTGCTGTCCCCCCAGCGCCTGGAGCCGAGAGGCATTAGGTTCTCCCCTAGCCTCTAGTGATGCCTAGAGGGGCTGCACCCTCATGGCCTTTAGCAACACACCACGTCTTTAGAGAGAGCCTTGCATAGCTTATGGCTGAGGAGTGGACGTATATTAGCAGGATTGGGAGTGGGATCTACTGAGGGAGGCTCATGTGGACATGGTGGGTGGGCTTTGTGGACACTGCAGGCACCATAGCTTGCCTGGGCTGCCCAATCCATGCTTGTGTGTGTCACTGTCAGCTCATGTGTTCCCCCTCCCACCCCAGGTTTCACTGGTGGTGTTTGCTGTCCACACTCTGGTGGCCGAGAATGCCATGGATGCAGAGAAAGCCTTTGTGACTCTCACGGTTCTCAACATCCTCAACAAGGCCCAGGCTTTCCTGCCCTTCTCCATCCACTCCCTTGTCCAGGTGAGGTGGGGGTCAGGGCTGGAGCCATCCTGGGGGAGCGTGTGGGCTGCACTGGCTTCAGCTACCCTAGGCCTGCCATTTGCAGAGGAGGGGAAAGACAGAGTGGGAGGGAGACAGATGGTGTGGAGCTGGAAAAGAGGCAAACAGGGGCAAGAACAGAGGTGGGCAGAGAGTACAGCAGACATCTGCAAGGGGCCAGCCTTTGTCTGTACCACCATGGAATCTGACAACCATCTCCATGAGGATCTGGAACCGCAGGGGCTGTCTGCTATGACAGCAGGTGTCACCAACACAATCAGCACTTGGTCACAGGTACCATCGCTGAGAACCAGGAGGGCACTTGGCTTCCCAAAGTGCTGGGATTACAGGCATGAGCCGCTGCACCTGCCTAATCTGTATTTTAATGAGTGGTTTCTTTCTTCCCCAAAGATGGGTTTGTGACTGGGAGAGGGCGCCCCAGATGGACAGCATTTGATACTGTTCCGTATAATGTGCGGACCTCTCCACAGACACCCTCAGAACATGCAGGCTCATCCATCTGTCCAGCAATTCCGCATCCGAGCAATCATGTCGGTTCCCTTTTTTACACAAAGCAATTTTGTTTCTCTTCCTTTGCTATCTCTGGTCCTTTCAGCATCATGAAAACAAGAAACGGTGGTATACCTGAGCCGTCTGTTTTTATTTTTTTTATTTATATTTATATTTATTTTATTATTATTTTTGAGACAGAGTCTCACTCTGTCACCCAGGATGGAATACAATGGTGCAATCTAGGCTCACTGCAACCTTCACCTCCTGGGTTCAGGGATTCTCCTGCTTCAGCCTCGCAAGTAGGTGGGACTACAGGCACATACAACCATGCCCAGCTAATTTTTTTTGTATTGTTCATACAGATGAGGTTTCACTATGTTGACCAGGCTGGTCTTCAACTGCTGATTTCAGGTGATCTCCCCACCTTGGCATCCCAAAGTGCTGGGATTTCAGACATAAGCCACAGTGCCAATTGTCACCCAGGCTGGAGTGCAGTGGTGTGATCTCAACTCACTGCGTCATGGAACTCCTGGCCTCAAGTGATCCTCCTGCACTTGGCTTCCCAAAGTGCTTGGATTATAGGTATAAGCCACTGCACCTGGCTTAATCTCTCACTTTGCCGACCAGTCTTTCTTCCTTCCCCAAGATGGGTTTGTGACTGGGACAGGATGCCCCCAGGTGGGCAACATTTGAAATTGTATAATGGCTTGATAACCTCATTGGAAAAGCCACCATCCTCTTCTCAGATCTTTTCTGTGGAATGGCAGCTGGTTTGTTCCCGTGTCACTGATTGATAGGAGTGCAGAGGTGGCAGATCGCCACGGTCAAGGTCACCATGCAGGGTGCATGGTTTCCCAGGAACTAGAAAGCTTTGTCCTCACGCCTTGCACACGCACAGAACTTGGTAGACAGGAAGCTGTTGCCACACCTCTTGAGACGCGAACACCCGAAGCCCAGGTTCTTTGGCCTTCTGGCTGGGTAACCAGGGGCTTCGGTTTCCCTAGGCCCGGGTGTCCTTTGACCGTCTGGTCTCCTTCCTCTGCCTGGAAGAAGTTGACCCTGGTGCAGTGGACTCGTGTCCCTCTGGAAGCTGTGAGTGCTGAGTCTGGCAGCAGGGGTGTGGGAGGGATGGGGGGCATGGGGGCTGTCTGGGCCCATAATGGCAAGCCAGCATCAGCGCTGGGGGGAGATGGGGGCTGCATGTGCAGATCACGCCATCTGCATGTCACTTGGCAACAGGCACCGTGCTGCTGCTCTTTGTGCTAGCCATTCGGCGACCGCTCAGTGAGCACCAACTTTGTGCAGTCCTGTGGGTGCAGCAGAGAACACGCTAACAAGGGGGCCCCAAGCCTTTTGGCACCCGGGACTAGTTTTGTGGAAGACAGTGTTTCTATGGACCGTGGTGGGGCGCACGGTTTTGGGACGATTCAAACACATTATATTTATTGTGTACTTTATTCTTACTACGTTGTGATATGTAATGAAATAATGATACAGCTCACCACAATGTAGAATCAGTGGGAGCCCTGAGTTTGTTTTCCTGCAATTGCATGGTCCCATCTGGGGGTGATGGGAGACAGTGACAGATCACGATGCATTAGATTCTCATAAGGAGCACGAGGCCCAGATTCCTCACTTGCACAGTTCACAGTAGGGTGTGTGCTCCTGTGAGAATCTGATGCTGCTGCTCATCTGGCAGGAGGTGGAGCTAAGGTGATGGGAAGTGGCTGTGAACACAGATGACACTCTGCTCGTCTGCTGTCTGCTCACCTCCTGCTGGATGGCCCAGTTCCTGAGAGGCTGCAGACTGGTACCAGTCTGTGGCCTGGGGCTTGGGGACTCCTGCTTCTACAGACCAGGTCCCTGTTCTCATGCAGAAAGTCCAAGATGATAAGCATGGCAACATTTTGGTCAAGCTAGAAAATAACATCATTGCAAGTCAGGCACGGTGACTCATGCCTGTAATCCCAGCACTTCGGGAGGCCGAGGCAGGCGGATCATGAGGTCAGGAGTCCAAGACCAGCCTGACTAACATGACAAAACCCTATCTCTACTAAAATACAAAAATTAGTCAGTCATGGTGGCATGTACCTGTAATCCCAGCTACTCAGGTGGCTGAGGCAGGAGAGTTACTTGAACCCAGGAGGCAGAGGTGGCACTGAGCCAAGATCGCACCGCTGCCCTCCAGCCTGGGTGACAGCGAGACTCTGTCTCAAAAAAAAAAAAAAAAAAAAAAAAAAAAAAAAAAAGCAAGCATCATTGCAAGCGCCATTACATAAGACTCACCAAGCTCAAGTTACCTGGGCTTCCCCCTCCACCCCATCATTTCGCCACCCCACAGGCCAAGACACTCTCCCCCTTGTTGTACTGAAGAACCTGTACATGAGAAACACCCACTATGTGGGTGAATGCCTCGCCTGTGACATTGGACTGCCCTGGTCCAAATCCCAGCCCCAGCACTGACTAACTGGGTGATTCTGACAAGTAGATCATCTCTCTCAGCCTCCGTGTTCCCATCTGCAAAATGGGCATGTCAATCATCACAGCAGCTAACTGTGGGGATGGATTTAATTGATCTTGGCTGAGCTGTGAGAGCTTTGATTTTTAGAAAATCTTTGAGGTGATTCTGTGTTACGGATCAAGAACCACTGATCTAATTACACTTGTCACAGTGAAATAATTAGTTTATTAATTATAATGGTTATAATTATTATAGTTATATTGTAATTATACTATATCATACATTATATAATATGCTATAATTATATAACATATATAAATATGAATTATATGTTATAATTATTTATTATTACTGTTATTGTTTGAGATGGAGTCTCTCTCTGTTATCCATGGTATAGTATAGTTGCGAAATCTCGGCTCACTGCAACCTCCCGAGTTCAAGCAATTCTCCTGCCTTAGCCTCTTGAGTAGCTGATTACAGGCACCTGCCACCACGCCTGGCTAATTTTCACACTTTTTGGTGGAGTCAGCATTTTGCCGTGTTGGCCAGCGTGGTCTCAAACTCCTAACCTCAAGTGAGCAACCCACCTCTGCTTCCCGAAGCACTGGGATTACGGGCTTGAGACACTGCTCCTGGCCACAGTGAAATTAATAACACCTCCTTCACTCTCTGGGAAGGCTGGGATTAGATGACAATTTATATCAGAATTCTGTTAACTTTTTCATAAATGCCAGATTGTACATATTTTAGGCTCGTGGGCCACACAGTCTCTGTCACAACTGCTCAAAGCATGAAATATAGAAATGAATGGATTTGGCTGTGTTTCAATGAAATTTTATTGATAAGAACAGGCAGCAGGCAGGATTTGGTCTCTGGGCCATGGTTTGCCTCCTCCTGGATATTAGTCATGGGACACGGAGAGAACAAGACCCCTGCGGGGTCACACACAAGCCAGTGAGTAGCAGGGCAGTTGGTGCAGTGGGAGAGAGTTTCTGCTGCAGCTTCTGCCCTGGGGGGCAGTGCCTGGGTGCCTCTTTGATGCAGAGGCTGGCCAGGTCAGGGGTCTCCTGTAACTGGCCTCTTGTGCTCTGCAGCTGCTGGGAAGGATTGCATCACTATACACAGTGCTACCTTCACCTGGTCCCAGGAGAGCTCTCCCTGCCTCCACAGGTACAGAACGATGTCCATGGTAACCAGCCTCATGTTTTTAGGGAGAAGCTGCGTGGGGCTCCTGCCACCTCCCACCTGAGAGGTGTTGCAGGTTTCCAGCCTGGGACGGGAGGGTGGGTTAGGCTGTGCTGGGGCTCTGCCAGGGAAGTTCCCAGGATGCTCCTGTACCTCCTGCAGGTGGGGACCTGTGCAGCATAGACCTGTACCTCCTGCAGGTGGGGACCAGGCCATCCGAGCCTCTCCCATCATGGAGAGACACCCCTTTGTTCCCAGGCTGGCTGAGACATTGCAAAGGGGAGGCTGGCCGAGAGGAGCCCCAAGGTTCAGCCTCATCAGCTGTGCTCATTTCTGTGCCGCCTATATCAGTCTGAGGCCATCATCACCTACAACCCCCAACTCTATGGCTTGGACTTTGTGGTGAAAAATCTCAGCCAGCCCTAAAACTCCCTGAAAAGGGAAAGAACACACCCTGGGCGGTATTTGTATTGGTTGTCATTCACTCTTGCTACAGGCCATGCTCTGTTCTAGGTACTGGGGATCGGGTGAAGGACAGACAAGGGCTCTGCTCTCTTGGGGTGACGTGCTGATAGAGGTGAGGCCCAAACAGGAAGCCAGGGCAGGGGGACAGAGCACAATGGCATGCCTAGTGAGGGAAGGCCTGGCTTTCAAGCTTAGATCATAAGGAAGAAGACAGCTGTGCAAGTGTCTGGGAGAAGAGCTTTCTTTCTTTCTTTTTTTTTTTTTTTTGAAACAGTCTTGCTCTGTTACACAGGCTGGGGTGCAATGGCATGATCTCAGCTTACTGCAGCCTCCAGCTCCTGAGTTCAAATGATTCTCGTGCCTCACCCTCCCTAGTAGCTGAGATTACAGGTGTGCACCACCATGCCTGGCTAACTTTTGTATTTTTAGTAGAGACAGAGTTTCACCATGTTGGCCATGCTGGTCTCCATCTCCTGACCTCAAGTGATCCACCTGCCTCAGCTCCCAAAAGACTGGGATTACAGGCATGAGTCACCACGTCTGGCCTGGGAGAAGAGCCTTTTAGGCAGTGGGAATGGCATGTGTAAAGTTCCTGGGGCAGGAGTGTGCCTGAACCTGGGCTTCCCAACCTCAGCACCATGGATATTCTGGGCCGAAACTTCTTTGCTAGGGCTGTATTGTGCATTATGGGATATTTAGCAGACCCCCAGACTCTACCTACTAGATGCCAGCAGCACCCCCTACCGGTGTGACATCCAAAAAGATGTTTAGATCTTGCCAAATGACTCACAGAAAATTCAGTCACCCCCAGTTAAGGACCACTGACCTATTGTGTTTAAGAAACAGCAAGGAGGTCAGCATGGCCAAGGCCGAGCAGCTGAGGCACAGGGAGGAAGGAGGCGGGATGTCGCTCATGACTGTCAGGACTTCAGCTTTGACCCTGAGTGAAACGGGAGTGCTGGCGGGTTTTGTTGGGAAGTGTCATGATCTGACTTGGGTTTTTTGTTTGTTTGTTTTTTGAGACAGAGTCTCACTCTGTCGCCAGGCTGGAGTGAAGTGGCACGATATCGGCTCACTGCAACCTCCGCCTCCCAGGTTCAAGCGATTCTCCTGCCTCAGCCTCCCAAATAGCTGGGACTACAGGCATGCACCACCATGGCCAGCTACTTTTTGTGTTTTTAGTAGATACAGGGCTTCTCCGTATTGGTCAGGCTTGTCTCAAATTCCCAACCTCAAGTGATATGCCCTCCTTGGCCTTCCAAAGTGCTGGGATATCAGGCATGAGCCACTGCTGACGGGTTTTAACAGATTCCTCTGGTCATGGGGTGGAGGATGGGCTGTGGGACATGGACAGGAGTGGGGCGGGACCAAGAGCAGCGGCAGGAGGGGTGGAAAGAGCCTATTTATTGCAAGAGCCAAGGCAGGAGGCCAGGCTGGTGAAACCCTCAGGCTACTGCCAACTCTGTGTGCATGTGGGTGGACATACATGCGTGTGTGTGCATGGTGTGCGTGTGTGCACACATGTCTGCATGTGAGCATGGACTGCTTGCATATGCACATGTGCTTTGTGTGTGGATGTGTGACCACATTGTGTTTCTGTGCACGCTAGCATGCTTGTATGAGTGTGCAAATGTGCATGCCTGTGTGCATGCTTTGTGTATGCATGTACACATGTACAGATGTGCACAGGATGGTTGCTCAAATAGCCAGACAAGGACTGGGAAAAGAAGAACAGCCCCACAGGTGCTCTGAGAGACTCCCAGAGCAGGAAAGCCCGGCTCCATGTGGGGCTCAGCCTTCCCCACAGATGCAGGCTAGACCCTAACCAAAGTCATGTCTCCTCTCTTGCATTGCCAGAATAAACCTCACGGTGCCCCAGGGCTGTCTCCTGGCTGTTGTCGGTCCAGTGGGGGCAGGGAAGTCCTCCCTGCTGTCCGCCCTCCTTGGGGAGCTGTCAAAGGTGGAAGGGTTCATGAGCATCAAGGTGAGACCATCCCCTGCCTGTCTGCTAGGATGTCCCCACCATCATGAAAGTCCCCCTTCCTCGCTACCTTCCCACCCCTTCCCATCCCAGCCAAGCTCACTCATTCATTCTGTCCACCACCCACCCACCACTGAGGCTCCCAGTTCTCCTCAAAGCCTATCCTACCTCTGTCTCCATCATCCTCCTGTGACCAAAGTAAGTGTGTTTTAGGGTTCGGTGGCCTACATGCCCCAGGAGGCCTGGGTGCAGAACACCTCTGTGGTGGAGAATGTGTGCTTTGGGCAGGAGCTGGAGCCGGCCTGGCTGGAGAGAGTCCTGGAGGCCTGCGCCCTGCAGCCAGATTTGGACAGCTTCCCTGCGGGAGTCCACACTTCAGTTGGGGAGCAGGTGAGAGTCTCGGGGTCTTTGTGGGACAGGAGACATTGCAGTTTGGGGTCATTTGGGTCCCTGACTCATCATGGGCAGTATGATGGAGAAACGGGGTGAGTGCTCACCGAAGTGGGGAGAAGAAGGGCTCAGCTCCGGGTCAAGCATGTGGTAGGTGCTTAATAAATAATCAGAATTGATGAGTAGAGATGGACGCAGAGAGAGGCAGGGAGTTGTGGCAGGAATTGTCAGTGAGGGGTTCTCTGACAACTGAGAGTGAGGAGACCTACTTCCTGTCTTACTCTGCCCTGCCCTGCTGGATGACGTTGATCTAATTGCTTCCTGTCTCTGGGCCTCACCAAAGGGTCTGGACAGAGATATCCAAGACACAGGATATATGCATCTGGAGCTATAGATTGGGCAGGAGTTGGCAAACTGTGACCCTCAGGCCAAATCCAGCCTAACACTTGTGTATTTTATTATTTTATTGATTGATTGATTGATTGATTGATTGAGTTGGAGTCTCGCTCTGTTGGGCAGGCTGGAGTGCAGTGGTGCAATCTCAGCTTACTGCAACCTCTGCCTCCCACGTTCAAGTGATTGTCCCACCTCAGCCTCCTAAGTAGCTGGGATTTCAGGCACGCCCCACCACACCTGGCTAATTTTTGTATTTTTAGTAGAGACAGGGTTTCACCATGTTGGCTAGGCTGGTCCCGAACTCCTGACCTCATGTGGTCTCCCCATCTTCCTCAGAGTCAAGGCCCAAGTTGTGACAATCCCTGGCAAGGTCCCTGTGACCTGGCTCTGGTACCCATCAGCCTCAGCTCTCATCATCATCTCTCAGCTTCACTCCAGCCTCCAGAGTCTCTGTGACATTCCCTGATCCCCCGCAGCACACTCTGACCCCAGGGCCTTTGCACCTGCTGTTCCCTCTGCTGGAAAGCTCTCCCCAGGAGTCCCCAGGGCTCATCCCTCATGTCTATCACCTTCAAAGAGAGGCCTTCCCTGACCACCTTATCCACCACCTCAGCACCCCCGCTTATGCTAGTGCCCCCCACACCTGCACCTGATTTCTCTCTTCTCTCCTTCCTTCCCTCTCTTTTTTCTTTTCCTTCCCTCTCTCCCTCCCCTCCTCCCCTCCCTCCCTCCCTCCTCCCTTCCCTCCCTCCTCCCCTTCTTCCTTTTCTCCCTCCTTCCCTCACCTCCCTCCCCTCCCTCCCTCCCTCCCTCCCCCCCTCCCTCCCCCTTTCCTTCCTTTTCTTTCTTTTCTTTTGTTTTCAACAGCCTCACTCTGTGTCCCAGGCTGGAGTTCAGAGGTGCAGTCTCAGCTTCCTGAGTTAGTAGAGATGGGGTTTCACCATATTGGCCAGGCTGGTCTTGAAGTCCTGACCTCAAGGGACCCATCTACCTTGGACTCCCAAAGTGTTGGGATTACAGGCATGAGCCACCGCTCCTGGCCAGCCGCCGCTGCTTCCATATTTATTTTTCATAGCATTCTCCACCCGATGTGCTGTCTGTGTTACTGGTTTGTTTATGAATCCCTTGTCTCTCTCCCGCTCGTTAGAATGATGGATCCATTAAGAGAGCAGCAGCTTTGTTTTGCTCATTGCTGTTTCCCCAGAGCCTAGAACCCTGCCTGGTACATGATAAACAGGCAGTAGTTATTCATAGAATGAATGAATGGCTGGGTGCAGTGGTTTATGCCTGTAATCCCAGCACTTTGGGAGGCCCAGGTAGGTGGATTGCTTAAGGTCAAGAGTTTGAGACTGGCCTGGTCAACATGGTGAAACCCCAACTCTACTAAAAATATAAAAATTAGCTAGGAATGGTAGTGCATGCCTGTAATCTCAGCTACTCGGGAGGCTGAGGCAGGAGAATTGCCTACACCCAGGAGGTGGAGGTTGCAGTGAGTCGAGATCACGCTACTGCCCTCCAGCCTGGGTGAAAGAGTAAGACTCTCTCAAAAATAAATAAAAATAATTAAAAGAATGAATGAAAGACAAGAAGGCCTTGATAGAAGGAATAAGTGATAGTAATCGGTAGTACACAAGGGAAATTATAGCAAATGATAATTTACTTGTATATTTCAGGATAGCTAGATGAGAAGGATTGTCATGTTCCCAATACAAAAGATCAATATTTGAGGTGGTGACTGTCTCAGTTACCCTGATATGATCATTACATACTGTCTAGAGCAGGGGTCCCCAACACCCCTGGCCATGGATCAGTACTAGTCTGTGGTCTGTTTTTTTTTTTGTTTGTTTTTTGGATTTTTTTGAGACAGTCTCACTCTGTGCAGTGGTGCAATCTTGGCTGACTGCAACCTCCACCTCGGAGGTTCAAGCAGTTCTCCTCTCAGCCTCCCAAGTAGCTGGGACTACAGGCATGCACCACCACATCCAGCTAATTTTTGTATTTCTAGTAGAGACAGGGTTTCACCATTTTTTATTTTTCAGATGGAGTTTTACTCTTGTTGTCCAGGCTGCAGTACAATGGTGCGATCTTGGCTCACTGCAACCTCCGCCTCCTGGGTTCAAGCGATTCTCCTGCCTCAGCCTCCTGAGTAGCTAGGATTACAGATGTAAGCCACCACGCCTGGCTAATTTTTGTATTTTTAGTAGTGACAGGGTGTCTCCATGTTGATCAGGCTGGTCTCAAACTCCTGACTTCAGGTGATCGGCCCATCTCGCCCTCCCAAATGCTGTGATTACAGGCGTGAGCCACCGCGCCCGGCTCACCTGTTAGGAACTGGGCGGGCAGCACAGCAGGTGAGCAGCGGGTGTGCCAGGGAGGCTTCAGCTGTGTTTACAGCCACTCCTTATTGCTGGCATCACTGCCTGAGCTCCACCTCCTGTCAGATCGGTGGCGGTGTTAGTCTCATAGGAGCGCAAACCCTACTGTAAACAGCACATGGGAGGGAGCTGGGCTGTGTGCTTCTTATGAGAATCCAATGCCTGACGATCTGTCACTGTCTCCCGTCACCCCCAGAAGGGACCATCTAGTTTCAGGAAAACAAGCTCAGGGCTCCCACCGATTCTACGTTATTGTGAGTTGTGTAAGTATTTCATTACATATTACAATGTACCAATAATAGAAGCAGGCCTGGTGCAGGGGCTCATGCCTGTCATCCCAGCACTTTGGGAGGCCAAGGTGAGTGGATCGCCTGAGGTCAGGAGTTCAAGACCAGCCTGGCCAACATGGTGAAACCCCATCTCTACTAAAAATACAAAAACTAGCCAGGTGTTGTGACAGGTGCCTGTAATCCCAGCTACTTGGGAGGCTGAGGCAGGGGAATTGCTTGAACCCAGGAGGTGGAGGTTGCAGTGAGCTGAGATCGCATCACTGCACTGCAGCTGGGTGACAAGAGCAAGACTTCATCTCAACTAAAAATAATAATAACAATAATAGAAGTAAGTGCACAATAAATGTAATGTGCTTGAATCATCCTGAAACCAATCCCCTGTCCCCAGGTCTGTGGAAAAAGTGTCTTCAAAACTGGTCCCTGGTGCCAAAAAGGTTGGGGACCACTGCTCTACAGGCATCAAAATATCACCTGTGCCCCTCAAATAGGTACAGCCATTACATGTCAATAACAACTAAAACAAAATTTAAAATGGAAAGGTAGGACTGAAAAGCTACCACTGGATGAGGGAATAGGGAAATGAGTGGTGTCCTCATTGAAGGTGGTCTCAGTGGAGAAAGGGAGCAGAAGTTGGACTCAAATGGACACAGAGTGAGCAGGAGGAGACAGAGTGTATTGGGAAGTGCAGGGAACTCCTCCAGGAATTATACTGGGGAGGGGAGAAGTGAGGTCGGGTAAGGATGGAGGTGATGCTCGCTTGCAAGTGAGTGCCTTTGAAGCTGGGCCAAGGCCTAGGGGACAGGCATGGCGAGCTGCACCTCACCCTGATGGGCAGATTTGCCCCAACCTGCCCTAGCCTGGCACCCCAGTTTCACCCTCTAGATGCAGACTGAGGACATTGTTCCTTTTGTGGCCCCAGGGCATGCATCTCTCTGGGGGCCAGAAGCAGCGGCTGAGCCTGGCCCGGGCTGTGTACAGAAAGGCAGCTGTGTACCTGCTGGATGACCCTCTGGCAGCCCTGGATGCCCACGTCAGCCAGCACGTCTTCAACCAGGTCATCGGGCCTGGTGGGCTACTCCAGGGAACAGTAAGTTTGGGAACATGTGTAAGAGAGCAAAGGCAGAGGAGGCCCTTAGCATCCAGTCCTAACCCAGGTTTCATCACTCCCTTCCTCTTGAGTCCAGTTTTCCTCTTTGTATGGGTCAGCTTTTGCTGTGATGATGCTACATAACAAACAACCCCTCAGATCCCATCAGCTTACAACAGCAGCTGTTTCTTGCTTATGCGTCTGTGGTTTAACTACTACAGCTCTGCCTTGAATGGTTGGCCTGGGTCAGATGGACTCCTTGTCTTCTTGTTTTGAGACACAGGCTGAGGGAGTTCCCTCTGTTTCTTTATTTGGGCATGCTGTTTTCAAGAAAGATAGCAGGAGCACAAGAAGGGGAGCTGTCCCCACTGAGTCTAGGGACAACACCCCCACCCCAACCCCCAGTTCTAGGAGGCTGGCCAAGCACATGTGTGTAACTTTTCCTTCCTTCCTTCCTTGTTCTCTCTCCTTTCTCTTTTTTCTTTTTTCTTTTTTTTTTTTTTTTTTTTTTGAGTCTTGCTCTGTCACTCAAGATGGAGTGCTGTGGTGCAATCTCAGCTCACTGCAACCTCCACCTCCCAGGTTCAAGTGATTTTCATGCCTCAGCCTCCCAAGTAGTTGGGACTACAGGTATGCGCCACCATACCTAGCTAATTTTTGTATTTTTAGTAGAGACAGGGCTTAGCCATGTCAACCAGGCTGGTCTCGAACTCCTGACCTTAGGTGATCAACCTGCCTTGGCCTCCCAAAGTGCCGGGATGACACATGTGAGCCACTGCGTCTGGCCACATGTGTGTAACTTCTACCCCTTCCCTGCCCAGACACGGATTCTCGTGACCCACACGCTCCACATCCTGCCCCAGGTTGATTGGATCGTGGTGCTGGCGGATGGGGCCATTGCAGAGATGGGTTCCTACCAGGAGCTTCTGCACAAGAAGGGGGCCCTCATGGGTCTTCTGGATCAAGCTGGACAGCCAGGAGATAGTGGAGAAGGAGGTACTAGGTGGGCTTTGCTGATTCTCCATGCCTGGCTCCTGCCACTCTTGGGGGGAAAAGGCTCAAAAGGTCCTACTGGCATGAGTGGATTGCTCTGGTCACACCCTCCCTGCAGGCCTAGGCCTGGAAGCAGATGACTCTTCACTAAGTCACCTCTCTCCAAGAAGAGCCAATAACACCGTCTACGAGCCAGGGGCTGTGCTAAGTGCTTCTGTAAAAAACATACTGTTTCATCTGATCCTCACCGTACCCCCAGAGGCATGCGAAGCTATTGCTGTCATTTTACAGATAAGCAAACTGAGGCACAGAGAGTTAAATCCCTTGCCTGAGGTCACAGATTAGAACTTGAGTGTGTCCAACTCCAGAGTCTATGCTTGCAGTTGCTATGGAGACAGCACAAGAAGGTTTTGGTGCCTAGAAAGCTACACCATGCCAGCTAGAGTTTCTAATAATCCAAAGAACACAAAGTGCACAGGATACATGACAAGGTTCTGGAAATGAAGTTACCAAGCCAAGCTCACCCACAATGACTGAAATGTAGCAACTAACCACACAGCACACAGGTTAACTCAATGAATCAACATAATGCCCCTGTGAGGCTGGTAGTAGAATCATTTCCATTTCACAGATGAGGAAACTGGGGCCCAGTAGTTAAGGAACTAGTCCCAGATTACATGGCTTCTAAGTGGTAGCACTGGGATTTGAACCCAAGCAACTTGATTCCAAAGAATGTGTTTTTTAATCACCTCAGCTCCATACTATCCTTCATGACAAAGCAGGGACTCACACCCAGGTCTCCCTCAATCTCAGGCTTTGCCTCTTCTGAGAACATCTGCTTGGCACTGCCCTACCCTGGTAAAAACCCTAGGTGTTGATTCACAATGTCACAGTCCTGAAGACTGAAGCCAAAACTTGTCTGTTGGTATCAGTCAACTTTTGCTGTGATGATGCTGTGTAACAAATAGCCCCCAAATATCAGCAGCTTATAATAGCAGTTATTTCTTGCTTACAGGCCTGTGGTTAAACTACTACAGCTGTGCCTTCATTTACTGGCCACAGCTGGGGGATAGTGGTGGGGAAGTGTCATTTCTGGGGTAGATGGTACCTGAGGGTAGTTGAGAGTTAGCCAGAAAAGAGCATTCCAGACACAAGGAACTGCTTGAGCAAGGCTGTCGGGGGAAACAGATAATTTGAGTTTGTATGGTGTTCACTGCTGTTTTCCAATATCAAGTTCATAGCAGGTGCTCAATTATCCACTGATTGAAGAAATGAATGAGTGAATGAATGTCTGAATGGTGTTTCTGGAAGAACTCAGAGTGGGGTGTTGAGAGAGGTTGCTGGAGAGGTGGCAGGAGCCAGATCAGGGGAAATGGATGGTCAGAGGAGTTAAGGCCACACGGTCAGTGGGTGTCAAAGTGAGTATCTAGACTGTGTTGTGTGACAGGACGCTCTTGACCTTGCAGAAACAGAACCTGGGACCAGCACCAAGGACCCCGGAGACTCCTCTGCAGGCAGGAGGCCTGAGCATAGACCGGAGAGGTGAGTCCACCATGGTGCCATGCTCAGAAGGGCACAGGCTGAAGCTGACATTGCTGAAGGGACCACCTGCATCTCAGGCAGTTAGGGGCAACCAAAACCATGATGGATGGAGCACCTGCTGAAGCCCCTCATGGTGCCCAACCGAGGGATAAGTCACCAAAATCGGTCCAGTTGGCCAAGATGATTAGGTCCCCATAGGGCCAGTTCGTGGGATGAACAAACGCCTTCCAGCGTGATGGACGTCTTCAAGGGGGCCGAGCCCGCTTGCTGGAGATGTCTGAATGCTGCAGTAGGGCAGGGCTGGTTCCAAAGAAAGACCCCCCTGTAGTTGTTAGCCACCATGCCAGGCCCAGTCATTTATGCTTTCACAGGTGGGCTATGCACAGGGCTTGGGTCTGTACACACAGCATCACTTGCTGCTGGCCAGAACGTGTAGGCAAGGGTCCAGGAGGAGGCCTGAGGTTCCCTCTTCACTCAGCTCCCTCCAGCTGGGACACAACTGGCTCACTGTGGGGCTGTCTGGAGAAGAAGGACCTGCTGCCTGATCTTCTCCCCTATTACTGAGCTGGGTCTTGGGAAGCAGAACCACAGGCCACTGGTACCAGGTGGCCCGAGCCTAAGTGCCTTCTATACAGGGGTGCAGGGCAGCAGGAATCCTGAGGGGCCTCAGTCCCTGGGGATCACTGGGGCTGATCCCTGTCCCAGCTAGCCACCCTGATGGCACTTCTCAGTCACGCACTGAGCAATCCCACCATTTTCACAGTGCACAAGAATCCGAAGTAAGGCCGGACACAGTGGCTCATGCCTGTAATTCCAGCACTTTGGGAGGCCAAGGCGGGTGGATCACCTGAGTTCGGGAGTTTGAGACCAGCCTGACCAACATGAAGAAACCCTATCTCTACTAAAAGTACAAAAAATTAGCTGGGTGTGATGGTGTGCGCCTGTAATCACAGCTACTCAGAGACTGAGGCAGGAGAATCGCTGGAACCCGGGTGGCAGAGGTTGCAGTGAGCTGAGATCATGCCATTGCACTCCAGCCTGGGCAACAAGAGCAAAACTCTGTCTCAAAAAAGAAAAGAAAAAAAAAAGAATCTGAAATAAGATCAGATGGATAGGTAGTCATGTTCAAAGAAAACCCTTTGACAAATTAAGGCTGGGCGCAGTGGCACACACCTGTAATATCAGCACTTTGGGAGGCCAAAGTGCATGGATCACCTGAGGTCAGGAGTTCGAGACCAGCCTGGCCAACATGGCAAAACACTCTCTACTAAAAATACAGAAATTAGCTGGGCCTGGTGGTTCACACCTGTCGTCCCAGCCACTCGGGAGGCTGAGTCCTGAGAATGGCTTGAACCCAGGAGGTGGAGGTTGAAGTGAGCAGAGATCATGCCACTGCAATCTGACCTGAGCAACAGAGTAGTACTCCATTTCAAAAAGAAAAAAATTAACCTCTGTCAAATTTAATGTGTCTAAGGTTTGTTTTGTTTTGTTTTTGAAACAATCTCTCTCTCTACCTTAGGCTGGAGTGAGTTACAGTTCACTAAGAACGGGAAAACCTTTAGGCCAAACTTAAAATATGTAAGGAGGCAGCTTTAGGCTAAACTTAACTTAATAGTAGATAGATAGACAAGTATATGTAGATATACAGATACGTAGATGGATATGGATAAATGGATGGATGGATGGATGGATGGATGAATAGATATCACCCCTATGTTTACAGCTGATGAAACTGAGGCACAGAGGTTAAAGCTCACTCATCCACAGATAAGACATTCAAAAGGTCTTTTGCATCTGAATTGTGCATAATTGATATTCTGCTAGTTGGACTAACAAATCTGATGGTAAACAGTAGGGGCAAAACAATTGCACTAAAGCTTAAACCAAAATGAAAGTTTTGAAAACATGCTGGGCGAGGCAGCTCATGCCTATAATCCCAGCACTTTGGGAGGCTGAGGTGGGCGGGTTGCTTGAGCTCAGGAATTTAAGACCAACCTGGGCAACATAGCAAGACCCTGTCTCAAAATAGAAACAAATAAGAAAGTTCTGAGAACAGAGTTCCAGTGGTGGACAAATTAAGCTCATCCTGTGAATGGCATCAGAAGAATGGGCTTGCTTGACTCTGGGGTAATAGATGGCATTTAGCTGGGTACCATACACAGAGAAGGGAAGTGTGGTAGATACCTGGTCAGTATTCTGTTAGTTGAATGAATGAATGAAGAGTGTGCCCTGAGCTCAGTGGCTGTCAGTGGGCCTTAGGGTTGGGCACATACACCCCACCTTTGGTAGAGACACTGACTTCCTCTTCATTTCCTCTGAATGACAGGTCCATCAAGTCAGTCCCTAAGAATGACCACACCACTTCAGAAGCCCAGACGGGGGTTCCTCTAGATGACCCTGACAGGGCAGCATGGCCAACAGGAAAGGACAGTGTGCAGTATGGCAGGGTAAGCACCAGCTTGGCCCACCCCTCCCCAGCCGCTGCTGCTGCCCCCAGGGCCCAAGACCTCCCACCAGATGTAGCAGTTGGAAGTGGGGGGGCAGTGGTGATACTCACCTTTGAGCGCCTACTGTATGCCAGCAGCATTCTAGACCTTCATTTTCTTAATCCTCATAACCACTCTAAAAAATAGATATGATAGCTCTATTTTAGACATAAAGAACTCTTAAAATTCATTTTATTTTTGCGAGGATGGCTCGCTCACTCACCCAGGCTGGACTGCAGTGATGTAATCAGCTCACTGCAGCCTTGACCTCCTGGACTCAAACAATCCTTCTACCTCAGTCTCTCAAGTAGCTGGGACTACAGGCGCGTGCCATCATGCCCAGCTAATTTTTATACCTTTAGTAGAAATGGGGTTTTGCCAAGTTGCCCAGGTTGGTCTTGAACTTCTGGGCTTCAGTGATCCTCCTGCCTCTGCCTCCTATAGTGCTGGGATACAGGCATGAGCCACTGTGCCCAGCCAAGAAACTGAAGTCCTAAAGAGTTGAGAGACTAGTCTGTGTTCTCATAGCCAGCCTGGAATTCAACCTGGGACCCAATCTAGGCCAGTCTGTCTGAAGCTTGTACTGTTTCTCCTCGTCTATACGGCTACATACCTCTACCCACCTACCTTTCCATTCCATCATCCACCTCAATGCTCATCAACCAACCCACCCACCCATCCATCCCACCCATCTATCCATCCCACCCACTCACCTGTCCATCCCACCCACTCACCTATCCATCCCACCCATCATCTATCCATCTTACCCACTCAACCATCCATCCCACCCACTCATCTATCCATCCCACTCACCTACCCATCCATCCCACCCACCATCTATCCATCCAACCCACTCACCTATCCATCTCACCCACCATCCATCCCGCCCACTCATCTATCCATCCCGCCCACCCTCCATCCCGCCCACTCACCTATCCATCCCACCCACCCACCTGTCCATCCCGCCCACCATCTATCCATCCCACCCACTCACCTGTCCATCCCACCCACTCACCTATTCATCCCACCCACTCATCTGTCCATTCCACCCACTCACCTGTCCATCCCATCCACTCACCTGTCCATCCCACCCACTCACCTATTCATCCCACCCACTCATCTATCCATCCCACCCACCCATCTATCCATCCCACCCACCATCTATCCATCCCACCCACTCCTTTATCCATCCCAACAATACATACCAGCCATTCCCTCACCTATGCATCTGTCTGTTCAGCTGTTCATCTATTCATTGATCGTTCCATCCATTCATTCACTTATTCATCCACACACCTACCTACCCACCCACTCATTTATTCACCCACCCCCTCATTCATCCAGAAAACGTGTGCACAATACCCACTATGTGCCAAGCTAAGTCTGGTGGAGATTAGATGCTAGTGAGGATAGACAGACAGCAAATAATTAGGCTAATAAACTATATCTGATAACAATAAGTGCTGCAAAGAAACCAAGAATGGGCGCGTAGCTACGCCTGTAATCCCAGCACTTGGGGAGGCTGAGGTGGGCTGATCACGAGGTCAGCAGTTTGAGACCAGACTGGCCAAGATAGTGAAACCCCATCTCTACTAAAACTACAAGAAAAATTAACCAGGCGTGTTGGTGGGCACCTGTCATCCCAGCTACTTGGGAGGCAGAAGAATCGCTTGAAACTGGGAGGCGGAGGTTGCAGTGAGCTGAGATCGTGCCACTGCACTCCACCCTGGTGACAGAGCAAGACTCTGTCTCAAAAAGTAAAAAGAAAAGGAAAAAAATATGAATACTAGCTCATTGGGGATTGTGTAGGAGATGCGGGTTGTAAGGCTAGCTGGGTCCTGTGGGGGAGATGGAGCTCCTGGTGGGAGGCACGGAGGAAGAACCCATGAGGTCTGCCTGGTGGTTCCCTCTGCCCATTGGCGTGTTTTCTGTGAGACTCGCCTGGCCTTGCCTCAACTCACCCCTCCCCCTGGGGGCTCTCTCTGCCTCCCTTTCCTCCTGTGTGCTACAGGTGAGGGCTGCAGTGCACTTGGACTACCTGCGGGCCGTGGGCACCCCCCTCTGCCTCTATGCACTTTTCCTCTTCCTCTGCCAGCAAGTGGCCTCCTTCTGCCGGGGCTACTGGCTGAGCCTGTGGGCGGATGACCCCACGGTTGGTGGGCAGCAGACGCAGGCAGCCCTGCGTGGTGGGATCTTCGGGCTCCTCGGCTGTCTCCAAGGTACGCCTCACCTGCTCTCCTCATCCCCTCCTCCAGCTCCACCGAGGGCTGCTCAGGGCTCCTTTGCCCCACCCCTCCCTGAGTCCCCTCTGGAACAACTGTGCAAAATGTCCGGGGTCCAAGCAAAGATCTGTGTCCTTAAGATGATGCTGGAGGGAACGGGGAGGACAGGGCACATCCCTCCTTTTCTTGAACCTTCAGAACCTCCCCCAGTCCCTTCCCGCTAGCAGAAGGCAGCTCCAGGGCCTGCCTGCTGGTGGCTTTCAGTGCCTGTCCCCAAACCTTTAGACCCTCCCTAACAGATGCATCGCTGCTATCACTCTATCTTCTCCTTGTCAAAAATGGAAATACTTACTGAAATACTTGTAGACTGACATGCAGTTCCAGGAAATAAGGCAGCCAGCTACCTTGTGCAGTCTGCCCAGTTTCTCCCAGTGGAGATCTTTTGCAAAATGATAGTAAAGTATCACACAAGGCCGGGCGTGGTGGCTCTACACCTGTAATCCCAGCACTTTGGGAGGCGAAGGCAGGCAGATCACAAGATCGGGAGTTCGAGAGCATCCTGGCCAACATGGTGAAACCGTGTTTCTACTAAAAGCAAAAACCAGCTGGGCGTGGTGGTAGACACCTGTAATCCCAGCTCCCAGCTACTCGGGAAGCTGAGGCAAGAGAATTGCTTGAAACCAGGAGACAGAGGTTGCAGTGAGCCAAGATTGTGCCACTGTTCCCCAGCCTGGACACAGAGCAAGACTCCATCTCAAAAAAACAACAAAAAAGTATCACACATAAAGGATACTGAAACTCATCAATCCATGGGTCTCATTCATTCATTCATTCATTCATTAACAGTCTCATTCTGTCACGCAGGCTGGAGTACAGTGGCATGATCTCTTCTCACTGTAACCTCTGCCACCCAGGTTCAAGCAATTTTCCTTCCTCAGCTTCCTGAGTAGCTGGGAGCTGGGATTATACGTGTGCACCACCATGCCTGGTTAACTTTTGCATTTTTAGTAGAGACGGGGTTTCACCATGTTGGCCAGGCTGGTCTCAAACTCATGACCTCAAATGATCTGCCTGCCTTAGCCTCTCAAAGTGCTGGGATTACAGGCATGAGTCCCCACACTCAGCCTCATGGATCTCATTCTGATTTCCCCAGTTTTACTGGCACATGGGTGTGTGCATGTTTGCCTCTGTGCAGTTGTATCTGGTTTGGGCTCTTGCCCAAATGTGGTTGACATTTGAGATACTTAACAACCCCCTCACCACCAGGTGCTCTCGTGTTGCCCTTTTGCAACCACACCCACATTCCTCCTGCCTCCCCCACCCCATCCCTAACACCTGGTTCTTCTCCTGTTAATATGTGGCCCGGCTGAAGGGAGTCATGGGAGTGCACATGTGAGTTTGGCTTATTTATTCACACACACACACACAGTGTCTGGCTTTGTCACCCAGGCTGGAGTGCAGTGGTGCAAACTTGGCTCGCTGCAACCTCCACCTCCTGGGCTCAAGTGATCCTCCTACTTGAGCCTCCCGAGTAGCTGGGACTACATGTACATCCCACCATGTCCAGCTACTTTTTTTTCATAGAGACAGGATTTGGCATGATGCTCAGGGTGGTCTCAAACTCCTGGGCTCAGGCAGTCCTCTGCCTCAGCCTCCCAAAGTGTTGGGATTACAGGCATGAGCCACCATGCCCAGCCTGGTTCATCTTTAAAGGACAGTTGCCTCACTTCCATGTTGATTTCTCCTCATTCACTGGGTGACCTTGGCCACATCACCAAAATGCTCTGAGCCTGTACCCTCCTCTACAAAAAGGGGGCGCCAGACCTGAACTTGAGGACTCTTCTAGTCCTAAGAACCTGGAGGCCTGCCCACCACAACTGCATGTACAGTGGAATACTCAAGACGAATGGCTGCTGAACCAAGAGGAAATGAGGGATTGTCAGTCTGCTGAGCCCTGGAATTAACCCAGATCCTCATGTGGGTGGCAAGTGGCCCTATCAGAATCCTTCCACTGCCATCCCTCATTTGATAGCTAAGGGCAAGACTTACTCTCCCTTAAAGATGGAAAGACTGGAGCCGAGAGAAAAAAATTGGTTATGACTCTTTTGAATACAAAGAATAAAAAAATTCAGCTCCAGCCCAGGCACAGTGGCTCATGTCTGTAATCCCAGCACTTTGGGAGACCGAGGTAGGCAGATCACTTGAGGTCTGGAATTTGAGACCAACCTGGCCAACATGGAGAAACCCCATCTCTACTAAAAATACAAAAATGAGTAGGGCATGGTGGCAGTGCCTGTAATCCCAGCTACTTGGGAGGCTGAGGCAGGAGAATTGCTTGAACCTGGGAGGTGGAGGTTGCAGTGAGCTGAGATTGCACCACCGCACTGTGGCCTGGGCAACAGAACAAGAGACCATCTCAAAAAAAAAAAAAAAAAAATCAGCTCCAATTCAAAGTGATTTAAGCAACAAGAGATTTGATTGGCCCATAGAGTGAGTATGCATAGGGTTCTAGCTTCAGGTATAGCTGGATATAGGTGTCCAAACAAGAAATCACTTCATTTCCCTCCCCTGTGATAGCTTCCTGTCCAGCTCAGCTGCTCCCTCTGGTGGCAAGAGGATATTCCACAGCTCCAGCTTGGCCACCTCTACCAACCAAGTACCAGCAAAGTCTCAGGTCTCCCTGTCATCGGCTGGACTTGGGTTATGTGCTCATCTCTGAACCGACTTCAGTGGTTTGGATTAGCCATGGGTGAAATTTGCTCCGCTCCAGAGGAGAAGTTAGCCCCACCCCAAGCATACAGATTAGCATTGGGATGAAGGATGTACCTTTTTTCTCCTAGGGGTACTGCAAAACCAATTGCCACAAACTTGGGAGCCCGACATAGCTGAAATTTGTTCTGTTGCAGTTCTGAGGCCCGAAGTCTAAAATCAAGGTGTCAGCTGGGTTAACTCCTTATGGAGGTTCTGAGGGAGAGCCCCCCACCCCAGGCTTCTCTCCTGGTGTCCGGTGGTCCCCGGAAGTCCCCGACATTCCTTGGCTTGTAGATGTGTCCTCTAATCTGTGCCGCCATCTTCACATCTCCTGCTCTGTGTCTCTCAGTATCCTCTAGTAGTCTTATACAAATGGCAGTCATTGAATTTAGGACCCATCCCAAATGAATTTTGGGGGATACTCTTCAACCCGTTACATCAAGAAACAAGCAGAGTCTGGGTGCAGTGGTTCATGCCGTCATCTCAGGCCAAGGCAGGCAGATTACTTGATCCCAGGAGTTCGAGACCAGCCTGGACACATAACAAGATCCCATCTCTACAAAAAATACCCCAAATTAGCCAGTGTGAGGGTATATACCTGTGGTCCCAGCTACTCAGAGGCTGAGGCAGGAGAATAAATTGAGTCCAGGAGGTCAAGGCTGCAGTGAGCCATGATCATGCTACTGTACTTTAACATGGTGGCGGAGTGAGATCCTGTCAAAAAATACCTAATAGGGCGGTTAAACCATAAGATGTCCACCATGAGGTAGTGGGGGAGACCCTGCAAGGCCCCACCGGGACGCTCCTGAGGGTCTGCAGCCTTCGTGCTCTTACCTCCTCTCCCGCCCCAGCCATCGGGCTGTTTGCCTCCATGGCCGCGGTGCTCCTAGGTGGGGTTCGGGCATCCAAGTTGCTCTTCCAGAGGCTTCTGTGGGATGTGGTGCGATCTCCCATCAGCTTCTTTGAGAGGACGCCCATCGGCAACCTTCTGAACCGCTTCTCCAAGGAGACAGACACGGTGGACGTGGACATCCCAGACAAACTCCGGTCCCTGCTGATGTACGCCTTTGGACTCTTCGAGGTCAGCCTGGTGGTGGCAGTGACTACTCCGCTGGCCATTGTGGCCATCCTGCCATTGTTTCTCCTCTACGCTGGGTTTCAGGTATGGAGAAGTCAGGGAGGCTTCTGGGACTGCCTGATGTCAACTCAGCCAGTCCCCTGTCTCTGGGGAAGGCTGCATATATGAGGTTTCCCCGAGCTGGGCATCTAGGGGCTGCTCCTAGAACTCCCAGGGACAGAGACACTACAGTCTTTCTGATGTCTCCACTAGTCTCTGTCTCTCAAAGTTCTTTTTTTTCGAGACAGAGTCCTGCTCTTTGCCCAGACTGAAGTGCAGAGGTGATCATAGCTCACTGCAGCCTTCAACTCTTGGGCTTAAGTGATCCTCCTACCTCAGCCTCTCCAGTAGGTGGGACTACAGACACATGCCACCATGCCTGGATAATTTTTAAATTTATTTTTGTAGAGACAGGTGTCACACTATGTTGCCCAGGCTGGTCTCAAATTCCCAGCCTCAAGTGATCCTCCCACCTTGGCCTCCCAAAATTCTGGGATTACAGGCATGAGCCACTGTACCTCATGGCACAGTTAAATACTAAGGGCCAGACCTCTTCATGTGTAATGTTTTTATCCTGCTGCCATTGCCTCCTCTCCAATTATCTGGAGGCCAAGAAGGCATTGCAGTGTCTCAAAGGCTATTAAGCTAGATTGTTCAGTTGCTGGGACCAGAGACCAACTAAAATTAGCTTAACCAAAAGAACAGGATTTAATGGTTTACCTTCCTAGGGTGCATGGGCCCAGCTGTCATCAGGACAGTGACTCTCTCTGTATCTTCACTCAGTGCTTCTCAAAGTGTAGGCCCCAGGATCAGCAGTTGTATCACCTGGGGACTAGTTAGCAATGTACGTTCTTAGGCCCCAGCCCAGGCCTACTGACTCAGATACTCTGTGGGTTGGCCTGTTAATCTAGGTTTCAATTAACCCTCCAAGTAATTCTGATGGACGTGAATATTTAGGAGCCACTGGCTTACCCCTGTTAGGTCTAGTTTTGCACATGCTCTCTTTCCAAGGCAGGTCTGATGGCCACTAGCCATCATATCATTTCACTTTAGCAATTTAACATGTGAAAAAATTTCTCCAGCTCAGTAGTCATATATTAATCCCAGGGAACGTTCTGATTGGGCCTTTGTGGATCGTGTGTCCATCTCTGAACTCATCACAGTAACTGAATAAATAGACTCTGATAGGCTAGGTTGTGTCATGTGACCACTTCTCTGATTAGGTCTCATACTGACAGTACCCAACCCAAGCCCTTCCCACAGGAAACCAGAAGTAGAATAGAAGAAAACATGGTAGGCAGATAAAACCATGGTTAGGGCCAGGGGTGGTAGCTCACACCTGTAGAACGAGCATTTTGGGGCCAGGCACAGTGGCTTGTGCCTGTAATTTCAGCACTTTGGGAGGCTGAGGTGAGTGTAACATAATGTCAGGAGTTCAAGACCAGCCTGACCAACATGGTGAAACCCCACATCTACTAAAAATGCAAAACCAGCTGGGCGTGGTGGTGCATACCTATAATCCCAGCCAGTTGGGAGGCTGAGGCAGGACAATTGGTTGAACCCATGAGGTGGAGGTTGCAGTGAGCTGAGATCGCACCACTGCACTAGCCTGTGTGACAGAGTGAGACTCCATTTCAAAAAAAAAAAAAAAAAAAAAGCACTCTGGGAGGCTGAGGTGGGCAGAGCATTTGAGACCAGCTTGGCTAACGTGAAAACCCGTCTCTACTAAAAATACAAAATTAGCTGGCGTAGTGGCACATGGCCATAATTCCAGCTTCTTGGGAGGCTGAGGAGGGAGGATTGCTTGATCTTGGGAGGCAGAGGTTGCAGTGAGCTGGGATTGTGCCACTGCACTCCAGCCTGGGCAACAGAGTGAGACTGAATCTCAAAAGACAAAAAACAAAAACCCATGGCTGCCACTGTCCCCCACAACTGTCCTAGGCCTTCTCTAAGTCCACTCGACTCCGATGATGGGCTGTTTCTCTGTCTCAAGCTTTGGAGTCAAGCAGAAATGGGTTTGAATCCAGACTCTGCCACTTAATGTGGAGCTCAGGACAGCTGTGGAATCCCCGGAGCCTCGGATGTTCTCACCATTAACTGATGAATGACAGGAATGCCACTCTGCAATGAATGAGACACTGTCAAAAGCCTGGCACACACAGCTTGGGTGTTCAGCAAATTCAATTCCTCTCTGTCTGCCGGCTGCACCCAACCTGCAGCTGCAAACCAGATAACACAGATTTTCTGTGCATCCCCTGGCATGTAACCCTTGGGTTACCTGAATGAAACTGACTTGGCCAACTCTTCATTTCCCCTTATAGTTTTGTTCTCCCAGTGACCAGCCCTATATGAAGTAGTTGACCTCAGTGCTGGGAAGTGAAACCCTTAAACTAAACTGTGGTTTATCAACCCTGGCTGTTCACTAGAATCATCTGGAAGGCTATTTAAACAGCACTAAAGTCAAGGTGACATTGGCAGAGATTCTGATTCAGTCATTCTGGGGTGGGGCATTAGAGGTTTGTGAAGATCCCCAGGTAATTTTCAAGAAAAACCATAGAACTCTGATTCT